>NC_046324.1:43170103-43779108 GCF_009819535.1 Lacerta agilis
TGAACTGTCTGTCAAGGAAGGAGAGGGGGTACATAGCTCAGCAGCACAACAACCCTGTGAGGGAGGTTAGCCTTAGAGACAGCCAGGCATTAAGCTTCATGGCAGAGTGGGGTCTAGAACTCCTTTCTCTCGGGTCTGAATCCAGTACTCTAACCATTACACCACACTGCCTGGCAGTCCACAATATCTGAAGTCCACCAGGTATAGTGGCCAGAACACCGTACCAGGGAGACTTTGGGCAAGTCACGCTCTCTCAGCTTAACTTTACCTGGTGGGGTTGTTGTGAGGAAATAGGACAACCTAACCGGAGTTGTTTGCTGGGATTGGGATAGGAAATGCAAGCAAAGAGATCCACACACCTGCGGCCTCCTCTTCTTTGAAGAGAGTGCAGAGCAGGGCCATCCCGGACTTCTGAAACAAGCCCACCACCGTTTCATTCAGGGGGTCCTTGTTCTTCTCCAGCCACCCGCTGATATTGTAACCCACCTGGAGCCAGAAAGGAGAGGAAAAGGTGGGGATGGTGGCACTCAGGAACTACATGACCGCAACACCTAGCTCTGTCTTCCGAAACCTGGTGCCCTCAGGATGTTGCTGGGATACAAGCCTCATTTCAGACACATGGTTTATATACTTATGTATGTGTTTGCCTTGTACATTAATGAACATTTACTCTATATTTGAAACCTTAGAATTCTTCTAACAGTATACAAATCTATCTATCTATCTATCTATCTATCTATCTATCTATTCAAGATGGGTGTGCGGATGCGAAGGCCTTGCTCCGTAACTGCTTGACCAGTTGTCTTCAAATTTGGACACAACATTCCTTGGCCATATGGGAAGGTTCTTAGCTAACTAGATTGCAAAAATATCACACCTTTCCCAGGTAAATCTGTGAACTTGTGCAACAAAACCAGCGCCCTCCAGTGGACGTCAAAGGAACACACACTTTACAACAACAGACTTCAGAAGAGGGTGGGAGGGGGAGCAGAACTTGAGATCGCCTCAGCCAATAGGCTGTTGGTGGGGGAGGGGCCGAATCAAACTTTAGCTACCACCGCCATAACAACTCCTTGCCTCAGGCTCGGACAATTCCCATTTTAAAACAGTGAGCAACAGACGTGAGAGTGCGGAGGTGACGGAACAAATCACAGCACAGGAGTTCAACAGAACAACCTGTGGAGAGCCAGGCGAAACCAGGGGGCGGGGGTGGGGCAGAGAGAAGGGAGGTAGGAGATCAACACAGTTTTGGAGTGACCATGGAGAGTGCAGGGGAGGGGAACAAATCACAGCACATGAGTGGAAGACGAAAAGGGGGGGGGACTGAGAGGAGGCACGCAGAAGTTCATCAGGATAAGCTGTGGGAAACCAGGCGAAAACGGGAGGGAAAGACTGAGAGGAGGCAGGCTTAAGTTCATCGGGATAACGTGTGGGAAACTAAGCAAAAACGGGGGGGAGGGAAGACTGAAATGGGGCACGGGAGTTTGTGGGGATAAGCTGTGGGAAACCAGGTGAGAATGGGGGGGGGGAGAGCCACAGCAAGGCGTGGCCGGGCCAGCTAGTTTAAATAATAATAATAATAATAATAATAATAATAATAATAATAATAATACTCACTGTGCCAGCATAATGCACCAGCTCAAAGTGGGCTTCGGCCCCTTTGCCTTTGCCTCCTTTGGGCTTCAGGAAGTTGGGAGACTTGCCCAGATGATTGTCATAGAGAGCAGCCTTGAAGGTAGCATCGGTTGCCTTGGGGAACACACACTGCTCTTCAAGGATGGAGAAGATGCCCATGGGCTGGAGAGAAGGAGGACCCAGTAAGAAACACACACACACACACACACACACACACACGCCATGGATTTAAATAAATTCTCCCAGCCACATGGTGTTTGCAAAATCAGCGGCAAAAAGAAAACCATAGAGTAGCGATTTGTCAGGTTTTCTGGACATCTTAGAGTTAATAATGCAAGAGGCGTTCTGATCCTGGGAGTTTAGCCTTGCCCACTGTAATACGGGCACTTTTCCTTTGTCTAGAAAAGGGGAGGTTTGGTTTCACTTTCCCCTTCTCTGCATTCATTCTGCCTTATTGCTTTGTGTTACTGCTGAATGTTAGTTTGCTGCAAGCATGCAGCTCAAGTCTGGAGGACTTGTGTGTGTGTGCTACTAAATAAAGTCTAGTTTAGTTTAGTAGCACTGGCGTCTGTCAAGTTATTTCACGACGCCACGGAGAGGCAGACCTAAAAAGCCATCGTGACGCTGTGCTTAACTCTGCAACTGGAGAACGCTAAGGGCGAAGCAGAAGTGTGCCTGGGCGCCATTGATGTCGGAGACGATCGTAAAGGTGATTGATTGCAGTGCCGGCCAGCAGCACTACTTGGGTCAAAGGTTTTATGACCCAATATCAACACTATCCAAAACAGGTTATGGCTTAATGGCTTAATTGCTTTATTGCCAAGAAGCTACGCTTTGATGGCGAGGCGTCCTGAGGAGATTGATTGCCAGGACGGGAGGTCTGCATGTCTGCGGGGCCGGCAGCCGATAGCCCAGCTGGAGGACTGTTTTGTGCCATGCTTTTGAGGCACAAAGCAGGGAAACCTCGCTGGTGAAGAGAAGCCGTTTTCCGGAGCTGGGAGCTGAGAGGCGAGTGCTGAGTTTGCAGCCACGTGAGTTACCTCAAGCCCCAGGGGGGAGATGGCGCAGTCCCATGAGAGTTTCATGCCACCCTTTCCAAGGTTGGATGGGAGGAATTGGCAAGATTGGGCCAAGAAAATGGAGATATTTCTGATTGCTAAAGATCTTTGGACTTGTACTCAGAGCCCACCAGTTCAAGCCCCTGCTGCTGAAGCTGCTGCAGCACTTAAGAAAGACCAGAGGGCTACTGCTCACATAGTCATGGGCATAGAGGAAGAGCTGATGGTGCACATAGACGCTGCCACTAATGCCCACCAAATTTGGGAGTGTCTTAAGCGTGTGTTTCAAAGAACGTCAGCTGGTGCCAAACTTCATACAACTAGACAGCTGTTTGAGTTACGTTTGCAAGAAGGAGGCTGTGTGCGTCAACATGTGGCCAAAATGCTGGCACTCTTCAACAAGTTGAGACAGCTGAATGTTCCTTTTTCAGAGGAACAAAAGGTCTATATCCTTCTGAGCTCACTAGACCCCAGTTATGAGACTCTTTCCTTAACGCTGGAGTCCATGCCTGCAAGCCAGCTGAATCTGGACTATGTTACTGGGAGGCTGCAGGACGAACAGGACCGGAGGCAGAGAGAGAAAGGGAAAGCTGTTAAGGGGGGTTGCTTTTTGCCTAAGCCCAGGAGTGGAGAAAACGCTGAGAGCTCTGTTAAAGCTTTTGCAGCTAAGCGTTGTTATCTATGCAATTCTGATAACCATCTTCAGGCAGACTGCGATCAGGCTGACTTCAAAGATGGTTTCCATGGCAACAGGGAGATGAAAGGAAGACCACGTCGTGGGAGAAGAGGACCTTCCAGAGCAAGCAGAGGAGGGGCTGGAGCCCACTGCAAAGCAGCTGCATATGTTTTGGTTGGAAAGACAGTTGCTACCCCCAAGCTGCGTTGGTTTATAGACAGTGGTGCGGGGAGACATCTAGCGCCACCTAGCAGCCAGTTGCGGAACTGCAGGCCGATCCAAGATGCAACTGCAGTCACTCTGGCTGATTCAACCACAAGACCTGTTACCAAAACTGGTGTTATGTTCATGCCTTGTCTTAATGATGATATTGATGTGTATGTTTTAGATGGTATGAAATTTGGTTTACTTTCTATTTCAGCTTTAGACAATGCAGGTTATCTGGTCAGTTTTGGGAACCAGGTATGCACCATCTCCAAAGATGGGAAACAATTGGTCCAGGTGAAAGGCCATGATGGGGTGTATATGCTGGAAACTGACAACAGCGCCACAGAGAGGGCGCAGGGTGCTGAAACAAGTAATGGCATCTCTGAGGAGACTCAAGCTCAGTATGCCAACTTACCCACGCATGATCAGTGTTTGCATTTATGGCATCGCAGATTCTCGCACGTGAATTGGAAATACGTGCGCAAGCAGGTAGAGTGCACTGATGGTTGTAAAATGAAGGAGTGCTCCAAGTTTCTAGACTGTAGAGCTTGTAAAAGAGCCAAAGTGCATTCTTGCAGCTACCCATCGTCTGATAGGGTGACCAAGCAAGCTTTCGAGCTTGTGCATGCGGATCTCTGTGGTCCGATGGGGGTGCCAAGCATGGGTAATTCTCGTTATGTTCTTTGTCTCACTGATGATTTTAGTCGAGCAGGATGGATTTTCACGCTCAAAGACAAGGGGCAAACAGCGAAGGAGATTATAGAATGGGTGAAAGCAGTAGAGGTGGAATTTGGAACCCGCGTGAAAGCGTTTCAGACAGACCGAGGCACAGAATTTACTGCATCTAAGCTGCAGGATTTCTTTCGTGCCAAAGGTATCAAGCATAGAAAAACTGCTCCTTATTCTCCTCAAGAGAATGGTGTTTCTGAGAGGAGGAATAGAACAATGCAGGAGGCAGTAGATGCTCTCTTGTTTGATTCAGGCTTGCCAAGATGCTATTGGGCTGAAGCCTGGAGAACTGTCTGCCACACTCTTAACAGGACATACAGTTCCGTGATAGGGACCACGCCCTACTTTCTACTTTATGGAAAGAAGCCCAAGGTCCACTATTTTCGGACCTTCGGGGCAGAAGCTTGGGTTCTTATCCCCAAACATTTACGTAGAAAGGGCAGTCCAAGATCACAAAAGTTGATTTTCTGTGGCTACGAGACAGGTTCGAAAGCATGGAGATTTGCTTTCCCAAATGGCGATCGTTCACGAGTCATAATCAGTAGGAGCGCTGAGTTTTGTGAGCAGCAAGGCTGGAAAAGGATTCACGGAAATCCTGAGGTGCTCACAGATCCGTTCAGCGATCTTGACTATGAAGATCAGCCAGTTACATCAGCTAGTCGTGCAGAAGGTGGTCAACCTGCTGGTGTTTCGGGCCGCATTCCCGAACACGACCAGGGTGCAGTGTCAGAGGGGGCAATCCCAAAGAGACAGGTGAAGACAGAACCAAGGAGTGCACCCACATCTCCAGAAGTAGCTAGGAGAGGCAAGCGAGGTAGGTCTCCAAGGTCTCCAACAGGGAAACCCAGTCCAGGGGGACATAGCAAGCGCAGTAGGTCGCTTGATGGTTCACCAGACGCCAGGGACTCCCAGGCTGAGTCTAGCACGTCTGGGTCAGGGGGCGAGTCACCGGTGGTGCCACGGCGTTCCAAGCGCACTACAAAGGGGAAACCTCCTGACAGGTTCCAAGCCACTAATGTTTGGGCCGGTTTTGCTCACTGCGAACCGGAAAGTTTCGCTGAGGTGCAGAGATTACCTCAGGCAGAATCCAGCAAGTGGCAACAAGCAATGGAGAAAGAACTTAGTGCCATGAAATCTCTTGGAGTTTTCACGCTGATAACTTTGCCAGCTGGACAGCAAGCTGTGAGCTGTCGCTGGGTCTATAGATTGAAACCCACTGCAAGTGGAGAGCCACAATATAAGGCTAGATTGGTGGCAAGAGGTTTCAGTCAGAGGCCAGGAGTGCATTACTCACAAGTCTATGCACCCACGTCCCGTAGTGAAACAATGAGACTGCTTCTTGCTGTAGCAGCGCAAAGAGGCGCAGAAGCTGCTCATTTTGACATTGATGTCGCCTACTTAAACGCACCGCTGCAGGAGGAAATCTATATGCTACCTCCTCCGGGTTTTGAGGGCGACAGGTCAGGTCTGGTAAATCTGCTGAGCCGAGAGGCAGCAAAGCCCAGTGTGATGAACAGCTCCAATGTTGGGTGGATGCTGATTGGGCTTGCGGCTCAGACAGGAAGTCAATTTCTGGAATGGTGGTAAAATTTGGAGGTTCTGTAATTGGCTGGAGATCAAAAAAGCAGAGTTTAATTGCTCTATCATCAACTGAGGCAGAGTTCAGTGCTCTTTCAGAAATGTGTCGAGAGCTTGAATTCTACAAGTGCCTAGTGCAGGAAGTGTGTGAGAAGTGTTACCTACCCATCACCATATGGGAGGATAACCAGCCATGCCTGAAGTTGGCTGAATCCGGTCAATTCAACGCACGAACCAAACATCTGGATATTCGGTTCAAAAACGTGCATGAGAGCGTTAGGACAAATGTGGTCACGCTGAAATATTGTCCTAGCGAAATGAATCTTGCCGATGGATTCACAAAGCCCTTGAGTTTCCAGAAACACGAAGTTTTCTGTGATGGGTTAAATGTTGGATGAAATGTATATATGCATATTCCCAGGATTGCGAACGAGAGGGGGTGTCAGGTTTTCTGGACATCTTAGAGTTAATAATGCAAGAGGCGTTCTGATCCTGGGAGTTTAGCCTTGCCCACTGTAATACGGGCACTTTTCCTTTGTCTAGAAAAGGGGAGGTTTGGTTTCACTTTCCCCTTCTCTGCATTCATTCTGCCTTATTGCTTTGTGTTACTGCTGAATGTTAGTTTGCTGCAAGCATGCAGCTCAAGTCTGGAGGACTTGTGTGTGTGTGCTACTAAATAAAGTCTAGTTTAGTTTAGTAGCACTGGCGTCTGTCAAGTTATTTCACGACGCCACGGAGAGGCAGACCTAAAAAGCCATCGTGACGCTGTGCTTAACTCTGCAACTGGAGAACGCTAAGGGCGAAGCAGAAGTGTGCCTGGGCGCCATTGATGTCGGAGACGATCGTAAAGGTGATTGATTGCAGTGCCGGCCAGCAGCACTACTTGGGTCAAAGGTTTTATGACCCAATATCAACACTATCCAAAACACGATTCATCATGAATGCACAAAAAAATAAGGACATGTGAAGGGACCGATGGATAGTATGAATCTGCGCAGATAAAACAGAAAGTGAGATCTCGTCCAAAATGGCCGCCATCTTGCCTCAAATTGGCGCTGATGGCGGTGGCACTTCTCAGTCGCTGGCAGAAGCAGCGGGGCAGGTGGGGCATCCACAGGTGTGCAGCCTGAGGGGGCGATTTCTGCCGCCTGAATCAGCGCCCTCACTTGCCTCACAGCTGGGCCGGCTCTGCTAAGCCACCAGAGGTCGGCCATGCTGCAGGCCGGTGAGAGAGAGGCTCACCTTTTCCAGGAGCTCAATGCAAGCCTGCAGATCCAGACCAAAGTCGATGAAGACCCAGTCGATCCCTTCTCGCTTGTACTCTTCCTGCTCCAGCACAAACATGTGGTGGTTGAAGAACTGCTGCAGCTTCTCGTTGGTGAAGTTGATGCAGAGCTGCTCAAAGCTGTTGAACTGCAAAGGGAATAGAAACGGGGGGCCTGCGTCAGGGGATGGCAGGATGCTGGTGAGTGTGTGCCATGGGAATGGGGGCTGGAGTCTGCCATGGCAGAGGGGGGCAGTGAATTGCGGGGAACTTCACCAGCCAGGAGGCAATAGCAGGGGGAGCTTCAGTTCTGGAGGGTGGAGAACAGGATGGCTAGGAAGAAGAGGAGGGAGAGGCAGGTAAAGCAAGTGAAGGGCGTGGTGCTTCTCCACCCTCTCCTGTACCACTGTCTCCCAGAACCAGGAGGGGACTGAAGAGGGAAGAGCAGAGGCTGCTTCCCTGCAGGCGCAGTCTCCGGATGCGTGTGCACAGCCCATCAGGGCAAGACGGTACATAAACTGGTTGCTCCGACTGCTCCATAGAGCACAGACCTAGGAACCTGGGAATTGTAGCTCTGGGAGGAGAACCGGGCATTTTCGTAAACGTTGGCTGGAGGACTACATTGTAAAATTCAGAGAAGAGCCAATTTAGAAGGATGGCTCTATGTTTCGGTTCTCTTCTGAATGTGCACATTTGACAGATTTGGCTTTAGATGCGAACTGCATCTGCCTGAGTCTGAGCTGGTGAAAGGCAGTTCCCTGCGTTCCTAAAACCCAACAGTGTGCCGGGGAAACCCCAAGGTCTACAAAAGTGTGTGTGTGTATTTGAAGGACAAAAGCGGCACAAGGAATGCCACGAATAAGTTGTGATGGAAAAACAGGAAGACCGGGGTAGGAAGAGCAGTGGAATGGAGTATCCTGACAGTAGGGGTGGCTGGAAAACTGAATAGGAGAGATCTAAACTGCAACATTTTGTTGCGGCCCCCACCTGCAAACCTCCCACTAAAGCTTTTCCTGGCTTCCCTGTACCTCAAAGATTTCAAAGCCGGCGATATCCAGCACCCCGATAAAGAACTGCCTTGACATCTTGGTGTCCAGGGTCTTGTTGATCCTGACGACTAGCCACTTGAACATCTTGTCGTAGACGGCTTTGCCCAGGGCACCGACGGAGTTGTGGCACTGGTCCATGTTCTGCCCCTTCTGCACAAACTCGTTGCCCACTTTCACCCGGGGCCGGGTGATGCCCTTCTGGAGTTCCCCGGAGTTGAGAGCCATGAGGTGGGCGACTTTGTCGGCCACTGCCAAAAGACCAAAGGCACAGATTAATCAGAAGGGGAGCAAACTGCTGACCGTGACAAGGCCCTCGTTTCCTCAGACAAGGAAATCACGACCATTTCCGCAAGTCCTGCTAGGCCACTGTTGCAGGAAGGACAGCACAAACACAGTCAATGCCTGCCTGCGCAGAAGTAAGTCCAGTGGGGCTAAGGGCTTGTCCATACTTCCGCTTCCCCCATGCGGTTTTGCCTTTGCCCCATTGCTTTCCCCCAGAAAACTCACTCTTTAGTGCTAAATCAGAGCAAACAACAAAAACCCACAGAAAACCCAAATGCAGTTCGTTCAGATTCAGCCCTAAACTGTGGGCTTTCCTGGGGGAAGTGGCAGAGCAAACGGAAATGTGAAAAAGCCATCAACTACATGTTTAATTAGGGCTTTAGGCTACATTTTAAAAAAATATATTTTATGAAGTTTCAACATTTTTAACATATACAATCCAACAAACAATTTCCCCCCTCATATTTTATCAACTTCCCACCACATTTTCCACTTGTTGTTGTTTTTTCTCCACTTCTGCTTCTCCCTATCTTCTGTCTGTTAAATCATAACCACAATACTATAATCTACAGTGGTACCTAGGTTTTTGAACATCTCCGTTGACAAACATTTCGGTTTCCGAACGCCATAAACCCGGAAGTCAATGCTTCGGTTTTTGAACACGCCTCGGAAGTCGAACATGCCACGCGGCTTCCGCTGAGTGCAAGATTCTGAGGCCTAGCTGTCGGCTATTGAGTTTTCGGTTTTCGAACGTTTCAGAACTCGAACGGTCTTCCGGAAAGGATTACTTTCAAAAACTGAGGTACCACAGTAATTACTTATGTGGCTCATAGCTCAAATCCAAAGTAGACCAAAAAAGGCTTCCATTCTTCCACAAAACACTCATCATCGGTTCTCTTATTTTTGCTGCTAATTTGCCAATTCTGCATAGCCCATTATTTTACATACTTTGGGTTACAAAACAGTGAATTCCTTTGAATCTGAGATTGTTATTTTTTTTGAAGTATTTTTATTTTTGAATCTGAGATTTGACCGGCATCCCTTAGAGCTGGGGAAGCCGTGGCACTTGAGATGTTGTTGAACTCAAACTCCCATAAGCCCCAGGCACCATGGCCAACAACCAGGGACAATGGGAGTTGTAGTCCGGCAACAACTGGAAGGCCAAAGGTTCTCCCATTTCGATGGCCGCTTGGTTCCTGCTGCTCCTCCCCGCTCTGTTACCTTCATTGGTGTCAACTTCTGCCTGCTCCTCTCTTGGCTTCTGTTTGAATTTCATGTTGCCAAAGTGCATTATGCCTCCGGTCAGCTTATAAACGCTTATCTTCTCTTCTTGAGTGAAGCCTAGGACATCAAAGGCCACCTGGCAGAGAAGAACCATTATCATTTCCAAACCTCATGCACCGTTTCTCAATAGGTGTCAAAGATTCCATAACCCCAAACTACTGCATCAATAAATTTTAAGGCTGGGACAACAGCCTGGATTGAAATAACTTGGCAGTTGCTGCATCATTAAACTTCAAAGGATAGACTTGGACAACAGCCTGGATTGGAAGACTGGAATGAAGTCAGGAAAAGCTGCACTGGCAAATAAGTGGAACACACACACACACACACACACACACACACACAGCTGCACTTGATGGACGAAAGGATTTCTGATTTCTGACATGATTGAGAATCGCATGGCCAGGGACAGAGAACTCTAATGTGTTAAGATCGGAATGTGGAAAATATGAGAACAACAAGAACAAAGCAGGACAAAGATATTCGAGATATACTTCAAGGTCCAGAATATGGGAAGCCCAGAAAAAAATAACAATTAATAATTTGATTGTAATTTGGTTGATTTTTATTTTAGCTTATTTTTTTTAATTGGATTGCTATGATTTGATGGATATGTTAATTGGCTGTTTTTATTGGAAAATTAATAAAAACGATTAAAAAAAAGATTCCACAACCCCCTGGACCAATTTAGATATTACAGCCAGCAGTTCAATCACCACCACCATCGAAACTGGAATAATTAAGCTTAAAACCCCTCAACTTCAGTAGGCATGTTGAAAAGAAACATTCTCGTTTGCTTCTGGAAAAATAAATAGGTAGAGAACAGCACAAGAGCTGTAGCTTCATTCTAGAGCATCTCCTCTATATGCAAAAGATCCCAGGTTCCATCCGTGGCATTCCCAGGTAGGCCTGGTAAAGACTCCTGGCCGAGAACCTGGATCAGTGTGGACCACTGGTCTTTGACTGGTGGCTCAGTCAAGACCCTTAAATGGTGGCATCCTGATCTAAGGTGGTTTGCAGCAGCAGCAATAGGAGACGAAGGGAGGAGGAGGGGAATAATAATAGGGCTCCCAGTGCATGCTTGGGTTAAAGGTGGGTTGTGAGTCTAAAAAGGTTGGATACTGCTGCTGTAGGCAATGCTCAGGTATGTGGACCAGTGATTGTTAAGTATAATTGCTTAATTGACACTGAAATGGAGAATGCCTATGTGTATTGCTGAAAGGGTTTAACTGGAAGATTCCATTGAAGCTAAGGAACAGCAAAAAGGGCTCTTTGAGCTCCTTTGTGGGCTGATAATTAACTGTTGCTGTTCTCTGCTCGCTAACACGTGAGTGTTTAACCTTAAATCAGGTGATTAAGGTATTGAATTGCAAATTTCCACTTTGAAAGATAATTGCCTTTAGTTTTTGTTCCCAGGCTCTGCGGGAGTAAGATGCCTTTCCAGCAGCTCAATAGTCTTGGGGCTGGAATGCAGGCTAACGGAGCCTGTGTGTGTGTGTGTGTGTGTGTGTGTGTGTGTGAGAGAGAGAGAGAGAGAGAGAGAGAGAGAGAGAGAGAGAGAGAGAGAGAGAGAGAGCGCTATGTTTGTCAACTCTGATTATATGTTTTTTTTATTCCTAAGAAGATGCTGAGCCTATGATTGGGTAAGGATATGTTTTATGGAATGATGTGGGTGTAGCTTTGATGCTTTTGTTCTGTTTTGAGGAAAGTTCTGGAAGTAAAGTTTTTGAATAATATCTAATGGGTCTGGAAAATGCTTCATTCCATAAATAAAAGAGAGCCAGTTTTTATCCATCTGGTTGCTACAAGCTGCACAATATTAACATCTGCAATAGTAATCTGATTCAGTAGGAGGCAGCTTCCTATGCGGACTTGGTTACACTTCCCTCCCCTGCCGTCTCATTTCCTTAACGTATTTGAGTGAGGCTAGAGACTGCAGAGCGGTGCTTATAGCTCTTAGGCTGCCATCTTTTGCTGCCATTTCCCTCCCACATCCAAAATGCAACAGGTGCTCATTTGGGAAATAATTTACAACGAGTTTAAGAAAATGTTCAAATGCTCCTTCCCTAAAAAAAAACCTGAAGCCTTCCTGCTAGGAATTATGGGAAATGAAATCCCCCCCCCAAAAAAAAATACTGGAGAGTCCTTATGTATGTTAAAGTCACTGCCAGAATTCTAATCGCAAAAGGTTGGAAGGGAGAGGATACCCCATCTAAAACAGACTGGGAAAATAAAATAAGAGAGTATCCCAAACTGGCGAGATTATCAGCAAGGCTAAGAGATATTACAGACGAAAAGTTTTCCAGAGAGTGGGATATATATACGGAGTTTATGTAAAAGAACATTGTCAAAAGATCAATTCATTGGCAGGTTTTTGATTGAGCTTCGGTGTGTAAATAGGGTAACTGTATAAAATAAAATTTACAATAAGTCAAATAACAAGGAGAAAGTAAAGTTTAAGCGCGTATTTAGGGAATTTAATTTGGGAATGCAAGGGGAAGATCGGAGGTCTTGAAAAATTTAATCACAAATGGGTGTACAAAGCATGCATTAGTTAAAGAATGAAGAACCATTTATTTTGTATTTCTCATTCTGTCTATAATATCTATTGTACACTTCTGTTATAAAGTTTTCAATCAATAAAACACTCAAAAAGGGGGCGGGGACAAAATGCAACAGGTGCTGCCTTTGCAAACTTACATCTGTGAGAAGCAGCTCCTCTCCGTCGTCCATGTTTTCAACAATTATGACTCCTTGGCTTGTCCAGTGGTACTCCTTGGGGTCCGGCACACAAAGCAAGGATGCTGTCACATAAAAGGAATGTCAGGATGCAAAAACTGCGGTCCTTTTTTTTAAAGAACTCTGCTGAATCAGTCCCGATAGCTAGCTCAACATTCTGTTCTTGCTAGGGATAGAAGGACCTGTCCATCTCACTTGCCTCGGCTTCTCATTTTCCCCTTCTCAAATTCATGCTTTGCTTCATGCTAAAATCCAGTTCCTACAAAGCATCTTCCCCACGAAGATTTCATCCAGCCCATCTAATCTAAAAGCATCCTAACGGTGTAATCCAGTGCTTTTCCCCCTTAAATTTTTTTAGGGGTACTCTCATTTTGACTCAAGAAAACCACCATTTTATAGTTCAAATTGGGGAAAAATAAATACAGTAAATGTACAAAAGTACAAAATGTTTAGGGGTATTCGTACCCCTTCACCCCCCCCCCCGAAAAAAGCACTGGTGTAATCCATGCCCATGCCTTCTCAGGAGCAAGTCCCACCATTTAAAAAGGGGCTTGCTCCTAGGTAAGGAAGAAGGGATCTGTCAATTTCACTTCTCTCCATTTCTCATTTTTTTTCCATCTTAAATTCAGTTCTCCACATTTCTGCAGCTATATCCCATTTTATATTCTTTAAAAATCTTGATTTCTCTTACTAACACGTTGATTTTTATGTATTCTTTCTGCTAACCGATGCATTTTTATAAACATTGTTTTGTTGGAGAACTTCATTACAAAATTCCAAAAAGGGAGAATCTTGAAGGATGGCAGTGTTTCAGATCACAAATTGTTTTAGAATGTGTGAATTATAGATTTGCCATTAAATGGAAACTGAATTTGTCCCCCAGCCCCAGTTCTTGCAGCCCCCCCCACCAATACACAGGGAAAAGTTTCATACAAACAAGATCTGGCTTCTTATTGGAGAGGAGCTGGTAGAAGATGTGATAGCCCCTTTCAGCAGGTTGCTGAGAGATGACCCGAGATTTCTCTAGGAGATCTGAAATACAAAGTGCACCCAGGCTTAAGCTGATACTGTAGACAGCATCCAAACACTTAAGAAGTCAGCTCTGTTGCTCTGATATGAACTGCAATGCCACACACAAGCAACATTAAATTCTGACTCCAGGGAATCAAAATCTTGGACCAAGAAAAACTAAATGAAGCGACTGCGAGGTGAGCAGACCTGCATAATTCTGCGTCATTTATTCTGTAACTTCCTGTTAGCACCGTTACCAAGTTTATTAGAAAAATTCGGTCAGTTATTCAATTTATTTTTCTATTAATACATTGATTAATCAATTGATTAAATCTGTGTATTTGCATATTTCTATTTTAGACACATATACTGCCTGAGTAAACAGGTTACTGCCAAATTCCACCTAAAATGGATTTTGGGGTTGAGATTAGCCAAACTTGGATACTTACAACTCTCAATGTCAGCTCCAGCCAGTTTTCCTGTGCTACCAAAGTGGATTCGGATGAATTTACCCTGGGAAGAAGAACAAGAGTCAAATCAGTTAATGGAGATGGCAATATCTTTAACCAGGAAAGATTAAACAGTACAAGTGCATGGTCTTTTCAGTGGTGGTGCCCTCCTTGTGGAATGCCCTTCTAGTGGAGACCTGCCAAGACCCAACACTATGTCAGATCCCTGAACCTGGTGCCCTCTGGACATTTTGGGCTGCAACTGCCATCAGTCCCAGCCAGCAAAAGGCGAAATAATTGTTATCACCTCATAAAGTGATACAGTCACCTTCAATGTAGACAACTGAGAGACAACAAGCGCTAGGTCATTAGTTGAAGACCAAGCAAGTGATGTATATGCATGTGTGAATCAGTGCATCTTCTTCTTCTTTGGCGATCCCTTATAGCCGAGTAAGATTGTCTTCCATAAACACAGTTTTAACAGTGAGTCCGTGAGTGACTGTGGAGGCCAGTTCTGGATCCACACGTCCTTCCACAGTGGGGACATGGGTTTCCGGGTGAGAGTTTATTACGGTGTGGATTTGCCTTCCTCTTAGCACGTTTCTCCTTTGCGTCCTGAGTTCGGGCGTCTTCAAAGCCCGTGACAACTTTGGTAAAGGCTGTTCTCCAGTCAGAGCGCTTGCAGGCAATTGTTTCCCAATTGTTGGTGTTTATACTACATTTTTTAAAGATTTGCCTTGAGAGAGTCTTTGAACCTCTTTTGTTGACCAGTAGCATTACACTTTCCATTTTGAAGTTCGGAATAGAGTCGTCGCTTTGGAAGACGACAATCAGGCATCCGCACAACGTGACCAGTCCGACGAAGTTGACGTTGAAGAATCATTGCTTTGACACTGGTGATCTTGAATCAGTGCATAATAAGGAGGGGACAAGGGTTCAAAATATTTTCAGATTCTCATACTTACAAAGCGGGAAGAATTGTTGTTCCTCGTTGTTTTGGCATTTCCAAAAGCTTCCAGTACAGGGTTTGCCTGGATGATTTGATCTTCCAGGGACCCCTACCCAAGACAAACAAAAATGTGCAAATCACCTTGAGATGGTGCTTTAAAAGGACAAATCAACTGTAGTAACAACAGCAACACAGTTTTATCATGGGGGAATTTCTCAACAGCTAATGATTAACATATTATTCCAGACAATGCCTGCATTTCAGCTGGAACAAGACAACTGTTACTCTCCAAAATGTATAGACTGTTACTGGATTGGGACGTGCTAGAGGAGGAGGTTAAATCTGTGATGATTCAATGGTCTAAAGACTTTGGTTATAATATTCAGATGGCATTTTGGGGAAAAGCTTTGGAGAAAGGACATAAAATTTACGGCTTGCTATACACTAAAAAAAACTACACGAAGATGTTCTATCGATGGTACATTACACCAAGCAAGCTGGCGAAAGCGTATAAAACCAGCTCTAATTTTTGCTGGAGATGTAAAGAATCAGAGGGAACAATGTACCACCTGTGGTGGAAATGTAAAAAGATAAAAAGCTTTTGGAAAACTATCTATAATGAGCTTTTAAAAAAGGTTCAAATTAACTTTCATCGAAAAGCTGGAAGCCTTTTCGTTAGATATCATTGCTGCAGATATACCGAAAGAATTAAGAAAAATATTTATGTATGCAACTACTGCAGTGAGAATGTTAATAGCTAGATGGTGGAAAGGGAGATAAAAGATACCAACTAAATTGGAATGGCAGGTGAAGTTTTTTGATTATGTAGAATTGGCAAAGACGACAGGGAAAACCAGGAATCAAACAAACCAAGAGTTTAACAAAGAATGGGATTTATTTAAATCATATTTAAAAGAACATTATTCTCAGATAAAATCGTTGATATGTTTTGAATAACTTCTGCAATGAAATACTCTACCAAGATTATGGACAATTAACGGTAAGTTTAAAAATATGTTTGAAAATATGCAAATATGCAGTCAACAAGGTAATGATGGACGCATATTGAGGATGACGGAAGTCACAATACAGTGGTACCTCCGGTTGCGAACGGGATCCGTTCCGGAGGTCCGGCCGCATCCCGAGGGATTCGCAACTGGAGGACCATTTCTGTGCATGCGCGCAATGCGGTTTAGCGCTTCTGCACATGGGGCGAAACCTGGAAAAATACTTCCGGGTTTGCCGCATTCGCATCCTGAAGTTTACGTATCCAGAGGGATACGTAAGCGGAGGCACGACTTGTATATGGAAGAATCATATTTTCTATGTAAAAATTTATTTGTGTGTGAGGTGATTTGTTTTCTTTTTTGTTGTTTCGCGGTGGAGGGATTTAATATCTAAAATCAATAAAGATTAAAATCCGAAAAAGAAGAAGAAAAAAGACAACAGTCTGCAGTTCATTCTAGTAAAAAAAAAAAAAAACCTCTTACCTTCGAATCGGTAGAGGCCTTGCCAGTACCACCGATGTTGGCAAAGTACTGAATAACTTTCTTTGTATTTTCAGTCTTGCCAGCTCCGGATTCTCCACTACATGTGAAAGAGGAGATAAAGGAGGAGAAATCAGGACCACAAAGTTGAAAAATATCCATCAATATATATATATATTTAACTCCAACCCCCTGCTGCAACATAAAGTCATTCACACATGAGGTAGACCTGGTTTCTGGGGGGAAAGGGCAGAGGTATTCATTTTCACTCCATCTCTCCAGTATAAGTCTCTGAATGTGGCCCTTGGACCAATTGCTAAGAACCTCTTTGACAGCCCTCATTTGTGTGTCGCCAGTGTCTGAAGTATAGGTGAAAGGGTCAGGATCTTTTTGGTGCTGGCACCAAAGCTGTAGGACTCCCTCCCTAAGGAAGTCTTCCTTGCTGTCTTTCAGATGCCAGCCTAAGCCAAGCTAAGAAGACTCCCATCCAATAGGTGTCTAAGAAGAAGAATTGCCCCGGTTGAAATTTTAACTGCATCCTTTTTATTAATTCTTATTTAAGAACCTGGCTGAAACTAGACACATCAAAGAAGCGCTTCAGTTTAAAGCGCTGTAAATTTAAAAATAGGGAAAACAGGCCAAGAAAAACGGGACTCCACATCGCCTTCTGGCGGCACAATGTTATATTGCATATACAGCGCATATAAACCGCTTTTTCTTTACCAGGCTAGCTGAGCCCGGTGCCATAGCTGTCAACTTTTCCCTTTTTTTAAAGGGAAATTCCCTTATTCCGAATAGGATTCCTCGCAAGAAAAGGGAAAAGTTGACAGCTATGCCCAGCGCATTAATGTCGCTTCCTTTCTCGTACTCTGTGTAAGCAGCTTTGCAGATTTTAAACCCAAGGCAGATTTTCAGCAGTAATAATAATAATAATAAGAACAATAATAATAAGAATAAATGTATGCACTTACGTGATGAGCATAGACTGGTTTTCACGCTCTGTGGGAGGAAGAAGAGCAACACATCACGCCAAGCAGGTCCTAAAAGTCCTATGGAGCTGATTTACAGCTCCACAGTCACTCCAGCTCGATTGTTTCCTGTCTTCCCACAAATTTTAACATTTGGATTTTTCAAAGGCAGCAGGGATGGGCAGGAGGACACAATCCCGCTTGCCACTATCCTGAAGCAAGATTCAGCTGGCGGTTCCATGGAATGAGGGCAAGTACCATCTTTCCCACAGAAAGCAAAATGTATTGGGTCAGCCCCTGCAGCACTTTCCCCCCAAACTGGTGCCCTCTGGATCTTGCTGGACTACAATTCCCATCATCCCCAACCATTGGCCATGCCAACTGGGGCTGATGGGAGTTGAAGTTCAATGCATCTGGGCACCCGCAGCTTGTGGAAGGTTGACCTATAAACACTGGAAGCTGCCCTAGACTGAGTCAAACCATTGGTCCATTCAGCTCAGTATTGTCTATAGTGTCAAGATTTCTCGAGCTTGAGCCTCTAGCTGTTTTTTTTTTTTGGACTACAGTTCCCATCATCCCCGGCCATTGCTCCTCCTAGCTAGGGATGATGGGAGTTGTAGTCCAACAACAACTGGAGACCCAAGTTTGGGAAACCCTAGTCTACAATGACCATCTTGGCAGTGGCTCTCCAATATTTCAGGCATGAAGCCTTTCCCAATCCTACTTGGAGACGCCAGGATTTGAGCCTGGGAATTTCTGCATGCCAGACACATCCTCTACCACGGAGCTTTGTCTACTGTCTATGCAACTCTGCAGGGGTGTGCCATGTGACTACATTTCCCAAAAGCAGTGGAGGGGTGCAAGGAGGTCCTGGTGGTTTCATTGCTGGTCAGCTCAGCTAGGACAATATCTTGGACCAGTGCTGGAACATAGGAAGCTGCTTTTATGCTGAGTAAGACCATCAGCCTATCTAGCTCAGTGTTGTCTACACTGACTGGTCACAGCTCTCTAAAGGTCCTTCGCAGCTCTAACGGAAGGAGGAACCGGGGACATTTTGCCTGCAGTGGATGTGATCTGCCTCTGAGCTTGTGAGCAGAGGTACTACAGAGGCTGGAGGCCCTTCTCTGTACTCACCCATGAGCATGTCATGGTAGGCGTTGTCAGAGATGGAGAAGAGGTGAGGGGGCATCTCTGTACGCTTCCTGCCCTTATACATCTGGGCCACTCGGGATCCGTAGATGGGCAGCCACTTATAAGGGTTGATGGTGACACAGAAGAGGCCAGAGTAGGTCTGGAAAGAGCACAAAACAGCCATTATTATTATTATTATTATTATTACTGTATCAATTTAAATCAATGACTTCCCTTCTTCTCTTTCCGTGGTTCGTTTCGCATACCACGCATCCCTGCATATTTTACATGAACTAAACCATTCAGTAATCCATTGCTACATCCACCAAAACTTATTTACACTGTTGAATTTATCTTAATGCTACCAGCGTTTTTCAACTAACACAATGTTCACCCATATATTCAGTAAACATTTCCCATTCTTCTTTAAACGTACAGTAACACCTCCGCGAACGTCCGCCTTGTCTAGCGTCCATTCCGGCAAACATCCGCGAGAAACCCGGAAGTACCAGAACGCCAACCTAGCAGTTCGAAAGCACGTCAAAGTGAAAGTAGATAAATAGGTACCGCTCCGGCGGGAAGGTAAATGGCATTTCCATGCGCTGCTCTGGTTCACCAGAAGCGGCTTAGTCATGCTGGCCACATGAGCCGGAAGCTGTACGTTGGCTCCTTCGGCCAATAAAGCGAGATGAGCACCGCAACCCCAGAGTCGTCCGCGACTGGACCTAACGGTCAGGGGTCCCTTTACCTTTACCTTTAAAGGCCTTGGTAAAGAGGAATGTTTTTGCCTGGCACCTAAAGACATGTAGTGATGGCGCCAGGCAAGCCTCTCTGGGGATAGCATTCCACAGTTGGGGAGCCACCGCAGAGAAGGCCCATTCTCGTGTTGTCACTCTCTGTCTTCAACCTTCTGTTTGTTTTATCCAAGGTGATGGCCAACACACCCTTCCTACCTCATTCAGCTTGACTTCCAAATCTGGCCCTAGGAGCTACCTGTCTCTCTAGTCTACTGCCTCTGCAGCACCTGCTTGTTTCAGATGCCTTCACCCATCTTCTCACTTACATAGATCCTCATCAGGACATAACGCTGGCGCAGGTTGTCTAGGACACTGGCTTCATTCAAGAAGGTCATGTTGGCCATGTCATTGACCTGGTAGAATTTGGGTGGGTTCATCTGCTGGACATCATCCTTCTTAACGGTGACCGTCTGTGGGTGGAGAAGTCACGGTTTAGCAAAATCTCGAGGCACAGCACCCAAAATTTCCAAAACATGGTGACGTATATGTTCCTTTACTTAATGGTATTTACACGCCTTTTCTGCAGGGGCTTAAATCAATGGTGGAAACGTGAAAGTACAGTGGTACCTCTGGTTACGAACTTAATTTGTTCCGGAGGTCCGTTCTTAAGCTGAAACCGTTCTTATCCTAAGGCACAATTTCACTAATGGGGTCTCCCGCTGCGCATGTGCCTCCGGCGCATGATTTCCGTACGCATCCTGGGGCAAAGCTCACAACCAGGACCAGCTACTTCCGGGTTAGAGGCGCTCATAACCAGAAGCATTCGCAACCAGAGTTATCGCTGTACAGTGATAGTTAAGCCATCGAATGAACGCAGCAGAAAAATCCACCATCAGAGAATAAAATCAATCAATCATCAGTTAGAAAAACTCTCTCAAGTAAGACCCAAAATATTGCAAACTGGTTTTGAAGGCATCCTAACAAAACTGGCCCCATAGAAACCAGGAGCTCATAATCTAATCCTCTGCTTTCAACACTCCTGACTGAGTTGCATTTCCAGGCTTATCCATACTGTTGTTTAACGTGGACAATCGGCTTCGTGTACCTCCATTCATTCTCTGTTGTCTATACAATATTCTCCTCCAAACCACTGCCTTCCCTCTCTTTCCCCTTCCAGATTTTCACGGGCCAGGGATACAGTACTTCGAAACATCCAGGGGTCCTTTACCTTTTCTTCAAAAAAGGTGAGGGCATGAGAAAATCCATATTGAAGGAGAAGGATAGGCAGTGATTTGGAGGAGAATTAGTGCGGGGACAGGAAGCTTACATTCCACCTTAAACAACAGTATGGATCAGCTACCAGGCTTGGTTGCACCATACATTCTTAAAGCACTTGTCTTCCCCCAAGAATCCTGGCACCAGATGGCGCTGTGGAGTCCTGTTTTTCACCAATGGAATTTCCCTGTATGACGTTTACAACGCATTTAACTGAATCGCTTTTTTGACGCGTCTAGATCCAGCCCTGGAATCTGTAGTTTATCCCCCATAGAGCTCAATTCCTAGCACCTTTCACAAACTACAATTCCCAGGATGCTCGGCGTGCCATACGCTTTTAGTGGATGGCATTCAGAATTCCAAAGTCTTGGTTGTGGTTGTTGTGTTTTGTTTTTTTACATAAATAACCAACTTCTTCATGCAAAAATGGGTTGCATCTCCTTACCTGCCCAGCCACCCCATCACTTCCCTACAGCTGATGCTCCTTCTCCAGTTCCAAAAGCATTGCCAGGTGTTCCTTTGGCTAAGGAGCAGATCAAAGACCTTGCAAGAACAAAAAGCATCCCTCCTGTCCCACCAAGTCACCTGATTGGTCACCGTCTTCACAGTGACTTGGGTATCCGTCTCAGATTGGATCTCCCCAGCGACAAATCCCTCCTTTTCATCCTTGACCCAGACAGACTTCTTGATATCGTACGGCTTGCTTATAGCCTCAATCCTCTCTTTCTCGCTAGGAGCCAGAAATGGCATGGGATCCACATCATCCCCGCATTCTCCTTTGTATCCGCCAGGCATCTTGTCTCGGGATTAGGCACAAGGCAGAAGCAGGAAGGAAGAAGACGAGACCAGGAAGAGTGTTGTGGGCTCCTGGTTAGGGAAAAATAAAAAGCAGCACACTGTCTCAAGGTTAAAATAAATAAATAGGGGATCTACTGTATTCAGTTTCTTCCTGTAGCTGCCTATGTTTTCTTTCCAACCAGCAGAGGGCTGGTCCAGTGGTCCATTTGCTGGCTCTACCTCTCACTCTCTCTGGCGCCACCTGATGTTGGTCTCCCTGCCTTCCACCCAACCAGTCCCAAAGGGAACCAGCAGCCGCCACTGGCTCTCAACACTTAAGTGACGGTGTGGTTTATTTATATACCGCTTTGGGGCACAAAGGTCACGGAAGCGGTAAAAGGCATATTGCCAAACAAGAAATAAGACAGTCGAAGTAGGACAAACGCAATCGGTTAATCAAAACAGGAGGCATAAAATAAAATAGCAAAAACCACCAAACACCCCCCCCCCCAGCGTTACTGGATAAGCATAAATAATACTACTTAATACCAGTGTTAAGAATACCAGTTAACCCTAAGGAGAGAGAAATAGAATAAGGCTTCATGTTTTAGTTTCTTGCCTGTACCGCAATCTGGACTGTACCACAATTCCCTCCCGCCTCCTCCCAGGAATGGCCTGGGAGTACCTACCAGAGAGACAAGACACAGAGACGCCCCTGGTTCGCAAGAGACTGGCTGGTCTCTTTTATACCCAAACAGCGAGAGTCTTGAAGATATCACTTTCTCCCTATGAGCACCGGCGGTTTTGCTTAAGGGAAGCTGATTGGCCCATGATCAGATCCCCCAGGAGAGATCAAGTGATGCCTCAGTTTCTTGGGGATTTCTTCTTCCTTCTCTTATTCCTTATAAGGTGTCTTATAAACACAGCCTTGTGGCTCGAGGGACCCGAGGAGAGGCCAAAATAGAAGCCCTGCCTTGCAGATTTCTCTCATTAAAGGCACCGTTTCAGCCAAGGCTCCGTTGCACCAGGTAAAAGGAGAGACTTGGGTCAGCTAGCGGTGAAAAGGAAGCCAGAGTGAAAGCAGATTTGGACAATGGGTGGCTCATGTCAAGTGCCGCGAGGAGAGACCGAAAAGAGAGATCAATGCATAATATGCATATATATTCCAGTGCTTGAAGTCATTTGGTTTATCTTTTTATTTCCTAAAATTTATACACCGCTTGATTGGTTTTCTTATAATTTTTTTTCAAAACAACAGTTAAAGTAAACAACACGAAATAAAGATTAAAAAAAATGAAAATGTAAAAAAAGTTAGAAAGTTATGCTATATCGTTATAAGAATTGTATGTACACATGTATTTATTTCTAACCTAATATATTTTGTATAAATAAATTTGAAGCCCACTTATACAAAATACAGTAGGTTAAATAAATATATATGTGTGTGTATTGAGATGATAATATATTACATCTCTTGATTCTAAAAAAAAACACCAAACACCCTCAAAGCGGTTTACAAAAAGATAAAACACTAAAATCAAGAAAAATGTAAACAATAATTTAATACAAAATAAAATAAAAAATTCCTTCCAGTAGCACCTTAGAGACCAACTAAGTTTGTTCTTGGTATGATCTGAAGAAGTGTACATGCACACGAAAGCTCATACCAAGAACAAACTTAGTTGGTCTCTAAGGCGCTACTGGAAGGAATTTTTTATTTTATTTTGTTTTGACTATGGCAGACCAACACAGCTACCTACCTGTAACTGGAATAATTTAATATGTACAAAAAGCTGAAACACTAGAATAGGTTAAGATTCACATCAACTTTCTAAGCATCTGGATAGACTCATCTAAACAGGAATGATTTTAGCAGGTGCCAAAAGGGGATGATTTTAGTGGTTCAGATATAGCCTGCTACGTTTGAAGTTATTCCATGCATGAAAAGATTCATACAGCAACATTTAATGCCCAGGGAGAGGTTGAGAACTTGTGGCCCTCTGGATGTTGCTGAACTGCATCTCCCAGCATCTCATCAGCACCAGATTTAGGGTGCTGCAGGCAATTCCCCTGAACAGGGTGCCAAGCCACAAAATCGAACAGCTCCATAATTGAGAAGATTCATTTGGGGGCACCAAGTTTTGGCCTCGTCCAAGGCGCCAAATTATGAAAGACTACCAAAGTCCCATCATTGGTCTCATCATTGGTTAAGTGAGCTGGGGCTGATGAGAGTTGCAGTCCAAGAATATCTGGAGGACCACAGGTTCCCCATCCTTGGCCTGGGGGGCTTGTCAGTTATCCTCTGTCTTTGCGTCCATCGCTTAGAAAACACTGGGTAACTTTT
The DNA here is from genome assembly GCF_009819535.1 of Lacerta agilis. NCBI lineage: Eukaryota > Metazoa > Chordata > Lepidosauria > Squamata > Lacertidae > Lacerta > Lacerta agilis. The sequence goes on from NC_046324.1 coordinate 43,193,733, forward strand.
ATTCCTCCAGCCACGTTTTGAACGGCTAAATGCGCTCTACTGTGTTAGGCTGCAGACGCAGGGTCGCCGAGAAGCTACAACGGTGCTGTTGTATCTGGCTTCTTGCCCTCACTTCCCTGATGTTACTCTGCCAAGTGCCCTGCACCTTGTTGCCGCTATATAAATAATCATTAGGGCTGTCGACAGGCTGAAAGCACCGTCTTCAATCAATCGTGTGAGTTTTAGTTACATGTGCATAAATATGCAAATGAGCAAAAGCAACAATTCTGCACACACACAAGGCAATGGACTGTAACCAGGATGGGGGGAAGCTCCCTTCTGGGCTTATCTACAGCTCCATTTCCCCCAGGAGAAGCTGAAACAGAACAAATGGCAATCGGGTTTTCCATGGATTGTCGTTTGTTCCAATTGAGCACTAAAGAGTGGTTTTTTTCAGGGCAAAGGCAGAACCACTTAGATCTATGCCTAGGAAGCATGGGGCAAACAGAAAACTGCTTCGGATGGGAGAAGCAGAAGGGTGGATTAACTTTCCTTTCATGGAGGCAGCAACTAATTAGTAGCCCAAATTGACAGGAGAAGGCGCTTCTTCCTTTACCAAAAGACCAGGAGGGAAAGTCTGGAAGCGGGTCTCGTGCAGTTCTTTTAAGAGAGAGGGGTGGGGTGTGCCTGTTTAGACTCCGAGATTTTATTAGTCACAACACAAAATGCTGACTCACCCCTTTGGCGGGGCATCTTAATCCCCAGCTGTTGCACGGAACTGGAATACTCCCTTTGGTGCCCTCAGCGTGGCAGCGGCTGGATATTGGTCCAAACAAGGGCAGAACTTTCTCTTGGGCTTCTATTTACAGAAGCAGCCTGGGGTTTCTCCATCAGGGGAAAGGCCTGCAATCCTCCCTCCCTCCCTCTTCAAAGAATCATAGAGAGTTGGTAGAGTTGGAAGGGAACCCGAGGGTCATCTCATCCAACCCCCTGCAATGCAGAAATTCTGCCCACAGTTGTCCCCAGGTGGGCTCGAACCACCAACCTTCTGGTTGACAGCCAGACACACTGACCCATTGCGCCACAGGATGCAGAGTTTCCTGGGGGTCGCCCCTCAAAAGCCCACCCGTTGGCTTAAGACTAAGTCATCAAGCTTCCCCCTGACTGCAGATCCAAAATATTGCCTGCATGCTTGCAGCTTGAGTGTATACCTGGCAATTAGGGATCGGGGGGGGGGGGGATAAATTAGGCTCCATTCAGATTTAAAGGCCACCCTACCAGGTCACAGTATCCAAACAAATTTGAGGACTCTGAAAGTCAACCATCCTTTGAAATCCACACTGCTCCAAATTTTCCAGCATAATGGTCATGTGCCCCGGAATGTATGTCCTGGAGCAAAGTGTGCACAGAAGCACATGTATTGGTGAAAAAAGTGCACAAGATTGCATTATATCAGTGTTTTTCAACCACTGTTCCGTGGCACACTAGTGTGCCGCGAGATGTTGCCTGGTGTGCCGTGGGAAAAATTGAAAAATTCAAGAGAATTACTTTATATATAGTCAATATAGGCACAGAGTTAAATTTTTTAACATTTTCTAATGGTGGTGTGCCTCGTGATTTTTTTCATAAAACAAGTGTGCCTTTGCCCAAATAAGGTTGAAAAACACTGCATTATATTATGGGAAACCGCTTTAGTAAAAATGGGCATGTTAGCTAGAGAAATTCACACTACAATGCAAATGAATTTTCACGAGGATTTTTTTTTTCTTTTAATGCAAGCTGATGTGGAAATATGGAAAAAACAAAACTTAAGGTTGGAAAACTCAGAAACTGAAATTGTCCGATTTGCCCATACCTTTCCCTCTTTTTCACTGCCTGTAGTCTCCCCTTCTCCTAAAATCCAGCTCCTGACCCAACCCTGACTCCATGAAAAATGAATAATTCTAGGGTTGCCAGAGGCTACCTTCAAAGGGCTCCTGCACCTTTAATAGCTGGGTTGAAATGGGGGTCTCAGGAGGTGTAGCAAAAAAAAAGAACAGGGCCGCTGCACCTTTAATAGTAAGGCAGAAGAGGAGATCTCAGCTGGTATAGCCAGCCCACCGAACTGCAGTTGCGGAAGACATGCTACATCTTGCCAAACAAGCTTCCCTGGCCTTCCCTCTGCTGCACAGCTTTATTAAAGGGGCAAAAGCCCCACCTGGGTCAGTGGCGCAGCTGTATGCTCTGGCACCTGGGAGCGGAGAGCAGGCGGGAGCGTGGCTGGCGCATGCCTCTGGGGGCGTAGCGTGCCGCCCGCAGGGGCATGGCATGCGTCCCGGGGGTGTGTGCGCCACCCGCAGGACGTGGCGTTGGTGCAGTGGGGGTGTGTGCGGCACATGTCGGGGGGCCCACGATGGTACCCCCCTCCCCAATGGTGCGTTCCCTCGCCCCTCACCCCCTTTCCTCTGCCAGTGACCTGGGTTTTCCCCCCACCTGGCCACTCAACCAGGGCTGTTTCAAAATAGAAAATTCTTTCCAGTAGCACCTTAGAGACCAACTGAGTTTGTTCTCGGTATGAGCTTTCGTGTGCATGCACACGAAAGCTCATACCAAGAACAAACTCAGTTGGTCTCTAAGGTGCTACTGGAAAGAATTTTCTATTTTGTTTCGACTATGGCAGACCAACACGGCTACCCACCTGTAACAGGGCTGTTTCAAACACTTTTAAAAAACCATTGGTCCGTGGTGGTCTCCCTGGTGCCCCCTTGACTTTGGCCTGCCCTTCCCTTTCAGGTGTCAGCTGGTGACTATTTAAAACCAGGTGGGCCATTAAAGACAGAAGCACCTAACAGACTCCATGGGAACATAGAACGAACGTCTGCTGTGTTCAGAATTGGAGCAAGGTGCAGTCTTGCTAGGAATGGTGCCATCCTCCTTGCCGTTGTGGTTATTACTCTTTCATAGCTGTCAACCCTTCCTGCTGTTTCCCAATGCTATAATAAGGGAATTTCCCGCAAAAAAAGGGGAAAAAGGTTGACAGCTATGCTCTGTATTCATATATACAAGGGGAGAGATTGGCGATTGCTGTCACTGTAAGTCTTCACAGAATGGATGGAAAGGTCTAAGAAATGGGAGTAGGAACCTGATTGACATGGTAAGGTCAGGTGTGCAAGGAAGAGGGTTTGGTAATATATAGGAGGTCCTTCTGCATGAGTTCATAGTACGAATTCCTGACCAGTAGGACTCAGAAGTTTACATTAGTAAGTTTTTTTCTGTATGTGTACAAAGAGAGAGGTGGTTTTCTGTTATATGATTATATATTGTCTTTAACAGATGACAGTCAGTTTTTGTAAGCCTGAGTCAAGTGGAGACACAGGCTTTTGACATTGACACAGGCAAGTGTGATAGTTGGGTATGATTTGAGGGGCAGAGGACCATTTTTGGTTTATGCAACTGGAGAAAATTGGGTGACTTGGCTTTTTTATTCCACTTTCAAAGCAAAATTATTTGTAGTTTAGGCTGAATTAATGCAGAAAGGATGTTGCATAACCAAACAGGCCACTGGAGAAGACACCTAAGCATTTGCCATAATGTTTTGAACATCTTGCGCTGACATTTCAGCATCTAAAACATATGACTGAAGAACTATAGGGACATTTTGCCTGTTGAACACAAGTTTTCTTTTATTCAGATCATTGCACGTCGTGGAGACATTGTTAGGATAGACCATGAGTTTCTGGATTTAACTCTTTCAGTTGTTGTATTGCAGAGACTTCATATTTGGCATTTAGTTTTCTGTATTCTTCTATCTTCCTGTCATTTTTTGTTATAAGGTTCCTTTTTTCCAACCTTTCAGTTCTATTTTTTAAAAAAAAGAGTCCTGAAAATTCACCAGCGTTTTATTTATTATTTATTTCATAAATTGTATTCACCGCTTGATTGGAAAAATGAAAACAAAACCTCAAAGTGGTTTACAAAATCTAAAACAGGAAATTCAAGAAAAAACTTACAATCCTTCTTTAAAACATATGAAAGATAAAATGCTAAAACATATTAAAATTACCTTGACATTCTAAGCATCTGGGTAGGCTTGTGTAAACAGGAATTATTTTAGCAGGCGCCAAAAAGGGTATAGTGAAGACGTCTGCTTGATCTCATGAGGCAGGGAGTTCCAAAGTTTAGGTGCTGCTACATTAAATGATCATGTTCTTACAAATGCCAAATGAGTATTATATAGTGCCTGTAGTAGTGCCCAGTCTGATGATTTTAGCATTATTTTCTCCCAGTGTACACACTTTTGCATGCAATTCTCCCTAATGCAATGCCCAGCGGTCAGGAAAGGAAGGATCTGTCCTCCAGCTAACTTTTGCAGGACCTGAGTTGAGCCACTAAGGCTGTTTGGAAACAAAACAAAAGACATTTTTGGCAAGCGTTCCCAGAGAAATCTAATATTATATTTTTCAAGTTGTTGTAAGGCGTGGAGGGTAGGTAAGGAATATAACGATTGGTAATAATAACAGCACAAAATCTTTTTCATAAGATTTTATGGAAGCGTTTTTCATACTACAGTAAGATAAAAGAAGCTAATCTAAATTAAAAGCAAAAAGAGAGAGAAAGTAGGGTTGCAATATTTCAAAAAAATGAAAACCAGGACACCCCGAAAGTTGTTGTTTTGTCGAGCTTTTTGTAAACAAACCCCAAAATTATTGAGCTTTTATTTTACAAAAAAAAACCCAAACCTGCAATTGTTTAATTGACTTGCTTAAGATCCAGGACAAAGTGCCACCTTCTGGAAATTCTTCCCAGACGCCAATTCCGCCTTTGAAATCCCAGTGATGTAGGACAGCCCGAAAGAAAGAAAATGAATAGTCCTCTCTCAAGGGCAATTCCCTTGTCATGCACAGAAAGTGGTGGAGCTTCCCAGCTCTCACCTGAGAGCTTCCCTTTCTTCTCCCAGTCTCTCCCCCTGGGATGATGATGATGATGATGATGTTATTTATACCCCGTCCACCTGGCTAAGTTTCCCCAGCCACTCTGGGCGGCTCCCAGCAGAATATTAAAAGCACAATAAAACATCAAACATAAAAAACTTCCCTAAACAGGGCTGCCTTCAGATGTCTTCTAAAAGTCAGATAGTTGTTTATTTCCTTGACATCTGACAGGAGGGCGCCACCACCGAAAAGGCCCTCTGCCTGGTTCTCTGTAACCTCGCTTCTTGCAGTGAGGGAACCGCCAGAAGGCCCTCGGTGCTGGACCTCAGTGTCTGGGTTGGAGACGCTCCTTCAGGTATACAGGGCCGAGGCCATTTAGGGCTTTAAAGGTCAGCACCAACACTTTGAATTGTGCTCAGAAACGTACTGGGAGCCAGTGTAGGTCTTTCAAGACCAGTGTTATATGGTCTTGGTGGCCACTCCCAGTCTAGCTGCTGCATTCTGGATTAGTTGTAGTTTCCGGGTCACCTTGAAAGGTAGCTCCACATAGAGCGCATTGCATTAGGTCGTCTGTTCCCTGCCTCTCGCCCTGCCTTCCACCAAAATTTTGTGATGCTAGCACAAAATCAGATTTAATTCTGCCAGCTTGGGTTTGCTGGTGTGTGATTGAACCACACCCCAAAGCAGCAACGGTCTGGAAGCACCCAGAATGAAATCTGCCTCTGGTCCCTTAGGTGCCAGGCAGCCCCGTCGGCCACTGTGTGTCTCCTGAAGACAGTTGTGAAGATGCCACTCACCAGTGAGCAACAGAAGCGGATGGAGAAATTCAAAAACAGAGGCAAAAACCTTCTAGTAAGTATGGGGAATCATACCAGGACTGAGAAGCGAGTCTCTAGCTGGCCGGCTGATGGATTAGGAAGCAGCAGGGCATGTGCAGTAAGCATAGCTGTCAACTTTTCCCTTTTTAAAAAAAGGGAAATTCCCTTATTCCGAATAGGATTCCTCGCAAGAAAAGGGAAAAGTTGACAGCTATGAGTAAGGGGAGCAGAGCAGAAATGCAAACTTGTGCTTTGGACATGGAATTTGCAGACCAGGAATCTCCATATAATTGAGACAGTCGGAACTGCAACAAAATGTTGCAGCATAGTACTCGAGTTGGTGCCAGAATTACTGGCAGGGGCTTGAACCCCCCCCCCCTTCAAAAAAGTTGGAGGCCCCTCCCTAGATTAGACTGCTGAGATGAAGGCCCTACAGTGCCTACACCTGAGACTTGGCCCTGTCATCACAGCCACCCCAAGACTGTAACATTTACTTTTGGTTTGTTTGTTTTTAGCAATACTTGACTGTCTCCCTTTCTAGGAAATGCGAAGGCAAAGAGTGGAAACGGAAGTTGAACTTCGCAAGGCGAGGAAAGACCTGCAGATCTTGAAGCGAAGGAACATCAGTGTCGGCACAGAAGATGACCTCACACCAGAGAAGAATCAGGTATGCACACAGAAAAATGGAATTGTAGAGTTGGAAGGGACCCCAAGGATCATCTAGTCCAACCCCCTGAAATGCAGGGGTCTCAGCTAAAGCGTCCGTGACAGATGGCCATCCAACCTCTGCTTAAAAACCTCCAAGGAAGGAGAGTTTACCATCTCCCGATGGAGTCCGTTCCACTGTCAAACAGCTCTTACTGTCGGAAAGATTTTCTGTATGTTTAGTTGGAATCTTGTTTCTTGTCCCTTGAAGCCACTGGTGCGAGTCCTACCCTCCACAGCAGGAGAAAACAAGCTTGCTCCATCTTCCATGTGACAGCCCTTGAGATATTTGAAGACGGCTATCCTATCTCCTCTTGGCTGAGAGGAAGTATACTTTTGAGAGGAGTGGCTAACTTTCGGCGCTGCAGATATAGTTGGACTCAAACTCCCATCAGCCCCAGCCAGCATGGTCAAGGATGATGGGAGTCGTAGTCCAACACATCTGGACTGGAAGGCCTCTGGTTAGCCTACCTGCTCTATAGCAGCCGCCTTCAGAATTTCCAGGTGTGGCCCCCGACTTCAGTCCAAATAGGTAATTGGAGACCCACTACCATATATTTGTAGGGTGATGGGGCTGCTGCTGCAACCTACATTAATAATAATAATAATAATAATAATAATAATAATAATAATAATAATTTTATTATTTATACCCTGCCCATATGGCTGGTTTTACCCACCCACTTTAGATCAGGATGCAACCCAGTTGTTGTAGTCGTTCCTGGCCAGAGCAACCAAAATGATCAAGGGGGTGGTAAGGTAAAGGTAAAGGACCCCTGGGCAGTTAAGTCCAGTTAAAGGCAACTATGGGGTTGCAGCGCTCATCTTGCTTTCAGGCCATGGGAGCTGGCGTTTGTCCACAGGCAGCTTTCCGGCAAATGTGGCCAGCATGACTAAACCGCTTCTGGTGCAACGGGACACTGTGACAGAAACCAGAGTGCACAGAAACGCCATTTACCTTCCCGCCGGAGTGGTACCTATTTATCTACTTGCACTTTGACGTGCTTTCGAACTGCTAGGGTTGTCAGGAGCTGGGAGCAAACAACAGGAGCTCGCCCCGTTGCGGGGATTCGAACGGCCAACCTTATGATCAGCAAGCCCAAGAGGCTCAGTAGTTTAGACCACAGCACCACCTGCGTCCTGAAAGCAAGATGAGCACCGCAACCCCATAGTCTTTAGAAGTTTATGGAACCCATGCATGGCATGGGGGAAGTTGAATGAGGAGGTTTTTCTCCCCCTCGTAACTTTAGAATTGGTGAGCAATTGGAGGATTAAGAACGGATAAAAGATGGGACTTGTTCATGCAGATCACGGTTGAACTATGGAACTCGCTGCCGTAAAGTAGTGATCCTGTGATCAAGTATTGCTGGGTGGGGACCCCTCAGGCAGGGAGCAACAATTAGACCCCAAAATGGGAGCATGTTAAGGGGGCTGGCTGGTTGCCAGCATTTCCCAGCCCCTATAAATCTCCGAGTTAACAGGCAAGAGAACACGCCGTGTTTTAGACTTGCTGCTCTTCCGGAGGGGGAAGCCCCAGGAGCCGGCGCTCGGTCGCCGGGGAGCAGCAGCGCCGGCTGAGATGAACTACACAGTCCATCCCGCCAGTGCTGCTGTTCCAGCGGCGACCCGCCAAGCGAGTGCCGGCTCCTGGGGCTTCCCCATCCCAATCGCATGGGGCAGCCCCATAGCGGCACCGGCGGGCAGACCCTGGACAGGCCGTGGGGCAGAGCAGCTTTGCTCCGTGGCTTGCTCGGTCCGCCAGCAAGTGTCACCCCCCTCCCCTGGAACCCGGGACGTACCACACCCACTGCCCCCCCCCTCGCGACGCCCGTGGCCATTGGCAGTCTGGTCTTGTGGTCTCTGTCATGCCTGATTCATAATTCCCTTCTTCCCTAACCCAGGCTGCTCAAATTCCTTTGGAGGAAATGGTCGAGGCGCTGAAATCAGACGATCAACATCTTCATCTCAAGGCAACCATGTCCATCAGGTATGTGAAGGCAAAGCTGATTCCTCTAGCGCCGCCTTCCCCATTCCGGTGCCCTTTGGAATATTGTTGGGACTACACCTCCCGGCCAGCAAGGCATGATGGGAGTTGTGGTCCAGCAACATCTGGAGGGCCACAGGTGAGCTGCCTCTGTTTTAAGCTCTTCCCTAGTGCCTCTGCTGGGATGGCTAAGCCTTCTGAAATATCTTGGATGGCAAGGCAGGGCAAAGGTTTCCTTGCCACAGCTGCAGATCACCATCCTTGTACTGGGATCTGTTCTGCTACCCAGCAGAACCAAAGGAAGCTTACAGATGAGCTAAGATGTAATAAGGGAGAAATGGAAGGAAGGAGAAATCGCAAAGGAATGCTTCAAGATGACTTTAGCAGTTTGGAGAACTGGGCCCCAACTAACAAAATGAAAACAAAATAAAATTTTCTTTCCAGTAGCAACTTAGAGACCAACTAAGTTTGTTCTTGGTATGAGCTTTCGTGTGCATGCACACTTCTTCAGATACACTGAAACGGAAGTCACCAGATCCGTAAATATAGTGAGGGAGTGGGGAGGGGTATTACTCAGAAGGGTGGTGGGAATGGGTGATCAGCTGATAGGTGTGGAAAACCTGTTGACGACTCTTAAGGGCTGCAATTAGTCTTGCAGGGAAAGGCAAGGGGTGAGATGGCAAAAGATAATGAGATAAGAATCCAATGTCTTTGTTCAGACCAGGTTTCTCCATGGTTTTAAGTTTGGTGATTAGTTGCAATTCAGCCACTTCTCTTTCCAGTCTATTTCTGAAATTTCTTTGTATTAAGACAGCTACTTTGAGATCTTTTATAGAATGTCCTGGGAGATTGAAGTGTTCTCCTACTAGTTTCTCTGTCTTGTGATTCCTGATATCAGATTTATGCCCATAACAAAATGAATTTTGATAGAGACATCATACTGCTCTATTCTGCCTTGGAGTCCTGTGTCCAGTTCTGGGAGTGACAATTTGGGAAGGATGTTGACAAGCTACAGAGGAGGGTGATCAAGATGATCAAGGGTCTGGAAACCAAGCCTTAGGAGGAACAGCTGAGATAGTTGGGCATGTTTAGCCTAGATAGGAGGAGACTATATTTAAAGGCCCGTCACATGGAAGATGGAGCAAGCTTGTTTTATCCTGCTCTGGTGGGTAGGGCCTGGACCAATAGAATCACTGCATTTGAAGCCACCAATGTATATTGTTTCTGCAACAGCATGTGGCCACAGCTTGAAATCCTGTATATGTAGACTTTGTATTCACTGACCTTTGAATCTGTTGTGGTTCTACTGGCATTGCAAAATCAGGAGCAGTAGAAGTTAACTGGTAGTTCCCTGGTAGCTCTCTGGGCGAGCAACGAAGGTTTCTGACTCTGAGTGGTTTACCAATAGCTACAACTGAAAATAGCTACAACAGTACTTTGGCCACCTCATGAGAAGGGAAGACTCCCTGGAAAAGACTCTGATGTTGGGAAAGATGGAGGGCACAAGGAGAAGGGGACGACAGAGGATGAGATGGTTGGACAGTGTTCTCGAAGCTACTAACATGAGTTTGGCCAAACTGCGAGAGGCAGTGAAGGATAGGCGTGCCTGGCGTGCTCTGGTCCATGGGGTCACGAAGAGTCGGACACGACTGAACGACTGAACAACAACAACAACAACTGAAAAGCTTTCCTGTCTCTCCCTCCCGCCCCCCATTAAATTGCTATAAAAACAATGAAAGGGAAAACCAGAAATGGAATTTAGTGTGGAAGGATTGGTGGACTTCCTTTTGGTGCTGATTACAAATTACTGGGCTGAGCTTGTGTTGGCCTTTCAGAGGCACTCTTTTCAGCCAGCTACTATTTTGCTCACGGTTCTGGTTGCTGGATATTGGGACTTCAGGTTTGTTTGTTTTTTAAAAAAAGTGTGTCCTGCAAGGCTGAAGTCAGCCGACCTGTGCTAAATAGTTGATTAAGGCTGTCATCCATCTCCCCATCCACAGGAAACTACTCTCTCAACAGAAGAACCCTCCCATTGACCAAGTAGTTAAAGCTGGGGTCATTCCTAAACTCGTGGACTTTTTGTATCATCACGATGCTCCAAGTTTGCAACTGGAGGCTGCTTGGGCGCTCACTAACATCGCTTCTGGGACATCCGACCAGACCAAAGCCGTCGTGGAGGCCAATGCCGTGCAAGGCTTGATAGTCATCTTGTCTTCTCCAAAGATGCATATCTGTGAGCAGGCTGTGTGGGCCTTGGGGAACATAGCAGGTAAGTGGCGGTGCTTTTGGATTTCCAAGATGGCAGCCAATGAACCGCTGGGTCTTAGTCAGTGTGAGACAAACCATCAACATTTGGGGGAGCCAACAAGTAGCAGACCATCAACATGCCAGGCTAGTTCATTCATAAAAGCAGGCAATCCCAGTTCAAGGGGCACTTGCCCATGCTGGAACCCAGTTCACTTGTGACCCTCATATAACTGGTTCCCAATGCAGGGTGCCCAGAAGATTCTAGGATCCACACTCAATTTCACGTGGAGAATTCTTGGTCCATCCTGCCTGGTCAGCAGAAAACCTTACGGCTTTCCCAGGTGCACAGTGAAGTGAACTAGGGGAGGGTTGCGATTATTAATATTTATTCGATTTGTATACCGCAGGTTGCAGGGTGGTGGTTCACACCATAAAAATGCAAAATCAGAACACAAAATAAATAACACAATAAAAACAAACTAATAATGCCCCTTCCACAAACACATTTAAAAGGCCATAGAACGTCCCATATGGGAAAAAATTGTGTTGGAGCCTTATTTGCCCCTACGGGTTCCTACGGTTGCGTCTGGTAAGAAAACATGGAAGCAGAAAAGACACCTGAGGCTGCTGGCTTCAGAGAGAGAAAGATTTATTTTATCTGCATGCAGAGGCACTTGCGGAGTTCAGACATCCAAGCAAGTACAAAACTAGTCAATTTTCAGACAGTTCTTATAGACAGTTCTCTGGCTCTCCCCACCCCAGGAATCTTCCTCTTGTCCATATACGGAACATTTCCTGTTGTACATTTCCTGTTGTACATATAAGGCAAAAGGACATTTAGCCCTGAGTTGGTTCATGCGCACTCCAGCAAGGCCATCCTATCTGTGACCTACACAGTCAGTTCCTCTCTGTGCAAGGTCGACCTTCTACTGTTATCTCCAGACTCTTAGTCATAGCTTGCCAGAAAGAAGTGCAATGCAGATCAAAGTTCACAGCTTTACAGAGAGGTTTCATAAAGAAAAGCTTAAAGAGTTCTTTTATACTTCTGGACTAACAATACATTCAGGTAAATATATACAGGTTAGCTAATTAACCCCTTCAGTGTTTATTTAAAAACACTGGTAGCATTATGGTAAATAGGTTTTGATGGATGTAATAAGTTGGTAAAGGTAAAGGACCCCTGGATGGTTAAGTCCAGTCAAAGGGGACTATGGGGTTGCGGCGCTCATCTCACTTTCAGGCCAAGGGAGCCAGTGTTTCTGTCATGGGGATTTGAACCGCCAGCCTTCCGATCAAGCCCAGGAGGTCTCAGTGGTTTGGACCACAGTGCCACCCGCATCCCCCATGTGATAATGGATTGCTGAATGGTATAGTTCATGTGAAAAATGCAGGGATGTATGGTATGCAAATTGAACCACGGAAAGAAAAGAAGGGAAGTCATTGGTTTAAAGTTGTATAAATGAATATTTTGAAATGTCATTTAGAAAATTTAACTTTATATTATATTATATTATATTATATTATATTATATTATATTAATTAGAATGTCAATCCACCAAAGGCCTGGTTATAGAGAAATGTTTTCACCCTAAAGGTTTGCAGTGAAGGTGCCAGGTGAGCCTCCCTGGGGAGAACATTTGATGAAGCGGGGAGCCACCACGGAAAAGATGCATTGACTCTGGCACCACCTGCTGTTCCTCCTCTCTGTCCCATCAGCGCCAATGGAAACCAGCTGCCACGGATGGTTCAGGGAGAGATGACTGTGTTTTGCTGTTTTCACCCATCCGGAGAGTAACTACCATTCCCAATGCTTTATCCTATGTAGGTGATGGCCCCCTGTATAGAGATGTGCTGATCAACTTCAATGCAATCCCTCCGCTCCTGTCCTTGGTGACACCTTGCACTCCGGTATGTTTCTGCTTCCTCTTGGTTAGATAGATAGCTATGGCTCTCTGGAGAAGACCGGTTAATCCTTGGGTAGGCAAACTAAGGCCCGGGGGGCTGGATCCGGCCCAATCGCCTTCTCATTCCGGCCCACGGATGGTCCAGGAACCAGCGTGTTTTTACATGAGTAGAATGCGTGCTTTTATTTAAAATGCATCTCTGGGTTATTTGTGGGGCATAGGAATTCATTCATTTCCCCCCAAAAATATAGTCTGGCCCCCCACAAGGTCTGAGGGACAGTGGACCCGGCCCCCTGCTGAAAGTTTGCTGATCCCTGGTTAACACTTTTTTCCTCCTAAAAAGTAAGGGGAAATATCTGTGCGTCTTATGGAGCGAATGGTGGTCCCTGGAGCCGAATTGCCCAGGGGCCAAAAGAGGATTGTGCTTTTTATTTTACAAAGAGAAAAGGGGGTGTTGAAAGGACCCAGCTCAGCAGCTGATCAGCAAGAGATCGGGAGAGAGATAAGAGTCCCGGCTCCCTTTCAGCCCCGCCCTCTTGCCCAGGCCTCCATTGTTGAATGTGCTGCAGAGGGAGGTTGCTTGTTTCCCCAGTGACATGTGACTGGCTGATTAGATTATCAGTCTGGAAACTGTAGAAAAGGCTCCCTTTCCTTTAGAAGCTGCAGAAATGTGAGTTGAACCCCATAAAAACAGGGCTTTCCCTCTTTGCTTTTCCCCCTTTGCAAAAGGAGCTTTGCTTTTCCCCCTTTGCAAAAAAAAAAAGCTGCAAAACTTTTAGCTGATCCTCAAAAAACAAAAACAAAACCAAACCAGGGCCTTTCCCTTTGCAAAAAAGCTGCAAAACTTTTAGCTGATCCTCAAAAAACCAGGGTTTTTCCCTTTGCAAAAAAGCTGCAAAACTTTTAGTTGATCCTCAAAAAAGGGGCTTTTCCCTTTGCAAAAAAGGTGCAAAACTTTTAGTTGATCCTCAAAAAAGGGGCTTTTCCCTTTGCAAAAAAGGTGCAAAACTTTTAGCTGATCCTCAAAAAAACAGGGCTTTTCCCTTTGCAAAAAAGCTGCAAAACTTTTAGCTGATCCTCAAAAAAACAGGGCTTTTAGAGGAGGAAAACCAGATAAACATTTTTTTTCTTGTTTCCTCCTCTAAAAATGAGGTGCGCCCTATGGTCCGGTGCGCCCTATGGAGTGGGGAAAAATACAATAATCCCTTGACCTATGCAGCTGATGAATAGAAGAGGATAGGCTTGAATTAGTGGGAGAGACCTGATTGAAATCAACACACCGCACCCTTGACTTTGCAAATCATGCTCTCCCTCTTGAACGGAGAGGGGGAAATGCAGAAGAAAGGAGGGTCCTCTGCTAACTCTGTAATTCAAGAACTGGCTGGATACAGCCATTGGTAGCTAATGGGAATACAAGAGCTCAACATCTGGGTGCAAGACATTACAGTTTCTAGAACTATTGCCAGTAGGCCAGGGATGGGAAGCCTGTAATCCTCCAGATCCTGCTGGATTCCCACTTCTAGCAGCCCTAGCTATCTTGGCCAGCAGTCAGGGATGATGTGATCTGTAGTCCAACAACCTCTGGAACACCAGAGTTGAACTAATCCTTGTTCTAAGGCTTGTTCTATTCCTTGAGATCCAACGGGCACTCGCTGCCTGTACTTCTTGAAAAAAAACAAATGAGGACATTGTTTACAATCTCTTTTCCAGAGTGATGAGAAGGTTCTCATCTGTCGTGGATGCTTTCGTTGAGAGCGCTAGATTGCAGGGGGTTGGGCTAGATGACCCTTGGGGTCCCTTCCGACTCTACAATTCTACGATTCTATTATATAATTCTAATTATTCCAGATTTTAGTATTTGAGGTTGTATTGTATTGTTGGGAGCTGCCCAGAGTGGCTGGGGCAACCAAGTCAGATGGACGGCATAGAAATTTATTATTACTACAGTCGTACCTTGGCTCCCAAACGCCTCGGGAATCGACCGTTCCAGCTCCAGAACGATCGAAAACCAGAAGCGAGTGTTCCGGTTTTCGAACTTTTTCTGAAGCAAAAAGTCTGGAGCAGCTTCCGCGACTGTTTCTGGCGCACCTACGAAACCGGAAACCAATCGGAAGCCATGCCTTGGTTTCCGAACGTTTTGGAAGTCGAACTGACTTCTGGAATGGATTCCATTCGACTTCCAAAGTATGACCTTATTATTATTTGTGTGTTTAAATGGATATTTAGTACAAAATAAAATTAAAAATTCCTTCCAGTAGCACCTTAGAGACCAACTAAGTTTGTTCTTGGTATGAGCTTTCGTGTGCATGCACACTTCTTCAGAATATTTAGTAGTGTTTTTTTTTTTAATTAGCCTTTTGAAGCATATTTCTGTAAAGTTGGGCTGATCAAGATGAACAGGTGACAGCAAAGGCTGCCAAGGTTTTTAGCTGGGACAATCAGAATAAGATCCACTATTTGACTATTGATTCAAAACCCTAAAATGTATTTTATATAATTGACTTTTTATTTCTATTCTTTGTATATCGTATTGTTGTTTTATTGCTATGGCCGGTGGATGATGCAAATAAAGATTCATTCATTCATTCATTCATTCATTCATTCATTCATTCATATGTCTGTAAATTGCCTTGGGATGTACATGTGGAAGGCTATCTGTGAATGTAATAATTTTCCCGCCTCTACTCCAAAATTTAGGGGCTGGCTGTTCTCTGGAAGTGATGGATCTCTCAATAAGCATAGCTTAACCATTTCCCTAGAGTCTTTGGAAGTTCTGTTTCCACACTCTGGTTTCAGCCAATGGTTTCCTTGGACATGATTCTGGTTTTCCAGGTTGGGTTCCTGCGCAACATCACATGGACGCTGTCCAACCTCTGCAGAGGCAAGAACCCGTATCCTCCCATGGCAGCTGTGCAGCAGATTCTCCCCATGCTCATGAACCTTCTGCAGTATGACGACGAGGGCATCCTTGCGGACGTCAGCTGGGCTTTCTCTTACCTGACGGATGGCTCCAATGACCGCATCCATGTGGTGGTGGAAGCTGGGGTGCTGCCGCGGCTGGTGCAGCTCCTGGCCTACGCAGACCTGCCAATCCTGGTAAGTAAAGGTTAAAAAAAAAAGGTATGGTAAAGGACCCCTGGTTGGTTAAGTACGGTCAAAGGCGACGACGGGGTTGCGGCGCTCATCTCGCTTTCAGGCCAAAGGAGCCGGCCAGGGCCGGCGCGTCCATTAAGGCGAACTAGGCAATTGTCTAGGGTGCCAAAATGGAGGGGGCACTGGCCAGGCTTGGGGGGGCAGGGGGGCTAGCAGCAGCTTCTCCGCTGTAGCGGAGAGGTGCTGTTTGCCCCCTACACCACCACCCCACCTCCCGCTAAAGCAGGCTTTGGCGGGGGGCAGGCGGCGGGACGGGCGAGCAGCAGCTTCTCCGCTACAGTGGAGAAACTGCTGCTTGCCTCTCCACCACCCCCACCTCCCGCTAAAGCAGGCGGGGGGCGCCAGAAGGTGGTCTCGCCTAGGGCGCAAGAAAGCCTAGCACCGGTTCTGGAGCTGGTGTTTGTCCACAGACAGCTTTTCGGATCATGTGGCCAGCATGACTAAACCACTTCTGGCACAACGAGACACCGTGACGGAAACCAGAGCGCATGGGAACGCCGTTTACCTTCCCGCCACAGTGGTACTTATTTATCTACTTGCACTGGTATGCTTTCGAACTGCTAGGTTGGCAGAAGCTGGGACAGAGAAACAGGAGCTCACTCCGTCACAGGGATTCAAACCGCCGACCTTCCAATCAGCAAGCACAAGATGCTCAGTGGTTTAGACCACAGTGCCACCCGCATAAGAGGTGTTTAGGAAAAGCAGTGCCACATAGTCTTGCATGCTACTGCTAAATATATTTCTCCCTTTCCCTCGATGGCACAGGTCATCTGTTGGGATGGGCCAGAAATTCAGTTCAGTTCACATCCCAACAACACGGGAACAGAAACACAGCCTTGCTTCGGAACCTGCACTTAACAGAATTTTACAGTGCAGGTCTCTGGCCAAATAACGAGTGCAATAATGTAAATATTGGGGTATTAAGATGCAAATATTTCTGACAATAATGCATTGCAGTGTTTCTCAAGCCTGGGTCGCCAGCTGTTGCTGGGCTACAACTCCCATCATCCCTAGCTAGCAGGACCCAGTGGTCAGGGATGATGGGAGTTGTAGTCCAACAACAGCTGGTGACACAAGTTTGAGAAACGCTGCATTGTTTTGTATGCGTAACACACAAGATGTATTACATTGGGGGAAATGGCCTGCCAAAAGTATGTCAATCGGGAGAAATTAGCACTAAGATGTGGGTGAATTCTCTTTAAAAGAATTCACAAACCAGTGTGGAGAACCAGACTTCAAAGATTGGAAAATTGAGAGCCTGAGAGGAACTTGCATGCACAAATCCACCCATCATCCCCATATTTGTTGAGTTACGCTCAGAATACCGGCGGCGTCTCCAGCACCCCTGCTTAGTCTATACTTTTTCTGGATTTTGTTTTTTTAAAGACTCCAGCTCTCCGCACTCTGGGCAACGTAGTCACCGGCACAGACGCGCAGACACAGATGGCCATCGACGCCGGTGTGCTGTCTGTCTTGCCACACCTCCTGCACCACCCTAAGCCTTCCATACAGAAGGAGGCAGCCTGGGCTTTGAGCAACATTGCAGCAGGGCCCAGCAGTCAGATACAGCAGCTCATCACTTGTGGCCTCCTGCCTCCCCTGGTGGAACTGCTGGAGAAGGTAAAGTTTTGTCCTGGGTTCCCTGGCTCAGGCTGGGGAATGCTGCCAGTAATTGCTAAATGTTGGTGGAAGGGTGTGGTAAAGCAAGAGGCAAGACACAGCGATAACAGCAAGAACCTTTATTGAACTACATAACTGGGAAACAGGGGCAAAACAACTGCTTATACAGTGGTGCCCCGCTAGACGAATGCCTCGCTAGACGAAAAACTCGCTAGACGAACAGCATTCGTCTAGCGGAAGCTGCCCCACAAGACGAAAAAGTCAATGGGGCTGCTTCGCAAGACAAAAAAAATTTGTCTTTTTTTTTCGTTTAGCGAAAGCGCGGCTGTCATTGCCGCTTCGCTAGACGAAAAACCCGCTAGACGAAAATTTTCGCAGGACGAATTATTTTCGTCTAGCGGGGCACCACTGTACAGTGGTACCTCGGGTTACAAACACTTCAGGTTACAAACTCTGCTAACCCAGAAGTAGTTCAGGTAGGTAGCCGTGTTGGTCTGCCATAGTCAAAACAAAATAAAAAATTTAAAAAATCCTTCCAGTAGCACCTTAGAGACCAACTAAGTTTGTTCTTGGTATGAGCTTTCGTGTGCATGCACACTTCTTTAGATACCTGAAGATACTTCTGATCTAGAGGGCCAAAGTTTTCCAAATCTGATTAGGCAGTATATAAGTCTTGCTAAAGAAAAATAAATGCAAGTTTCGTATAAAGCAGAGCCAGTGTGGTGTAGTGGTTAAGAGCGGTAGACTCGTAATCTGGTGAACCGGGTTCGCGTCTCCACTCCTCCACATGCAGCTGCTGGGTGACCTTGGGCTAGTCACACTTCTCTGAAGTCTCTCAGCCCCACTCACCTCACAGAGTGTTTGTTGTGGGGGGAGGAAGGGAAAGGAGAATGTTAGCCGCTCTGAGACTCCTTCGGGTAGTGAAAAGCGGGATATCAAATCCAAACTCTTCTTCTTCTTCTATAGTGCCGTAAGTTGTTTTGCTTTCATTGGGGTGGGATAGGTGAGAGACCTGCTATCAGCTGTTGCATGCTGAGCACTGTTCACTGTTAAATTACTAGAACCGGCCGATCTGCAGCCGTCTTGTACTCACTTGCCTGCCCATCCTTCCCCACCTTCAACAAACAGGGAGACATCAAAGCTCAAAGGGAAGCTGTGTGGGCGGTTTCCAACTTCACCACTGGAGGGACGGTGCAGCAAGTGGAGGAGATGGTCCAGGCGGGGGTCCTTAAACCTCTGCTGAACTTGTTGGCTATCAAAGATTCCAAAATTATCCTCGTCGTCTTGGACAGCATCTCCAGTTTCTTCCTGGTAAGTGTGTGTGTTTTCTCGCTGCTTCTCTGGTAGGCTTCCTGGGAGAACTGATACTGGGGGGGCGGGGTGGGGGGGAGACGGACGGATGTCTGGAGCAGGTCAGCAATAACTCACAGGGTGTCCGTGAAGTTAACTCTTTATTCAAAGAAACAAAACAGCTCGGGCCTAGTGAGCACAGCAACTCTTCCCAGTAGTACCTCTCGCCCCAGTGAGGCAAGGTCTCCATGTTCCCACACCTCTCTAAATCTACTTCTCTGGTTTCCCCTCAAGCAATCTGTTGCTTCTTCATCTTGCCTGTCTCTGCTTAGCTTTCATCTTACCTCTTCAGGTTCTAGGAGACCGGGGGGCGGGGGGAGTCCTCAACCTGACTCATCTCTTTCTCTCAGCCTCCCTCCTCTCCTGCTTCTGCCTCTCATTCTGGACTGCTCTCTGCCACAGACTCTCCCTGCTCACCAAGCCCTGTTACCTCTTCAGCTTCCAACACCTCCTCTTCCCAGGCTTCTCCCTCTGACCACACCTCATTGTCCCACCTCGCCTCCTCTGGCTCTGAGCCTCCTTCCCTTGAGGGTTCACCAGTTGGTTCCTCCGCATCCAACCGGTCCAGAACAACTGAGCAGCGTTCTAACCTGGAACCGATGCTGTTGCAGGAAAGACACTTTTCCCTCTTTGGCGCAGGGTTGCAGGCAGCTCAGAAGTAGAGAATCTGCCCTGCCTCCAAGTTCATCCCCTCGCATCTCCTGGCAGGGCTTTCCACCTGGAAAAATAGGGGGTCTGCTGCCAATCGGTGTAGACGATACTGAACTAGATGGACCCTGCATTGTATCCCAAAATTAGGCTGCTGAGAAGCTGGGTGCAACGCAGAAGCTGTGCCTTTTGGTGGAAGAGCTTGGGGGCCTGGAGAAGATCGAAGCCCTCCAGACTCACGAGAACACCTTTGTCTACCGAGCTGCCCTGGGCCTCATAGAGAAATATTTTCCCGACAATGTAAGTAGCTGCTGGCGTTGGTCTCCCTGCACATTTTGGAAGGTCTAGCATCTGAGCAGAGAGAGTTAAGGGCACTGCAACTGGGTAATTCCTACCTCCGCCCTAAATATTTTATTTACATAGCAAAGCCCCCCAAAAACATTACAGTGAACACTCGGGTTGCGAATGTGCGGCTGCATCTGCACACACGTGTGATGCAATTCGGCTCTTCTGCGCATGCGCAAAGCGCAACTTAGCACTTCTGCGCATGCACGAGCGGCGAAACACGGAAGTAACCCGCTCACTTACTTCCGGGTTCGGCGTAGTGTGCAACCCGAGATTGTGCAACCTGAAGCGGCCGTAACCCGTGGTATGACTGTACAGTGGTACCTCTGGATGCGAACGGGATCCGTTCCGGAGCCCCGTTTGCATCATGAGCAGTCCGCATTGCGACGCAATTCGGCGCTTCTGTGCATGCGCGTGACGTCATTTGATGCGTCTGCGCATGCATGAACCACTTAACCCGGAAGTAATCCGTTCCGGTACTTCCGGGTTTGGCGGGTTTGTAACCCATGTCAAACACAACCTGCAGCGTCTGTAACACGAGGTACGACTGTATACAAAAGGAAAGGGAGAAATTAGCGAAAACTAGAGATATCAGAATTCCATAATCTTACTCCCTTCCATCCTAGGCATGTCATAATGGAGTGAATCGGGAACAGTTGGGCAGTTTTTTAATGCTGCTTTTCCCCAATAAAATGCAGTAATAGTAATAGTAATAGTAATAGTAATAGTAATAATAATAATAATAATAATAATAATAATAATAATAATAATAATATTTTATTTGTACCCCGGCTGGAGCCAGGCTCAGGACAACTAACATCATAAAGCCTTGTCTTTACATGCCAATATGGCTGGGGTAGTGCAAGAGGTTGCCAGTGCAGAGGAAAAAGTGAGCCTTGCTTTTCACAATGGAACTGTGACATTTTTCTCTCCCTCCTTTTGTTAGAGCCTGTCACCAAGAACTTGGCACAAAACAGGCTTGCAGCTCCATAGCAGAACTCGGTTACAGAACTTCTTTTTGTTCTAAATGCAAACTTGCATACGTTTTCCTGTAGGCTCTATTAAAAAGTCCCTCAGTTAACGGGACAGCAGGATTTCAAGGAGCCCCCTTGAAGCTGACGTTTCTAAGTTTGAAGAATAGTCCCCACCCACGAGAGAAGGCGTTGGCCTCTTCACAGTCCTGCCTTGACAAAATACAGATATCCGCAAACCAAAGTCCACCTCTTGCTTCAAAACGATTGTTTAAATGCGTGCACTAGAGACAGCCAGCCATTGACAACCGGCACAATTCACTGGCTAAGATTTCTTCAGTTGGGTGACGTCAGGGGAAGGGGTTGCAGGGCAACAGGAGAGCATCTGCTTGGCCTGCAGAAGGTTTTTCTGGGTTCAATCCCAAATGGCATCTCCAGGTAGGACTAGGAAAGATTCCTCGCCGGCAATCTTGGATAAATGCTGCCAGCCAGTGTTGACAGAACTAAAGTACCGGCAGATGGATCAGAGTTTTGACTATCTGGGGCAGCGTAAGACAGCATTCCTGCAAACTACAGAATAGTTCTCTCTAGACTGGTGACTGGGAGTGGCCGTCGGGACCACATAACACCGGTCCTGATAGACCTACATTGGCTCCCAGTACGTTTCCGAGCACAATTCAAAGTGTTGGTGCTGACCTTTAAAGCCCTAAACGGCCTCAGTCCAGTATACCTGAAGGAGCGTCTCCACCCCCATCATTCAGCCCGGACACTGAGATCCAGTGCCGAGGGCCTTCTGTCGGTTCCCTCACCGTGAGAAGCAAAGCTACAGGGAACCAGGCAGAGGGCCTTCTCGGTAGTGGCGCCCGCCCTGTGGAACGCCCTCCCATCAGAAGTCAAGGGAATAAACAACTACCTGACATTCAGAAAATACCTGAAGGCAGCCCTGTTTAGGGAAGTTTTTAAACTGTGATATTTTAAATGTATTTTAATGTTTGGTGGAAGCCGCCCAGAGTGGCTGGGGAGACCCAGCCAGATGGGCGGGGTACAAATAAATTATTATTATTATTATTATTATTATTCCCCCAGATTCCTGGGTAGTGTATTTCTGTGACGACTGCTAGAGAATTACTAGGTAGCATAAGAAACTGGGATTCTTGGAATGGGGGACTTGGCAGTTGCAGAATCTATTGCAGGTTTGAAGAGGCCACGCAGTTCAATGATTGTCCCCTCTTCTCTTTCTCCTCCACCTCCACCTCTTCTTCATCATCAGCAAAGTGAAAACTCGGTTTCGGAAACAGGAGAAGGAACAGCACCTTCACCTTTCTTGACTGATATGCAAGACTGCTTTA
Organism: Lacerta agilis; assembly: GCF_009819535.1. NCBI lineage: Eukaryota > Metazoa > Chordata > Lepidosauria > Squamata > Lacertidae > Lacerta > Lacerta agilis. Next base: position 43,215,716 of record NC_046324.1, read on the forward strand.
AATTCTGACTGGGAGGCCAGCCCACAACGCACTTTCTTGACTTGCTGAAAGGCACCACGTTTCACTCGGCTATTTAAAAGCACTACCAGGGGAAAGGGGTTCATTTGTAATGAATAAATATTGCTTTTGTAATGAATGAATAATGTAAAAATAAATCCTGCATTTGTACAAATCTGCATCTCAGGCCAGCTCTTTCAGGGAGAGTAGTCTCAGATTTGTCTGCTGCATTTTTAATTGCAAAAAATAAAATGAAAATCAATACGGAAACCAGAATTGTTGTACCAGGTCGGCAGAGCACTCTAGTTCACTTTAACTGTGCAAAACTAAATTTCTGGTCTGCACTTGAAACTCTTGTGCAGAATACTGACATTCTCCAGGTTGCATGTCTTTCCCCTGCGCAACAAGCAGAAAACAGATCTCCGCAACCCATCTCTCAACCTCTTCCTCAAAGCTTGTTTGTTTCCTGCAAAACACCTGCTTACGCAAGGGACGAGTGGCCAAACCACTTGTGAAAGATGTGGCACTTGTTCAACAATTCTCATCTCTGCTGTAGCAAGAATCCCAAAACAAGTAGCAGGCTTCTGTCGAATGTTTGCTCCACACGCCCAATATGGTTTAACAATATTCAGTATACAGGAAAAAGGGGGGGGGGGGACAATGCACAGTGAGATCACAACACAGAGCAGCAAAATACAGGACAGTCATTATCTTATCATTGTAGCCTGATATTCTGAGGGAACTGGGTGATTGTTGTGGTTTATCCACAGAAGAAATAGGAACATACCAAATTGCCAAATATATATATATATTTATTGTGTGCTTGCTTTGTCTTCTGGCTCCCTTTATGTGAATGTGTTTCTAACAGGGCTGCTTGCAAAACCTTTGCATACCAGAATTCTGTTATTAATAGCAATAATTGTTAGCTCTTTTATTTTGCAAACAAAATAATAATAATAAGGGTGCTTAAATGAAATGTATTCCAAAATTTCGCAACCTTCTTTTAAAAGTAACTTCAATGAACCGGTTAGCCGACCCACTGAATGAAATGTGTGCTTTAAAAAAAGAGGCAAGCTCAAAGGAGCATCGGCTTGCAGATATAGATTCCCAGCTCACCCTGGTGTTTACTACCATTAGCAACAAACCGGACCTTGAGGGGAATAGCTGAGTTTCGCTTTACAACATCACGGGACAGGCTGCTCTTTGAGGGTGTTTCCCAGGCCTCAGGTTGCTACTGAAGCTACCTGTGGCCGTCTTACCAGTGTCCTGGCCATCCCTCATAGAATCATAGAATCATAGAGTTGGAAGAGACCCCAAGGGCCATCCAGTCCAACCCCCTGCCAAGCAGGAAACACCATCAAAGCATTCCTGACAGATGGCTGTCAAGCCTCTGCTTAAAGACCTCCAAAGAAGGAGACTCCACCACACTCCTTGGTAGCAAATTCCACTGCCGAACAGCTCTCACTGTCAGGAAGTTCTTCCTAATGTTTAGGTGGAATCTTCTTTCTTGTAGTTTGAATCCATTGCCCCGTGCCCGCTTCTCTGGAGCAGCAGAAAACAACCTTTCTCCCTCCTCTATATGACATCCTTTGATATATTTGAACATGACTATCATATCACCCCTTAACCTTCTCTTCTCCAGGCTAAACATACCCAACTCCCTAAGCCGTTCCTCATAAGGCATCATTTCCAGGCCTTTGACCATTTTGGTTGCCCTCCTCTGGACACGTTCCAGCTTGTCAGTATCCTTCTTGAACTGTGGTGCCCAGAACTGGACACAGTATTCGAGGTGAGGTCTGACCAGAGCAGAATATAGTGGTACTGTTACCTCCCTTGATCTAGACGCTATACTCCTATTGATGCAGCCCAGAATTGCATTGGCTTTTTTAGCTGCTGCTAAAGAAGTATTTGTGGCTGGTCTCTGGGGAAGACCAGTGCTGCGATCATGTATTGTTTGTTTGTAGGCTTCCCGTAATGGGAATCTGGCTGATGTCTCTGAGAACAGTATTATAATAGTAGTTGTAGTTCCGTCGTTCAGTCGTGTCCGACTAGTAGTAATAATAATTGTTATTTATATCCCACCCTCCCCGGCCAGAACTGGGCTCAGGGCGGCTAACATCAAAATATATAATAGAGTGGAACCCCGGGTTACGCACGCAATCCGTTCCGGGTCGCCGTGCGTAACGCGGGCATGCGTAACTCGAACGCACGTAAAAAATAAAAAACCCAAAAAACCGGAAGCCGCGCGATTTGAGCGCTTCTGTGCATGCGCGAAGTGCGCAGAAGCGTTCTGCACATCCGGCGGTCCCGGCGCGCTCCGGAAAACACTTCCGGGATGCAGGAGTGCATATCCTGAACGTACGCAACACGGAGCGTACGCAACACGAGGTATGACTGTACATTAAGACATAAAATTCAGCAATCGACTGAAATACAGCTTAAAATCGGATTAAAATCAAAATAAGATCAGATGGCTACCTGCAAATTATAACTATAGGGGTTGGGAACCTTAAGTACTCACCAGGATAGTGGACTAGATAGGTCATTGGCCTGATCTAGCAGGCCTTGTCTTATACAGTGGTATCTCAGGTTACATACGCTTCAGGTTACAGATGCTTCAGGTTGCAGACTCCGCTAACCCAGAAATAACGCTTCAGGTTAAGAACTTTGCTTCAGGATAAGAACAGAAATTGTGCTCTGGCGGCGCAATGGCAGCGGGAGGCCCCATCAGCTAAAGTGGTGCTTCAGGTTAAGAACAGTTTCAGTTTAAGAATGGACCTCCAGAACGAATTAAGTTCTTAACCCGAGGTACTACTGCATTCTTATTGGCCTCTTTCCAAAACAATATATGAACCGAAACGCAACTACCCTTCGAAATCTGGACTTACCCAAAGGTTGCGATGCAATTCCCCGGCCAAACGATGTGTGCACTAGTATGTGTGCGTTAGAGGAAAATGTGCGTGTAAATGCATATATTAGCGAACGTTACATACAAAATTACATTACATTAGGGTTATGCTGTACAAAAGCATGCCTCTTAGACAAAATTGCATACCCAAAAAAATGTGTATACTGTATTAGGGTAAATTCACTCTAAAACGCTGGCAAATGTTCAAGAGCACTTTTTCAAAAATTGCAATCTGGTATGGAAATTTGCAGAACTGAATTTACGATTGAAAAAAATGAGAAACGGAGATTGACAGGCTGGCTCATCCCTTGTCATCCTGACCATATTCCTGGTTCCGGGTTTACTATTCCAACTCATAGCTAACAGCCAAGTAGGGTGAAGGGAGCCAGTGGGGAAAATTAGCTGAGTGTGGCAAGCAGGCTTCTTCCCAGACCAGATGATGTGTAACGCCTCTCCTTTGTGAAATGGGAAGTCTTGCAATTGTGGTCGACACACGGAAACCTGAATTCTCACCTCCTGTGCAAAGAAGAACTTGCAAAGACTCCACTCCTAGTCCTTTTTGCAAGACTGCATCGTGAAATCATTTAGCCACTTTAGGGTCGCAGCCAAATCATGCGTTTTAAGCATTCTCATACCATGGGAACAGTCATGGCTCCCCCCCTCAAAAAAAATCCTGGGAATTATAGGTTGTTCGGGGTGCTGGGAATTGTAGCTCTACGAAGGAGTCTCAGCACCCTACACTAGGATTCGCAGGACTCTTCGGAGGAACTCATTATTGTTGAATGATTTAAGAGGGCTTCACATGTGTGGTGTGGATGTCACTGTGGGGCAGGGGCAGGGGAGAAATTCCATTCAGTTTGCATTTGAAGGCAAACCCACCAAATCTGCACCACCTGAAATGCAAAAATTGAAACACAGCGATCCTTCAAAATTCACCCTAATGTGAATTTTGCAAAGCCGTTTTCCAGCCAATAAGTATGTACAGAAATGCATATGTATAGAAATGCATTTGCTGCCAAGGAGTGTGGTGGAGTCTCCTTCTTTGGAGGTCTTTAAGCAGAGGCTTGACAGCCATCTGTCAGGAATGCTTTGATGGTGTTTCCTGCTTGGCAGGGGGTTGGACTGGATGGCCCTTGTGGTCCTTTCCAACTCTATGATTCTATGTGCTAGAGCATGGGTAGGCAAACTAAGACCTGGGGGGCTGGATCCAGCCCATTTGCCCTCTAAATCCGGCCTGCAGACAGTCTGGGAATCAGCGTGTTTTTACATGAGTAGAATGTGTCCTTTTATTTCAAATGCATCTCTGGGATATTTGTGGGGCATAAGAATTCGTTCATTTCCCCCCAAAAAATATAGTCCTGCCCCCTACAAGGTCTGAGGGACAGTGGACCAGCCCCCTGCTGAAAAAGTTTGCTGACCCCTGTGCTAGAGGAATGCATGGACATAGGTTCATATACAAGTAAAAGTAACATACAAAAGTATGTTGTGTTAGTGGGAATCGATTTGGAAAAATGTGTGTATCAGGCAAAATTCAAGGTGTTGGTGCTGACCATTAAAGCCCTAAATGGCCTCGGTCCAGTATACCTGAAGGAGCGTCTCCACCCCAATCATTCTGCCCAGACGCTGAGATCCAGCGCTGAGGGCTTTCTGGCGGTTCCCTCACTGCGAGAAGCCAAGTTACAGGGAACCAGGCAGAGGGCCTTCTCGGTAGTGGCGCCCGCCCTGTGGAACGCCCTCCCACCAGATGTCAAAGAGAAAACAAACTACCGTATTTTTTGCTCCATAAGACGCACTTTTTTCCTCCTGAAAAGTAAGGGGAAATGTCTGTGCGTCTTATGGAGCGAATGCATGGTCCCTGGAGCCAAATTGCCCAGGGAGGAAAGGCAGATCCTGCTTTTTCTGTTTTAGAAAGAGCTAAAGGCTAACAAGAGGGAAAGAGAGTGTTGAAAAGAACCCGCTCAACAGCTGATTGCAGGAGATCGGGAGGGAGATAAGGGAGATAGCTCCCTTCCTGCCCCACCCAGGCCCCTTGCACAGTAGGATCCTGGGAAATTGAGGATCCTGGGAAATTGAGTTTTTCAGCCATTTGGGGCTGTTACTTTTCCTCTTGCTTTCTATTACTTGCTGATGCTTACTGGTTTGCTTTCTTCTTGCTTCCTATTACCTACTGGTGCTTACTGGTTTGTACTGGTTTGCTTTCCTCTTGCTTTGTATTACTTGCTGGTGCTTACTGGTCTGTACTGGTTTGTACTGGTGCTTACTGGTTTGTACTGGTTTGTGTTCCTCTTGCTTCCTATTGCTTGCTGGTGCGTACTGGTTTGTACTGGTGCTTACTGGTCTGTACTGGTTTGTACTGGTGCTTACTGGTTTATACTGGTTTGTGTTCCTCTTGCTTCCTATTGCTTGCTGGTGCGTACTGGTTTCTACTGGTGCTTACTGGTCTGTACTGGTTTGTACTGGTGCTTACTGGTTTGTACTGGTTTGTGTTCCTCTTGCTTCCTATTGCTTGCTGGTGCGTACTGGTTTCTACTGGTGCTTACTGGTCTGTACTGGTTTGTACTGGTGCTTACTGGTTTATACTGGTTCCTGTTCCTCTTGCTTCCTATTGCTTGCTGGTGCGTACTGGTTTGTACTGGTGCTTACTGGTTTGTACTGGTTTGCTTTCCTCTTGCTTCCTATTACTTGCTGGTGCGTACTGGCTTCTACTGGTGCTTACTGGTCTGTAGTGGTGCTTACTGTTTTGTAAGCAATGCTTTTCCCCCTTTGCAAAAGCTGCACAAATCTGAACTGATCCTTTGCAAAAAAAAAAGCTGTAAAACTTTGAGCTGATTCTCAAAAAAAAAAAACCATGGGTTTTAGAGGAGGAAAACCAGAAAAATATTTTTTCCCTTGTTTCCTCCTCTAAAAATGAGGTGTGCCCAATGGTCCGAAGCGTCCTATGGAGCGAAAAATACGGTACCAGATTTTTAGGAGACATCTGAAAGCAGCCCTTTTTAGGGAAGCTTTTAATGTTTAATAGATTATTGTATTTTAACATTCTGTTGGAAGCTGCCCAGAGTGGCCGGGGAAACCCAGCCAGATGGGCGGGGTATAAATAAATAAATAAATAAATATTAAATTGCGTACAAAGATGTGTCCATTAGCAGAAGTTTGCACTGAAATGCTGGTGAATTTTCACGAGGACCTTAAAAATAAACAAAATTGCAAACTGATGTGGAAATACGGAGAACTAAAGTTAAGACTGGGAAAATGAGAAACTGAGAGAACCTGAGATTGGCGTGTTCTCTTCTCCCATTCATGGCTCCCCATCCATGGTTTATAGGTGGGGCAAAGCACAGTGGCAGTGAGGGGTCATATCCTCTGCCTGCCTAAATTAGCCCAAATGATGCACCGCAGAGCTAAAGCCACCTCTGAACCATCACAACCACCCCTCAAAGCTGCTTTTCAGGTTATGCCGAGATTCCTCCCTGCCTTCCACTCATTTTCTTGTCATCTCACTGGCTAATTATATTTTAATCACCTTGTTCCCCCCAAAAAAACACCTGGAGGGCATTTTACTCCAACGTAGTCACCATGAGGAACTGCACACGAGTTTGCCAGGTCCAAATTTCCCAACTGGGTTGCAGAACGCCATAAATATTGTTGGCGCAATCCTTGGACCAGCCATCCCTGGTGGGATGTTTTGGACTCCGGCTCCCATCAACCCTGTCCATTGGGCATGCTAGCAGAGGCTGATGGGAGTTGGAGTCTACAACATTGGGAAGGCACAAGGCTGGGTAGAGCTGCCTTTATGGATGTGATGGTGCGTGTGTTTGTGGGTGGGGGAGAGGCTGGAGTCCAGGAGTTATGTCTGCTCACAGTGCATTTGTGAGGTAGCTAAAAGCCCCTGTCTGAGCTCTTGTGCAAGCAATAATTAAACAGGTGAAGCTGTCAGCCTTGATCCATCCTCGGAAAGGCTTCAGATGGAACAGTGGGAATGTATGTGGACTAAAGGGTTAAAATTTACATTGTGTTATGACAGAGGTAGGCAACCTAAGGCCCGGGGGCCGGATGTGGCCCAATCGCCTTCTCAATCCGGCCCGTGGACGGTCCGGGAATCATGAGTAGAATGTTTCCTTTTATTTAAAATGCATCTCTGGGTTATTTGTGGGGCAATTCGTTCATTTTTTATTTTATTTTTCAAAATATAGTCTTGCCCACCACATGGTCAGAGGGACGGTGGACCGGCCCACGGCTGAAAAAGGTTGCTGACCCCTGTGTTATGATCTAATTTTCTCCTCTTTTTTGTCCCCCCCCCCTTTCCTCTTTTCTTTCCTCCAGTTTCTTTTTTAGGTTAGATTTTAAAAGCATTTTAAAATGCTGGGAAACCCAGCCTGATGGACGGGGTATAAATAAAAATTGTTGTTGTTGTTGTTGTTGATGATGATGATGATGATAACAATAATATTCTGGTCTATCTATTATAAAAAGAGACTTGGTATTGGGTATAAACTTTTCCATATCTTTTGATAGGTATAAATAAAAAATTAAATGTCTCGTCCTCAGAAAGGCTTCACCTGTTGGATTTCTAACTGCAGTTGTTTGACACGGAGGGCTGGGGGAGGCAGCTATCATAAATGCAATCTCTGTGGTTTTGGCAAGCGGTCGGATCCCACCCTGACAGTTTGGTTTTTTTTGTTTGTTTTTTTGCTGTCCTAGGTTATGCAATAAACCAGCTTCTCCCAAGGTGGAGTCTGTAAGGCTTGCGTTTTTTATAAAATGTAGGCTCAGAAAATGCTTATTAATGTGTCTCCGCCCCGCCCAGCCCAGAGATGGGAACTTGCTGCATTCCATGTAAAGAAACTGCAGCGAGGTGCCGGATATTGCACCAGTGTGATGGGTGGGGACTCTCTTTCATATCCATAAAACTTGGTGAGGAACCAAAAGTTGTGGAAGATTTGGCATCAAGACCGTACGGTGCGTCAGTGACTAGAGAGGCTCTGGAAACACCTCCAAACCATCTCTCCACTGCCTGTGGAACGCACGGTAGGGGCTGGTTCATTTTATTTTTTTAAAAAAACTCTTTGACTTTATTGTGGTTTTTTTTGGGGGGGGGGGCTTGGACCTTTTTTTGGAGGGGCTTTTTCTTCCTCTATCATAATATTAGAACTTGGGATCACCCAGTGAGAAAGATTTCAGGGGCAGATCAGAACAAGTCCTTCTGGGCACAGGGCGTGAAAAACTGATGGAACTCCCTGCCACAAGATAGGTGGTGCTTAGGGATGGAGGAGAAATCCAATTTAGTTAGGGTTTTAACGTGCGCCTACCCAATTTGCTCTTTCCCAAACAATGCAGGAGCCCCAAAACACAGCTCGTACCTCAAAATTTTTATATTTTGATTTTATGTTGTAACCGCCCTGAGATCTGTGGGTGGTATGCAAATTTAACAAAGAAAAACAAAATCCCCAAAATTTTGCAGTGCAGTTCCCCAACCAAAGGATGTTTACAAAATTGCATACATTAGGGAGAAGTGTGCGTAAAAAGGAATATATTAGTGGAACAACAACAACAAAAAGATGGATTATATTTGGAGAACTTGCTTGGGGGGAAAACAACCCATGTAAATTAGTCAAAACTGCAAACAAGAATGTGTTTATTAGGAGAAGTTCTCCCTGAAATGCTGTTGAATTTTCATTTAGGATTTTTTGATAAATAACAATAGTCATAATTTGCTATGGAAATGTGGAGAAGAGGTTTTAAGACTGGGAAAACGAGAAATGGTGAAGGCCAAAATGGACAGATTCTTTCATCCCCTACCTACCCTCACAACCTCACAACCACCCTGCAGGTTAAAACACAGAGCCTAGGGCTTACCAATCAGATGGTCGCCGGTTCGAATCCCTGCGACGGGGTGAGCTCCCGTTGATCGGTCCCAGCTCCTGCCAACCTAGCAGTTCGAAAGCACAAAGTGCAAGTAGATAAATAGGTACTGCTCCGGCGGGAAGGTAAACGGCGTTTCCATGCGCTGCTCTGGTTTGCCAGAAGCGGCTTAGTCATGCTGGCCACAAGACCCAGAAGCTGGATGCCGGCTCCCTCGGCCAATAAAGTGAGAATAGCGCCACAACCCCAGAGTCGTCTGTGACTGGACCTAACAGTCAGGGGTCCCTTTACCTTTACCTTTTTACCTCTAAATACCAGCTGCTGGGGGGGGGAAACAGGTGGAGAGGGCTAGAGCCCTCCTGCCTTGTTTTCAGGCTTCCTCGAGGCATCTGACTGATCCCTGTAAGTAAGCAGGATGTTGGAGTAGATAGGTTTTTTTGGTCTGCTCCAGCAGCAATCTTCTTGGGATCTTTATAATCCCCAAGGTAGTCCAGTGGATTTTTAAAAGTTTGATAGTCTATTGCTCCTTTCTGGGAATGAAGGAGTAAAGTGCCACAGTACCTGGCTGGACCAAAATAAACTTGCAATCTCCACCCACATGGTGTTGTTGTTTTTTCTACTAAACAAACATTTGGCAGGAGAATCTCCTGCCAGCAGAGCGATGCCAGGATGATCTTGCTGAACCACTGCCTGCAATGCACCTGCCAGGTGGGAAGAGGCAACCACCTTCCTCCGACACAGAGAACAGAGCAAGACGGAGCCTGCAAGGCTTCAGAGCAGCAGGGACAGGAGTTGGCAACAGGATTCAGAGTCAAGCATTGGTCCATCTAGCTCAGTATTGTCTACACTGACCGGCAACACATCTCCAGGCTGCCAGGCTGGGATGCACTGTCCATGAGCTGCAGCTCTTCTTAATGGAGTACCCTTTTTGGCGAGGGGCAGCCCTTGGTTTGTGGAAGAGAGAGATGGGAGCGCAGCTCTAATCGTTCCCCCTTTGAAGAAGCGTAATTCCACCTTGCAAGGTGGAAGATTTAGCAGCGCTCGCTGCAAGAGACACCAAGCCACTCCTGGAGGGTGCCAATCATCTCAGCGCACTGAGCGACGGCGATGATGAGAAAGTGAGCAACCGCAGCCCGGGGCCTGGGTGTCGGCCTTGGGAGTCTGGCTGAGAGCTTCTCCCTCCAGAGACCTTGGGGGAAGGAAACTCCTGCCAAGCTCTCAGCCTGGGAAGATACTGCGACTGGGAGAGATTCCAGAGCCCCACAACCTCGAGAAGCGGAGGGAACATCTCTGCTGACGTGGCAACACCTGCCATAGCCAGCGGCCTGGATGTCGAGACCAAGACGCAGCTGCGAGTCACTGGCTCAGAGCTCATCCAAGCCACTGGGGTCCTGCCGAGATCCCCTTCGTGGCTTCTCCCTCCTGCCTGGTGGACTTGATTAGTCTCCAACTCACTCCCCTCAGTGGCCGGCTGGCCAACTTTTTCAGACCCCAAACTGGGACACATGTCTTCCAGGGTGCACTCCCGGAGGAATTGCTAGTGAATGGTGGTCCTCTGAATGCCGTAACTGCAAAGGTTGGGTTCATACACATACCCACTGCAGGCTAGCACATGGGGCAGTGCCCATCCGCTTCACCCACTCCACATCTGCCTGCCTCCTTACTCACAACAACCAGGTCAGGGGGTTACCCTGCCCTGCCAACTTCCAACTCTTCCCTTGGGATTAAAAGGTAAAGGGACCCCGACCATTAGGTCCAGTCGTGGACGACTCTGAGGTTGCGGCACTCATCTCGCGTTACTGGCCGAGGGAGCTGGCGTACAGCTTCAGGGTCATGTGGCCAGCAGGACTAAGCCCCTTCTGGCGAACCAGAGCAGCGCACGGAAACGCCATTTACCTTCCCGCCGGAGTGGTACCTATTTATCTACTTATCTAATCGCCCATGCTTTCAAACTGCTAGGTTGGCAGGAGCAGGGACTGAACAACAGGAGCTCACCCCATCGCGGGGATTCGAACTGCCGACCTTCTGATCGGCAAGCCCTAGGCTCTGTGGTTTAACCCACAGCGCCACCTGCGTCCCTTGGGATTGCAGAACATCAATGATAAAAACGTAATAAGAAGCATAGTGACGGACAGCCTAATAACAACAGAGACGCAGTCGCTCACCAGACAATGAGAACCACCCTTCCCTCCCTTCCTTGAGGGCAAATAGATGACATCCTTATCACTCATGAAGCCTAAGGAGTGAACGAAAGTTGTGCAGACAGGAAGCATGAAAGGGTCATCAAGCCAGGCCACCTTCCTGGAAGGTGGAGCATCCAGGAGGGTGGTGTTGCTCAGGTGTGAAGCTGCACGCTTTCCTGACCCGCTGAATTTCCTCCTGGGCGAGCGAAGACGGATTCAAACACACAGACGCCACTCACCTCTCAGCAGTCAGCGGGCCCTGCAAACTGCGCTCATTGTATCGGCTAAGAGGTGATGCCAGCGCTCTTCCTGAGGTTGTCAGGTTCCTTATGCCTTTGAAGACCAGTTGCCCAGGGCTTCCCTCTGGCACCTGGTCGGCCACTGCGAGAAGAGGATGCAGGACTAGATGGGCCATTGGCCTGATCCAGCACCCTCTTCTTATGCTATCATAGGGTTGGCATATTTCAAGAGGTCAAAATCCGGACACAAAAAGTTGTTGAGTTTTTTTGGGGTGGGGCAATCACCCAATAGCCCCTCTGCCGTGCTAGAGCCAGAGCCCAAATCACCCGAGCTTGAACCAGAACCACGAGCACACTTAAAAAACAAAACAAAACAACCACCAAAAATCCAGGACATTTGCTTTAAAATGTAAAATCCCCCCCCCCCCGCCCTGGGATGGGCATATAGGACTCCCAAGAGAGGACATGTCTGGGAATTCCCAGGCCTATGGCAACCCTATCAGCCATCATTTAGAGCTGGAAGCGGCGGCTGATGTCTATAGAGACTTGTGGGGCAGAATGCAGGGAGCCCAAACCAGAGGTAGAGACAAGAGCCCATGATAGGCAGAGACAACTATTTCTAGTTTCGCCTCCATCCTCCTCCCTGCTGAGCTCAACAAGGACAACATCGAGACTGAAGATATGGAATATCCATATTGTTATGCTGCCGTCTCCCTGCATTTAGGCTTGTTTATATGGAAACATTTGGAATGATTAAAGATGGATTTTTGCAATTTTGCATTAACCTGCTTTTGATTTTTTTTGCTTTGGTTGTTTCCTTCTTGCATTATCAACAAGTTCTTGTGCGCTGGATATTCTTGGCACTTCCAGATGTTCCAGTGTTTCTTTTGCAGTCCCCATTGTTTATCAGCTGCAGATCCGCAGTGAGTATTTCACTCACCCACCCATTTAATCCGGATTTACCTTCCCATGGGAAATCTAATAAGTGTGGTTCCATCTGAGAGCTTTCATTTATTGTAGTTTTCCTGGAAAAGACAAACCTGGGTTAAGTGGATGGCAGATACGGGGCAGCATTCGAAGATGATAATCTGTGGATGGCAGGGAGGGACAAATCTGTCAATTACAGACCCTCATTTTTCCAAACTTAATTCAGTTCTCCCGCTTTCTGCATTAGTTTGCAATTATTATTATTATTATTATTATTATTATTATTATTATTATTATTATTATTATTTCTCATGCAAGTGTCAGGATGCATTTCTCCTTAGAAGTATATGTAATTTTGCCCTACACACACATTTTTGCAAGCAACTTTGCTTCTGAAATAATGTATTTTTGCATGATTTTTCACTGATGATTTTTCATTTTCAATGCACTCATATTTCCACTAATATGCACACATTTGTATATCTCGTCTGGTTGGAGATGTGCATCGCAGCACGTGGAGATGTGTAAATTTCAAAGAATATCTTTCGTTTTGATCCACATATTGCATTGGGAAGTGCAAATTAGGTGGGTTTGTGAGAAGATGCAAAGGGAGCCACAGTTATCCCCTTGTCCCTAGAGGACCCTACAAAAACCCCGCATGGGGAGCGCCCATCCCACAATATAAACACCTGTATGAAAGCACACAACTTTAAACAAAAACTTGTGGCCAACACCCCGTTTGCATTACCTGAACGACCTGTTTGTCATATTAAACCCTTGTATGGATATACTCGGAGTCAAGTGTGAATTTCATGCTCTTTATTCAGCTCATAGTAGTGAGGAATGCAGTTCCCCCAAAACGTCTGCTTTATATACACTATTTACAGAATGGGCCCCACGTGATTGGCTAATTCCGGGATACTCCTGTATGCCAATCGGGTTGCGGATTCACTTCCACCTGGAGCTGGATTGGGTGGCTCCTGCGGACCAATCACACTGCTGCAATCTCAATCCTATTGTTCTAGGACCAATCAGGCTGCTGCAATCTCAATCCTATTGTTCTAGGACCAATCAGGCTGCTGCATTTTTGGATCCTATTCAACTCAGTATCTGCGTTGCAAGTCTAGTGACTGAAATGTTATTTACATGTTGTTGACACTGTGGTCTTTTAACAAGCGGTTTTGAACCAATTTTGTCATGACGAAAGCACATACAAACCTCCAGTCCAGTCAAATCATGGTGCCACTCAGTTGGGGCTAGTCAATCAGGACTTGTGGGCACAGTGCCCCCCAAACACACATTTTTGGTGTCATGAGAGCACAGCCCCAAAAATAGCACCTCTTTTGGGCTCCATGATCTTGCGTGGGTCTTGTGACTCACATGGAAGCACAGACGGGAAGAAGCTTGTCCCAGTTTTGGGACTCAACATGTTGGCGGGTATGCATTTTAAGCAGTATCACCCCACTGTCGACAGCCTTGGCTTCCCCCAAGGAATCCTGGGAACTGTGGCTTGTTAAGGGCGCTGACAGATGTTAGGAGACCCCTATTCCCCCCACGGAGCTACAGTTCCCAGAGTAGTTTAACAACTAGTCCGTCTTCCCAGGAAACTTTGGGAATTGCTGCTCTCGTGAAGGGAACAGGGGTCTCACAAGAACTTTCGGCGCCCTTAACAAATAACACTTCTCAGGATTTCTTGTGGGAAGCCAGGGGTATTTTAACTGGTGCGATGCTGCTTTAAATACATAGTGCAGACGAGTCCTTTGTGTTGCCCTTGTAGAACTCAGCAGGAAGGAGACGGCTAACAGATTGAGGTTGAATCCTGACAAGACAGAAGTACTGTTTTTGGGGGACAGGAGGAGGGCAGGTGTGGAGGATTCCCTGGTCCTGAATGGGGTAACTGTGCCCCTGAAGGACCAGGTGCGCAGCCTGGGAGTCATTTTGGACTCACAGCTGTCCATGGAGGCACAGGTTAATTCTGTGTCCAGGGCAGCTGTCTACCAGCTCCATCTGGTACGCAGGCTGAGACCCTACCTGCCCGCGGACTGTCTCACCAGAGTGGTGCATGCTCTGGTTATCTCCCGCTTGGACTACTGCAATGCACTCTACGTGGGGCTACCTTTGAAGGTGACCCGGAAACTGCAATTAATCCAGAATGCGGCAGCTAGACTGGTGACTGGGAGTGGCCGCCGGGACCACATAACACCGGTCCTGAGAGATCTACATTGGCTCCCAGTGCGTTTCTGAGCACAATTCAAAGTGTTGGTGCTGACCTTTAAAGCCCTAAACGGCCTCGGTCCTGTATACCTGAAGGAGCATCTCCACCCCCATCATTCAGCCCGGACACTGAGATCTAGCGCCGAGGGCCTTCTGGCGGTTCCCTCACTGCGAGAAGCAAAGCTACAGGGAACCAGGCAGAGGGCCTTCTCGGTAGTGGCGCCCGCCCTGTGGAACACCCTCCCATCACAGGTCAAGGAAATAAACAACTACCTGACATTCAGAAAATACCTGAAGGCAGCCCTTTTTAGGGAAGTTTTTAATGTGTGATATTTTTGTATTTGATTTCTGTTGGAAGCCGCCCAGAGTGGCTGGGGAAATCCAGCCAGATGGGCGGGGTACAAATAATAATAATAATAATAATAATAATAATAATAATAATAATAATAATAATAATTATGGAGACAAAGCTAGAAAGGGTTGCCCTGCCTGCCATGCACTCTAGCGCCATCTGCTGGTGGGCTCCTTGCAATCTGCCCTACCAGTCTCAGTGGGCATTAGCTACAACTGGTGCCACCCCAATGGGCCCTCTCTTGACCCAGTAGCTGATGCTTATAGCCCACAACTAAAATATTCTCCTCGCGTCTCTCCCATTTAGGGGAAAGTACCATGAAGCTGCTGGTGGGCATTTCTGCCCTGGCTTTCCTGATGCAGGCAGCCACCCCTCTGAAGATCTGCGCCTTCAACATCCAGAGCTTTGGAGACAGCAAACTGTCTAATGAGGGGATCTCGGAAATTATTGTGAAGGTGAGAACGGGGCTTTGCAAGGACGGAATCCCCAGCATGAGAGACCCAACACCAGCCCGACTGCATGCAGCAGACAGGTTTGGGAAGAAGGGAAATCTGGATCTTCTGGTAGAGCTCTGAGTGATGGGTAGTTAAGATTGGCAGGGATTCCTGACTCTCACTTGTGCAAGAATAGCAGCAGCAAGATGGCTTCTTCCCCATCCTCCAAAAACAGACTGCTGAAATGAAGGATTTTCCTGCAGAAGGACCCTGAGCTCAGCTCAGTTACTCAAAAGATTGTATCAAATTGTAGAATCATAGAGTTGGAAGGGACCCCAAGGGTCATCCAGTCTAACCCCCTGCAATGCAGGAATCTCCATGATGGATGGCCATCCAACTTCTGCTTAAAAACCTCCACAACCTCCCTAGGGAGTCCGTTCCACTGTCCAGCAGCTCTAATGTTTGCCATACTCAGAGTAGAATCACTGAAATCAATGAACACAAGCTGAGGACACCCCTGGCCAACATATTTATTGCTCGTTCCCCTGATCCAGCAGAGCTTTTCTAATGAAATTCTTCTTTACACAACTGATCTGGGGAACTTGCTGCCACAAGAAGTGGTGGGGATTGCTGTCTCATGTGGCTTTAAAAGGAGTCCCAGAAGAGAAAGATGAGAAGAGGCCAGTCACTGGGTATTAGTCGTGACATCAGCGGGGCTTCCATGTTCAGAGGCAGTCTACCTCCGAACAGCAGTTGGTGGGGAGCAGCAGCGGCAGAAGGGATGGGTTGTGTTGACCACCGAGGGAAGCCAGAAGTTGGACAAGATGGACCTTCCGTCAGATCCAATGGGGGCCCTTCTGGTCTTCTTACACATTCATGCTTCTTCCAGATCCTGTCACGGTACGACATTGCCTTGGTGCAAGAGGTGCGGGATGCCGACCTGAGCGCTGTTAGTGAATTGCTGGAGCGGCTCAACAGGTAACGCCTCAGTCTTTGCAGGCAAGTCGGCAGAGCATGGAGGCTCTTAATCTCAGGGTCGTGGGTTCGAGTCCCACCTTGGGCAAAAGATTCCCGCATTGCAGGGGGTTGGAGTAGTACCTTCCAGCTTTATGATTCCATGAAGTCTTTGGTTTTTTTTTAAATAATATTTATTAAGAGTTTTTCCAATTAGATTCAAATTACAATACATGATTAAATTTTTCCAAACTCCCCTTTCTCTCACTAAGGGGAGCATACAAAACAACCCCCCCCCCTCTCACTGGGGTGATCAACAATTATTTCCCAATTTAACCACTTACTTTGCACATATCATCTTTACCTTTTCCGACTTCCCCGATTCCCCCCCCCCCGTTGATTTCCAGATTAACCCTAATTCACAGTTATTGCCAATTAACCCCCATATTACTTTTCCTCCTTCTCACATTTTTCTTATTTAATTCTTTTACTAAATAGTTATTCATCTTACACATCTTATTTATCATTATAACCTATCCTCTGCATTCACTATATTCCTGAACCTCCATTGCCTAATTCCAAATTTCTTTACATCCATTTTGTAATTATTTTCCTTTTAATTCTCCCCCCCTTCCTCCTATACTCCCTACAATTATATTTCTTATTCATTAACCATTATCCATTACCAAACCATATGTCAATACCATAACATAAAGAGAATTTCCATTAAAACATTCCATGAAGTCTTTGGGCAGGGTGGGATAGAGAGAAGGCGGCGATGGATTGTTTCTCAACGGGAGAAGACAAAGCGAATTAGGGAGAGTGAGCTCGGGGACCAGTTTCCTTTCTCGGAAAATATAGGCAGAACAGCCAAGCCGTGCAATGTCGGTGCCATTAGGCTTCACAAAAATAAGCAGCAGGCTCTAGGGTCAGATGTAGAGTGCCACTGAAAGTCAGTGTCTGGAGAACAGCAGGAGAGCGCTGCAGCCTCCTTGCCTTCTGATGGGCTTCCTGGAGGTGCTTGGTTGGCCACTGCGGGAGTCATCTAGTCCAGCCCCCTTTGATGCAGGAATCTCAATTAAAGCATCCATGACTGGTGGCCACTCAAGCTCTGCGTAAGAAGGAAGGAGAGTCCACCACCTCCCTAGGGAGCCCGTTCCACTGTCAAACAGCTCTTACACAAAGTTCTTCCGGGTGTTTAGTCGGGAACAGGAGGTTGGGTGAGGTGGGCCCGATCCAGGAGGTGCTTTTGCTATGAGATCCATGCAGTGTGCAGGTCTAGCTATTCTTCAAGAGGCCTACAGGTGTTCCCACCTGGGCTTCCATTGCTTAGGATGCGACAGCTGGATGGGAAAGGGTTTGGCAGGTGATGTGGGGGTTGGGGTGGGGGGGTCTGCCTTGTTTTAGAAGCCAACTCTGCTTAACTAATTCAGAGTACTTAAACTGCTGCTCTGCACACGTCCTTCTCTGGCTTGCCTTGATTTCTCCTCTCCCTCTTCTTGCTCCGCAGTGCCTCTAAGCACAACTACGCCTACGAAATCAGCGAGTCGCTGGGACGGGAGAACTACCGGGAAATGTACCTCTTCCTCTACAGGTGCTGGATCAAATCAAATCAGTGCTTTGTGAACAAGTACATTCCTAGGTTCCAAATTGTACTCTCCCACTCACATTTTCTCATGCGGGTACACCCATCTTCAGAACTGCAAAAAGCACTATTATTATTATTATTATTATTATTATTATTATTATTATTATTATTATTATACTGCCCTATACCCAGAGGTCTCAGGGCAGTTCACAGAATGAAATCAAAATATAAAACCACAAAATGCATACAGTAATGAAAACAATAACCCAATAGCCTTCCCGCCCCCCCAAAAAAAACACATTTTAAAAGGGCATAGGATGTAAATCAGATCAACCAAAGGCCCAGTTAAAAAAGAACGTTTTTGCCTGTAGCGTAAAGGTGCATAATGAAGGCGCCAGGTGAACTTCCCTGGGGAGAGCATTCCACAGACAGGGAGCCACTGCAGAGAAGGCCCCGTTCTCGTGTTGCCACCCTCCGGACCTCTCGAGGAGGAGGCACACAAAGGAGGGCTTCAGAAGGAGATCTCAGGGTCTGGGTAGGTTTATATGGGACGAGACAGTCCTTGAGGTATGGAGGTCCTGAGCCGTTTAAGCACTCAGAGCATAAAGAAACAGCAGTTACAAACACAAGCATTGGGTAGACAATCCCTGGATAATCTCCTCCTCCATACACCAGGGATACAGAGGACCACAGTTCCACTTGCAGATTGTGTTCGCTGGATAGGGTTCACAATAGGGGGCTTAATCAACAATGGGATGCAGTTCCTTTCCCAGTTTACCTGGTAATTCGGACCGGGGTGTGCCTGCCTCGTTCCTTTGCTGACTGTGTCTCCCTCTGCTTTCTATAAAGGACGAAGAGCGTCTCTGTTGTGGACAAGTACCAGTACTCAGACAAAAGCAATGCCTTCAGCAGACCGCCTTTCATTGTCAAGTTCTCACCTCTCAACTCCAGTGAGTAAAACAGAAGGGATCCCCCCCCCCCACACACACACATACACACACCCATTTACTTCATAGCCCCATAGCCCAAACTCCATGTGAGGCCAAGGCTGGGCATTTGTTGCTTGGGAGCTCAAGGGGCTAGAGCAAGGGTCAGCAAACTTTTTCAGCAGGGGGCCGGTCCACTGTCCCTCAGACCTTGTAGGGGGCCGGACTATATATTTTTTGGGGGGGGAATGAACAAATTCCTATGCCCCACAAATACCCCCGAGATGAGTTTTAAATAAAAGCACACATTCTACTCATTCCCACCACCCTCCTGAGTAATACCCCTCCCCACTCCCTCACTATATTTAAGGATCTGGTGACTTCTGTTTCACTGTATCTGAAGAAGTGTGCATGCACACGAAAGCTCATACCAAGAACAAACTCAGTTGGTCTCTAAGGTGCTACTGGAAAGAATTTTTTATTTTGATTCTACTCATGTAAAAACAAGCTGACTCCCGGACCGTCTGCAGGCCGGATTTAGAAGGTTATTGGGCCACATCCGGCCCCCGGGCCTCAGTTTGGGGACTCCTGGGCTAGAGGTTGGCTTACAACTCAGGTGGGCAAACGGGATCGAGAACAGGAGGTCCGAATGGATGCGCCGGGCAGGCAGAATGGGAAAGAAGCAAAGTGAGGTTCATCACCAGAAGTACAAAAAAAGAGTACCATCTCCACCCCGATCGTTCAGACCAGACCCTGAGGTCCAGCTCCGAGGGTCTTCTGGTGGTTCCCTCACTGTGAGGTTACAGGAAGCCAGGCAAAGGGCCTTCTCGGTGGTGGCGCCCGCCCTGTGGAATGCCCTCCCACCAGATGTCAAGGAAATAAACATCTGCCTGACTTTTAGAAAACACCTGAAGTCAGCCCTGTGCAGGGAGCTTTTTAAGGTTTGCGGTTTTATTGTTTTTTTAAATTATTTTGTTGGAAGCTGCCCAGAGCAGCTGCGGCAACTCAGTCAGACGAGAAGCATGCAAATAATAAATGACGATGATGGGATGGCAAAGTGTTCCAGATTGGCAAATCCCGCCCCTCTAGAAAAGCCTTGAAGTCAGTAGTCTTGCCTATGTGCCTTTGGAGCAGTGGCATACAGTGATTTCCCCCCCAGGGGAACAGTGTGAGGGCGATGGGGGGGGCTACACCCCACACATGACATCACGAGTCGCACATGCGAGCATCACGCCTCTCTCCCTAAGCTGGGCAGAAGCTTCCTGGGCTTTGGGAAGAGGGCGCCAAGGAAAGATTTAGGGGACCAGCCTAGTTCCCCATATCCACTGACTACTGTTCTGGAGAACATTCCTGGCACCTGAGTCCTGCAAGGGAATGAAAGGGCTCCCTGTGCTAACCCTGGTTCTTTTGCAGAAGACGACGAGCTGGTACTGATTCCCCTCCACACAGCTCCAAATGACGCTGTGGCAGAGATCGATGCCCTCTACGACGTCTACTTGAAGATCATTGACAAGTGGGGGACGGATGTATGTGCTTTTGTTAACAGTTAATATTCTTTTCGTTGAATGTTGTCCAAAAAAAAGGAGTTGCATGCGGCCCTCAGGCCACAGGTTGAACCACCCTGGACTGGGGTTTCCAATGGGATACATTCCCAGCCCTGTTTTGGAGATGCCAGGGATATAATAATAATAATAATAATAATAATAATAATAATAATAATAATTTATACATACATACATACATACATACATACCCTGCCCATCTGGCTGGGTCTCCCCGGCCACTCTGGGCAGCCTCCAACAAATACTAAAATACAATACAAAGTCACAAATTAAAAACTTCTCTAAACAGGGCTGCCTTCAGGTATTTTCTAAATGACAGGTAGTTGTTTATCTCTCTGACCCCTGATGGGAGGGCGTTCCACAGGGCGGGCGCCACTACCGAGAAGGCCCTCTGTCTGGTTCCCTGTAGCTTTGCTTCTCGCAGTGAGGGAACCGACAGAAGGCCCTCGGCGCTGGATCTCAGTGTCCGGGCTGAATGATGGGGGTGGAGACGCTCCTTCAGGTATACAGGACCGAGGCCGTTTAGGGCTTTAAAGGTCAACACCAACACTTTGAATTGTGCTCGGAAACGTACTGGGAGCCAATGCAGATCTCTCAGGACCAGTGTTATGTGGTCTCGGCGGCCACTCCCAGTCACCAGTCTAGCTGCCGCATTCTGGATTATTTGCAGTTTCCGGGTCAAGGACCTCTGCAAAGCAGATGCTCTACCCCTGAGCCAAGCCCCTTGAACAGGATGTTCTGTTCCACCCATCCCACACCTTGCTGACCACTGTTGGAGACAGGACATTAGACCCACCTTCAGGATATAAGAAGACCCCTGCTGGATCAGGCCAATGGCCCACCTAGCCAGAGCTCTGTTCCCACAGCGGCCCACCAGAAGCTTGTGGGGAAGCCTACAGTCAGGATCCGGGCGCAGCTGTGCTCTCTCCCCGCCTACGATTCCCAGCAGTGAATCTTCTTCCCTTTGTAGAACATGATGTTCCTGGGAGACTTCAACGCTGACTGCAGTTACGTGGGAATGAACGCCTGGTCTTCCATCCGCCTGCGCACCAGCGAGGTTTTCAAGTGGCTCATCCCAGACTCTGTAGACACCACAGTGGGCAACTCCAATTGCGCCTATGACAGGTGAGGTTGGCCGAGCCCCCAAGTGGTGATAGATCTTTAGACCCCAGTAGGGCTCTTGACCAAGAGCCACAACTGGCCCACTGAGGCTTCCCAGCTGCCACAACAAGCCACATCTCCTCTTTCTGCTTCTTCTCCTCCTCCTCCTCTTCCCACTCTTGGAAGGACACTCAGCATCAAAAGGCGGCAGATGATCCCAGAGCAAGGGATCCTGGGCAGCCTCAGCTGCCCCCAAAATGGGAGAGGACCACTCCATTTCTTTCCTTTTATGTCCTAGGATTGTCGTGAGCGGTTCAAAGCTGAGAAAGTGGATTGATCCCAATTCGGCCCAAGTGTTTGACTTCCAGAGGACCTTCAAGCTGAGCCAAGAGGAGGTAAGTCACATTCACAGTTTAAGCCATTGGTCCAAACAGAGTTTCCTGGGGCTCGCAGTGCATGGTGGGAAAACACTGTGTTTTGGTGACAAGAGATGCTCTGAGCTTCCCTGTTGTTCTCTCCTCCCATGTAGGCTCTGGCCATCAGCGACCATTTCCCGGTGGAGGTGACGCTGAAATCTCGCTGAAGCTCCGTGCGACCTCGCAGCCCGGCTTTGACACCCCCACGTGCCGGAAAAGGGGTGTGTGGAGCCACCCCTGGGTCTTCTCACCCCACAGCTACATGTTCACTTGCTGACGTACAAATCTGCCTTGATGGACCTGTGGTCTATCCAGACCAGTATTGTCTCTTCCGTTGGGTAGTGTCAGGCAGCAGGGGAAACAACCCCCACAACAGGTTGCCAGGAACGGGTCAGACAAGGAAAAGTGCTTACCATCTGCTTTCATTCAATTTTTACAGAACGCAGCCTCTCGGAATAATGGCGTCGTCCTGAGTGACTCTCCACCCCCTTTTTCTCCCACTTCCTCATTCATCATCTCTTCTACAGGTGGTGCTGAGGGCCCTTTGCTTCTGAGACCTTTGCTCTCCTACTTTCAAGGCTTGCTGGGTTCTGGAATGCTTTCTTAAGACACTGTGTCCGTCAGCTATTGCCCTCCTAGTGGTTTCTCTTCCTCCTCTCCCATTATTTCCCAGCTTTCCCCCTCATCTGCCTCTGAGCTGTGACCTTCCTCAAACCCCTGTAGTAATTGTGAATGGTCTTCTTCTTCTCTGGAAGGGTCAGGCTGGGGAGGCAGACTCCACCATTCCTCCTCTGTCCAGTCCCTGACAGGTAGCTGCTTCCGGAGCTTTTAGGCAAAGGAGAGCCTCTTCCCTTGAGATCTTTGTGGCTTACAGATGGGAGAAGCTGTGGCTCTCCTGATGTTGCACCAGCTCTTAGCCAGCAGAGGCAGTGGAGGAGGAGGATGATAACTGGAGTCCAACATTTTCTGAAGGTCCTCCAGATCCTGTTTTTGCTAGAGATGTTGCTGCCAGGGATTGAACCTAGAACCTTCTGTTCTTCTGCTGACCTACTGACTTACATGACATTGTCCACCCATGTTGTATTCCACCTGGGCTGAGTTGGAGGGCACCAAAAGGCCTTTGAGAGATTCACTGGGGCACGCGGTGCAAGAGAGAGGAAACCTGTGGGTCTCCAGAAGTTGCTTAGGGAGATAGGGCTGTAGCTCGGTGTCAGAGCATCTGCTTTGCATACAGAAGGTCTCAGGTTCGATCTCTGGCATCTCCAGGTTGGGCTGCGAGAACCTTCTTAGCTAAAATCACAGAGAACTCCTACCAGTTGATGCAGACCATTCTGAGACCTAGAGAAGTACCTGCCTTAGTAGAAGCCAAACTATCGGTCTATGTCCCTTGCTGGACTACAGCTCCCCGTCACTTCTGACCACTGGCTAAGCAACAGGCTACTCCCACTTAGCACACTGGATTGGTGAGGCCATTAAGCTCTGGATGACTTCGGCACTAACCTACCTCATGTGCTGGTTGTGATTAAAAGGGAGGTGGGATCCATAAATACACAAGGAGAGTCTGCTGGATCAAGCCAATGGCCCTTCTCATCCAGCATCTTCTTCTCACCTTGGCTAACCAGATGCCCCAATGGGAAGCCCACAAGCACGACCTGAGCACAAGAGCCCTCTACCTTCCTGTGGTTTCCAGCAACTGGTATTCAGAAGTACTGCTGCCTCCAGTTGTGAAGGCAGAGAATATTCATCATGGCTACTAGCCACTGATCATCTCCTCCTCCATTAATTTGTCCAATCCTCTTTTAAAGCTGCCCAAGTTGGTGTCCATCACTGCCTACTGTGGGAGAGAGTTCCATAGTTTAACTATGTGCTATGTGAAGAAGTACTTTCTTTTAACTGCCCTGACCATGGACGTATGATAATAAATAAATGATGCCCAGTCTCCTGTTTTTAAGGCATAATCACCACTTTGACTCCACAGACCCTGTTAAGTAAGTTTAAAATAGTTTACTTACTAAATCCAAAGGTCTGGTACATGTGTTGTTCCATGCAGTGGCAAGGGTGTTGCACAAGCGTGTTGCACAAACCAGGGCTGGGGGAACCTTTTAGCCTTCCAGCTGCTTCTGGACTACAACTCCCATCATCCCCATCCAGAATGGCCAACGGGATGGTTTGATGGAATTTGTAGTTCAGCGGCACCTGCAGGGCCAAAGGTCACTCAGCAACTGGCCCTAAGCCTATGGCTGCAGTTAGGAAGAGACCAACCACAGCCTCTCTTTTAGCTGATTTATTGACCGTTCACATTTTGCAAAGTTGGTTCTTCCCAAGTGCCCGAAAAGCAAGCCTGTGGCTAACGTGCCCCCTGCAGAACGGGCCTCAGCCCCACTTGCCCGCAAGCTGAGATCCAGCATCCAAAGGAATATAAACCTCAAGAGCAAAACTCTGTGCAAAAGGCACAAGCTGGGAAACAAAGGCGCTTGAGATAAACAGTGATGAGGTCAAGGGACCAGGAATCAAGGCTGCCCCGCTCTCAGGTCAGGCTTTCCTCTGCTTCAGCATCTGCATGTACATCTGGAGGGATTTCTGGATAGAGTCCCTGGAGATGAAGCGCACGAAGTACTGGATGTCGGCTTCACGGTGCGCCAGGAGGTGGTCCACTGTGGGCTTCCGCATCGAAGATTTGGAGAGTTGGCGGGCATGGTCTGTGCAGTAAGAAGAGAAAGAGAGAGAGCGCATGTCGAATTGCGGCCCAGTGTCATGCATGCATAGGAGCAGCGGGAGCAGGGACGTCTTCACCCAAGGGTGCAAGGGGTATGGGGCACCCAGGCGCCAAATTCTGGGGGGGGGGGGTTGCCCGGTGCCCGCCGCTGAAACCGCCTAAGCTCTTAACTATCTACCTATTATGAAATAATAAATAATTTTGATCAAGCTAGAAAAACAAAACACATATAGTTATTACCGAAATGTATACCTACTGTTTCACTAAAGGACTTCCAACTTTGTGCGCTCATTTACCAAACACGCACACGCCAAGCCAGCGCTTGTCATTCACAACGGCGGCGCTGTTCAGACTTGGGGGCGCTGGGCGGATCTTTGCACCCTGACGGCGCATATGCTAAAGTGGGGGTGGGGCAACAGCTGGGGAACCCCCAAAAGGAACCCATAAGGGAAGAAGACTTAGAGCCTGGGCAGTGCTGGTGGGATGACGGTGAGGGGGGGGGGGAAGACTGGAAGGAGGAAGTGTCAGAAGCTGAAGAGGTAACAGGGTTTAGTGAGCAGGAAGAGGCTGCGGCAGAGAGAAGCCCAGAAGCAGAGGTGGAAGCAGAGGCCAGAGAGCAGCGGGGCCAAGAGGCAGAGATCAGGCTGGCTGTTGAAGATGCCAGCGGGGTCTTCCCCTCCTGCTGCGACTAGTTCCCCTCCCCCTGGTCTCCCAGAACCTGAAGAGGTATGAAGAGAGAGGAGCAGAGACAGACAAGGTGTTTGAGCCTCAGATTGCTTGGGAAGGAAGAGACATGGAGTGCGGGGGACTTTCAGTTCCCACAACTGCCCGCTTGGGGAAAGCCCTACTGGAAAGAGGTGTTGTGCTCACTAGGCCTGTTTTCTTCATTTGAATAAAGAACTTAGCTTACGGATATCTTGCAAGTTACTGCTGACCTCCTGACCCATGTGATCAGAAGCCTTTTTTCCTGGAGCCAACCCCCCCCCCACCTTGCTGCCAATTCCCTCAATTATTGCCAACACACCTTTCTTTCACCACTAGGGTATGAAGCAGTGTGGTGTAGTAGTTAAAGCAGGGTTGGCCTGGTACCAAGGAAACCTTCCCAGCTATAGGACGTTATTTGTTTTAGAATGCGTATTTATGGTGCAGGATTCTGGGGGCGGGTGTGTGTGGGCTGCCTCACCTGGAACGGCCAGCCACTGGGCCATCACCTCTGCAGCCACCTTCTGGATATTCTCTTCGGGCGCCAACTCATCCACGATGCCAACTTTGAGGGCATCAGCGGCAGGGTACAGGAGTCCCAGCTGGATGGACCGGTCCGTGGCTCTGTGGCCAATGGTATTGATCATTGTGTCTTTAAACCTGGCAATGAAAGAGAGAGAGAGAGAGAGAGAGAGAACTGAGACCTATAAGCACATGTGGTGGAGCTGCCCCAAGAGAAAAGTGTTCTTGGACAAAAGTAGTTTCTGAGATCTCATTGATAATTATTTTTATTAAAATTTATATACCACCCTTCATCTGATCCCAGCGTAGCACTTAACAACAATAACCTGCTGCCGAAATACACATTTAAAAGGCCATAGATTTTTTAATCAGCAAAAGGCCTTGATATAGAGGAACGTTTTCACGTGGCACCTAAAGATATGTAGTAAAGGCGCCAGAAGAGTTTGGATTTGATATCCCGCTTTATCACTACCCGAAGGAGTCTCAAAGCGGCTAACATTTTTCTTTCCCTTCCTCCCTCACAACAAACCCTCTGTGAGGTGAGTGGGGCTGAGAGACTTCAGAGAACTGTGACTAGCCCAAGGTCACCCAGCAGCTGCATGTGGAGGAGTGGAGACGCGAACCCGGTTCACCAGATTACGAGTCTACCGCTCTTAACCACTACGCCACACTGGCTCCCCCAGAGGCATGGGAGAAGAGGAATATTTATGCAAGGCGCCTCAAAAATGTATAATGAAGGTGCCAGGCAAGCCTTCCTGGGAAGAGCATTCCACAAACGGGGAACCAGTACAGAAAAGGCCCTTTTTTGTGTTGCCACCCTCCAAATCTCTCATGGAGGGAGCACACAAAGAAGGGATTCAGATGATTATCTCACGGGCTGGGTTGGTTCATATGAGGAGAGGCCATCCTTGAGGTGTAACAGGACAAATGAGCCACCCCTCTCTTTGCCAGATTATTTAGAATTTGTTTGTAGATTTGGACTGAGATCTGAATAGCAAGGAACTCATCTCGTGTTTTTTGACAGCAGCCTCGGCCACCGTCACCTTTGATCTGAATAATCTCTACTATTGGTATTCCAAGACTTGGCAAATCGCCAGTCTGGAGGAAAAAACAACCCTCGCATGTACTGAAAGTGTCCAAAGGCCAAAGTACTTATTCATCAGGAGACTAAGTCCCACAGCTCTATGTGAGTTTTTGGATTTAGTACAGCTCAAGGTTAATTTTTATCTTCTTTTTCTTCTGGGGGGAAAAATGGCAATTTAGATCATTGGACTCTTTCAGTAATTATAGATTACACACCCTTTTCTTCTTGGTAGGTTTTGTTATTGACTCAGTGCCTGTATCCTCCATATTTTACTGGCAATTGTGACAACAATCTTTTTCTCCACTCATTTTTTCCTCTCTACCTGCCTGTCACTATCATCGTTATTATTAATTAAATTTGCATACTGCCCTTCATCTGTAGATCTCAGGGCGGTCCATAACATAAAATACAGTATATATATAAAAACACACACAAAATGCACAATAAAAATAAGAGCAAAAACAAGCGAATAATTCTCCCAATCATGATTAAAGTGCAGTAAAAGGCAGGGAGGCAGGAGAGACATTCAAGCAGGAAGGAACGAATGACAGGCTAGGTAGTGCAGCCAGGAATTTAAGCTGTGCTGAACATAATAATAATAATAATAATAATAATAATAATAATAATGGTGCTAATACCCTGCCCATCTGGCCGGATATCCCCAGCCACTCTGGGCGGCTCCCAACAGAATTACCGTATTTTCCGGCGTATAAGACGACTGGGCGTATAAGACGACCCCCAACTTTTCCAGTTAAAATATAGAGTTTGAGATATACTTGACCGCAGATTCTCCACCCGGCGTATAAGACGACCCGCGACTTTTGAGAAAATTTTCCTGAATTAAAAAGTAGTCTTATACGCCAGAATATACAGTAATGATAATAATAATAAAAGATAAAACATTAGACATTAAAAACTTCCCTAAACAGGGCTGCCTTCAGATGTCTTCTAAAAGTCAGATAGTCGTTTATTTCCTTGACATCTAATGGGAGGGCGTTCCACAGGGTGGGTGCCACTACCAAGAAGGCCCTCTGCCATGTGGTTGGCTGTGCCAGGGTTCAGAGAAACCTTGAGAAGTCGCAGTGAATTGTGTCCCACACCCCTATTCTTCTTCCTCCTCCACCACCTCACCAGAAAGGGGCAACAATTCCCAGCTTCGTCTCGTTCAGCCCAATGCTGTACTTGGGATTATCGGCCATGATCCTGTAGTCACAAGACATTGCCATCAGGCAGCCGCCTGCGGGACTGGAACCCTGGGAGAAAGCAGAGAACAGGAAATCTAGCTGAACGGTGGGGAGCCTTGGGCCTGGGAGCAAAGGTGGCCCTCTGGGTCTCTCTATATGGCCCTTGGAACTCTCCCCAAGTCGCACCCCTCAATGGCTCTGCGTCACACCCAGAGTGTTTCTGCTCAGCTGGAATGTGCCCTTGAACGATCGCTTGTCTGGATGATGAGAGGGGTATGCAAATAAGGTGTAACATATGAAACCATTGCTCCACCCCTTTCTGACTCTGGCCCCGCCCACCGCTGGCATGTGGGGCTGGAGTTTGCCTATGCCCGATTATGATGATCCCGAGCTACAACCACCACGTGTGCCTTTAAATAGCTAAGGCAGGCTTCCTCAACCTCGGCCCTCCAGATGTTTTTGGCCTACAACTCCCATGATCCCTATCTAGCAGGACCAGTGGTCAGGGATGATGGGAATTGTAGTCTCAAAACATCTGAAGGGCCGAGGTTGAGGAAGCCTGAGCTAGGGTATTTAAATTGTTTGGATACTTAGATCAGGCATAGGCAAACTCTGGCCCCTCCAGATGTTTGGGACTACAATTCCCATCATCCCTGACCACTGGTCCTGTTAGCTAGGGGTGATGGGAATTGTAGTCCCAAACATCTGGAGGGCTGGAGTTTGCCTATGCCTGACTTAGATCGTTAAAACCGGGGAAACAACCAGGTCTTTCTTGAACTCATCATTTCCTCGTTTTATTCCTGGGTAAACCTGCCTGGTGAAATAACCATTCGTAGCTGATGTTTTCAGTGTGTATTTTTGCCATTTAAAACAGGGCATTATTTAGATGGTGTTGGGGCAGTACCTGAATTTATGCAGACCGCTGTATGGGAAATGCATCCGGAAGACCAAATGTATCGAGGAGCTAGTGATCTGACACGGTTACCCTTCCTGCCTTTGTTCCTTCCCCGCTCTTGTTAAGTTTCTTAATGGTGTGAGAATCGTCTTTAATATCCTGAAAACATTGGGAGGAGGTGAAGCCCCCCCCCCCCACAGCTGCCTTAATCAGTTGTGCAGGATAGTGCTGGGTACCTTCTTGGATGTTGGACATTGTTTTGAGAAAGTGAGGCATTGGGAGGGGGTGGCTAATGGATGTAGCCAGTCTTGGAAGCCACACAGGCTAGCTATAAAATCGGACCGGTTTGGGCAAAATTTCTGAGAAGCTCGTGCACGGACTGACCGGCCGCAGAGCCGTTCAAACTGAAGCTACCTCTGGGAGTCACTTCGCCGCTTCTTGACGGCTTCCAAGTGGCAGATTGAAGTGCTTCCTTGGTATGTAAACCTTGCTTGCTGTTTTAGAATAAAACCTTTAATCTCTCACTCACTTTGTATATTTTGTATTGCTTCTGAATCTCATTTTAAAAGACCCACCTTGCCTTTGGCAAGACAACCGCTGCTTGAACTGCACTCATTCCTAAACCCGCCCCAGGTCCAAGCCTGCAGCGTTACGATAGCTATACATGCATGTCTGAACTGCACTGGGGTGTGCTTGGAATAGCCCTCTGAGCAAAGAGCTAAAAACAGTAGCGGCTTGTCCCTTAGGGCAAATGGGGCACTGCCCCACCAGCCGCACTCTGCTCTTCTTGCTTACCGCCAGTGGCTGGCTGGCTCTGGCGCCACCTACTGTCAGCCTCCCTGCCTTCCACCCTACCAGCCACCAGCGGCCACCGGCTTAAGGTGATAGGGAGTAAATAAATGGAACTTGCATTGATAGCTGCAATGGTCACCAGGCTGGAATTGTACAGAGTAATCCACATCTCCTGCACGGCTTTCCAGAACTCGGCGTAGTGCTCCTCGCTCTTCCCACACATCTCGGTGATGTCCAGGCCCCCGGAGAAGATTTTGGGGACAACCTGGGGAAAGGAAACGCATCTGTTATAGCTGGCAACGTGCATCCCTGCTTCACTCTGAAAAGTCCTACGGGCCGTTTTCGCCCGGCTCCCAGAAAGAGGAGAGGTCTTGTATCCAGGGTTGGCTGGTGCTAAGGGTTGGCAGGGTTAGGCATCTGCCAATCATCATCATCATCATCCTTGCCTGTGCAATGGAAGCTCCCACCCAGCATAGCTTGCCCCCCACCAGCCAGCAAAGATGGACCGAGAACCAAACGGACGGTTGTTGTTTTTTCCCCTAGATGTCACCTGTACCTGTGGCAGTGGCCCCAAGGGCCATAATGAATGTGACAATGTGAACCCCTATAAATCCTTGAATATGCTTCTATAGAAGAGTTATGGTAACCTGTTGCTTTAAGAAACTGGTGATTTGGCAAGAGGCCATCCCCACTGGGATAGAAGAACAAGCATTAAGTTAATCACAAAGACGCAGCTCATAAGTTGATACATGTACAAAGAGCTAACACAGGTTCCCATACATGCAGACTTAACAAAATGTAACAGATCTCTGAGAATCAAGGTTTAGTTAGCAATGCTTATTGTGCATGCGTATTAAACTAGGATGAGATTCTACATGCGTACTAAACTAAAATGAGGTAATGAAGAACTTGATTGGTTAATTTGAAATCCTTTGTTTGCAATGTTATAAATGTCCCTGCCTGGACCTTTGGACGGGGTTGCAGGTTTGCGAAAAGATCCCACTGCTTTGCAATAAGTAATAATGGACTCCTAGCTCCTCTAGTCTCTGAGTTTTATTGGCGTAGCTCAGAAGAGAGGCCATTTTGGCCATTACAACATACCGAGGTCAGGATGACACCGCGGCACGCTTTGTTGTTCTCCAGCTTTTCCAGGCTTATGGAAAACTCCGTCAGAAACTCCAGGCTAAAGCTGTTAACCGGTGGGCTCTTCATCTTCATCACTGCTACCCCTGAACGGGAAACACAAGGGAAACAAGAGTCGCTGCCAGAGATTAGGAAGTCCACCAACCTCAGTGTTGTCTACACTGACCGGCAGCCGCTCTCCAGGGTTTCTGGCAGGGGTCTCTCCCAGCCCTACCAGGAGATGGCGTTGGGGACTGAACCTGAGTGCTGAACCTGCAAGACGGATGCTCTGCCATGGAGCTATGGGCATTCCCAACGATCAAGACCTAAGCACGCTGCAAACAACTTTGAGGAAACATATGAAGGCAGCCCAGTACAATACAATACAACACCTTTATTGGCATAAATAAAACAATAAGCATAAAACCATCTATATATACTGAAATTCTAAAACATACAATGTATAAGAAGGAAAGAAAGGAGGGAGGGATCTTCGGCAACCGCTATTGTGCAGACCAGAACACCCCAGATTTTACTTCAGAAATCCTGGTCAAAAATCGGGCCATAGCTCTAGTGACTTCAGGAGAATCATCGCTCAGCAAAAAATGAACTATGAGTTGTTTATTAGAGGGGACCCTGGGCTATAGAGAGGACATCAAAGGATCTTCACGAAAGGTATTTAAAAGAGGGCAGTCCAGAACGATGTGGTCTATAGAATCAGGTACATTCTGACCACAGATGCAGAGTCTGTTCTGGAAGGGGGTACCTCTAAACCTTCCAGATAGCACAGCGGACGGAAAGGCATTCAAACATGCAATGGAGTAACCAAATCATAAAAGTAGTTAGGCATCCTTCCGTAATGGGGTTGCAGTCCCAGATAGGCAGGGGAGCACACAGAAGGGGAAGCCCAGTATTGGGAAGTTTTCAATGTTTGACATTTTGTTATGTTTTTATATGTGCCGGAAGCTGCTCGGAGTGGCTGTGGAAACCCAGCCAGATGGATGGGCTATTAATAATTGTGGGATATAAAGCTGTCAGTCAAGTCCAATATTCCAAGAGAATTAACTGCCTCTATGTGGCAGGCAGTTTTGTCAGTTGGTCGGTTGCTGCAAGGAGTGTTAAGTGGTAACTGCTGGGATGCAGTCTTCTCATGACTCACGAATCTAGCATATAGTTTATCTGTTATGTAACCTAAGCCTGCCTTCAGGAACAACGCTGCAAACCTGAATGAATCTGATAGTAAAGTAAAGGTAAAGGGACCCCTGACCGTTAGGTCCAGTTGCGGACGACTCTGGAGCTGTGGTGCTCATCTCGATTTACTGGCCGAGGGAGTCGGCATACAGCTTCCGGGTCATGTGGCCAGCATGACTAAACCGCTTCTGGCAAACCAGAGAAGCGCACAGAAACGTCGTTTACCTTCCCGCCGGAGCGGTACCTATTTATCTACTTTGTGCTTTCGAACTGCTAGGTGGGCAGGAGCTGGGACCGAGCAACGGGAGCTCACCCTGTCACGGGGATTCGAACCGCCAACCTTCTTATCGGCAAGCCCTAGGCTCTGTGGTTTAACCCACAGCGCCCCCCCCCCCGCGTCCCTTGATAGTAAACAGTAGTTTATGTTAATATGATTCAGATTCATGTGTGTTTTCTTTAAGAGGGACAGAAAGGGATTTGAACCAGGAAGGTATAATTATTGCTAGGACTCAAAAGAGTTAGCAACCCGCTTGTCGCTGCACAAACTCAAACAGGGGATCGTTTAAACTCTGCTAAATTATATAAACGTTTCAATTATAATAATAATTAATCTGCATGGCTCTTGCATCAGGCAATTTATATTTCCATCTATGTATTGGAGAGCAGCCCTGGATTGAGGCCTACAAAAACAGCAACCAGCAGAGGGAGAAACAGCTGAATAATACAGATTGTGCATTGTCTACTCTGAAGTATTATTGCATAGGTAACTGACAGAGGGGTAACTGGGGGTCCCTTTTACCTATTTTCCTTTTCTCCTACGTTTTTTTCCAGTTCATTATTATTGCCTTTTTATTATTCTCTCTTACTGTGTTTCGTTAGAGAGGGTGTGAGAAGAGAGGAAGGATCCCAGGCGAGAGCTAGGAGGGGGGCCACCTCTTTATGGAATAAAAGTTAAGATACAGCGGTAAGAGACGATATAGTTCTCTCTTCTACCTTTTCAGTTTCTTTTTTAATTATTATTTCCTGTAGCTTAGTTTGCTTTGCTTTTATTGTATCGTGAATATCTCAGTAAAACTTTATAGCAATTTTTGTTTCCAGCAGACAGGTGCAATATAAATACAAATAAATTATTATTATTATTATTATTATTATTATTATTATTATTATTATTATTTAAACGTTGGACCAATTCACAAAGAATGGATCCATTAATGCTTCCCAGCCGTGACAGCTAAAGAAAACCTGCACGTGCAGAAGCAGTAGACCTATGAAATGATGTGTGCTGGGAGCCAACACAACCTCTCCCAAAGAATCCTGGGAACTGTAGTTTGCGAAGGGTGCTGGGGCTTGTGGCTCCATGAGGGGTAAAACTGCAGTTCCCAGGATTCTTTGCGGGAAGCAAAGAATGTGGTGTGTGGTGTGTATGTGTAAATGTGTGGTGTGTATGCCGCCACTGCTTCAAAGAACCACACAAAAGGATGTGGATAGCTCAGTTGGTTAGTGCTGATAACGCCACGGTTGCAGGTTCGATCCCCATAAGGGAAAGCTGCATATTCCTGCCTTGCAGGGGGTTGGACTAGATCAGAGGCGGCCAGCTCCCAAGAGACTGTGATCTACTTACAGAGTTAAAAACTGGCAGTGATCTACCCCCTTTTTTGCAGTTCAGGTCGAAGTTGTTGGGCTTTTTTTAGGGAGAAGGAAAGCCGTTTTGGGGGGATGCAGGGCAACAAAAAAATTGAGCTTTTTTTTAGGGGAGCCAAAGTTGGTGAGCCAGTGACCTACCAGTGATCTACCACAGGTGTCCAGTGATCTACCGGTAGATCACGATCTACCTGTTGGATGTGCCTGGACTAGATGATCCTCAGGGCCCCTTCCAACTCTACATTTCTATGATTTCTATGAAATGCAAGCCTGAGGGGGATTTACCTGTGCCCTCATCCAGTTCCACCAGGATCTTGTTGTTGCTGAACGACCTCCTCTGGGCAGCAGGGCACCTGAGTCTCTGGGCGGCAGTTCGGCCATGTTGAAACTGAAGTAAAGAACCTGGGGAGGAAATCCAAATTATTACCAGCTTGTCATTGCCAGGAGACTGGCAGCTCAGCTGCTGAGAGCCCACTGCCTTGGGGTGACAAGAATCAACATTTTAGGAAATGATGAATCCTTGCCTTTTTTTATTCTTTCTGTTTCTCCTCCTCTCATAAGCAGCTTTTCAAACTTCCTTTCAGAAGTGGCTTTCTACATAGTTCAGGCTGCTGCTGAAGAAACGAAGGCACGCTTTAATTTTAAAGCACATCCGAATAACTTTCCTTCCCTCAAAGAATTCTGGGCACTGTAGTTTACGCCTCAGAGTTCCAACTCCCAGAAACCCTTAACAAGCCACAGCAGCCAGAATTCTCCGAAAGGAGGAATTGTGTTTCAAATGTGCTTTAAATGTATATTGTGTGCCCTGTCTTTTGCTTTGTACAGTATTTATGGCCTCTAGATGGGTTTTCCTTTTGTAATATTGAATTTATTCTGTATTGTTTATTTTTTTGTTATTCAGAATTTACTGACACGTTCTGTATTTTGTAGGCGCGCAGATCACAATTTCCAACAACAATGCGTTGACAGGAAGTTGTTTTTATTAAACAAGTGTTGTCACACAATGAACGGACAATTTCCATGGATTCCTGCAGGAAAATTTCTAATGCATTGCTGAACACAAAATTTTGAACCCAACATGGCAAAAGAAACCCGGAAAACCCTCTGAAACAATGAAAAATGCAAACAGGGAAAGGGGGAAGAAATGCCCTCCTCTTTATTCAATCTCTCCCTCTCCCTTCTTCCAACCATGGTTTCTGGTGAACCGGCTGCTGCAGACCAGCAAAACACAGACAGCAAGGCTTGTTTAAGGCTGCTTATTTTTTACAGAACTACCGTATTTTTCCGTGTATAAGACTAGTTTCCCCCCCTAAAAAAATAATGTCAAAAATGGGGGGGTCTTATACTCAGGGCCATCTCTTCCCCCCCCCTTTCTTAAATCTGAGTCCCCCAAAATAGTCTTATACATCGGGGCGTCTTATAGACGGAAAAATACGGTACATGCAAGTCTGGATATTAGGGGTCTCTGAACAACTCTAAACACCTTTAACAAACTACAGTTCCCAGGATTCTTTGAGGGAAGCTGTGGCTCTTCAAAGTGTTAGGATAACTGCTTGATATGTACATGGGAGGGGTAGTACCTCTGGTGGGGGACACATCATGCTCCTTCTGGGGTAGTTTGTCCATCTTTGGTCCCCACCCTGCACTCAGCTCTCACCTGTGGCTCCTAGAAGCTGTCAGCATGAGACAGCGGCCACAACCCCAGGAACGGCTTTGGCTGACTGGCTAAACCAGGGGAGGTGAGCCCAAACCCTCGGTGAGTTAAGTCACTTCCCCTGCATGTGAAGACAAACTCCAGCAGTTTGAGAAGACCAAGAGTGGGTCCAACAGTCAAGGAGGCCGTTCCTGCACATGCCGTAGAGCAGGGGTCGGCAACCTGCGGCCCATGGGCTGGATGCGGCCCACAAAGACTGTTTTACCAGCCCACGAGCCGCCCGCAAACCGAGCCGCCCGCTCGGCAAGTCTTCCGCGCACTGCGCTAAACCAGCACAGCGCAACGCGGGGACTCGCCGAGTGGTGCCGGAAATGGCACCTGCGCATGTCCAGACGCCGAAAATTGGGGCTCATCCACCTGGAAAACTCTAGAAGGAAACCTCTGATCCTAAACCTCCGCTGCCTTGTGGGATATCTTGGGGGGGGGGGGGAGAAAAAGGCTAAGGAGTAAACCCTACACAAATCTGGAATGGAGTCCCTATGGTGGTTGCATGCCTCCTTCCTTCCAGCTTATTCCTTCAGCCAAGCTGGTGTCAAATGTCTTGCTCTGCTTTCCTTTGGACAACATCAGCGATGCTGAGAGGGGGGGGTCTTGTCATCTGGCCAGCCCAGGACCCCCCCATACACACTGCCCAGGCGTGCACACCCCCTCCCAGTCACACTCCATTGTCTCTAGAGACAGGCAGGTGCCAAAATCAAAGCACAGTACAGGTGGGGCCTGATTTCCAAGTGAGAAGACAGGGAGGGGCTGTGTCTCGGATCTGGTGTCCGGGGACCCCATGCAAAATGCCCCTTCCCTTAAAATCCTCTTTCTCGGATGCTGATGCTGCTTTGCACGGGTTCTGAAAAAAAAAACTTTTAATGGGGTTGTCCTGCTGATTTTAGAGCAGATTTTGATGCTAACCACCTCGAAGCCTTTAGGAAGGAAACGGGGAAAATACGTTGCAATCCTTTGAGACGCCCCCCCCCCAAGTTTCGCTGAACTAAGGGGCACTTGCTTCCGAGTAGACGAGGCTAAGGCATCTGAAGGCGGCCCTGTTTAGGGAAGCTTTTAATATTTGATTGATTATTGTATTTTAATGTTTTGTTGGAAGCCGCCCAGAGTGGCTGGGGTATAAATACTGTAAATAAATTGTTGTTATTATTATTGTTGTTGTTGTTATTAAGGGCGAGGCTGCCTGCTGGTCTTCCGAGGAGGCCTGAGGCCCAGCAATGATCTCAAAGTCACCCTTGCAAAGGTGGGCTGGAAGGGGAGCAGAGCGGGGAACCCCCCCCCTCAACCCGCCCACTTCACGCCCCTCGACGCAGCAGATGCAGTTGCAAAGCCGGCGCTTTGCACTTCCCCGGAGCGCTTCTTGCAACGCCCCGACGGAGCGGACCGAAGCGCGCCGGATCGTACCTGAGTAGCGGAGCTGCTGCCAAGCCCGGGACACCGTCGCTGCAGCCGCCATGTTGCACGGGAGGCAGGAGCAAGAGGAGGAGGGAGGAGGAGGGTTGACCCTGGCGGGCGAGGCCGAGATCCGCCCCGATCGCACCCTTTCGACGACGGCTTCTCCGCCTGCCCACCCGGGAGAGCGAGCAGAATCCCTCCACGAGGACTAGCCTCTGGCCCGGGACACAAAGCTTAAAACAAGAAACGGAGACCGCAGGTTCTGCGCGGTATCCTTGGTTGCGCGTTTACTCGCGAGTAAAGCCGCGCCGAGTCGCACCCGAGGATGGGGCGCAGGGGAGGCCCGTCGCCTGACCGTACTCGTCGTCGGGCTGCTAGATTGCCCGCGTGGCAGGGAGTTCCGTAGATAGAAGTGCCTTTTGGGGATGCAAGAATGGCACCCGCCTGTCCTTGCCTTGTTGCCCCACGCTTGTGGCAGCCCAGGAAGGAACTGGCCGCGGGGTGCCCGGACCTAGTCATTTTACTTATTTTACCATTTAGTATTTATTTCAAGCACGCGCCTAAAATCATACCCCGCTTTTCGCCTGTGTCTCAACGTAGCTTACAAAAGTTATAAAACATCCAATGCACAGAATTTAAAACGTCGGGAAACCAAGAAGGTTCGTGGTATGTTTTTAATTACATTTTTGAAACCTCTCTTGCAAACTTTGTGGTATTTTACACAAGGGGAGGTCTATAGACTTATAGATCTTAGATGAGCACTCGTGGTGCAAAGACCTCCTGAAATAAAACTTGTTTTGACCTCGACGCCGGGAACTTTGCAAATGACGGTGCCATGCCTGTTCTCTCCCCATAGGATTGGGGCCCCTTTACACTGAAGGCGCCTTGACCCACGAGTCCTTCTAATCCACTAACACTGGAGAATCGGGGGATTTTTTTATTTTATTTTTTAACCCTGAATCTGTTCATGCACACGCGCGGAGCGCCTATATTAACTTTCCCGTGCGCACGTGTCGGACCAGGCGGTACACAAAAATCTGGGGCGCCTTTGCAGCCGTATCTCTCTCGGGATGCCAAAGATTCTCTTGCTTGCAACCCATCAAGTCTGGGCAAAAAGGGAAGGGCGGCGGAGAGGCTTCAGGGGACTCCGCTGGGCATGCGCGAGGCGATTTTGCGCACGCGCCTGGGGAAGCAGCCTTCGAACGGTCTTCGCTTCTCCCCGGGAGGGGGTGTGTGGTCACGTGGGCCGCGTCACGCTCTCGGGCCAGAGGGGAGGGAGGAGGGGGGTCGCCGGAGTGGGGTTTGTTTCCGGAAGTGCCCGCGCTTCTGCTGGGCCTGAGCCGAGGCCTGACCCGGCCCGCGGCTCTCGCTGCTGCTACTGCTGCTGTCGCTGAAGCCGGAGCCAGCCAGCCGCAGGGATGGAGATAACCAGGAACAGTGAGTCCGGCTGGGCTGGGGTCGGGGAGAGGGTCAGCAACGAGAGCGCCTCTGAGCATATGCAGAGTGGCCTCCCCCCGCCCCTCCTCTTGGCCGCCCCTCAAGGCGGGCTGAATCTCCTCCCTTTGGGGTGGGGATGGGGGAGGCCAAGGAGGAAACCTGCCCCCCCCGAACAGGTGGGGTGGGCAGAGGCCCAGATCCTGACCCTTCCTCCTGCTGCTCAGGCTGCCCCTGATTCCTCCAGGCTGATATTTCCCCCCTCCCCACACATCCTTTATAAAGTCCCCACCTCCACCACAAAAAACCCACAACACCCTCCCCATTCATAACCAAAGGCTCTCCCTGTGTCCATTGCTCTCCCACATTGCCCCCATTTAATAGTGCACTTAATGTATTATATTGTGTTTTAGGTTGTCTGTTTTCTTGATTCTTTCTCTACTGGTTATTGGATCGAGATATAGATAGATAGCACCCCACCCCCCATTTTATTTTATTTTATTTTATAAAAAACACGACTGGCTAGAATACAAGAGGAAATTGAGAGAACTGTGACGCTGAGCACCGTGTGCAAAAAGCCTCTGCTGGGTGTGTTGGACGGGATGGAAAGACCCCTCTGTTGTTTTCATCAGCTTAAAAAAAAGATTATGCTGGAATGAGCTTGTTTTGCGTGGTGGCCATCCACGTGCACAGTACTGGCTTTCGGTCTGTCGCTGCAGTTATACGTTGTAGTATGCCGGCTAGGATATGATTTATAAGAAGCAGAGGAAAACAGGGAGATGGAAGCAGGAGATCAGTTTCGTTTTCTGTCTAATGTGCTGCTTGCAGTCTTCTCCAAAGCAACGGGTTGGCTACTGTGAAAACAGGATGCAGGACTAGATGGGCCTTTGGCCTGTTCCACAAGGGGTCTTTTTCTGTGTGTAGGTTTAGTTGTACAGTTGGAGTGGAAAAAATTCTTACTATTGCTCTTACTATTGCTGTCTCAACACACACACAAACCCCAATTTTGGAAGCATGCTGCTTGGAGCTTTCTCCTCTGTCCACACATGTTGCAGGCCATAGCATTGACAGAAAAAATACTGAACTACTGAAATGCACTGGTGGTGTTGTTTTTAAAATCAGTCATCTGTCATGCAAGAAGCTGGATTTACAACTTGCAAGCTTGGTTTTTGATGACACCCATTGACAGTTAAACTGTGGTCAGTGACTGAACTAAAACCATTCATTATTTTTTTTTTTCTTATAAGATTTTATTATTTTCCAATAAGACAAAGAAAAAACAAAATACAACATCAACACAAAACATAATAAACAATATACATAATGAACATAAAAACAATAACAACAATAAAGGCATAAAAAGAACATATACAAACCTTAACCTCTATCTATCTGTATACATTTCTTGTTTCTAACTTCTCTATTTGGGGACTTCCCCCGTTCCCTCCCCTGTCTTCAAAAAACGAATACTTCTTCAAGGTAGCTTTATATATTATTCAATTAACATTTACCCAAATTTTAATATACTTAGCTTTTACTTAGTCAAATATCTTAATAGCTATGTATCTTATCTTAACGACCTATCTTCACATATTTTGACACATACGTCTTTCACATAACAGAAATTCCTCTTACCATTTATATCTAACACATATCTACCAAAGCCGATATTCTGTCTAATTCTGCTCAAATATTCAGTTTAACTGATTTAACTAAATAGTCTTTGAATTTTTTCCACTCCTGTGACACCTTCCCCTCCCTCTGGTCCCGGACTCTGGCGGTCAGTTCTGCGAGTTCCATATATTCCATCATCTTCATCTGCCATTCCTCCACCGTTGGTATCTCTTCTCCTTTCCAAGTTCTTGCCAATAGAATTCTAGCTGCTGTTGTGGCATACATGAAAAACACTCTATCCTGACTGGGTATCTCTTCATTGGTTATGCTCAGAAGAAATGCCTCTGGTTTCTTACAAAAGGTAACTTTCATTACCTTCTTGAGCTCATTATAAATCTTATCCCAGAAAGCACTTACCGCTGGGCACAACCACCACATATGAAAAAAGGTACCTTTCGCATGTTTACATTTCCAACATACATCTGACATTTTGGTATTCATCTTGGCAATCTTAACTGGTGTCAAATACCATCTATAAACCATTTTCATTATGTTTTCTCTTAAACCATGACAAGCAGTAAATTTGATACCTTTCTGCCACAATCTCTCCCAGTCATCCATCATAATATTGTGTCCTACATCTTTTGCCCAGTCTATCATTGACGATTTAACCAATTCATCTTTTGTATGCCACTCTAGCAAAAGATTGTACATTTTGGAAAGGTTTTTAAAGTTTGATTCTATCAGTTCTGTTTCCAGTTTTGATTTTTCTACTTGAAAACCAACTTTTTTGTCCATTTTGAATATTTCATGAACCTGGTGATAATGCAGCCAGTCGGGGACCTGACTTTTTACTTGGTCATAGCTTTTTAGCTTAAAAGAGTCCCCTTCCTGCTGCAATATGTCCATATATCTTAACCAGTTTGCAGACATATTCGGTCTCTTATATGCCTTGGCCTCCACTGGAGAGATCCATCTAGGAGTCTTTCTCTCAAGCAGGTCTTTGTATCTAGTCCAAACCTGATATAGGGATTTTCTAACTATATGAGACTTAAAAGTTCTGTGGATTTTAACCTTGTCATACCAAAGGTATGCATGCCAACCAAACATGTTGTCATGTCCCTCCAAGTCCAACACATCAACGTTCTCTAATTTAAACCAATCCTTTAACCAGCAAAAGGCCGCAGCTTCAAAATAAAGCCTTAAGTCCGGCAGGGCAAAGCCTCCTCTCTCTTTAGAGTCTGTTAAAATCTTAAATTTTATTCTTGGCTTTTTGCCCTGCCATATAAATTTCGATAGGTCCTTTTGCCATTTCTTAAAACAGTCTAGTTTGTCCAAAATTGGTATGGCTTGGAATAAAAACAGCATCCTTGGTAGGACATTCATTTTAACCACTGCTATTCTTCCCATTAGCGACAGTTTAAGTCTTGTCCAAATCTCCATATCTTTTTTTATCTCCATCCACAATTTTTCGTAGTTATCCTTATACAGGTTCAGATTCTTGTTTGTGAGATTGATACCTAGATATTTTACGGATTTAACAAAATTGAGGCCTGTGGCTTCTTGTATTCTTTGGATCTGTTCTGCACTCAAATTTTTACCTAAAACCTTGGTTTTCTGCTTATTTAATTTAAAGCCAGCTACAAGTCCAAATTGTTCAATTAATTCCAAGGCTCTGGGGACACTGCTTTCTGGTTCTTGCAGGGATAACATCAAATCGTCTGCGAAGGCGCGTAATTTGTATTCCTTCTCTCCCACTTTAATTCCTTTTGTCTGTTTATCTTTCCGAATCATATTTAGAAGGACTTCCAGGACCGTAATAAAAAGTAAGGGGGAGATAGGGCACCCTTGTCTTGTTCCTTTCTCTACTTCGATCTCCTCCGATATCACACTGTTTACAATGACTTTTGCTCTTTGTTCTGTATAAATGGCCTTAATGCCATTTAAAAAATTTTTCTCCAACTCCCATCTTTTCCAAATTCTTTTTCATAAATGTCCAGGATACTTTATCAAAAGCTTTCTCTGCATCGACAAACAATAGTGCCGCATCTGTATTTATGTCTCTCTCCAGTTTTTCTAAAATGTCCACAATAATTCTCGTATTATTGCTTATTTGTCTTCCTGGCAAGAAACCTGCTTGGTCTCTATGTATATAGTCTTTCAACACTCTTTTCAACCTTGTAGCCAAAACATTTGCAAAAATTTTATAATCCACATTCAAAAGGGAAATTGGACGATAATTTTTCATTAGAGTCTTATCTGTATCTGGTTTTGGAATCAGTGTGATAAAGGCTTCTTTCCACGTCTCTGGTGCCCTATCTCCTTCTAGTATTCTATTGCAAACTTCTCTTAACGGCTGCGATAGCCAATCTTTCAGTGTCTTATAATATTTTGCTGTTAGTCCATCCGGTCCTGGAGCCTTCCCCAATTGCATATTGTTTATTGCATCTTCTATTTCTTGCGTCGATATTGGGTGGTTGAGAGTTATTAATTTTTCCTCTGGGACCTTTTGCAATCCATTCTTTTCCAGAAATCGGTCTATCTCTACTTCTTCTATCTTCTCCTCCTTGTACAGTTGCTTGTAAAATCTCTGAAAACACCATCTGATTTCCTCCGGTTTCTCTACGTTTTTTCCATTTACTACCAATTTGCTGATGACATTTGCCTTTTGTCTTTTCTTTAATTGCCAAGCTAGTAGTTTTCCACATTTATTAGCAGATTCAAATGTTCTTTGTTTCATCATTTTCACTTTCCATTCAATATCTTGGTTCATAATATTCGCATATTGGGATTGCAAGTATTTGATTTCTTTTTGGATTTTGACACATCTGGGGTGTCCTCTTAGTTCCTTTTCCTTTTCTTTGATTGATTTTAACAATCTCTCCATTTCTGCACTTTGTTGTTTCTTCTTTTTTGCCTTTTCACTAATGAGGAATCCTCTCATTACCGCTTTACTTGCATCCCAGGCAATCCTTTTCTCCACTTCTGAAGTCCAATTAATCTGAAAATATTCTTTCATCTTTTTCGCCGCTCTTTCTACTAGCTTGGTATCTCTCATCAATGCGTCATCCATTCTCCATCTAAAAGAGTCCTTGGAAATCATTTTTAGGTTTACCTGTACCGGATTATGGTCTGAAAGCGTTTTAGGGCCGATTTCTGCCTTTTGTAATTTTGGAGCCAATTCATTCGAGATCCAGATGTAGTCTATCCTCGACCATGACTTCTGAGATTCACCGAAATACGTTGCCTCTGTTTCTGTGGGATTTTTTAATCTCCATGAGTCCACCAAATTCAAATTGTCCACCATTTCAAAGAAAGTCTTTGGGAGTTTCCCATCATTTGTTAATTTTGTTCTTTGAGATCTGTCCATTAATG
This sequence comes from Lacerta agilis, assembly GCF_009819535.1. Classification (NCBI taxonomy): domain Eukaryota; kingdom Metazoa; phylum Chordata; class Lepidosauria; order Squamata; family Lacertidae; genus Lacerta; species Lacerta agilis. The sequence continues at coordinate 43,258,751 of NC_046324.1, forward strand.
TGGAAACTGCCCCATTAAAATCTCCAAGGCAAACTACCTTATAGTCCAAATAATCCAGCAGCAAGTCATGTATTTTTTTGTAGAAAATCGACTTTCCATCATTTGGTGCATAAAGTCCCAGAATCAAAAATTTTTCGCCTTGTACGTTGATTTCAATTGCGATGTATCTCCCTTCTTCATCTTTAAATAGCTGTCTTGGGCTATATTTCTCCTTTGCATAAATCACTACTCCTCTCTTCTTGACCTTGTCCGATGATATGAACTCTTGGCCTAATTTTTTGTTCTGTAGTAGTCTTCTGTGACGCCGGACTATGTGGGTTTCCTGTAAACATATTATGTCCAAATTCTTCTTTTCTATGCTATAAAATACTCTGCGTCTCTTTGGTCTCTGATTCAATCCCCGAACATTCCAAGTCATTAACTTGAGCACCATTTCTTTGTTTATTCCTCTCCTCCAGTTGCCTGTCCTTTCTTATCTTATTCTGGATCTTGGCTTGGTCCTGGTAATCCCGGCGGTGGTGGGAATACTTCTGGAAACTTGTAGAGCTGTGCTGGGTCCAATGGAGTTCCTTTAAAGAATTCCAGATGCTTGTCCAAAAACTTTTGCTTTTCCGCCAAGGACCTTATTCTTATCTTTTTCCCTTCAAACGTAAATGCCAGGCCTTCTGGGAATTCCCAACTGAAGGAGATTTTTCTTCTTCTTAGCTCCGTCACCAGGTCGTTATAAGGAGCTCTTTTATCTAAAAAGAATCTGGGGATATCCTTATAAAAAATTACTTTGTTCTGCTGTACCACCAGGTTGTTTCTGTAGTGTAAATCCAGGAAATAGTCTCTGTCGTGTCTATCATGCAGCACAATCAAACAGTCGCTGACTGTTTTAGTGCTTTTCTTTCCTCTGGAGCCTCTTGGTCCAAATCTGAAGGCCTTCACTATGCGTGCTGAGACGTTTACCTCTTCTAACTCCCAAAAAGTTGAAAATAGTTCCACGATATAGGCTTTTAGGTCTTCCCCCTCCAATTCTGGAAGACCCCTTAGACGGATGTTTCCTTCTCTCTGATGTAGTTGCAGAAAAGCAAGAGACTCTTCCACAGTTCTCTGTCGTGTTCCAATATTTTCTATCTGCTCCAAATCTAAATTGTCCAATTTTTCCTCCACCTTTTTTATTTTTTCTCTGACCACTTTAATTTCCTCAGAGTCCTTTTTTAACGTAGTCACCTCCTGCCCAATTTTATTAATTTCTTCTCTGTTCTTTCTTACATTTTCCTCAATTTGGCCAATTGATTTTTCTAAAGTCTGGGTGGAGGTTTTAATATCAGCCTTAATATCCACTTGGAGTTTTTCTATTGCAGAGTTAACTGTAGTATTCACTGATGCACCAATAGTGTTCACCGATTCTTGTGTTTGCTTCAACCCTTCGGTGACACTTTTCAAACCTGCTGCAATTTCTGCCACACTTGCAACCAATTTCTCCATTTGTTCCTGTAGAGTTAAGGAAACAGAGCCTTTCCTTTTTTCAGAGCCAGTTCCTTTAGATCTAGTTTCCATTCCCTGTGGGCTCTGCAGCTGTAATCTCAAGGTCACTCCAGTTGCTGTAGTAACTATCTCAGACATTCACAGCAGAAGACCAACAGTCCCAAAAGTAAACACCAGGTGGCCTGCAGCTAGCTTCTGAGAACAAAGAGGCTGCTGAGCCAGGAATCCACAACAGTCCAGTAATCCAACTTTTAGGCAAGAGTTCGGATTTTTCAAAAGTTATAAGTTCCTTAAAGCCAAGAAGAGTCTATTTTAAATAGCCCAAGTCAGTATCTGTTTCTCACTTGCAATGTAACCACCAAGTCTATAAAATAGCTTGTATCTGGCTGCAAAAGAGTCAAAGTATCTCCACTGGTAAACAGTCACTGTAACACTGGAACACCAACAAAGAAAAAATGGCAACAATATATTGCAGCCCGCTACTGACCCGGAATCCTAGTCCAGAGGGGGAGCGGTGTCTTCTTTTGCCATATCAGCTACTTTTAAGTCTTTAAACAACCTTTAAACAACTTTTAAGTAACTTTTAAAAAGTTTGGCAGAGTTCGCAAAACTTTCCCGTTAGCCGCGGCTTTGATCTTTTAGCGCTACCAAGCTCGCGCAAACAGTTCAAAGGGAACAGGCTTCCTTTTGAAGTTTCCTCTGCAAGCAGTGCTCTTTAAACTTGTAAAATAATCCAGTATTTTGACTTACAGAGTTTCTTTGGAAGTTTCTATGTAGGAAGTGCCGGGTGCTCAAGTCTGGCGGGATCGCTGCTTTGATCCTCCGCAGGCAGTCGCTTCTTCAGTCCCGTGCTGGGGCTCCGCTCGCCCGATTTTCCCCCTTACGAGGGTAAATCAGGAGCGGAGACAGCACGTCTGGGACCCACGAAGCCGTCGGTCCACGGGACGCTCTTCCCGTGGCTTTAAGGGACCCGTGGCGCAGGCACGGAGCTCCCTATCGCCTAACGGAGGACGGAGCCGTCGGACTCCCGTCCGCCATTGACTCGGCACCTAACCGGAAGTCCGAAATAAAACCATTCATTAACAGATACATTTCTAGTCTTCCAACGACCATTTTTGCCATACAGTTCTAATTGTATTCTAATTTAAAAAATGAAGAATAAATTCTCCTTCCTATATAGAAGCATCTTGCACACAGGGACAGAAGCCTTGGGTATGTGTGGCGTTCCCATTTACTTCATAATCTCTGGTAAAATTTACATGGTTCATAGGGCAGTCGTCTCAGCTTCACCCATGTGTCTCCTCCCCCTTCAAAAGGGCATAGACGTAGAGCACAGGTGCACTTTGTAATTCTTAATTAAAGCAAACAAATGGAGGTGGCATTGGTAAATGGAACATGTTTCTACCTACCACCCCCAGACCTGCTCCGTCAGAGTCCTGCAGGGAGTGTTTGGGCTGTGTGAATATAAAAATGCAAGAAGAGGCTATGAATCAGGCAAGTGGCCCATCTAGTCCAGCATCCTTGCTTCGTCTGATGGTAGAGATAGAACATAGCCATCAGGATTAGTAGCCACTGAATTGCAAGGGATTTATTTTCATCCTATCGGCATCACCCAGATACATTTCTTTGTGAAATGGAAAAGGTTTTGTCATTTTCACTATGGAGTAGAAGTGTCTTTTTTAAAAATATGTGTGTGGAGGAAATGATGATGGGGCAGATAAGAAGCTAATTCAGGAGGTGTGGCATTGCGCGCTGTCAAATTGTCCCCAGTCATATCACGATGGACTCTGGTCCTGGAACATCTGGTGTAGGCAAAGATGGTCCCTGCACTGTCTGCTCCACAGTGGAATGGGAGTGCTGATATTTAAAGCGGCTAGAACATAATTCGACAATGGTGGTAATACATATTAACTGCAACCCAGGAAAATGCCTAGGTGATCCTTAATGTGCTTGGTTAATGTGTTATTTCGATTACAGAGCTGTGGATGATTCTTCAGAGGTAGAGGGGCAACCATGTGGGTTTTGCCCACTTTTGCTTCTTGACATGGTCTGTTTCTCTCTTCCCCCCCCCTCTCTCTGGCCTACAGATTTTAAGGACAACCTCAGCAAAGTTTATGAAGCTATTGAAGATGCAGACTTCTTGGCTATCGATGGAGAGTTTTCAGGTACGGTGTATTTCATGGAATTCTCTCTTATAATGTAAAGATCTGAATTTGCAGCTCCTTGCGGATCGCTGTTCTGGTATATTGTCGCTTATTGATTATGGGGAGGCTGAAGGGATATTGGTAAAAGCTGATCATGGGATGCTCCCACACTTCCTGTGTTCTGTCTCTTGGGTGTAACAGAGAAATAATACAATGTGGTACATTTTTAGAGAGGGTGGGAAAGGAATGAGGGACATGGGAATTTCTTTTTTTTTTTTTAAAAAAAAGAAGTGTTTATTGATTTATAGGCATTTGTAGCCCACCCTTCACCATATGGTCTCAGAGTGGGTTATATGTTTCAATTGTTGGAAGCTGTATGCTTCTGAATACCAATAACTGGAAATCACAGTAGGGGAGAGTGCTGTTGCGCTCAGCTACTGCTTGCATGCTTCCCATAGGCATCTGGTTGGCCACTATGAGAACAGGATGCTGGACTAGTTGGACCATTGGCCTGATCCAGCAGGCTCTTCATATGTTCTTGCATCTTCCAACCCCCAAAGGCCTCTGCAGAAAGGCCTGACATCAAAACGTATACAGTGATGAGGCCAAATGTACTTGTGGGTGGGCATCCTATAATCCGGGGCCACCACAAAAAAGGTCCTGTCATGTAGTGCTGCCCCGTGAGCTTCACAGGACAGCAAAACTCCCAGTAGCATCTTCCCTGCAAATCTCAAAACTTGGGTGGGTCTATATGGTATGTGGTACTCCTTGAGATACTTGGGGCCCAAATAATAATTTAGGGTGTGATTTAAGCATGCGCTGCAATCATTACAGATTAAATTTGTAATCCCATAGCTGCTCTAATGCATCCCTAAGAGGCTTGTTCAAACAACTTTTTATACTTGTTAGGAATTAGTGATGGACCATCTGTTAGCGCATTAACGAATGGCTTCGACACACCTGAAGAAAGGTATCAAAAACTTAAAAAGGTAAAAATCTTAAATCATTCCATTACAGTGCTTTGTCGATGAAATATTTTGGACACGGGATTGTCACATCTGTGTGCCAGACAGATTTCTGTTGCTAAGTACAGCGCTGCGAGGAAACATTTTCAATAAATAAAAATTCGATGTTGCAAACCAGGCATAAAATGGAAGACTTTCTTCTGTGAATAATAGTCCTTTTTGGGCCGCAAGCTTTTACTGGGTCAGGTAGAAGGGTTGGTCTTGCTACAATCCTGTGCACGTTTACTTGGGAGTAAGCTCCCTTGAACACAGTGGGACTTGCACAGAAGTGAGTAAATGTGTAAACTTGTGAGGGGGTCCCCCCCCTCAGATATTTTATTGGAGGGCCCAAAGGAACGTGGGCCCCTAGGTGTTGGCCCCTGTGGTAGTGCTGTTGCAATCAGGTCCTGCTTGCAGGCTTCTGATTGATCACTGAGAACAGCAGGCTCTTTCTGCATTCTAATGTGTGCATTTAGTAGGTTCTCCCATGGTTTCTTTAATTAGAAAATAAATGTCCTAAATTACTGTACTCTTTCCCTTCCTCCACATCTTTCAAGAGTTTGAGATATTTCTGCTGTGCATTGTTTATATTCTGCTTAGAAACATCCTGGGGTTTTGTTTTTTCTAGGGACCCACAATATGGTCCTCCAGGTTTTGTTGGTCAGCATCTCTGACCAGTGGCCTTGTTGGCTGAGACTCAAGGGAGCCAACAGCATCTGGAGGGCGTTGCATTGAATACTCTGGAGAAATTCGTGATTACTTCACGTGTTCATGTACAAAGTGCCCGAATTCGGTGGGAAATGTAGTTTAGTGACCCTTTTAAGTTTCTCTCTGCTCTGGGATTCCTGCGGCTCCTCTGAATGAATGACCTGGCTGTTTAGATCTTATTTTTGTCTTGTCACCTCCAGCATTCCATGGATTTCTTGCTGTTCCAGTTTGGCCTTTGCACTTTTAAATACGATCTCACAGAATCTAAGTACGTCGCTTTCTTGACTTGTTGATACTTTTAAAGCTTAGCCTGTTGATAGAGACAGCCCCATCGACTGACCTCCCAAATCCTTTACCTTTCCTAGGTACGTTATAAAATCGTTTAATTTCTACATCTTCCCCAAACCTTTCAATAGAACGTCGCCAGATGTGAAGTTTGTCTGTCAGGTTAGTGAAAAGATCGCTTCATACGTTTTTCCGTTTCCCCCTTCCTTCTGATGCTGTAATGCTGCCTCTCTGGGGTTGGGTGAAATTCAAAGCAAAACTTTGCTCTGGAGGCCCATGTTTTGCGTTCTTTGCCACTTAACAAAAAAGTGAACTTTCACTGGATTCAAGTAATGCGTTCGCCTGAAAGCTTTTTCTTGTTTTCTCTTCCAGAGTTCAAGTATAGACTTTTTAGCAAACCAGGGATTTGATTTTAATAAAGTTTTTCGCAATGGTAAGTTTCGTTTTGCAACCTGCCATAAAGTGTATAGTCTCATAATCCGGATGTTTCCATAGCTATAACTTCTACTTCCATCTCCCCATTAATGCATCATCTCAATTGCTGTGAGTTTCTTCAGGATATTTGCCCAGCAAATGAACTGCTTCTAAAGCACCTGTAGAATTGCTGCTTCCACCTTCTTTATGCATCTGTAACAATGGCTGTATACTGAAACAATGATTGGGCTTGTGTGTTAACGCAAAGCCATTGTTTACAGTGCTATATGCATGAATAGGAAGGATCCTGAACAAAGCTTCCTCACTCCCACATGGCCAGGGAGACTTTGCTAGTGTTTACTTCATTTCCCCTAATCAGAGTTTGTTGTTAGAATCATAGATTTTGGTTTAGAACTAGGTAAAGGTAAAGGGACCCCTGACCATTAGTCCAGTCGCAGACGACTGGGGTTGTGGCACTCATCTCGCTTTACTGTCTGAGGGAGCCGGCGTTTGTCCACAGACAGTTTTTCCGGGTCATGTGGCCAGCATGGCAATGCCGCTTCTGGCGAACCAGAGCAGCGTACAGAAATGCCGTTTACCTTCCCGCCGGAGCGGTACCTATTTATCTACTTGCGCTTTGACGTGCTTTCGAACTGCTAGGTGGACAGGAGCTGGGACCAAGCAACGGGAGCTCACCCCGTCTCAGGGATTCGAACCGCCGACCTTCCGATCAGCAAGCCCAAGAGGCTCGGTGGTTTAACCTACAGCGCCACCTGCGTCCCTCGGTTTAGAACTACCTCTGGTCAATTTCTCACCAAGCCAGCTTTAAACCATGAAGCCGGCTTGTTGAGAGACTGACCTGATTTATTTATTTTCCACCCAGTCTCTGGTTCCTATAAAATGACACAAACCAGGGTTAGGAGAAACTGGAAGTAAGTTGTTCTCACCATGTGGAAAGAAGTTGGGGAGGGGGGGAGTGTGTATATAAGCCCAAGTTTTCATTCAGGATCTTTCCTGCTTGTGTGTGTAACACTAAACAATGGTTTAGCATTGCCTTTCCCAAGCTGATGCCCTCCAGATGTTTGCTTGTTTAATATTACATATATACTCCCACCTTTCCTCCGTAGAGCTCCCAAGTGGCACAAATGGCTCCCCTCCTCTCCGTTTTATCCTGAGAACGACCCTGTAAGGTAGACCAGGTTGGGAGATGCTGGCTTGCCCAAGGTCACCTGGTGGGGATTTAAACCTTGGTCTCCCAGGTCTAAAGTCCAACCACTACATAATATAATAACAATAAACTTTTATTTATATCCCGCCCTCCCCGGCCAAAGTCAGGCTCAGGGCGGCTGACATCAAATATATAACATTAGTATAAAATCAAACAATAATCTGGAAGGTGTCAGGTTGGGAAAGGTTTACCGGTCTTGTCCGTTCCCAAGTTCCCAAGGTCCGTTCACCCGATTTCTCTCTCTTCCTCTCTCTCTCGCTCTCACACACGCTTTGGGCCACAAAAAGCATCACCATTTCTCTCTCTTTTTAAGGAATCCCTTATTTAAATCAAGAGGAGGAAAGGCAGCTACGGGAGCAATATGACGAAAGGCGGTCCCAAGCCAACGGAGTGGGGGCCTTGTCGTACGTGTCCCCCAATGCCTCCAAGTGCCCTGTGACCATTCCAGAGGACCAGAAGAAGTTCATTGAGAAAGTGGTGTAAGTGGAAAAAGCGATGCTCAAAAGCAGGCATAGGCAAACTCGGCCCTCCAGATGTTTTTGGCCTACAACTCCCATGATCCCTAGCTAGCAGGACCAGTGGTCAGGATGATGCGAATTGTAGTCCCAAAACATCTGGAGGGCCGAGTTTGCCTATGCCTGCTCAGAAGTTTTGATGTCCTCAGTAACTTCTCTATTTTGAAAATGATTTAGAGCAGTGATTTTCTGAACTAAGCTGTGTTTCTTTTTAGGGGCTGAATTAATTTATACCAGGATATATATATGTTGGTGGTGTGGTGTGGTGTGGTGTGGTGTGTGTGTGTGTGTGTGTTTTTGCATGTATTCCCTCCCTCCCTCTGTCTCTCTCCACTTTCAAGTCAAGTTTTACTGACTAGTTCTCTGATGTTCTGAAACATAGAGCTGTGGTTCCCAACGTGGGGCACACGCCCCACAGGGGTACAATTTGATTTTTATGGGGAGGCAATTCAAGAATGAGTTAGACCAAGTTAATGGCCTCCACATGAATAGGAGTTCACTTCTTGAATAAGAAGAAATAATTATATGTCACGGGGGGAGCATCAGGATTTTAGAGATGCTTAGGTGGGGCATGGCCAAAAAAAGGCTGGGAACCACTGCTGCAGAGAGAGGAGCCAAGCTTTGCATGCTGGAGGTCCCCAGCTCAGTCCTCAGTCTCTCCACTTAAATGGGTTTGGGGTTGCATCATTGGACAATCTTCACTTGAGATCTTGGAGGGCCATTGCTAGAGTTGACTAGTGAGCTGCACTGATCAAACTTGGGACAGAGCGGCTAACTGAATACTTTCAAACAAGACTAATGCTTCCACCAGGTGGCTTGGGACCTGGGTACCTCTCACTGCTGGACTGAAAACTCCCATCGTCCTCAGCCATCATGGCCAGTTGTCAGGGACAGTGGCTGAGGAAGAGGACTTCGGGGGAGCGCGATCCCGGTGGGGTGCCATCGCGGCTGCCCCCCCGCCTGCGCTGGGTGTCACACCCCCTCAAGCGGTGTGCCACGCCCCAGGACATGCGCCAGCCCTGCCCCCGCAAGCTCTCTGCCCCCTGGTGCCAGAGCATGAAACTCCACCACTGGTCGGGGATGATGGGAGCCAGAGTCAACCGTCATCTGGTGAACGCAAATGAACCTTGCATATTTCTCTCCCCTTTTCAGAGAGAGGATAGAAGACCTCCTACAGAAGGAAGAGAGCACAAATTTGGAGCTGGAACCATGCACAGGGTCAGTTCCTCTAAAAACACAGTTGGGGTGTTGGACAGAGTTTATGGCAGGGGTGAGGAACATCTTCCCCTCAAGACTTTGCCAGGCTGTAGCCCCCAGCATCCCCAGCTGTTGGCCACGTTGGCTGAGTTTGGTGAGAGGAGTTGTACAACATTACTTGGAGTTCCCCGCCCCTGGTGCAAGGTGGGTGGTTGGAAAGAAGATAAAATAGGGAGCCAATCCTTCCTCTGGAAAGCTTAATCTCTCTTATCTCTCTTTCTCTCTCTAGATTCCAGAGGAAACTAATTTATCAGACGCTGAACTGGAAGTAGGTTTTGTGTTGCATTGCTGCTAACTGTGGCAAAAAGAGAAGGGGTTAGGACAGTGGGGAGGAACCAGATTGAATAAAAAACTGTACAGTTGTACCTTGGTTTTCAAATTTAATCAGTTGCAGGAGTCCGTTTGACTCCTGGAACAGTTCGAAAACCAAGGCGCGGCTTCTGATCGGCTGCAGGAGCGTCTGGAAGCTGATCGGAAGCTGCGTCTGACGTTCGGCTTCCGACAATCATTTGAAAACCAGAACAACCACTTCCGGGTTTCGATTGTTCAGGAGCCAAAATGTTTGAGTTCAAAGGCGTTAGGCTTCCGAGGTGTCACTATATTTGCCACCACTTTTGCAGGGTGGCACAAAGTGGTCATTTTGCGTTCGATAATCAGTAAACTCAGGAGGACTAGCACTCTGCGCAGTTCAAATGTTAAGCCCTGGTGGCCTTTGCTTTCCCACCAGGCTGTCTTTATATAGCCCTTGCCTTCGCAGGGACTCCTGATCCGGCACATTGCCTGAATTCTATCAGCTTATGCAAACCCGAACCCCCTTCCCCCCCCCAAAAAAAATATTACTCGGTCGTTAACTCTTGTCTTTCACTGTAGGTTTCCGAAAGGCATCCATGTCGAAACTCAGGAAACGGAGAAGGTGGGTAGGAACGCATTTTGAAAGCTCTCTGTTTAACGCAAACTTTGATTTGGTGAGATTTCAGTGGCGCCTGGTGCTCAGTGAGACTGACAGGTCGGAAGGCAGGGAGAGACAGCAGGATAAGACCCCATCTGCCCTGGGGGGGAGAAAGGCGAGGGCAAGGGGGGCAGGCGCAGGCAATGTCAGGGTCCGCTCCAGTTGGACTCTCCCCTCCCTCCCTCCCTCCTCCATTGCCCACCATTTTGCATGTTCTATCATTTGCCCCAGTCCTTCGAAACTGAAAGCCGCCTTGGCAGAAAGGCAGTGTGCAGTGCAATAAATAATTGGGCCTAGCCAACCGTCAGCATCCTTTTCCCTGCTGAGTTCCACAAGGGTAACATGGACACCGAGGAGGAGGAAACTGACCGACAGGGCCACCTCTAGGGTAGTTGTAGGTAAGAAGGCAGGTGTGTGTGTGTGGCGGCGGGGGGGACCAACAACAGATGGAGGCAAAGCTGAAGGAAATCATATTAGCTGTTTCTCCTGAAGAATTTGTGAGGATAGAGCAGGGGTGATCAGCATGGCACCTGGGGGTGCGACGACACCTTTGAGATCTTCACTTGGTGCTCACAAAGCCTCTGATCCCCAAACTCAAAGAATCATAGTATTGTAGTGCTGCAAGGACACCAAGGGTCATCTAGTCCCACCCCCTGCAGTGCAGGAAACTCAACTCAAGCATCCATGACAGATGGCCATCCAACCTCTGCTTAAACACCTCCAAGGAAGGAGAGTCCACCACCTCCCAAGGGAGACCGTTCCCCTGTCAGACAGCTCCTACTGTCAGAAAGTTCTTCCAGGTGTTGAGTCGGAATCTCCTTCCTTGTAACTTGAAGCCGTTGGTTCGAGTCCTACCCTCCGGAGCAGGAGAAAACTAGCTTGCCCCATCTTCCATGTGACAGCCCTTTAGATATTTGAAGATGGCTGTCATATCTCCTCCCAGTCTCCTCTTTTCCAGGCTAAACATACCCAGCTCCTTCAACCGTTCCTCATCAGGCTTGGTTTCCAGACCCTCGTAGCCTCCTTGGTTCTGAGGTGGGGAGGGTAGTTACCTCCCCCACCTTGACATGTGCATAGAGGTGAAGGAGGAAGTCAGAAAAGTGGCGTTCTTTCCCACTTCCTCTTTCACCTCTATGTGCTTTTCAAGGCTCAGATTAATTCCGCTGGATCTGAGTTTTATCTGGGCGCTTTGGAAGAGCAAAGCGTGTACATGTGCGCACTCTGTCTGTGTGGGGAACTGAGTGACCAGAGAAGTTGGCAGCCATGGCACTCGCTCACGTGTGCCCGCCAATGCCTCAAAGGTGACTGATAGCCCTAAAGCCTGTGTAGGTTTTCTGCTCCACCTTGCATCTTCCTGCAGTAATGCCCTCTTCTCCCCAACTAGAAGGAAAGATACATTATCATTAGCAAAGTGGATGAAGAGGAGCGAAAAAGGAGAGAGCAGCAGAAGCGAGTGAAGGAGCAGGTTTGTGGCTGCATCTCCTTTTCTTTTCAAACGGGATGGGGGATCTGGGTGGTTGTGGGTGCTGCTGTAGGAGAATCGCGAGGCCAAACCACTTTGGAGTGCCTAGAACTCGAAAAATTAAAATATCGTGGAAAGGTTCATTTCTTTCAGTAATTCAACTTAAAAGGTGAAACTAATATGAGATAGACTCATGACATGCAAAGCGAGGTATGTCAAGCCCAAATTAACAATTTCAGCTTTGGGGTTTTCATCAGCTGGACGCCACAATCATCACAATGATAACAAATAAAGGCTTGACATATCTCGCTTTGCATGTCATGAGTCTATCTCATATATTAAACTCCAGTAGCTAATGAAAACAATTGCTTACATAAATGGACTTTTCCACGATATTCTGATTTTTCGAGTTTCACCTGTAGCCTTGCGGCTCATTGCCCTTTTTTGCTCACGCTGGGATTTCTTGCTTGCAGGAAGAACTCAAAGACGCGGTGGGGTTTTCCCGAGTCGTTCACGCTCTTGCAAATTCCGTGAGTTTTGCTGCCTTCTCGTTTTTTGCCTCGGTGGTTGGGGTGGGGTGCAATTTCCCAACTAGCAGGTGAGAACTTTTGCTCTTGAGGATCAATTTCCCTTCTCTAGGTAGCATGTCCATCGGAGGTGAGATTTGTTGCAACAAGGCAAGGCAACACTCCTGCTATAGCTGGGGGGACCTCAAGGGCCACATTCCATTACAGGCAAACTTTGGGGGGCCACATGCCAGCGGCAGGTCCAGGTGCAGAAGTGGGCTGAGAAAATGATGCAACTCTTACTGTTGGCTACTTTCCAGCCACACAAAAAATTTACAAACACACACAAACACATCTCATTTCCTTCATAGCACGTAAGATAAATGAATGATCAAGGACCCTTTCCATCTAGGCAAAAATTACTTGAGGGTGGCTACTGAAGGATGTGGCCTGGGAAGATGAAGCAATGCCTATTTAGAGTCCCAAGGGCCAAACAGAGAGGCCTGGGGGTCCCTGGGCCTGAGATCCCTCACCTCTGAGCTGTGGAAAGTGCTTCTTAGGAAGATATGCCTAGCAGACTCCCTTTGTCTTTTAGGCATGGGACGCGGGTGGTGCTGTGGTCTAAACCACTGAGCCTCTTGGGCTTGCCGATCAGAAGGTCGGCGGTTTGAATCCCTGCGACAGGGTGAACTCCTGTTGCTCTGTCCCAGCTCCTGCAAACCTAGCAGTTTGAAAGCACGCCAGTGCAGGAAGATAAATAGGGTGGGAAGGTAAACTGCGTTTCCGTGTGCTCTGGTACTCGTCACGGTGTCCTGTTGAGCCAGAAGCAGTTTAGACCTGCTGGCCACATGACCCGGAAAGCTGTCTGTGGACAAACGCCGGCTCCCTTGGCCTGAAAGCGAGATGAGTGCCACAGCCCCATAGTTGCCTTTGACGGGACTTAACCGTCCAGGGGTCCTTTACCTTTACCTTTTTACCTTTGTCTTTTAGGCACCAGTTATATATATTTTTATTCACCTGTAAATATTTTATATTTTATTTTTATCTGCAGTATTAGGTTCATTTTTGGTTTTTTTTTTTTGCTTGTAATGTTTTTATTTTAGCAAACCACCTTGGAATCATTGATAAAAAGGGGTGGATAGAAACATTTTTAACAATTGAAATAAAGCCTCTGTTGTTTCTTAAAAGTCCTGCTGTAGTACAGTACAGTGGTACCTCGGGTTACAGACGCTTCAGGTTACAGACTCCGCTAACCCAGAAATAGTACCTCGGGTTAAGAACTTTGCTTCAGGATGAGAACAGCGGCAGCGGGAGGCCCCATTAGCTAAAGTGGTACCTCAGGTTAAGAACAGTTTCAGGTTAAGAACGGACCTCCAGAACGAATTAAGTTCTTAACCCGAGGTACTGTAGTGGTATCTTTCTCAGAGTGTCTGTGTGACCATGTGGGTGGTCTCTTAACTCATGCCTTTGGGCTTGTGAATGGTTCTCTACAGGGCAAGCTTGTGGTTGGACACAACATGTTGCTGGACGTCATGCACACCATCCACCAGTTCTACTGCCCGCTACCTGAGGTGAGTGGTCCTTGCAGTGTGGCCAACATTTCAGAAGCTGTTCTTCACTTGAACTTGTGCTGCTGTCCTTGCAAGAGAAGCCAAAGGTCTTCTTTCAGGAGTAGCCGATGTGGCCCCTTCAAGATGTTCCTGGACTACAACTCCCATCAGCCCTAGTCATGCATGGCCAGTGGCCAGAGATTATGGGAGTTGTAGTCCGAGAACACCTGGAGGAGACCACGCTGGCTTTCCCTTCTCTGTTTAGTCTAGCATCCTGCCCTCCACCGTGGGCAGCCAGAAAGCCCATCAGCAGTGAACTAAGACTACAGCCTCCTTAACTTTTGCTCCAAGTTCACTGATATTCAAAAAGTGGACTGCTTCTGAATTTAGTTTCCCGTTTTACTATCATTGATAGATCTATCCTCCCCAGGAGCTTGTCTAATGCTCTGTTAAAGCCATCTGAGCTAGGAGCCATCGCTACATCTTGTGGCAGAAGGTCCCACAAATTAACGGCATGTTGTATGAAAAAGTTATTTTTGAATCAGAGTTTTAGCTTTATGAGGAAAGGAGGAAAACGTCTCTCCCCACTTTTGGCACACCATGTTGTAACTCTCCACCTCAATTAAGTCACAATTTTCCCCCTTCTTCAAAACTAAAAGGCCCCAAATCTTGTAAATTTTCCTCACATGTGAGTTGCTCCACCTCCATTATCACTTTCGTTGTCTTTTTCTGACTTTTCCCAACCTCTGCTGTATCTTTTTTTGGAATACAGTGACCAGAACTGTACCCAAGTGTTGTTGTACACAGGTTTGTACATAGACATGATATAATATGGGCATGTTTATTTTTGATAAGCCTCTTGCGTGGAATTCACCATAAATAAGCATTGACGCATTTGTACGTCCCTCACTTTATTCCTTGTTCCTTGCTCTGTTTAAATTTTAGGATCTCAACGAGTTTAAAGAACTGGCAACATGTGTCTTTCCAAGGTAGGCTTGTTTTGCCCTGAATTAATAAGATCATTCCTAGAGGGAAACCTTTGCAAGCTATTGCCTTTGCAAAAATTTGACCCAGGGTAATATTTTCTTCCCAACAAAATGAGGCTTTATAGCAGGGATCAGCAAACTTTTTCAGCAGGAGCTGGTCCACTGTCCCTCAGACCTTGTGGGGGGCCGGACTATATTTTGAAAAAAATAATAATGAACGAATTCCTATGCCCCACAAATAACCCAGAGATGCATTTTAAATAAAAACACATATTCTACTCATGTGAAAACACCAGACAGGCCCCACAAATAACCCAGAGATGCATTTTAAATAAAAGGACACATTCTACTCATGTGAAAACACACTGATTTCTGGACCGTCCGCGGGCCGGATTGAGAAGGCGATTGGGCCGCATCCGGCCCCCGGGCCTTAGTTTGGGGACCCCTGCTTTATAGTCTAGCTTCCTGGTTTCAGGAGGGTCAGCTTACACTCTTTGGGCATTCACACCCATGCATACATCAAGATGAACTGAATTTTGTGATCGGGGACAGTGGGGTGGAATTGAGTCGCGATGATGCATGGCTCGTTCTGCTTTTGCTGCTTGGGAGCCAGGTTGGGGAACTGAAGAGTTCTCCTGGGTATGTAAGCTCAGTCCAGTGGCCAGTGGGAGTCCTGCTCTGCCCAACCTCTGGCTTCTCGGCTGTTACCCTTGATTTCCAAGACTTGGAACTTTGCAATAAAAATAAGCTATGGGTTCTGACTTCAGCTCCCAGAACCAAAAACTCATGCCTGTGTGACATAATCACAGATCCAAAGTTCTGGCAGTTGTTGGTAAGGGACGCAGGCGGCGCTGTGGTCTAAACCACTGAGCCTCTTGGGTTTGCGGAACAGAAGGTCAGCTGCTCGAATCTGTGCAACGGGGGTGAGCTCCCATTTCTCTGTCCCAGCTCTTGCCAACCTAGCAATTTGAAAGCATGCCAGTTTAAGTAGATAAAGAGGTACCGCTGTGGCAGGAAGGTAAACGGCGTTTCCGTGTACTCTGGTTTCCATCATAGTGTTCGGTTGCTCCAGAAGCGGTTTAGTCCTGCTGGCCGCATGACCCGGAAAGCTGTCTGCAGACAAATGCCAGCTCCCTCTGCCTGAAAGCGAGATGAGGGCCGCAAGCCCATAGTCGCCTTTGACTGGACTTAACTGTCCAGGGGTCCTCTGCCTTTTTAAAAAAAATTGTTGGTAATTATGGTGAAGACTTATCCTTGCTGTTTCATTTCATTTCATTTCTAGGTTACTGGACACTAAGTTGATGGCCAGCACTCAGCCATTCAAGGTAACCAGCACCTGCAATAACTAATGGGACTTTTAAAATTAAATATAGCTTTAGTTCAGCCTTCCCCAAGTTGCTTCCTCCTGGATGATTTGGGCTTCCAGTTCTGTATTACTGTGATGAAGCAAACTGTTAAAGCAATACAGCTGTACCTCATGTTGCGTTCGCTGCGGGTTGCAAACGGCGCGGGTTACGAATGCGGCAAGCCCGGAAGTGTTGCGGACTTTTCAGGGTGCGAACAGCACCCCGGAACGGATCGTGTCCGCAACCCGAGATACCACTGTGTACTGCTTTCACAGCAAAATCACCACTAGGATGTTTCTTACTCAGCATTGGCTGGGGGGGGGGGGGCAGTATCTGCTAGGCTGTGCTTACCGCTAACAATCCCCAAGAAAAAATGTAGCTATACATGCAAAATACCGGGTAGCTTCTTTTCACCAGTAAATCAGGTGAAGGATGTGGATACATTTGTGTGTCATTATTCCTCTTCCCAAGGATACAGTACTCAATTAAGTCAATGGGATTGAAAAAGACTAATAAATTAGAACAGGATTTCAACCACTCTTCCATCTAATATATATTGCACTTTTTTTTTTGCTTAATTGCATAATTGTAAAAAAAAAAATTGTATATACTTTCTTGGAGTATGATACAGTGCTGTTTTCATATTTTGGTTGTCTTGTGGTTTAGGCACCTCCTCAAAACTAGGGTTGATGTGTGTGGAAATGTTATTTATGCCTGTTTCAGTTTAGGAGCTTGCAACTACCTTTTGCCTGGTCCCATGGAATTAACTGCTGCCGTCCAGATGTTTTGGACCACAGCTTCCATCAGCCTCAGCCAGCATGGCCGCCCGAAACATCGGGTGTGTGTGTGTGTGCGCGCGCCAGGTTGGGGAAAGGCTAAAATGTTGAGTGCTTGCTCTGAACTCACTTGGATCGTGCCTGTGGGCCGAGGGAATCAACAACCGGTGGCTCACATTGATCTTTGCTTTTCAGGAAATCATTAACAACACATCCCTTGCAGAGCTGGAGAAGCGTGTAAAGGAGACTCCCTTCAGCCCTCCAAAAGTGGGTAAGGCGACAGAGGGCGTTTTGCACAGCCAGTTCTGGACTACAAGTGGAAACAGATTGATTAAAATCTAAGGAGTCCCTTCTGTGCTGGAAAACTTTCAGGGAGGAATTTAAACTATACAGAACTGGAGATCTTACTGGTCCAATATCTGTGGGCAAAAGACTCTGCAAATTTGTCTCCAGTTGCACCGGGTGCAATGATTTTTGTAGCTCTGTTGGGTCTACATTTATGTCTCTGTTGTTCTGGAACCAGGAAAATGATGAGGCTTTTTGAATGGAGACGTGTTGCTCTTTCGAACAGGGCTCCACATCCCAGTGTGGCTAAAATACCCCTCCTCCCGCTAGGATAACCTGCAGCGAGAGCCAGGTTCAAGGTTCTCGTGTAAATTTACAAGCTCCTTAACAACTTGTGTCCAGAATAACTCAAGGGCCGCCTAACCTATCCTCTTCCATCCTTGCCCGGGCACTCAGGTCTTCCATCGTATCGATACTTGCCTTTTCTGTATTGCGTTTCTTGCCTGCCACTTAAGAGGCGACTGTAGTCGAGTCCTTCATGAATGGTTTAAAGAAAGTAAAAGCAAACCATTTTTCCTTTTCCCAGAAAGCGCAGAAGGATTCCCGAGTTACGACACAGCTTCAGAGCAGCTTCACGAAGCAGGTTATGACGCTTACATCACAGGCCTGTGCTTCATCTCCATGGCCAACTTCCTAGGTACTTTTTGTCATTTTCTCCATCTTGCGCAGTCTGTTCATCCCTGCCTTTTACCAGCTGTGTCTGATTCTTGGGGGGGGGGGCATCTTCTCTTCGCTAGGTTCCTTTCTAAGCCCCCCGAAAAGTCACGTGTCTGCCAAATCAAAGCTCATCGAACCTTTTTTCAACAAGTGAGTAACCACTTTAAATTTTTCTAAAACCACGCAAAGGAGAACCCCAGCTTCTGCGTTGAACTTTAACCTATTGTTCTTTAATGCTCCCCTGGTTAAAACAATAACAATAACAACCAGAATCTGAAGAATAACATTCTGAAGAAGTGTGCATGCACACGAAAGCTCATACCAAGAACAAACTCAGTTGGTCTCTAAGGTGCTACTGGAAAGAATTTTTTATTTTGTTTTAATCAGAAAATTGGAAAATGTTTTTTTAATATAGCAGGGGTCAGCAACCTTTTTCAGCCGTGGGCCGGTCCACCGTCCCTCAGACCATGTGGTGGGCCGGACTATATTTTGAAAAAAATAATGAACGAATTCCTATGCCCCACAAATAACCCAGAGATGCATTTTAAATAAAAGGACATATTCTACTCATGTAAAAACATGCAGATTCCTGGACCGCCCGTGGGCCCGATTGAGAAGGCGATTGGGCCGCATCCGGCCCATGGGCCTTAGGTTGCCTACCCCTGGAATATAGGGAGGAAAATTGGGTTTATTTGAAAACGTCAGCAGCATCAAGATAAATTCAACAGTGTAAATAAGTTTTGATGGGTGTAATAAAGGAATACTGAATGGTTTAGTTTATATAAAATATGTGGGAATTTATGTTTTGCAAAATGAACCATGGAAAGAGAAGAAGGGAAGTCATTGATATTTTAAGTTTGTTTGAATGAATATTCTAAAATGTGGAAAAAAAATTGGGGGGGGGACCAAAACCAATAACAATTTATCATTTATATGCCACTCATCTGATGGGTTGCCCCAGCAACTCTGAGTGGCTCCCCCCCAATAAAAGTAAAAACACAATACAGCATCACACATTAAAAACTTCCCTGTACAGGGCTGGCTTCAGATGTCTTCTAAAAGTCAGATAGTTCTTTATCTCCTTGACATCTGATGGGAGGGTGTTCCACAGGGCAGGCGCCACCACCAAGAAGGCCCTCTGCCTGGTTCCCTGTAACCTCACTTCTCACAGGAAGGGAACCACCAGAAGGCCCTCGGAGCTGGACCTCAGTGTCTGGGCTGGACGATGGGGGTGGAGACACTCCTTCAGGTATACTGGGCCGAGGCCGTTTAGGGCTTTAAAGGTCAGCACCAACACTTGTAAACGTGTTGCACTTGTAAACGTGCTAGGAGCCAATGCAGTTCTTTTAGGACTGCCCTGGTCTTGTTTTGCCCCTTGGACGAAGCACACACAGAAGGGCCTCAAATGGTTATCTCAGGGTCCAGGTCAGTTCATATGGGGAGAGGCGGTCCTTGAAGTATTGGAGTCCTGAGCAGCTTTATAGGTCAAAACCAGGACTTTGAGTTGAGCTTGGAAACTGGATCGTGCAAGTGACACTCTCTCTCTCTCTCTCTTTCTCTCTTCAGACTGTTTCTGATGCGGGTGATGGACATCCCATATCTCAACTTGGAAGGACCAGACCGTAAGTGCTCTTTTCACCTTTCACGTTCCCTCTTCAGAGAATCGAACCGGTGCAGAATTTCGTCTTGCCCAGTAGTAGGCTGAGGCAGAATTTATTCCAGTGGTGGGAACCTCCAGTCTGCAGGCCTGTAGCCAAGGCCATGTTCAACAAGACATGCCCCCCTTTCCACCCCAAATGCCATATATAATGTCCAGTGTGAGAAAGTCCAAGCCCTGGCTGCTGCAGGGGAAAGATTGTGAGGGTAGTCCGAGCCCACTCCCAATTCTTCCTTTGCAAGCACAATTTGTCACTTTCTGAATTTGGTGTCTTTTTCTGTCACCCTGTGACAAAAATTGAGAACTCCGTTTTCTGCTGGAGAATCAGTAGGTTGTATTAAAAAAATGAATAAATCGCAAGCTGAAAACCTCTCCCCCCCCTTCACTTTCAGTGCAGCCAAAACGCGACCACGTTCTTTACGTTACATTTCCCAAAGAGTGGAAGACGAGTGACCTTTACCAGCTTTTCAGTGCTTTTGGTAAGTAACGTTCCCAGGCACAATTCATAGTGTTGGTGCTGATCTTTAAAGCCCTAAACTGCCTCAGACCAGTATGCCTGAAGGAGCGTCTCCACTAAGGTTACCAGATTATTTTCAATGAATCCAGGGACACTTCAACTTCCTACTAAATACAGGTGAAACTCAAAAAATTAGAATATCGTGGAAAAGTCCATTCATGTAAGCAATTGTTTTCATTAGCTACTGGAGTTTAATATATGAGATAGACTCATGACATGTAAAGCGAGATATGTCAAGCCTTTGGTTGTGACGATTATGGCGTACAGCTGATGAAAATCCCAAAGTTGAAATTGTTAAGTTGGGGTTCTCATCAGCTGTACGCCATAATCATCACAATTATAACAAATAAAGGCTTGACATATCTCACTTTGCATGTCATGAGTCTATCTCATATATTAGTTTCACCTTTTAAGTTGAATTACTGAAAGAAATTAATCTTTCCACGATACTCTAATTTTTCGGGTTTCACCTGTAGATTGATTTTGTCAGGGGACTGATTTGTAAATCCGGGGACTGTCACTGGGAAACGTGGTCTGTTCCCGGGAAACAGGGACATCTGGTAACCTTAGTCTCCACCCCCATCATTCATCCCGGACACTGAGGTCCAGCTCCAAAGGCCTTCTGGTGGTTCCCTCACTGTGAGAAGCAAAGTTACGGGGAACCAGGCAGAGGGCCTTCTCGGTAATGGTGCCCGCCCTGTGGAATGCCCTCCCACCAGATGTCAAAGAAATAAACAACTATCTGACTTTTAGAAGACATCTGAAGGCAGCCCTGTACAGGGAAGTTTTTAATATTTGATGAATAACTGTGTTTCAATATTTTTCTGGAAGCCCCCCAGTGTGGCTGGGGAAACCCAGCCAGATGGGCGGGGTATAAATAAGAAATTATTATAACAAATGAGAAGGTAGGGATGCGACTCCACTGGGGGTAGGGTGTACTTCAGGGTTTCCCAAACTTGGGTCTCCAGCTGTTGTTGGGACTACAACTCCCATCATCCCTAGCTAGCAGGACCAGTGGTCAGGGATGATGGGAATTGTAGCCCGAAAACAGCTGAAGACCCTGGTCTATGTGCAACAGGGTGTAAGATCCCTGCGGCAGGGATGGTGTCCTTCCGGTGTTCTGTACTGTGCTTGGCCCTGATGGAACCAGGTATTCAGTGATAGGTTTGGTGGCTGCCGGACTAGACATGGGAGAGAGGGCAACAGGCAAAGAACAGGCATACAGGTGAAACTCGAAAAATTAGAATATCATGGAAAGGTTCATTTCTTTCAGTAATTTAACTTAAAAGGTGAAACTAATACAGTGGTGCCTCGCTAGACGAAAATAATTCATTCTGCGAGTATTTTCGTCTAGCGATTTTTTCGTCTAGCGAAGCAGCAATGCAAACGGTGGTTTTCGCTAGACAAAAAATAATAATTTTCCGTCTTGCGAGGCAGCCCCATTGACAAATTCGTCTTGCGGGGCAGCCTTCCGCTAGACAAATGCCTTCGTCTAGCGAGTTTTTCATCTAGCGAGGCATTCGTCTAGCGGGGCACCACTGTATATGAGATAGACTCATGACATGCAAAGTGAGATATGTCAAGCCTTTATTAACAATTGCAATTTTGGGGTTTTCATCAGCTGTACGCCATAATCATCACAATGATAACAAAGGCTTGACGTATCTCGCTTTGCATGTCATGAGTCTATCTCATATATTACACTCCAGTAGCTAATGAAAACAATTGCTTACATAAATGGACTTTTCCACGATATTCTAATTTTTTGAGTTTCACCTGTACAGAGGTACCTCAGGTTACATATGCTTCAGGTTAGAGACTCCGCTAACCCAGAAATAACGCTTCAGGTTAAGAACTTTGCTTCAGGATAAGAACAGAAATTGTGCTCTGGCAGCGCAGCGGCAGGCCCCATTAGTTAAAGTGGTGCTTCAGGTTAAGAACAGTTTCAGGTTAAGAACGGACCTCCGGAAAGAAATAAGTTCTTAACCCGAGGTACCACTATATAGCTGAAGGCTAGCTTTTAGTCCTCCATATGATGCTAGACTCCCAACTCCCATCACCCCTGACTTTTGGCTGTGCTGTCTGGGGCTGATGGATGTTAGAGCCCAAAGACCCTTGGAGGGCCACAGGTTAGCCAGCCCTGATAAAGGCAAGATTATACCCTCGGCTATCAGCAGTGGCTCCATCCATTGTGCCAGGTAGGCTAAAGACACGGAGTGCAATCTTGACAGATGGGACATTTTTGGGAGGGATTTGCATACACCGAGCAGCAGAGAAGGGGCCACGCCACCTGTTTCTGTGGAAAAGGAGCCAGCTTTTCTTGACCACGTTTGCCCCATGATTGCGTCTCGTTGCTCCTCCCATCTGCCAGGTGTCAAGACACACCTGCTCTGATTTCGGAAGCGAAGGCTTTCTCCCAACACCATCAGACCTCAGGCCCTCCTGTCTCGGCCTGCCTTTTCCCATAGTGCGCTGCTTCATAGCACTCTTGACAGTCTTGATGATGGCTGAATGTAAGATGGTCTATACTAGTGTTTCTCAAACTTTAACCCCCCCTCTGTTGTTGGACTACAACTCCCATCATTCCTGACCCCTGGTCCTGCTACCTAGGGATGGTGGGAGTTGTAGTCCCAACAACAGCTGGCAACCCTGGTCTATACCCTTCCACTTCACAAACACTTTTCTTTGCAGGCAACATTCAGGTTTCCTGGATTGATGATACGTCAGCCTTTGTGTCGCTTAGCCAGCCTGAACAAGTACAGATCGGTAAGTTACACGGAGCCTCTCTGCCGAGCCAACACACAGAGGCCGGCGTTACTTCTGCAGAATCATAACCGATAGAAGGTTACATGAGGGGGGGTTCTTGTATCTATAGCCCCTTTTAGACCAGTTTTCGCCGGCCGATTGCCGCCTGCTGTTGAGTTCTTTGTGACCTCGGTTGGTTTTCTTGTTTCCTGCCAGTTGTTCTGAGGGATTGATCTCTGAGACTTGTATAGCGAGGAGGGGGGAACTGTGAGCCCCCAGATGTGGTTGGGCAACATCAGCCTTCGCCATTGCTGCCCCGTGAGTTGGAGTCGTAACACCTGGGAGGCTGCAGTTTCTCCATGCCTGTTGTATAGTTGCCTAAAGATTGTGGGTGGTTAAATGGACACATAACCAGAGGAAGGGCTCCCTGCTCACTTCTTGTTAATATTTATTTTCCTACTTGCAAAAATATTGGTGGTATTATTATTATTATTATTATTATTATTACCCTGCCTTTTTCCCTGACAGGATTCAAGCCAGCTTACAGATAAAAATAAGAACAGCTAAAAACAACTAAACATTGATAAAGTGATAACTATATACAT
This sequence comes from Lacerta agilis, assembly GCF_009819535.1. NCBI lineage: Eukaryota > Metazoa > Chordata > Lepidosauria > Squamata > Lacertidae > Lacerta > Lacerta agilis. The sequence goes on from NC_046324.1 coordinate 43,281,880, forward strand.
ATCTAAAAATCCATTAAAACCATGCCAGTAATCGCAATAAAAACAGCACAGCAGCAGCTCTTTCATTGAATAGCATCCCGCTCCCAAAAAAAGCCTTTTGGAACAGGAATCTGCACCGCCTTTTATTGCGGGGAAAAAATATCAGCATAAAATCCAACAGTAAAATTACATTTATAAAAACGAATGCAAAAGGCGTCGCAAATCGGTAGATCAGCTTAATTTGCTAACACAGCTGGCTCATCGGGTAACATCTGGGAGAACAGATGGTGTTTAAGCAGACATATAAATGCTAATAACACCTGGAAACGCATTCCAAGGGGCAGGAGCCGCCATGGTAAAGGCCCTGGTTTTTGTGGACTTAAGAGCTTGGGACTACTGTCTCCCCTGAGGTTTAAAGTGACTGGGAAGAAGCATAAAAGTCCAGGTGTTCCCAGAGGTAACCTGGTCCCAAGCTGTTCATAATTTTATGAAGCTCATAGCAAGACCTTAAAACAGGGCCCGGTAGCATAAAAGCAGCCAGTGATTAGCCCTGATTAAAGATGACAAGTGAACTGCTTAATATTACCGTTCTGGTTAATAAGCAAGCGTGTCTGGTTTTCTTAGTCGCTGGTAGGTGTATAAGTGCCAGGTTGCAGCAGTTGCCAGATGGTGGCTGAGGGAGAGAGGAGAGGCTGGTGACTTTGGGAAGAAGCACCAGCTGAGTGGAAGGGGAAAAAAAGGAGTTGAATTGTGATGGAGAAGGCTGCTATTCTCTGCCTGGGTGGTCCTACTGTCCCGGATCATTGTGTGTGCTGGCTGGGACTGATGGGAGTCCCTCTTGGGAGGGAGGGGGGCACCAGGTTGGGTAAGACTTTGGACTAAGAGTAGGGTCACATGGGAGATGGAGCAAGCTTGTTTTCTGCTGCTCCAAATTAAAAGGAGTTTCTGACTAAACATTGGGAAGAACTTCCTGAGAGCTAGAGCCATTTGACAGTGGAGCGGACTCTCTCAGAAGGCAGTGGAGGTTTTTAAAGCAGAGGTTGGATGGCTATCTGTCACAGATTCTTTAGTTGTGATTCCTGTATTGGACTAGATCACCCTTAGCAACGTACCTCTACGATTCTATGATTTTATGGGTTCACTCAGTCGTGAAGCTGCCTCCCTCTCAGCTGTTGTGAGAATAAAGTTACGTTGCATGATAGTGGTAGGGGTGGAGTCATGTGTGCTGCCCTGAGCTCCCCTAGAGGATGGGCAGGAGAAAAAGGCAATCGACAAGCACACGTGGAACTGCATCTGGAATCGTAAGGCTTGAGGTGTTGTCTGCAAAGGCCCGCAGCTCAGTGACAGAGCATCTGCCTTGCATGCTTCAGAAGGACCCAGGTTCAACCCCTGCAGGGAAAAGCCCTGCCTGAACCCCTGGAGAGCCACTGAGAGTCAGGAGTCGACAATACTGAGCTGAGCTGGATGAGCTGGTGTGACTCAAGTGTAAGCCAGCTGCCTCTGTGCTGTTGATACCCAGCTCTCTTCTGTATGGGTGCCTAGGGGGCAGTGGTGGACAAGCTAGAGATGGACGAAGGGAAGTTCAATCCAGACAACACAGCAGAGTTATTATTATTATTATTACTACTACCACTACTACTATTGAAAACATTTCAGTTGGAACAAAATGAAATAAAGATTAAGAGTGCGTGGAAAGAAAAAGAAAAGAAAGGTATAATATACGCAAACCATTACAATTTCATATGTGCTTGTCTAGTATATGGGTATTTAAGTGTTGTTGTTGTCCAAATACATATGTGGTTATTTATGGCATAGAGAAGTTGAAGGTGGGAGGGCTGCTCAACCTGGACTTGGTGGTCTCCCTGTTCTGGATGGGGCCATATTTCCTTTCTGACAGTTCAGAGGGCATAGCTTGTGGGTAATGTTGGGCCAGGCGCTGCTTTGCTGGTGAAGAGTGCCTTGCGCATGCTCGTTTCTACAGGGCCTGCACAATACAAATGTCCAGTCCATTGCTCCCTGCCTTAGTGGCACCATAGAATCCACTGCCTTTGGGGTGGCTGGGTGCCTCTCTGGGTGCCCACGTTCTTTTCTCTAGCCCCATCTGCACTGTACATGTAAAGCAGGATCATACCACTTTAAAAGTTTTCCTCCAAAGGATCCTGAGAAGTGTAGTTGGTTTAGGACACAGAGAGTTGTTAGGAGACCCTTATTCTTCTCGCAGAGCTACAATTCCCAGAGTTCCCTGGGATTCACTATTAAACCCCCTCCAGTTTTGATGAGGGTGAGCTTTTTAGCTGAGAAGGAGCCAGCAGGGTGTGTATTATGGCAGGTTGACCAATGGGGGGGGGATACAAAATATAAAATGCAGAATCGCAACCCCTGTCCAGCCCATTATTCTTTAAAAACAAACAACTAAGGTCTAGCAATCGTAGCAGGACTCAGGGACACAATGGCATTCAGGTATTCCCCCACTTGCTCAGTAAAAAAACGAAACAAAATAGAAAATTCTTTCCAGTAGCACCTTAGAGACCAACTGAGTTTGTTCTTGGTATGAGCTTTCGTGTGCATGCACACTTCTTCAGATACATGCAGTATCTGAAGAAGTGTGCATGCACACGAAAGCTCATCCCAAGAACAAACTCAGTTGGTCTCTAAGGTGCTACTGGAAAGAATTTTCTATTTTGTTTCGACTATGGCAGACCAACACGGCTACCCACCTGTAAGTAAAAAAACGATTTAGTCTCCTCAATGAGGCCACTCAGAAGGGCCTCTGAAGATCAACCAGGAAATGATCTCATAGAAGTTATAGTATGCATTCTTGTAACCCCCTGATGAAAACTACAGTGAAAAGATCGCGTGAACGGACACTTCAATCTCTGAGTGGTTGAACTGACAGCATTTAAATTTAGAAGGAATTCTAGTAAATCTGCTGTCTGAAATATTTGAAGGTGTAAACGCTATACAGTGCTACCTTGGTTTTAGAACAGCTTAGTTTATGAACAACTTGGAAATAGAACACTGCAAACCCGGACGTAGGTGTTCCGGTTTGTGAACTTTGCCTTGGAAGCAGAACATGTTCCGCTTCCTGTTGAGTATGTTCCATTTGTAAATTGTGTCCCGAGCACCCACACAACACAAAGGTGATATTTGAAGCTTTTGTTTTTGCTAAAAAAATAAAATTGTTTGTGGCTTTTTCATTTTTTGGACGGTGACTTGTTCTTCGTTTTATGGGACTGACTTGTGACTGTGGCTTGTGACTTCATTTTTGTGAGTTGTTTTTGTGACTGTGTGGGACTCAGTTCAGCTACTGATTGATTGATTGTGTGACTGCAGAAATGGATAAAAGCCCCCCCCCCCATCCAAACAATGATCAGCGCACATAAGAAAAAAATTAATTTTAATTTTTACCATCTGCAATACTGTCTTTTATTTATTTATAGTACAGTACAAAGATTATTTCTTTCATTTTATGGATCAATGGTCTTGTTAGATAGTAAAATTCATGTTAAATTGCTGTTTGAGGGGTTGCTTTTAAAAGTCTGGAACGGATTAATCCATTTTGCATTACTTTCTATGGGAAAGTACACCTTGGTTTTAGAACGCTTTGGTTTTGGAACAGACTTCCGGAACGGATTAAGTTTGGGAACCAAGGTACCACTGTACAGTCGTACCTTGGAAGCTGAACGCCTTGGCACTTGTACGTTTTGGCTCCTGAACGCTGCAAACCCAGAAGTGAGTGCTCCGGTTTGCAAACGTTCTTTTGGAACCCGGACGTCCAGCGCAGCTTCCGATTGGCTGCAGGAGCTTCCAGAACGGATTCCGTTCGACTTCCAAGGTACAGCTGTAATGGGTTGATATACTAGCAGGCTAGAAGTCTGGTGATAGCTGGGTGTAGCCAATTTCCCCCAATTCCATCTCATCAGAAGCAACTGGGTGATGGACCCTCCCACCCACGGGCCCCGTGTGCTCAAGTGCAGACTATCACATTCCGTCAGAAGCTTGTTACAAGATAATCGCCGCAGACCAGTCAGACAAGTGCAGCGACGAACATGGAATGGAGTCAACTCTCCCACCTCTCTCGGTAGATTCCATTCATTTTTTTTGTAGCAGTGCTTTCTAGTCTACTTCCAGTAAAGGGGGTGGGGTGGGGGAATCTGTTAAAAGATGATTATCAAGGTAATTATCCGCCATATAAAGTGCTCTTCCAGGTAATTCCCATGAGTTATGAGAGGAGGGTTGCAGTGACTCTGTTGCCAGCTGATCTTCATATCATGGCGAAATAAATAGCTCCATAATCGACACTTTCCCTGCGAGGCTCCGAGCAGCAGGAACCCGCTTTGAAGTGCTCCTTCATAATTCGTGTTGGGGCACGAGAGGCTAGGTAGAGAAATCTTCCTTGTTGGAAAGCCGGCGTCTGTTGCTTCAGCGGGTGGCCGTGCCAAAAGTCTGAGGGTGGCTGGTTTCGTAAAGAGCTGGTGCAGATGCCTAGAGAGTTGCCAGTTTCGCTCCTCGTGGGGCAGCGTCCCTATCTCCCCTTTGACGCCACCCTGGTCCCCTCCCAGATGATCTGGACACCAAGTCCCATCAGCACAGAAAGGAGGAAGCGGTGCTTGAAAGCAAGAATCGAAGGGAGGGGCGGCATGGAGCAGAGGCCTAGAGCATGTGCTTTGCCTCTGGAAGGTCTCATTCCATCGGTATTTCCAGTTAAAAAAGAAAATGAAGGATAGGTTGTTAGGAAAGGTCATAGAATCATAGAGTTGGAAGAGATCACAAGGGCCATCCAGTCCAACCCCCTGCCAAGCAAGAAACACCATCAAAGCATTCCTGACAGATGGCTGTCAAGCCTCTGCTTAAAGACCTCCAAAGAAGGAGACTCCACCACACTCCTTGGTAGCAAATTCCACTGCCGAACAGCTCTCACTGTCAGGAAGTTCTTCCTAATGTTTAGGTGGAATCTTCTTTCTTATAGTTTGAATCCATTGCCCCGTGTCCACTTCTCTGGAGCAGCAGAAAACCTTTCACCCTCCTCTATATGACATCCTTTTTTATATTTGAACATGGCTATCATATCACCCCTTAACCTTCTCTTCTCCTGGCTAAACATACCCAGCTCCCTAAGCCGTTCCTCATAAGGCATTGTTTCCAGGCCTTTGACCATTTTGGTTGCCCTCCTCTGGACACGTTCCAGCTTGTCAGTATCCTTCTTGAACTGTGGTGTACAGAACTGGACACAGTATTCCAGGTGAGGTCTGACCAGAGCGAAATACAGTGGTACTATTACTTCCCTTGATCTAGATGCTATACTCCTATTGATGCAGCCCAGAATTGCATTGGCTTTTTTAGCTGCTGCATCACACTGTTGACTCATGTCAAGTTTGTGGTCTACCAAGTCTCCTAGATCTTTTTCACATGTACTGCTCTCAAGCCAGGTGTCACCCATCCTGTATTTGTGCCTTTCATTTCCTCTCTGCTTGGAATTCTGGCAAAGTATTCAGTAAACAGTACAGGACTCGGTGGGTAAATAGTCTGATTTTGTGTAAGGCAGGGTGTATGGGGAGGGGTAGTACCTCTGGCGGGGGACACATCATGCTCCTTCTGGTTTGTCCACCTTTGGCCCCCACCCGGCTCTCAGCTCTCACCTGTGGCTCCTAGAAGCTGCCAGCGTGAGACAGCGGCTACACTCAGGGAAATGGCTTCGACCGGCTGGCCAAGCCAGGTGAGGGGAGCCGATGGGTCTCGAACCCTCAGTGTGTTAGGGACTTCCCCTGCAAGCAAAGACAGGCTCCAGCAGATTGAGCGGACAAGATCCATAGTGGGTCCAATGGTCAAGGAAGCAGTTTCTGAATGCCTGGGAGTTTTCGTCAGTTGGGAAAACACCGTGGGAAACTTGACGATAAGCAGAGCTTTGCAATGGACAGAGTAGTTCTTTGAAAAGTGCTAAACGCTATGCAAGAGAGATGCATGATCTCTCTCTCTCTCTCTCTCTCTCTCACACACACACACACACACACACCACAAATGGGAGGCCAAATGTTGCTGGTTTTCTGTTGTTTGCAGTGTAATGGGTGGAAAAGAGCTGGTCTTTCGTGTTGGACAACCATTGCAATGCAAGCCGTTTCGCAGAATACCCGGAATCAATCTTTTAGGCTTGCCTTGCCTTGACAAGACACCATCCCAAATCTCTGCCACATTGCACTACTGGCAAGCCCTGAATGTGTGTGTGTGTGTGTGTGTGTGTGTGTGTGTGTGTGTGTGTGTGTTTTAAGTGGTTCCATGTGCTACTGTCATGATACACGATACCCTGCCAAATGGGCTGCATTGCAGGCCTGTTCCTCTCTAGGGATGCAGATCCTGGAAGGCCGGCGTGCTTGCAGAGAGCGCCTCGGGGGCAGGAGCAGGTGCAGCGTATCGAGTTATGGTTTATTTTTTGCAAGGAGCGCTCGCTCACTTCTGCTAATCCTCCCCGTCAGCTTACAGAGCAACAGGAGAGGGAAAGGGATCAGAGCGCTTTAACTGGGCATTAAGGCCGTATCATCTTGTTAATGGGCTTGAATGGTGCTGATTACTGCCATTTGAACACCGCCCAATTAATTGAATCCCCCTCCCCGGGACAAGCCTTCCAGGAAGTTCTCCTGCGCAGGCCCCAATTGAAATGAACGGAAGCTGGCAAGGGGCAAGGCTTGCTCGCATGGTGGCCAGGTTCTGTCGCAGCCAGTGTGCCTCTGAGTGTCCGTTACTGGGAGTCATGGGTGAGCAAAGGGCTGGTTCGCTCATGTCCCATCTTTTGGGCATCCCACAGGTATCTAGTCAGCCGCTGTGAGAACAGGATGCTGGACTAGAGGGGCCCTTGGCCTGATCCAGCATTCTTACGCTCTTACTGGCGGGACATAAACCGACCCAGGCTCCGCGTTTATCATCGGAGGCCCTTCTTTGTGTGCTTCCTCCACACGAAATTAATACAGTTGTACCTTGGAAGTTGAACGGAATCCGTCCCGGAAGTCCGTTCAACTTCCAAAACATTTGTAAGCCAAAGCGCAGCTTCTGCAGCCAATCAGAGGCCCCAGTGGACATTCGGCTTCCGGAAAAGGTTCACAAACCGGAACGCTCACTTCCAGGTTTGCGGCGTTGGAGAGCCAAAACGTTTGAGAACTAAGCTGTTCGAAAACCAATGTACGACCTTGATCCTGGCCTCATAGCCTGAGAGACCCAGGCCCCATCTGCGCAACACCTTTAAAGCAGTGTCACACCGCTTTGAACAGTCCCCCCAAAACGATCCTGGGAGCTGTAGTCTGTTAAGGGTGCTGAGAATTCTTAGGAGAGCCCTCTTCATCTCCCAGAGCTACGTTTTCCATGGTGGTTTTCACAGATCAGCCCTTCTTCCCAGGGAACTCTGGGAACCGTAGCTCTCCTAACAACTCTTAGCACCTTAAAACTTAGCACCCAGGATTCTCTGGTGGGAAATCATGGTGGTTTGAAGTGGTATGATGCTGTTTTAAGTATGTAAAGGTAAAGGACCCCTGGATGGTTAAATCCAGTCAAAGGCGACTATGGAGTTGCGGCACTCATCTCACTTTGTCCGCTGACAGCTTTCCAGGTCAGTGGCCAGCAGGACTAAACCGCTTCTGCCACAACGGAACACCGTGACGGAAACCAGAGCACACGGAAACACCGTTTACCCCCCGTCACAGTGGTACCTATTTATCTACTTGCACTGGTGTGCTTTTGAACTGCTAGGTTGTCAGGAGCTGGGACAGAGCAACGGGAACTCACCCCGTCATGGGGATTCGAACTGCCAACCTTCCAAACTGCAAGCCCAAGAGGCTCAGTGGTTTAGACCACAGCGCCACCCACATCCCCTTTGCGCAAGTAGTGCAGGTGGCGCGCTGCTATGGAGCCTGCCCCTTTTTGCGCTGCACAATTTCTTATAGAGGCAAATGTGGAATAGAGCTGTGTTATTCCCCCCCTCCCTTACGTGGTTCTTTCAGCATAGCCCGTCAGATTTCCTTCGCAGCATGGTCCCTGTTCGGGCTCCCATTCCGAGCCTGCTTCACAGTAGCTCGGTTTACCAAGTGCTGAATTAAACCTTCGTAGGATTCGGCTGCAAAAGAAATGAGCCCTTGAGCACATTTCTCTGTCCAGCTGGCTCAAGCTATCTGTTTCACTGCAGGGGTTTCTCCTCCCCACCGCAAAATGCACCAAGCTTCTATTTCCATCGCTAACAGCGTACAAAGGTCGTGCTCTGAATTCTTCTGCGACAGGCTGGAGAAACCTTCAAGAATATAAAACCCCAGGCAGGCAGGGTGCCCTTCCAGTTCTTGTCTAGATGGCCACGCATGAATCCTTTGTGCTGTGATATTTGATATGTGCTCCCCACTCCCACCCACTTCCAATACACAGCCTCAAGTGGTGTTAGATGGGGTTAAATGCCACCTGAATAATCTTTAAGAGTATTAGTCTTCCACATCATCCCAACGACGCCGTAAGATTTCAGATGCAGGGATTCAATTTTCCAGACTCTACAATTTCCCCTTGCCTTCTGGTGGTGGAATAACATAAAAACTAAAAATGCTGCCCTATACGGAATCCATCTAGGTCAGTACTGCCTACTCTGACAGGCAGCCACTCCCTAGGATTTCAGAGAGGGAATCTGTCCCAGCCAAGCCTAGAAATGCTGAGGATTAAACCTGCGACCTTCTGCATGCAAAGCTGGTAGATATAGGGAACCTTTGGCTCTTCAGGTGCTGCTGAACTATGACTCCCATAAACCCTGGCCTTTGGGCATGCTTGGTGGGGCTGATGGGAGTTGTAGTTTAGCAACATCTGGTATATAATGTGGGATATACCGTATTGGCCTGAATATAAGCTGCACTTTCCCCCCAAATTCCAGCCGTGAAAAGTTAAAGTGCGGCTTAAATTCGCGACCTTACAAAAATTGGCTTTTACAATATCGCTGCTGAAGCAGACATATGGTAAAACGGAACAAAAAAACGTTTTGTTGCCGCTTTGCGAGCTTGAGACTGTTCATTTGCCATTTGCTGGTGTGAGCGCCTGCGGAATTGTAGCAATTGAATGCGATTTTAGTGATTGTACGGTAACTTTTGCGGGCTTACAAGAACAAAGTCTTAAATAAACCGCAGCGATTTTCAGCCTGTAATCCAATTTTAAGGGAACGGCTTATATTTGGGTATTGTCTCTCCCCCCCCCCTGAATTTTAAAGGTGCACCTTATATTAGGGCCAATACGGTATAATGTTAGGTTATTTGTTCGGGATACTGACATACCACTTTTCAGGTGAACCTCACAAAGGTTTTTTTTTTAAAAAAAATACATTGAAATGGTAAGGATCGACCAAAACTATGTAATAAAACAATAGGATCTAGCTACCAAAATGGTTGGACGATGAGATGGTTGGACAGTGTTCTCGAAGCGACTAGCATGAGTTTGGCCAAACTGCGGGAGGCAGTGGAGGATAGGGGTGCCTGGCGTGCTCTGGTCCATGGGGTCACGGAGAGTCGGACACGACTGAACGACTGAACAACAACAAACCAAAACAGCAGCTTTTTGAAAGTTTAGATCTCTCATCCCCTCAGGACAAAGATGGACTTTAGATAGACCTGTGGCAAAAGCTAATGAAGGGAGAAGATAACCTCAGCTAGAGGCCATAATTTAGTTGTGAGTCATTTGATGTCCAACCTGGGAACACCATAAAGTTATACAGTGTTGTCGGGATATGGTTAACAATACAGATTTTATCTATATTTTGATCATTTTATTTGCTGGTTTTAAGGTTGGTAGTTATTGCTATTTTAATGAATGTTTTATATCATTGCATGTAAGCCACTTAGAGGTGTGTTGTTTTTTAATTAAGTGGCATATAAATTTTGCTAGCTAAATAAATAAATAAGGAGGTATAGGCAAGAATAAGTTGTGCTCCAAGCTGCAGTAGTAGTAGAAGAAGAGTTTGGATTTGATATCCCGCTTTATCACTACCCGAAGGAGTCTCAAAGTGGCTCACAATCTCCTTTCCCTTCCTCCCCCACAACAAACACTCTGTGAGGTGAGTGGGGCTGAGAGACTTCAGAGGAGTGTGACTAGCCCAAGGTCACCCAGCAGCTGCATGTGGAGGAGCGGGGACGCGAACCCGATTCACCAGATTACGAGTCTGCCGCTCTTAACCACTACACCACACTGGCTCTCTACGGTTGTCCATAGAGAATCACAGCTGACGAGGACAGCCTGTTTTAACCACCTGCCTGACTTTTGCCCACTCCAGCCAGCCCAACATTGGAATGCAAAGCTTGCCGGGTGGCTGAAAATGGCAACTTTTCGTTATGACATCTGTGGCTTAGCTGCTGTCTTTTAAGGAAGTTCTAGAATGCCCTCTGCAGTGATTTAATGTATCCCGTGGGATACTGCAGAGTCTAAAGGCAAAGCCGAGATAGCGTGAAGAGGAATAGCTTTTGGTGGGAGCGAAATCCTTCGAGCAGGCTGTGAAAAGGGAGAAAACATTAATTCATGTGGTTTGAGGAAGGGAGGGGAACGGCCTTTTGGCTTGTGTAGTTCCCAAATACCCTGCACTGAGACTCTCGCTAGTGATGGTGCTCATCTGGTGTTTTCCTGTGCTCCGGTTATCTGTCTGCATCTTGGCTTTTGATGTGTTTCGGTTAATAATTCAGAGCGGTTTGTTTTTATTTTTGTTAGTCCCACGGGCACCGTAGGGAACGAGGTGCATTTTCTGCCGCCGCTGTAGCTTGGAAGTGATGCACAACGTATCATAAAAGCTAATCTCCAAAGTGTCGTCTGGAAAAACAGAACGGCTAAAAGGCCTGTTTGAGGGCGTCAGCCGTGAATGTCGTCCTCTTGTCAGCTGGCTTAGATTTTTGCCTTGTCCCATCTCCAGAGCATCACCGGGAGGCAGGTGGGGGGAGGCGTAACTTAAAAAGCAATGATAGTATTTTAAAACATGCAGTGCACTTCAAAACAGGGGTAGGGCACCCTTCTCAGCCTGAGGATCGCAGCATTTGGGGGGGGCAGCATTATTCTACTACTACTTCTTATATGCCTGTTGTCTTTGTCCATGGAGTTTTCTTGGCAGGGATACTGGAGTGGCTTGCCAGTTCCTCCTCCAGTTGGATCACGTTTGGTCCAAACTCTCCACTATGACCTGTCCATCTTGACCTGTCCATAGCTTCCCTGAGTAATTCAAGCCCCTTCGCCACGACAAGGCAGCTTTTGAATTATGGTGCTGGAGGAGACTCTTGAGAGTCCCATGGACTGCAAGAAGATCAAACCTATCCATCCTTAAAGAAATCAGCCCTGAGTGCTCACTAGAAGGACAGATCCTAAAGCTGAGGCTCCAGTACTTTGGCCACCTCATGAGAAGAGAAGACTCCCTGGAAAAGACCCTGATGTTGGGAAAGATGGAGGGCACAAGGAGAAGGGGACGACAGAGGATGAGATGGTTGGACAGTGTTCTCGAAGCAACTAGCATGAGTTTGGCCAAACTGCAGGAGGCAGTGGAGGATAGGGGTGCCTGGCGTGCTCTGGTCCATGGGGTCATGAAGAGTCGGACACGACTGAACGACTGAACAACAACACTTCTTATATGTATACCTGTTATGTTCTTATATGTGTAGGAAGCCGCCTCTTCTTCTTCTTCTTCTTCGTGTTGCGGTGAAAGCAGGCCTTTGTGTTTTCGCGTCCCTTTGGGATCCCTCTGCTTGGCTGATCATCCTTTGCTAGGAGAGCCCTGCCGGGGACTTTAAATGGCTTTTGTGACACTGTCCTTGTGTTTTGTCCTTTGATCTGCTGCCCGAGGAATTCCTTGCCGCCTGCCTTGAACTGGAAGGGGTCCAAACGGTGGCAATTGGCTACCGAGAGGCCACTTTCCTGAGCAGGATTTGACAGCTCTGCTCATGTGATCAGTGGACAGTGTATTGCGGAAGGGCCGTAGCTCAGCAAGTGGAGCATGTATTTCACAGGCAAAAGGTCTCCTGAGCACTTCCAGGCAGGGCTGGGAGAGACCCCTGTCTGAAAACCTAGATCAGGGTGGTCCAACTCATGGTCTAAGGCCCTTTTTGGTGGCCCTTGGCAACATTTGATGTCCCCATCCTTGCACTGCTTTCTAAAAGACAGGTAAACAAGGTGCTGGGCTTGGGGAAGGAGGCTTGAGGTCACCCTCTTCTGCACTTGTTCCAGCTTGTCAATATCCTTCTTACAATTTTATCGCCCAGAACTAGATACAGTACTCCAGGTGTGGTCAGACCCAAGGCAGAATAGAACGGCATCATTATTATTTCCCTTGATCTGAAACACCGGTCCTGAACGACCTACATTGGCTCCCAGTACGTTTCCGAGCACAATTCAAAGTGTTGGTGCTGACCTTTAAAGCCCTAAATGGCCTCGGCCCAGTATACCTGAAGGAGCGTCTGTACCTCCATTGTTAAACCTGGACACTGAGGTCCAGCGCCAAGGGCCTTCTGACGGTTCCCTCACTGCAAGAAGTTAGGTTACAGGGAAACAGGCAGAGGGACTTCTTGGTAGTGGCGCCCTCCCTGTGGAAGACCCTCCCATCCGATGTCAAGGAAATGAACAACTATATGACTTTTAGAAGACATCTGAAGGCAGCCCTGTTTAGCAAAGTTTTTAAATGTTTAATGTTTTATCACTTTTTTATTCTTATTATCATTATTAATATCTGTTGGGAGCCACCCAGAGTGGCTGGGGAATCCCAGCCAGATGGGTGGGGTATTATTATTATTATTATTATTATTATTATTATTATTATTATTCTGCCGATGCAGCCTAGACTAGCATTCACTTTTTCCTTTTCTTTTTTGGCTACTGCATCACACGGTTGGTTCACATTAAGCTTGTGGTCCACCAAGGTGGTTTTCCTTGCCTGAGTGTAAAACCTTACATTTGTCCCTGTTAAAATTCAGTTTGGTGGTTGCTCCTTTTGAACGATGGAGAGTGCCGGTTGTTTCCAACGCTGTTGAAATTTATGGATAGGAAGACCGTCAGGCCCATTCATTTCAGTGGGCCTGCTCTTGAGCAGGCCTAGCGTTGGATACAGCTCTGAAGCGTTGGCTGCATGGAGCCGAACATCTTGGCGCGTAGAAGTGACTCTCCAGCAACAGCTCATCCGCCTACAACACTTTTTTTGGTGGGGGGGACGGCCGTGCAACACTTTCCTCTGAGCAGTTGGGCTGGAAACAGCCAAGGGACATCAGCTGGCAGCCGAGGAGTTTTGCTGACTCAAGAGGCGGCTGGCATCGTGCCTGAGCTTGGCAGGGAGATGAAAGGAAGCCAGTTTGCAAAGCTGCTGGGACTTGAAGGGAAGCTGCAGGATCGCGAGGGCGAAACCTCCGTGCGTGCATGCGTGAAAGAGGGAACAGACACGGAAAGGTTTTCTTCTTCTTCGGGATGTTGCGAGAAACCAGCAAGGCAAAAGAAGGAACCGCCACATTTCGGGAGCCGACAGTCTGTAAGGACACACACACAAAAAACAGAAGCAAAACATGGAAGAGTTGTGTTTTTCCTGTCTTGTTTTGCCAAGAGCTTTGGAAAATGCGCCCAACTTGTCTCGTCAGACCTCCTGCTAACCTAGGGAGGGAGGAAGCCGCTAGCCAAAACGTTACTAGAATTTTAAAAATTTGGACACGCACACACACAGATCGGATCAGGAGTGGGGAATGGAGCCCCAGTCGGCACGGCCAGTCCTGAGAATATTAGGGTTGCATCCGCCAGGGCCGGCCCACCCATGAGGCTAGGCGAGATGACCACTTCAGACGCCGCCCCTAGTGTCACCCCAGCAGGGCGGTACCCGGGGCGGCACGCCCCCTTGCTCCGCCCCTGCTGCGCCCACTCAGCATGATTCAGAGCAAGCCTTACATTCCCACTTCAACCATTGGGTAAGGTTGATCTGATCCTACCCACACACCCCACCTTGTTCCCTGTGTTGATCTTCACTCTCCCCCCCCTTCCCTTCTAGGGGGCGCCATTTTGTGGCTCGCCTCAGGTGCCGAAATGTTTTGGGCCAGCCCCAACATCCACATCACACGTGAGGGATAGCTCAGTCGGTTAGAGCACGAGACTCTTAATCTCAGGGCCGTGGGTTCGAGCCCCGTGTTGGATGAAAGATTCCTGCACTGCATTGGGTGGACTGGATGATCCCCGGGGTCCCTCCCAACTCTACAATTCAATGATTCTAAAGCACTCGGATTCCACTTTAAAGAGTCACAGCTCCCCCTCCCCAAAGATTTATGGGGGTTTTAAATGGGGGGGTATTGGTTTTGTTTGTTACTACCGTGTTTCTCCTAAAATAAGACACCGTCTTATATTTTTTTCCCCTCAACAAAACACAGTATGGCTTATTTTCAGGGGATGTCTTATTTTAACTGCATCGCATCAGTACGCTGCATAGCCACGCCTCTCCAGGCTGTTTTAATGGGAGGTGCCGCATCACTATGGCTTATTTTCGGGGTATGGCTTATTTTCGGGGAACGGCTTATATTTCGCAAATGCATAGAAATCCTGCTATGGCTTATTTTATGGCCATGTCTTATTTTAGGAGAAACAGGGTATGTTACATATTTTTGTTTCTCTATCGTAAGCCACCCTGTGGTCCTCAGATGAAAGGTGATATAACAAGAAAAACAACAATATATAGTAATAGATGGCAGTTCCCAGGATTCTTGGCTGGGGGAGAAGAAGAAGCCATGAATCTTCAAAGTGGAATAAATGTGCCTTAATCATACAGTGTGGGATGTGGTATAAGTCTTAAGACATTAGCACAGCTGTTAAGAAATCATAATTTATTGTGGAAAACTGCGTGCAAGAACATTGTTGGCAAGCTGAAAATGTGTCGTCATTAGCCAAAGATTCAAAACGCAGGAATAGACGAGGGCAACTCTTTTTCCAGGTAATACACTGGGTTGCACAAGACCTGGAGGAAAATCAAGGAAAAGGTTGGCTACAAAGAAATATTTTTAAAGGGTGTGGGTTCAGAGGGTGTTTCTCACAAACGCTCCCTGCAGATTGAGAAAAAGACTCATTGTCCGTAGGCTACAGGGCTGGGGTTTGTTCCGTCTGAGCAGAACTGAATAAAGCAGAGCTTTCCAAACTTTTCATGTTGGTGACGCACTTTTCAGACACACATCATTTCGCGACATAGTAATTTTCAGTTCTGCATCATTTCGTGACACAGTGATTCAGTTTTACTAGCAAACCGGAGATTAAACTAACCCCTTTCCAGATCCGGGAGGAGCGCGGGGAGCATTCACACAACACAACTACAGTTTTGAGTCCAGGATCCGTTCCGGAGCTCCTGACGCTCGATGAAAGGGATGCTCAACAGAGCGTCACTTTGTGCACGTGCGTGGAGCGGTTTTGCATTTCTGCGTGAAGCGGCAAACCCAGAAGTAACCCGTTCCGCTACTTCCAGGTTTGCCGCAGATGTTCCACGGAACGGACGGCCGACAGGGCGGACTTCAAATGAGGTACCACTGTACACACTTTAGCTGAAACACTAACATGTCACGACACACAGTTTGGAAAGCTCTGCAGGAGACGACACAGCACAATTTGCATTACTTCTTTGTAGTTCATCATTAAGGAAAAGTGAATTCGCTTAAATAAGACCTTTCAGCCTGGCGGACCTCAGTGCTAGAAACAGCAATGAGCGATCTAGGGTTGGTTATGGAGTGCTGGGGTTTGTTAGGAGACACCCTCGCTGAGCTACAGTTCCCAGCACCCTGGAGGGATGCATTTGACCCCAGATTGCTTCTTTGAATGTAGGATTCATTTATTATTTGATGCACTTTTTTAGTGTCCTGTTTTGACCTTGGCTTTCTTCTTTTGGTGCTTTTATTTGGGAGAAGATTCCTCTGTAGTCAGATATTCTGCAGTGTTGCCTTTCTAATGATTCAAGAGGTGCTGTAAACGTCTTATAAGGTTTCCTCCTCTGCCTACCCTCCCCCCCAAAAAACCCTGTAAAATGGTATAGAAACAATCTAAATACAGTCGTACCTTGGTTGTTGAATGCCCTGAAATTCGGACATTTAGGCTCCCGAATGCCACAAACCCGGAAGTGATTGTTCCGGTTTGCAAACGTTCTTTTGGACCCCGAATCTCCGACGGGGCTTCCGCAGCTTCTGATTGGCTGCTGGAGCTTCCTGCAGCCCATCCGAAGCCGCGATTTGGTTTTCGAATGTTTTGGAAGTCGAACAGACTTCCGGAACGGATTCCGTTCGACTTCCAAGGTACGACTGTAAATAGAATGTGGCTGGCGAATAGAGATTTCTCCTGGCTCCAGTTTGCCTCACTGTCAACTAGCTGTCCCGTTGCATCCTGCAGCCGTAAACACCAGCAAGTACGCCGAAAGCTACAGAATCCAGACCTACGCAGAATACGTGGAGAAGAAGCAAGAGGAGAAGAGGCAGGGCAAGAGGAAATGGACGGAAGATGGTTGGAAGGAAATGGAGGGAAAGCGGCTGAAAACACAGGCCACTCCATATGTGCTTCAAAACCGGTACTACAACCCTAACAGGTGAGAGGCACTTTTTTCAGGGTCTGCGCGTTTAAAAGACAGGTGAGAGGGAATCACATTTTGAAGATGCCCAGGTGTTCCCATTTGTAAGATTTCACACCCGCCCTTCGGCGCGGAGGGTAGGACTCGAACCCGTGGCTTTCAAGTTACAAGAAAGGAGATTCCGACTAAGCAGCAGGGAGAGCCTCTTGGCATTAAGAGCTGTTTGATTCCCTCTGGTGGTGGCGAGCTCTCCTCCTTCCTTGGAGGTTTTTGAGGAGAGGTTGGGTGGCCATCTGTCATGGGCTCTTTGGTTGAGATTCTCCTGCGGTTGAACTTAGATGATCCTCTGTGATAAGGTCCCAGGGCAGATTATAACAGTGTTATAAAAACAAACACAGCCGTTGCAGTTATAAAACCGGTAAAACGGTTTCACGTGGAACAAGAGAGGCAGGTTCCCCGAAGCAAAATGCCTAAGCTGAGGTCCTCCTCCAAGGGCCTTCTGGCGGTTCCCTCACTGCGAGAAATGAGGTTACGGGAAACCAGGCAGAGGGCCTTCTCGGTGGTGGCGCCCACCCTGTGGAATGCCCTCCCTTCAGATGTCAAGGAAATAAACAACTATACAGCATTTAGAAGACATCTGAAGGCAGCCCTGTTTAGGGAAGTTTTTAATGTTTAATGTTTTATTCTGTTTTTAATATTCTGTTGGAAGCCACCCAGAGTGACTGGGAAAACCCAGCCAGATGAGCAGGGTAGAAATAAATTATTATTATTATTATTATTATTATTATTATTATTATTATTATTACTATCAGGATAAAGGGGTGTGTCTTCAGCACTCAGTGGAAACTGTCCAATGAAGAGGCTCGACACACCTCTGCAGGGGTGGGGTTTCTCCAGATTAGGGGTTCCCACAAGGGAATGCCCTATCCTGAGCTGCCACCTCCCAAAATTCCAGGGGTGTCGGAACTACCAAGAGGTCCCCCTCTGCCAGTCTTGATACCTGAGACGGTCAGTAGGGAAGGATATCTGAGCCATTTAAGGCTTTAAACCAGTCTTCCTCAAACTCGGCCCTCCAGATGTTTTGAGACTACAATTCCCATCATCCCTGACTACTGGTCCTGCTAGCTAGGGATCATGGGAGTTGTAGGCCAAAAACATCTGGAGGGCCGAGGTTGAGGCAGCCTGCTTTAAACACTTAATGTGAGCACCTTGAACTAAGCCTCTGAATGAACCAGCAACCAGGATGGCTGCTTTGGAACAAAGGTAACGCGAACATTTTACAAAGCTTGACTGTAGGGAGGGAAAAAAACTCAAAGCCAGCGCACTGAATTCATCCCATCTTGTTCAATTGGTAATTCTGTGCAAAAACCGCTTATTTTATTTTAAACATTTTCATCCCATTCTTCAGCTGGAAGGGCTCCCAGAATGGCTTACAAAATATGTCCTTACATGACACATAAGGAAAAGGGATTTAGGGAGAAATCTAAAATCTGCTGGAAAGGAAAACGGCTATCTCCTGTCAAGGCTATTACACCTAAGAGAGTTAATATGGATAGACAGTGGGCACCTAAAAGGGAATTGCTGTACTTTACGGGGGGGGGGGGACCCAAACTGAAATCAATGGAAAATATAAGGAGCCATGTTCCGGATTTAAACATACGTTTAAAGAAGACTGGAAAACGTTTATTGAATATATGGGAAATAATTGTGTACAGCTGAAAACGCTGGCAGCATTAAGATGAATTCAACAGTGTAAATAACTTTTGAAATAATGGAATACTGAATAGTATAGTTTTTGTAAAATATGCGGGGATTTATGATATGTAAAATGCACCATGGAAAGAGAAGAAGGGAAGTAAGTCATTGATACTTTCAGGATGTAAATTTTAAATTGTAAAACAGAAAATTTAATTTAAAAAATTATATATATAAAAGATGGAGGGCACAAGGAGAAGGGGACGACAGAGGATGAGATGGTTGGACAGTGTTCTCGAAGCTACTAACATGAGTTTGGCCAAACTGCGAGAGGCAGTGAAGGATAGGCATGCCTGGCGTGCTCTGGTCCATGGGGTCACGAAGAGTCGGACACGACTGAACGACTGAACAACAACAACAATATATAAAAACGAAACAGAAGGAAAAGGGATTTGGGGGATGAGGCGGAAGAAACAAACTTCTGCATGAGAACCTGAGAATGTCTTCTTTTCTCTCTTTCCCTCCCCAGTTTTTCAGCTACCAGCACCGTGGGGAAGAGAAGCATGAGCCCCATTCAAGAGGAGAGTGGCTGTGACGATGTGGAAGAGAGCGAAATGCAGGAGGATTCCCCAGACTCCTTTGCGGAGCCCTTGGAAGAGGGGAAGAAAAAAGCCAAGAAGTTCAAGAAAGCCAAAAGGGAACATGCCTCAGCAGGTAGGTAGAATATGTAGGTGGTGTGCTGATAAATCACCACGTCTGCTGCCGCAGAGAGCTTGATTGAGCTCTGTGTGGATTTGGGTTTAGTGGGTGGTGCTTGTGGGGTGAGCTTGGCTCTGCCGGTTTGGTAGGGCTGGATGGGTGGGGGGGAGAAAAACACACTGATGCTAGAGCTGCTTCTTAGTCTGCCGCAGCATTTGACAGCTCTGCATTTGTCGCCGGCCTTTACAATAAGCCAGCAGCAGCAATTTCACTTTAGCAAAAGCACAAGTTACCTTTACTTAATTCTGGTGTCAGACTAGGCCAGTGTTAGTTTACACAAAACAGGGTTAAGATACGGCAGGGTTCGATTTGGCAAGGGTTTGATTTGTGGCAGCCGGGTAGCTCAGTTGGTAGAGCACCAGACTCTTAATACCAGGGTCATGGGTTCGAGCCCCATGTTGGGCGAAAGATTCCTGCATTGCAGGGAAATAAAAAAATTCCTTCCAGTAGCACCTTAGAGACCAACTAAATTTGTACTTGGTATGAGCTTTCGTGTGCATGCACACGTATCTGCACACGGAAAGCTCATACCAAGAACGAACTTAGTTGGTCTGTAAGGTGCTACTGGAAGGATTTTTTAAAAAATTATTATTTTTCTTTTTTTTTGCAAACTCTTTTTATTTTCATCAAAAAGAAAATAAAATAAACACTCACAAGTCATCATACAAATGTTTGGAAGTCCAAAAAACTCGGCGGAGTTTATGTAATATTGTAAAAAATTATTATTTTTCGACTACGGCAGACCAACACGGCTACCTACCTGTAACTGCATTGCAGGGAGTTCGACTAAATGACCCTCATGGTCCCTTCCAGCTCTCCGATTCTATGATTTTTTGAACAGTGATGTCGGTATCCTGTTCAGCCCTCCAGCACTTCTGCTCAGAACTCAGTGCTGCCCAGAGCTGCTGGCGCTTCTCATAATGCACAAGCGAACTGCAACTAAATGGGAGGATAATTCAACCTGTCCGCATGTGACTGAATAGCAGGCCTCTTTGTCCCAAAGGGCTTGTAAACGTCTCAATGATTGCACTGTGCTCCACGTGAGGCTACCGTTGCACCACATCCGGAAGCTCCAGCTGGTGCAAAATGCTGGAGCTAGACTATTGATGGGGACAGGAGATTGCCAGCACATAACCCAGGAGCTTACAAGCTTGCCTTGAGTGTCCAGATGTTGCCAGGCCAGGTTCGGGTTCTTGTATTTAGTGACAAGGCCCTTGGCAAGTTGGGAGTCAGCTGATCCCGTATATCCCTGCCTGATCACTAAGATATTGGGACAGTCTCTGACGGTCGTCCCCCATGGCTCAGATGTGTAGCTCATATTGACTAGAAACCATAGTGACCCTTGCCTGACCGAGATTAGACAGGCTCTGAACTTCAGGCACATGACAATTACTTCCTTACTCCAGGTAGTGTTTGGAACTACCGTTTTATGATTAGTTTTTATGGCTTCATTCTCCATGTGGTTTATTTTTATGTACATGGTAATGACCAAGTGGTTGTATTAGTGCTTGAAACTGCAGCCCCTCAGTTATTTGAGCAGTCATCCCCACATACTAAGTTCTTGAATGCCGTCGCAGGCGGAGAAGCAGTTCCGACACCGGTGTGTTTTCCTTCCCTCCAGGCCTGTCAAACTGGCAAAGCCAAGCCTGCCTTCTTACTACTTGCAACCAGTCCAGAGGCCTGGACTGTCAGCTGTCAGCCCTGCCTGTCAGGCTCCCCCCTCCTACTTAGTCTCAGCGTTGCCTCCTGTAGGGAGGACGATGGAGACAAAACTAGGATTTGGTGGTTCTGCCTATTGTTGGCTCTAGCGCCACCTGCTGTTGGCCTCCCTGTCTTCTGCTCTACCAGTCTCACTCAGCCTGCTGCTGGGATTTGTAGCCCAAAACATCAGGAGGGCAGCAGGTTTGGAAAGGCTGCTTTTAGTTATGGAAGCTCTGCATAGCGGCCATGACAGCCAAAGCCAACCTTCGCCCGTAACGTCACGTTACAGTTTATTTCTGTGCCACTTTTTGGCTAAATGAGGCCCCGACCTCCTTCTAAATTATGTTGTTTGAGACTCCTCTTTATTTACGTATTAGATCTATATACCACCTGCTCGCCAAGGCCCCCAAAGCAGTTTGCAATGTAAGCACTAAAACAAATACAGTGGTACCTCGGTTTTCAAACATCTCCGTTGACAAACATTTCGGAACCCGAACGCTGTGAACCCGGAAATAAATGCTTCCGTTTTCAAATGGCTTCCGCCAAGTTTTTCTCAATTAAATTTGCAAACCGCCCTTTGCACCTTGGTTTTCAAACGTTTCGGAAGTCGAACGGTCTCCCGGAACGAATAACGTTCGAAAACCGAGGTGCCACTTATTATTTTATAACATGAAGACTTGACAAAGTCCTCTGACGGTCCATGAGCTCCCTGGCCTTGGTTCTTACTCGTGATCCCTACACACGCGTGAGCAGAGTCTGCTCTTTCGCTTTGACACACGAGACCGTAGACTTGTTGTTGGAAGGGACCACCAGAATGATCTAGTCCAACTCCCTGCAATACAGAAATCTTTTGCCCAACTCAGGACTCGAACTTGACAACCATGAGATTAAGAATCTCGTGCTCTTCCCAGCTGAGCTATCCCAGCTGTTAGGATGCTCTCCATAACCACTGTGTCATGTGCTTTTCTCCAGAAGACCTCCAGGCCCCGCCCACCCGGCTTTTCGACGTTCCAGACACGTGGTAGCATCCGGCTACGACACCAGCGCAAAGCAGAGTCCCGGTTCAGATGAATCTGCGGCCCCTCGCCCCTCAGTTGGGCTGCCCTTTATTTTAAAACAAAGCCGGGGGGGGGGCATTTATATAATATACACAAATAAAAAGCAGGATGTCTCTCAGCAATCAGTTTAATTTTTTTTAAAAACAAAAACCAAAACCCTACGGAACAATCATCGTTGCCGCCACATGTGTGCGTGTAACACGCCGGTTTTGTTGCTTAACCTGAAATCTTACTTTTTGCTTGTCGTAAATGTTAGAAGACTGAGTGTTTGGTATTGATCACCTTTAAACGGCATGTACCCTGTGAAATTCGCAAAAAGAAGACCCCGTGTGTTTGTAACTTTGCTCCGCTGCTCCATCAAGGGGGGGGGGCCAGGCGGAGGGAGACGGTTTATACGCAAGTTGTCTTTAGTCCAGATTTCCATCTGTTGTTGCTACTTGGCCAGTAACAAAATGCTTTCAGCCACTTGACTCCCTTTCATTCCTCTCTTGCTAGGATCTGCACCCCACACCCACTTTTCCTCCCCCAGCCCCTTAAATTAACATCCTTTGTCTTTTCTTTTTTTTGGGGGGGGGGACTACTTTCTTCAACCTCACCTTTTGTTCGGGAAGTATTTGAGTGGTATATAGAGGTGGGAGGGGGGTTATCCTTTTCCTGCTCTCTTTCCCTTAACTTTGTGGGTTGTACTGTGTGTGTGTGTGTATACGCACGCACGCACACATACACACATATATATTAAAGACAAATGGAAACCTGTGACATTAACCAACCTTAGTTTAAAATACAAAACAAAAGATCTGCTTTGGTAGATTTCATAAACTTGATTTGATATTTAACATTTTTGTATCATGGAAATGAGAATGGGGGGGCGTATTTCCATAAAGTGAAAATTAAAGTTTTTTTTTCTTAGGACTTGGGTCTCTCTGTGTGTGCTTTTTAAACGCAATTTTGAATCAGAATCAGGAAGAATCTTTTATTTGCATCAGCCACTAGCCATAGCAATAAAATAAAAATATAATGTACTGAAGATAGAAGTAAAAACATAACTATACAAAATACATTCTGGAGGTTTACAAAAAAACAATGTTGTTTTCCCCCCACCTTGCAAAAAAAAAAAACAACAACCATTTTAGGGTTAATAATGATTGCAGCACAAGCTGTGGAGGAGGGAACAGGTTTTCCCAGCCAGATTTTTTTTAAAAAGTTCCCGTTGCTTGTTGATCAAGGAGAGCAACCTCGGATGAAGACGGTGCTGAATCTTTTCTATCATCCATTCGCCTTGTTCAAATCATGGGTTCGAGAAAGAGCCCTGCGAGGTAGGCTCACACTATTCATGGCCACTTGGGAGGGTCTGAGCCGGCTGAAGTGACTTAGAAGAAGGCTGGGGAACCCTGAGCTTCCAGAGGTTGTGGGACTCCCAATTCCCATCAGCCCCAACCAACCTGGCCAATGGGATGGTGGGAAATCATAGCCAATGAAGGGCCAAATGTCCCCAGCCCTGAACTTACGCTGCTCCAGTCTCTGCAACATGGAGCCCACCAACTGTTACTGGACTCCATGGTGATTTGCTGGGAGCTGGAATCCAGCAGCATCCGGAGAGGCATTAGGTGGGATCCCCCCGCTCTTCCAAGACGTGCTGCCATCGAGCTTCTTGGGCTTGCAGATCGGAAGGTTGGCAGTTCGAATCCCCATGATGGGGTAAGCTCCCATTGCTCTGTCCCAGCTCCTGCCAACCTAGCAGTTTGAAAGCACGCCAGTGCAAGTAGATAAATAGGTACCGCTGCGCCGGGAAGTAAACCATGTTTCCGTGCGTTCTGGTTTCCATCACGGTGTTCCGTTGTGCCAGAAGCGGTTTAGTCCTGCTGGCCACTGACCTGGAAAGCTGTCTGTGGACAAAGTGAGATGAGTGCCGCAACCCCATAGTCGCCTTTGACTGGATTTAACCATCCAGTGGTCCTTTACCTTTACATGCTTAAAACACCATCATACCACTTCAAACCACCATGATTTCCCACCAGAGAATCCTGGGCACTGCAGTTTTAAGGTGCTAAGAGTTGTTAGGAGAGCTATGGTTCCCAGTTTGCTGGGAAGAAGGGCTGACTTGTTAAAACCACCATGGAAAACGTAGCTCTGGGAGATGAAGAGAAGAAGAAGAAGAGGAGGAGGAGGAGGAGGAGGAGGAGTTTGGATTTGATATCCCGCTTTTCACTACCCAAAGGAGTTTCCAAGCGGCTAACATTCTCCTTTCCCTTCCTCCCCCACAACAAACACTCTGTGAGGTGAGTGGGGCTGAGAGACGTCAAAGAAGTGTGACTAGCCCAGCAGCTGCATGTGGAGGAGCGGAGACGCGAACCCGGTTCCCCAGATTACAAGTCTGCCGCTCTTGACCACTACACCACACTGGCTCTCCTAAGACCTTTCAGCACTCTTAACAGACTACAGCTCCCAGGATAGTTTTGGGGGGACTGTTCAAAGCGATGTGACACTGCTTCAAAGGTGTCACGTAGACAGCGCCTGGGTCTCTCAATAGCAACCCCATAATTGCCTTTGCCTGGACTTACGGGGTCCTTTACCTTTTTTTTTTTTTTTACTTTTGCTGCCATATAATGACCAGATCTATTTTGCAAACCTTTAGTACCCAGCAAGCTGGGAAAGGGGCAAAGTTCAGCAGCAGAGGTTCCAGGTTCAATCTGTCTCCAGGTAGGATTGAGAGACTCCTTCCTGAACCCCTGGACAGCTGCTACTTGTCATAGAATTGTAGAGTTGGAAGGGGGGGTCCCCCAGGGTCATCCGTTTATTAAAAATATTTTATTACGAGGATTGCATTTTTAAAAAGAGCGGGGGGGGGGGAAGTGAGTGAGAATTAAAAAAGAAAGAATACTGTTCTATTACCCTACATTATACAGATGTGTGTATTCTTATCCTAATACACGATTGTCAATAACCTAATATAGTCTGTGGAGACTCATTCCAAATACCATTGCACTTATCCAAAGAAAGTCTGGGACTATAAGAAGTCGGTTCATATGTTACCAATGGTAGCTTACAGGTCGAATTTTATTCCATTCCATTTGAAGGTATCGTAATCTGTTGAAGGTCTTCCTAATGATTCGGCGGGATCTCTTTCCTCAGTGTATCGTCAATGCAGACACAACTGGAAGGACTAACAGACTTAACTCTGCAATAATAAGACAAACAGTGGGTCATTGCTTGTGGCCTTTGTCGTGGTTTTCAGGAAATCCTTGCTTACCGTTGCCAAATGCTGCACTCTCTTCAGGAGCCGCAACAAAGGAAAATTGCTCGGCTCCCCTGCTCTCCCCGCTCCTGGGCAGCTAAGAGAATAAATATGGAATTTGCTTGCATATTCATTCTACGAAGCTTTTGGCCTCGGCGAGCTCTCGACGTCTGCCAGATGAGCAGATGTTTTGGCTGTAGAGGATCCCACCGCAAACTCTGCGGCTCCTTGCTGCAAAGGCGGTTTTGTTTAAGTGAAGACAGAAGTGTCCTTGTGTAGGCTGACTGCTCTGGCTCCAGGTTAGAATCGGTGATATTCCGTTCCACAGACACACACACACACCCAAAAAACAGAAGCATTGCTCTTCAGCTGCAACGCTGGCCCATGCACTCGGGTACCTGGGACGCAATTTCCCACACCCTAAAGGAAGTAAGAGAGCTGGACCATCAAGAAGGCTGATCGCCGAAGAATTGATGCTTTTGAATTATGGTGCTGGAGGAGACTCTTGAGAGTCCCATGGACTGCAAAAAGATCAAACCTATCCATTCTCAAAGAAATCAGCCCTGAGTGCTCACTAGAAGGACAGATCCTGAAGTTGAGGCTCCAGTACTTTGGCCACCTCATGAGAAGAGAAGACTCCCTAGAAAAGACCCTGATGTTAGGAAAGATGGAGGGCACAAGGAGAAGGGGACGACAGAGGATGAGATGGTTGGACAGTGTTCTCGAAGCTACTAACATGAGTTTGGCCAAACTGCGAGAGGCAGTGAAGGATAGGCGTGCCTGGCGTGCTCTGGTCCATGAGGTCACGAAGAGTCGGACACGACTGAACGACTGAACAACAACAACAAAGGAAGTAAGAGTCTGGCTGCACAGCCCAAAAGGAGTTAGGGGGCTTTTGGAGCCCACCAGAACAGCTAGACATCAAGTATGTCATGGCAGTGCTGGGAATCTCTTTCCAGGCCAGGGGCTGGCATGGACTGGTTGGATGCAGAGGAATGGTGGGAGAAACCAGCCGGGGAACCCCTAAGGGAAGAAGGCTCAGAGCCCGAGGATTGGGAGTGGGATGACAGTGAATGGTCAGAGGGAGAACCCTGGGAAGAGCGAGGTGTCAGAAGTTGAAGAGGTAACAGGGCTTAGTGAGCGGGGAGAGCCTGTGGCAGAGAGCAGTCCAGAATCCGAGGCACAAGCAGAGGCTGGAAAGAAGCAGGACCAAGAGGCAGAGATTAGGCAGGCTGCTAAAGAAGTCAATGGGTCTCCCCCTTCTGTGGCAACCGGCTTCCCTCCCTGCTAGTCTTCCAGAACCAGAAGAGGTATAAAGAAAGGAAGCAAATACAGTCAAGGCCGGGGGGTGGAGCCTGAGGACACCGCTGGCATCCATCTCTCGACAAAGTCAAACTGCTGCCAATACTTCTCTTTTAGGTACTGCATGTGCACAGATCCAGCCCATGCTTAAGGCAGCCATTTTGCACGCGGCAAGAACGGTTTATTGAGCAGTGGCCCAAATTGGAAGCGTTTCTCTGCCACCGCCCGCTGTCCACAGAACGGAGGAGCTAATTTACATTAGTAATTACGATTGCTGGACAGGACAGGGCAGGGCAGTTAATTAGAAGATGATCAGGCGATGCTGAAGCCAGGCAAGATGCAAAATAAGCTGAAGCAGATGGCATTTTTAAATTTTATTTTTGGAAGAACGTGAAAAGAGCCTGCTGGATCAGGCCAAATGGAGGGCCCTCATCCTGTTCTTAACAGTGGCCAACAAGATGCCCCCTAGGGAAGCCCACAAGCAGGGACTGAGTCCAAGTGGATTCAGAACAGGCATAGACTCCAGATGTTCTGGGACTGCAACTCCCATGATCCCTAGCTAACAGGACCAGTGGTCAGGGATGATGGGAATTGTAGTCCCAAAACATCTGGAGGGCCGAGTTTGCCTATGCCTGATTCAAAAACGTGCTCCCTCTGACTGTGGAGGCAGCACAAGGCTATCACTAGTTTTATTCTTCATGATATGGCCTAATTCTCTTTTAAATCCCTCTTCTGTAGCTTAAACTCTGGAAGATTCAGGGCAGAGAAAAAGAAATCCTTCATGCACAATCCTCATGAAGCCAAGGCCTGGATAGGCCTGGAGTGTTCATAGGATCACAGAATCGTAGTGTTGGAAGGGACCCCCAAGGGTCCTCTAGTCCAACCCCCCTGCAATGCAGAAATCTCAACCCAAGCATCCATGACAGATGGCCATTCAACTCTGCCTAAATGATCATTTTAGGTTGTATTTTAGTGACTAAATTTTAATTTATATATTTTTTAACTGTTGCTATATCTGTATTGTCCCTGTTATACCTAATTGCAAATTCAAATGTATCCCAATCGTGTTTTATGACTTCCTTGATATTATATGTGAGCTGGAACTGGTCTGTGACCGAAATAATAAACTCATTCATACGGTATGTACTACAAAGAAAGTCACAGCTTGTTCAATGGCGTTTATTCCCAGGCTGGTATGCCTTCAGATTCGGAGCAAAACGCATCATGTGTTTTGGCTCGCAGTCAACTCAGCTCGATCTCTGGCAGCTCTTGGATTTGGCAAGGCTCCCAGACCGCTTGGGCTGTTGTTCTGTGTTTGCTTCCTAACAGGTTTCAAAGATCAAGAGCGCTTGGAGCGTTTGCTCACCATCTAGCTGCTCCCCCCCCACCCCCCACCCCAGGGTGTCATCATCCAGAAACTCCCAGAGCAGGGCATTCCTGAATGCGCCAAACGGCAGCAAAGATGAATGCACCAGGCATTTAGACAATGCCTACATTCCACAGGACCCTCCCCGAGCATTTGGCATTTCAAAATATGCTTAGTTTCCTTCGTGGCTGGGTCACAGCACACGCCGCTATGGGAAACGGCGCACGCGGCTGCCGTTTTTGTGAAGCAAGCTCTCCCTCAAATGCTATTACGTTTGTATTGTGCTAATGCACAACTGCACCTTAGGCTCCCAGGAGCATCAGAAGAGCTGGCTGGATTAGAACAGTAAAGGTAAAGGGACCCCTGACGGTTAGGTCCAGTCGCGGACGACTCTGGGGTTGCGGCACTCATCTCGCTCTATAGGCTGAGGGAGCCGGCAATTGTCTACAGACAGCTTCCGGGTCATGTGGCCAGCATGACTAAGCCGATTCTGGTGAACCAGAGCAGCGCACGTAAATGCCGTTTACCTTCCCGCCAGAGTGGTACCTATTTATCTACTTGCACTTTGACGTGTTTTCGGACTGCTAGGTTGGCAGCAGCAGGCACCGAGCTCACAAAAAGTCTTCCTCCCTCTCTCATAACACATCCAGTGCTATGCTGAATGTTGGAAGATTGGGGAGAGATAATAGGAAGTATTTCTTCACACACTGCATAGTTAAATTATGGAACTCGCCCCCACAGGGGGCACTGATGGCGACCAACTTGGGTGTGTTATAAGAATTTAAGGTCTCAAATATATAAATCAAATGTCCATAAATTCACAAGGCAAACACATACATAAGTATATAAACCACATGTCTGAAATAGTGCAGGAGAGCAATCCTGAAACCATTTTGACTCTCCCAAATTGACCTCAAATGTTTCTCTGCAAAGAGAAAGGAAACAGGAAAGCCTGTCCATTGTCTTTTGCTTACCTGTCTTTAGGGCATCTTTGTGTATGAATAGGGTGAGCCTGTGACCTGGATTCAGGAATTAAAAGTATTTACCATCACAGAGCATTGGGCTTGCTGATCAGAAGGTCGGCGGTTTGAATCCCCGCGACGCGACGACGGGGTGAGCTCCCGTTGCTCGGTCCCTGCTCCTGCCAACCTAGCAGTTCGAAAGCAAGTCAAAATGCAAATAGATAAATAGGTACCGCTCCAGCAGGAAGGTAAACGGCGTTTCCGTGCGCTGCTCTGGTTCACCAGACGCGGCTTAGTCATTCTGGTCCCATGACCCAAAAGCTGTATGCCGGCTCCCTCGGCCAGTAAAGCGAGATGAGCACCACAACCCCAGAGTCTGCGACTGGACCTAACGGTCAGAGGATCCCTTTACCTTTACCATCACAAAAGAATGGCCGGGCTGCCCAAGTAAAGCAATCACTGGCCATTGTCAGGTATCCTGGCAGACAGGATTTCTGTTGTAGACTGCCTCCTTCTGTGATGTATGTATGATATGATGCTCTTCTGGCTTGTCAACATCCTTCTTAAATTGTGGTACTCCACGGTTGGAGCCAGTATTGATTCCATACACCAGTTTCTGGAAATTGCAGGAGGGGAGATGGCTCCTGTGTTCAGATCCTGCTTGCGGGTTTCTCACAGGCAGAATCTGGTTGGACACTGAGAGAACAGGAAGCTGAACTAGATGGACCCTGGCCTGATCCAGCAGGACTCTTCTGATGTCTCAATGCGTTCTCTTGGCAACCAGCAGATACAGCATATTGTTGATTTAAGCACTGATCACAGCAAAAGGAGCCACCACCAGCAACTGGTTGCTCTGGCAAGCGGTCAGAATCCTGCTCAGATTCTAACGTAAGCCTGCAATGTTCAGGGTATTTATTCCAAAGAGATGAATCACTGACCTGCGAGAAAGAAGATGAAAACGCAAGCCGTTGGCGCTTTCATCTAGATTTTTTTTAAAAAGAAAAAGAAAGAACACATTTTGTATTTATTTTTTTAGAAGTTCTTTTTAGCTCTTCGCTGGATATTCAGGAAATTGTTGCACCTTCCAGAGTATTAATCACACACGGATGGGGTGCCAAAGATGTGAGGCAGGAATGCTGAGCAAACCAACCCGAGCTGAGGAATCTCAAATTCTGGAACGGGTTTGTAGGGGAAAGGGAAGAGGAAGGTCTGGGAGGATTAAACTCTCCTGTTCCTTCCAGCTGGGATAAGTTCCCGTCTCCAGAGAGAACCAACCCATGAAAGATGCATCTTTTTGAATATTTAGATGTAATGTTTAATTCATGGACGTAACCCGAACAATTCGTCGAAAACCCCCGCAAAAAACGCTCTGCGCATGCACAAATCGTGCGCACGTCAGGTTGCACTTCTGGGTTAGCAGAGTTTGTAACCCGGAGCGTACATAACCTGAGGTACAACTGTATTTATACATCGTTCTTAAAGGCACCACCAGCAGAAGCAAGAATGAAAGTCAGAGGAAAACAATATTAAAATGCAAGGAACAGAAACAGCACCATAGCCTAACCTGGACAATCCCGACCCGAGATTGTCCAGTAGTTTTGGACTACATCTCCCATCAGCCCCCTACCATCACGGCCATGTTGCCTGAGGCTGATGGGAGTTGTAGTCCAAAGCATCTGTAGGGCCTCAGTTAAAGGAGTTTGGCTCGAGCAAAAAAAAAGGCCTGTGCCTTTGAGTTGAAATGGTAACCAGAGTTGGCACCAGGCAATCTTCCCTGGGAAAAGCATTCCCGTCAGGGTGCTACAACAGATAAGGCCCTGTCACAAGTAGGGATGGGGGGGGGATAAATTCAATTCAGTTCACATTTAAAGGCAAACTTACCAAACACACATTTTTCCAAAACAAGTAGCAAACGAAAGCACCGCCGTCCTTCAAAATTGGCACTTCTCCAAATTTCGCAATTCAGTTCTCCAGCCAAGTAAGTAACGTGTGTTTAAAAAGCCTTGGCTAGAGTAAAGCCTGAATATTAATGCATATACTAATGAAAACAGCATACAAAAATTACATGTGGTGGGAAAATAGGTACATTAGGCAAAACTACGTACAAAAATGTGTACAATGGAGGAATTTGCATTAAAATGCTGATGCAGAAAAAAAAAACCGATGCAGAAATGTGTAGAACTGAGCTTGAGATTGAAAAAATAAGAAAGTGAAACCAAATTTGTGTAGATTTACTCATCCGTAAACCACACGCCATCCCTCATCCCAAACTATTGCGGGTGGGGGGGGGGGGCTGCAGAAAGGTCTTGAAGTCAGGTCTCTACCTGAAGGATTGATGTACCCTACAGGTCAGGTCCATCTGTTCCCAACTCTTTAATGTTCCTTAATGGTGCCCCAAATTCACCACCTTGGGGGTCTGCCTCACCTTACCTCATGGTAGAAAGCATGCAGTTATCAAAAGAGTCATAACCATGCAGTGATCTTCCATCACGGCTGAAAAATGGCTCCATAAATAACACGGTCAAATATTTTAACAGCCCTTCACTAGATTAATGTACTATTGCCTTGGAATGACAACTTGAGTTTAAAATAATAGAGTGTGTTGGCGGGAGGGAGGGGGGGGGAACGCAGCTTACTTTGGCCAAGTCAAATACCATCTGGCTCAACAACTCCCTAAATATTTGAAGCCACACCCCGGACTAGAAAAATGGGGTGGAGGGTAGGAGGAGGAGGAGAGCAAAAGCTGGTTTTCAGCCACAGTATACAGAGCTCCTGATTAAATTCTGAGTCACGGAGGAACCTTGGAATCCTGGTCTCCTTCTTTCTGTTGAAACACAATCCTCTACGAGGGCCTTCTCAGTAGTGGCACCTGCCCTGTGGAACGCCCTCCCATCAGATGTCAAGGAAATAAACAACTATCTGACTTTTAGAAGACATCTGAAGGCAGCCCTGTTTAGGGAAGTTTTGTGATGTTTGATGTTTTATTCTGTTTTTAGTTCCAATTACAGGTGGGTAGCCATGTTGGTCTGCCATAGTCAAAACAAAATAAAATAAAAAATTCTTTCCAGTAGCACCTTAGAGACCAACTAAGTTTGTTCTTGGTATGAGCTTTCGTGTGCATGCACACTTCTGAAGAAGAAGTGTGTATCTGAAGAAGTGTGCATGCACACGAAAGCTCATACCAAGAACAAACTTAGTTGGTCTCTAAGGTGCTACTGGAAGGAATTTTTTATTTTATTTTGTTCTGTTTTTAGTGTTCTGTTGGGAGCCGCCCAGAGTGACTGGGGAAACCCAGCCAGATGGGCAGGGTATAAATAAATATATTATTATTATTATTATTATTATTATTACCTTACTACACCCGAGAGATCACAGAAGGGATAGAAAGAGCCACCGGCCATCACAGAAGGGACCCTGAGGATCTTCTAGTCCAAACTCCTGCAATGCAGGATTATGCAGCTGTCCCCATACAGGGATCGAACCTTCAACCTTGGCATTATGAGCACCACGCTCTAACCAACTGAGCTATGCCAGAGCCAGGCCTAAGGGCTTCCGCATTCCCAGTGGGATTTTGGATTTAGAAGACCTCGCCCAAGAACACCTGAGGACTAAACTAAAAAGTTGCTCCTTAGCTCTTGAAAGGTGGGGTCGGGAGGGAGGGAGGAGGAAAGGCAGGCAAAACTAAATTTTTTCTTCACCTGGCAACTAATCGAACTATGGAACTCACTTCCACAGGAGGCAGTGATGGGCACCAACTAGGATGGCTTTAGAACTGGAGGAGAAAGGCTATGAATGAATGACTTCTAGACACGGTGCCTATGCTCAGGGCCAGATTTAGGTTTGATGAGGCCCTAAGCTACTGAAGGTAATGGGGTCCTTTATATGTCCAGCTGTCCTTTCTTATGAGCCATTTGCACATAACAGTCCATGCAGAATGTAGGCACCCTACAGGTGTAACTTGAAAAATTGGAATATCGTGGAAAAGTCCGTTTATGTAAGCAATTGTTTTCATTAGCTGCTGGAGTTTAATATATGAGATAGACTCATGACATGCAAAGCGAGATATGTCAAGCCTTTGCTTGTTATAATTGTGATGATTATTGCGTGCAGCTGATGAAAACCCCAAAGTTGAAATTGTTAATTTGGGGATCTCATCAGCTATACACCATAATCATCACAATTATAACAAATAAAGGCTTGACATATCTCGCTTTGCATGTCATGAGTCTATCTCATAGATTAGTTTCACCTTTTAAGTTGAATTACTGGAAGAAATGAACCTTTCCACGATATTCTAAATTTTTTGAGTTTCACCTGTATATATAGAAATGAGCAAACCAGTGATATTTCAGGGAGCAGACGGGGGCCATTACTTACATCATAGGAGCCTACACAACACAAAACACTCTTGCTGTATGTAAAAACACATTTTAAAAGGGCCTGGTTGAAAAGGAACGTTTTTGCCTTGCGCCTGAAGGTGTATAATGAAGGCGTCGGGCGAACTTCCCTAGGATTCTGGATGAGCCATTGGCCTGATCCAGGAAGCCTCTTCTAATGTTCCTGTTGACAGCAAGGACCCCTGCCTTGGAAGATACAATCTCAGGTCTCTGTCTCCATCCTGCCACCCACAGCCCCAAAAACAACCAGGTCCAAATTCCCTGCCGTATCTGTTTTTGTTTTTTTCCAAAGTCACCAATCAGCCCAAGATGGAGAATGGTTATCAGGCTCCTCCTTGTCGACTTAGCACACCAAAATATTTATCTGCTCACTGCAGTCAAAGCACGAGGCGTTGGGGAACGAGATCCTGGCAACTTGCCCACAACGTTGCTTTTAATTACGCTTTTCTTTCTGGGGAAGGAAACCTTGCCAGCAGGTATCAACGCTTCCTAAGCTCATGAAGGGGCTAACCGCCCAGTAACTCCCAGCAAAAGCCCCAGAGAATACAATTGAAGTAACTTTGGCTGTTTCGCCAAAGAAACAAATACTATGGATAAAGCCCTTGTCAAACTGGGAAGGGCCATGGCCTAGTGGTCATAGAATCATAGGATGGTAGAATTAGGAGGGACCCTGAGGATCATTCAAGTCCAATCCCCTGCAAGGCAGGAATATGCAGCTGTCCCATGCGGGGATCGAACATGCAACCTTGGCGTTATCAGCACCATGCTCTAACCGACTGAGCTATCCAGGCAGAGCATCCGTCTTGCGCATAGCTGTCAACCCTCCCTGCTGTTTCCCAATGCTATAATAAGGGAATTTCCTGCAAAAAAAGGAAAAGGTTGACAGCTATGCTTGCAGGCAGAAGGTCCCAGGTTCAATCCCCAAAGGCACTTCCAGGTTGGTATGGGGGGGGGGGGAGAGAGCTGTGTCTGAAACCCTGGAGAGCAGCTGCCAGTCAGTGTAGACAAAATGGAGCTAAATGGACCAATGGTGTGACTCAGAAGAGCTTCCTGGTGCAGCAGGCCTCAAACACAGCCTCAGATCGACAGCATTACCACGTTGCAGCATTAGACCCTTTGCCTCACCTATCATGGTTGCTTCCGTTTAGATTCCTGCCCTGCAGAGGGTTGGACTAGATGACACTCGGGGTCCCTTCCAACTCTACAATTTACGATACATCCCAAGGAGTCCTCCAGAGGGGCTGCAACGGAGTGTGCATTCAACCGCCTAAGGCATGGAGGCATGGGTAGGCAAACTAAGGCCTGGGGGGCCGAATCCGGCCCAATTGCCTAACCCGCAGCACCGCGTCTGCACACACACGGGTTGCAATTCGCCACTTCTGCACAAGCGCGAAGCGCAATTTAGCGGTTCTGCGCATGCCCCGGAAGTAACCCGTTCCGGTACTTCCGGGTCCGGCGCGTTTGTATCCTGTGATGAACGCAACCCGCAGCAAACGCAACCCGAGGTATGACTGTATTATTGTAAAACTAATAAAAATGATACAGGGGGGAAAGAAAACCCAACTTTGATTAGCTCTTTGCGAACAGCTGAAAGCCTGCAAAAAAAATTATTTTTTTATTTTCACATTTTATTAAGGTAACACTATTTATACAAATCAACTCATGCTAGAAAAAACACAAATGATATGTAAACAATTGTTTACAGAATAGTTTTTCTTTGTAAAGGTGCAACTGTTCAAAATGTAAACACAAGCCTGCAAATTTTGATAATAAACTGTATCCGAGTTTCCAGCACTGCTTGCAGGGCTGTATTGAATGGCCCTCTGGTGTGTGAGAGGCGACCCAAACAGCCCTGGATGAGGCAGGTGACTCAGGTATGCTGAGACATGTAGGGGCACCACGACTGCGCCCTCGGATTCACTCCGAGACCCGTCCAACGAGAAGCACACGTTCCCAAGGCTCTCCTGCTCCCGTCTCTGGCGAAA
The DNA here is from genome assembly GCF_009819535.1 of Lacerta agilis. NCBI lineage: Eukaryota > Metazoa > Chordata > Lepidosauria > Squamata > Lacertidae > Lacerta > Lacerta agilis. Next base: position 43,316,850 of record NC_046324.1, read on the forward strand.
CCCCATCCCCACCAAGCCGCTCCCAGGAGGCACCCAGAAGCACTCGAGACGTCTTCCCGGGATTTACGACTGACTAAACATGTTGATCAACAGTTTTGCCACGGAGGCTCCTTCTCGGCGGGGTTTAGGCAGGGCTAAAAACAAGGCAAAGGTAAACGCAGCTCCGTAGGCCCACAGGTGTTTTCCGCCACACCAAGCCGTCGGTGGAGAAAAGTCGGCCGCCCGAGTCCGGCCGCCCGGAAGGATACTGCAAGAGCAATAAGGATTTTTAGGGGCATTATGGTGGTGCAAAAGAAACACATCTGCCCCAAAAAGTCCCTCATTTTCCCTGCGTTGAAGAGCAATGGTGGCGCTGGATAAGTAAGTTTATGTTCCACACACCTACAAAGAGCTCCAAGTGCCAGGCGAGGTTCTCTGGCCTCCCACCTTTTCTCTGCACAACCACCTTGTGAGGTAGGCTGAGAGAGAGAGAGAGAAACGGGCCTACGATGACACAATGAGATTCATGGCTGGGGGGGGCCTGAGCCTCCCAAGCTCTCGTCCGACATCCTGACCGACCGCTACACCACAAAGTGAATCTTGGCAGTTCACACTAACCATGTATATATTCTTAGGTTGTGGGTTTTCGGCAAGGTCCCTAATAAATAAAAGCGTTGAGATCCAGTGTTAGCCCTACTCAGAGAAGACCCCTTTTTAATTCATGGACATGACTAACTAAGGCTGTGAACAAGCCAGATGTTTAAAGCACATCCCCTTCTTAAAAAAGAATCCCAAAAACTGTAGCTTAAGGGTGCTGGGAGTTGTAGCACAGTGAGGGGGGGTAAACTACAGTTCCCAAAAATTGGGCGGGGGGTCATGGTAAACAGGCTTAGGTCCATTCATTTCACTGCATCTAACTGAGTGGGGATATACAATCCTACAATACACAGAGGGAAGTCAAGCAGCACACGACAATTTGAACATAACAGGCGAGCACTGAGCAAGAGTCCATTCACATTTTGCTCAGCGATAAACCCGGGTTTGCATACCAAGGCAATGTTGGCTCCCATGTTTTTGGGCGGCCTCAGGTGAGAGGGTAAGTGCTTCCCTTACTTCCACCATTGCCAACTGCTGAGGCTCCTCTGCCTCGATACCAGGCAAAGCGAATGCGCAAGCAGGCAATGGCCGTTGCTCCTCTAACTTTCTCGCCGCTGGAATTGGCTCAATTATCCCCTCAGGGCTGGAACGAGGGGCAGGTAAACAAGCAAGCTGCAATGGTGAAAAGGAGGGAAAGGTTCATTGTCTGGGGGGAGGGGGCTAGTGGGGTGCGAGGCCTCGGCACATGCCCGAGCATGCCGACCTATGACCCTGACCCTGTGCACCAAACGGACATTGAACAGAAAGCCGAAGCAAATGCCGATTCTCGGGGCAGGTCTGCTATGACACACAGAATTATCTGGATACAATTCTGTGTGCACCGAGGGTCCCTATTTAACATACACAACCAGCATTAAGAGAGGAGGGGCGGGCAAATTCGCCAGTTTTGGTTTCCCTCCGTTTTTCGTTTTTCCAATCTTCAGTTTCCCACATCGGTTTGTGATTTATTTATTTTTTAAGTCCTCATGAAAATTCGACCGTATCGGAATGCAAATTTCTCCTAACAGACACGTTTGCATGGATTTTGCCTAATATGCTTTTCTCTCCTCCCCCCCCCCCCCGCTTTTTATTGCAAAGTGGTTTCCCCAAATATAATGCATTATTTGCAGGGTATTTTTTACTAACATATGCATATCTATGCACAGTTTACCCTGGTGTATGCATTTCTGTATCCCTTTCTTGGCTGGAGGACTGCATTGCAGAGAACTGTGGATTTTGAAGGGTGGTTCTGTGTTTTTGGTTCTCGCGTTCGATTCAGAAAGTACCAGTTAGGAGAGTCTGCCTCCATATGGGAACTGATTCTAATTTCTCCTACATCCAATATCCCAATATACTTGTAATGTACTTCAAAGAACAAACACGTTTGTACATGAAATTACAAGCAATTTAACACATATAGGTGAGCCTTATTGCTGGTTGTGTACGTACAATTCCTTACTACATTCACACACGTTTTTAGATGTACACGCTGACGGAATCTGGGGTGCGGAGAAGCCCCTCACCCCCTACAGAGTCAGGTTTCATCAGTCCAGCCTCCCACCTTCCCACAGGTCTATTACGGCTCTCTCAAAACATGAATCCTCATCCAAAATCCGTATTGGATCCGTACCTTTGTTAGGCCAATCACACTGGCACAAAACAGCATGCAAGCTTTTGAGTAGGGGAAAGTGGGGCACGTTGAGCCATGGGGCACATTGATCCTTTCCATTTTAAAACCATACGTTAGCTTTTATACAAAGTTTGTGGCAACACAACAACAACAGTGATACTGCATACTGTCATTGTGTTTGGGTTTTCAAAGAAGTTTTTTTAAAAAATCCAGATTTGTTAAATTAGGTAAGCTTTAGTAATTTTTTTAATATGTATTGTGAACCATGTAGCTCTAAAATTTGTAAAGGTAGCTGAAATATGTTTTCATTTATGTGATCATAGTTAACATAGCTGCAGTATGTACTAAAATATTTGTCATGGCTGCCAGCCTGTTTTGCGTAAAATAGATTTATGTCTGAAATGGTGATGTGGGGCACATTGATCCAATTGGGAATGGGGTACATTGAGCATGGATCAATGTACCCCATAGAAAATATCATTCATAGTTTATTAGTTTTTGTGTTATATTCTGTTAGTTTACACTTCTTCAAATGCTTAAATTAATAAATTTATGTGAGACATCAGAAAGTGATGGAGACATTGAAGCAGGAAAGGCTGTGTCAAAAATTATGAAAGAAAAGTTGAATGTGAACCAGCTGCTTGAAAGTGACTCGACTGATTTTGAAACCTTTTCTACTCTGCTTCGGAGGAACTGCTCGTGCTTCTAAGATGGTAACATTTCCATGTTCACTTAATGAGTACAAGTTGAAGTGATGCTGACCCTTAAGAACTTTGAGATATTTTTGAAACTCTTTTGGAAGTTTATACTGTGTAGTAAAAATGCCTTATTTGCTCTTAAATTGGAATGGCTCAATGTGCCCCAAATGAAGGATCAATGTGCCCCACTACTGGGGCACATTGATCCATTATTTTGAAAAACTTAAATGTGATTTTTTGTCATTTTATTCCATCAAATGTGAAACATTAACCCTTTGATTTTGTTTGGAATAGTACCTAATAAATATTAAATGCAAAAGTTTTCTGTTATGTGCATTATTTTGAGGTGTGTAGAGCTTAAAGTAAAAAATGGCTCAATGTGCCCCACTTTCCCCTACCCCAGGACATTTCCTCAGGCTAGATGGTAAAGAATACGAAGAATTCTGGGGAACTCAGATGCCATGGGGACTATTTTTGAAGGGAACTCGGAAACTACAACTAATCCAGAATGTGGCAGCTAGACTGGTGACTGGGAGAGGCTGCCGGGACACCGGCATATAACATGTAACACCGGTCCTAAAAGATCTTCATTGGTTCCCAGTACAGTACGTTTCCGAGCACAATTAAAGTGTTAGTGTTGACCTTTAAAGCCCTAAACAGCCTCAGCCCTGTATACCTGAAGGAGCGTTTCCACCCCCCATCGTTCAGCCCGGACATTAAAATCTAGCTCCGAGGGTATTCTGGCAGTTTCCTCACTACGAGAAGTGAAGCTGTAGGGAACCAGGCACAGGGCCTTCTCAGTAGTGGCACCCGCCCTGTGGAACACCCTCCCACCGGATTTCAAAGGTAAAAACAACTACCAGACTTTTAGAAGACATCTGAAGGCAGGCCTGTTTAGGGAAGCTTTTAATATTTGATGAATTATTATGTTTTAACATTTTGCTGGAAACTGCCCAGAGTGGCTGGGGAAACCCAGCCAGATGGGATGAGTATAAATAATTTATTATTATTATTATTATTATTATTATTATTATTATTATTATTACTACTACTACTACTACTACTACAAGTGAGAAGGTAGGGAACCAGGCCGAGGGCCTTCTCGGTAGTGGCGCCCGCCCTGTGGAACGCCCTCCCATCAGATGTCAAGGAGATTAACAACTACACAACTTTTAGAAGACATCTGAAGGCAGCTCTGTATCAGGACATTTTTAATGTTTGATGCTTTATTTTGTTTTTATATGTGCTGGAAGCCGCCAAGAGTGGCTGAGGAAACCCAGCCAGATGGACGGGGTGTTGTTGTTGTTTTTTGTGATATTCAGGTTTGCCTCAGAAAGGTGAGGCCCCAATACGGATATGGGATTTTCCTTCTTTTTATGAACAAGAGGAACATGAGCTAATTGGGTACTCTGCCCATGGACAGAGGCATAAATAGACAAAGGAACAGGCCCGAGGAAGGGGGCCACATGACCCTTGGCCCCCTCCTACGCCATGCTCTTTGGTTGAAGAGAGAGAAGGAAGGTCTCGCTTGCCAAAACAGACCACAATCCAGCTGTCTGGAGCAACAGCAGGATGATAAAACATCCCCACAGCAGAGCGTTAAACAGATCTGCTGTCACGGCTCGGGAGAGGGGGGAACACGGGGTACATTGTACCAGGGGCGTAGCAAAGGGGGGTGGGGGCGGCCGCCCCGTGTTCCATAATGGAGGGGGTGATAAATTATGAAGCAATTATAAAATTATTAAAAAATGAAGTATTTTGGGGGGAATTTTTTTTTAAATGCCTGCTCCGAAGGTCTTATCTTACTATACTAGGGATTATATAGCTATATATGAAATCCCATGCATATCGGTTAATATCTTGACCCTCCTCCACCAAAATAGCTGTTCACTTGTGTTTTCACTTGTGTCATAAAGGCTGAAATTTCAGTTCAGAGAACACTTTACTGTTCCCAACCCTAACCCTGTGGAAAGCCATCTGATTAGACTTTAATTTGATTTTGAGATGTTTTTAGGAGGTAATTTAATTATTGTTTGATTTTATACCAATGTTATGTATCTGATGTTAGCCACCCTGAGCCCGACTTTGGCCGGGGAGGGTGGGATATAAATAAAAGTTTTTTATTATTATTACATGTTATTATTCCTTTGTAAGAAAATATCAAATAATGTAAAACCATTTTTTTGGGGGGGGAATCAATGGGAGGGTTGACAAGAAATTTTCCGCACCAGGTACCACCTGACCTTCCCATGTCTTGGGGGGGGGTTGACAATTTTTTTTTGCCTCCGGGTACCAATTTACCTTGCTACACCCCTGCATTGCACCCCTGCCTCGGGTAAAAAAAAGGGTCCTCAGAGCCAAAGGAGGGGAGCCAGAAAATTCCTGGGACCTCAGAAAACACTTGCCTTTTATGTGCAAAGACGAGCAATGAAGAAGAAGAGTTTGGATTTGATATCCCGCTTTATCACTACCCGAAGGAGTCTCAAAGCGGCTCACGTTCTCCTTTCCCTTCCTCCCCCACAACAAACACTCTGTGAGGTGAGTAGGGCTGAGAGACTTCAGAGAAGTGTGACTATCCCAAGGTCACCCAGCAGCTGCATGTGGAGGAGCGGGGACGCGAACCCAGTTCACCAGATTACGAGTCCACCGCTCTTAACCACTACACCACACTGGCTCTCAATGACATTTTGAGTAAGCCTAAATAAAACGCCAAGACACTTCTTCTTTTGCCAACGTGCGCGCGCACACACACCCCAGAGAGGTGGCACTGAAGTTCTGGCAAAAGATAGCGCGAGGAGGTAAGGCGAGAATGCAGGTTTGCCTTGCCCCCCTCCCGCAGGAGATGCGCTCTGCCTACTGACGAGACTGCCGTCTGCCATTGAGGCCGAAAAACTGCTAAGAAGGGAAGCTGTCGGGCAGCTCTGGGGGAGAGTCAAAAGGGGAGGACACAAAGAATGGCTGCTCCATGGTCAAAAAGGATGATCCAGAGTTCTGTGGACCCGCCTGTTCATTCTCCATAATTCCTCCCATAAGCCTTACATTCTGTTGAAAGCAGAGGTGTTTCTGCACCCCCACAAAACAGTTCGTCCAACACGCTTTGCACACTTCAGACGACTTGCTTCTAACAGATTCAGCAAATCCACCATTGCACAACCACACAGTTCCTTCACAAACCGTGACATACTTTAGAAGATTATAAATGTCAAAAAGGCACACAGTGGCTGGAAGCGGGGCGTCTACGCAACATTTTGCAATGAGAACGCGTCAATCTTTTGGCAAGATCTACCTAATAAACACCACCAAGGTCAGGGCCGGCCCACCCCACCCGTGAGACAAGGTAAGGCGACCGCAGCAGGCGGCAGGATTCACAGGGGCAGCAGAGCCCGATGTAGATCTTTATTCCCACCCACCTACCCATGTTCCTCATGCAGATATTCACTCACCCCTTCTTCCCTGCTGGGGAGGGGGGTGCCATTTTGTGGTTTGCCTCAGGTGTCAAAATGTCTTGAGCAGACCCTGACCAAGGTAATAACTAGTTGGTGGGCACAAGGGGACGGGGAGTGATAACAAAGCTATGAGACAATGTTTTTAGGTGCCAGGCGAAAACATTTTGATTCACCCAGTCCTTTGGAGTTCAATTCTGAGTGGGGCACGGTTGAATATATTATTCTGTTTTAGGTTGGTTTTATTTTTTGCCTGAATCTGTGTTGCATCTTTTTGTTCGTAATTGGCTCCAAGTTCATTTTCTGCAGAAAAGCAACTAATAAATCTAATTTAAAATAAAAAAGCGTAATGAATTAAATTCCTGTATCGTTAATGGGGAAAGGCCTGCTAGAAGCGTGTTGGATTTTTTAAAAATCTGCTTTTCCTGTCACATGTTAATATCGCAGCTGATTTCCTGTCCGTGAGGACTGCTGGAGTTCTCAAGGAATTTCCCCCGGACAAACGGAGGGACATTTCTCACATCACACGACCAGGCCTGGCCAAAAACATTTTGGCACCTGATGAGGCGAACCACAAAAACGCCACGCTCCCTTCCTGCAAGAGAACAAGGGGTGAGCGATTATCTACATCAGGAATTTAGGTTGATCTGCTTATGGATGATTTGGTGCTTTTGCACAACAAAACTGTTTCCACTCCCCCCCCCCCAAAAAAAAAGAAAAACACTCCTGGATATATATATTTTACAGTAAGGAAATTGGAAGGGAAATGCACTGAAAAAGTATGGGGTAACAGGGACTTGGTGCGACATTGTATAAACTCCCCACAAATAAATCAGAATGAATACCCAATATAAACAGCAGAATGCACAAAGCAGAATTTGCGCAAAGCAACCAAGAGGAGAGAGAGCTCAAGAAACTGGCTGCCTGCAGGTGACCCAAGGCTGATTTGCTACGCCAGTATTTAGTTAAGAGGCATTGTGTTTTGTAGAAACTGCATCCAAACCCTTCCGCTCTCTGAGCCACTGCAAAAACGGGGTTCCTTTGCAGACAAATGTGACCTCCAGAAGAGGGACTTTGTGGGCCAGTTGGATAAAATGTAAGCTCATCTCGCCCCCAAAACCCCGACTCTGGAATCACCGCATCCAAAAGTTCACATTTATTTCACAGAGAGCACCCATGGATTATTTCCCTGCCTAGATTTTTCCCTTAAGAGAGTTTCCCAACCCTCCCGACAAGCCGAGACGAGATGGCAAAAGTTCCTGCACTGTGCAAGAAACACACACCCACCCATCTCCCCACCAACCAAGAGGAGATCTTACTCAGAGTCTGCTGACTCTCATTCACGGCCAGATAGCAAAGTCTTTGAAGGATCAGATTTACGCTTGTTATCAAGGGTGGGGTTAAGCTGGCAGGAATGAGCTGCAAGAGCCACAATCTGATGGGAACTTTGAACATCCAGATCACCCCAGAATTCACTAGACCACAATCCTGTGTCAGTCCATGGAAGCAGCTTCACAGCAGAAGAACCGCCTCTTGAATTCGGCTCTCCTGAAATCCCTCAAGGACCAGAACAACTTGCCTCTTCTTACCCCAAAGGCAATCTGGGCACCATGTGCTTTCCAACAGGCCGCATCCCAACCTCTGCTGTTTTCCTTCCTCTTACCACCACCTCCCCAACACGCTCTGTGCCATGGGTGTAGCCCAGGGAGGGGGCCAGGGAGGGGCAGCTGCCCCCCATCAATAAAAATACAAAGCAAACTGAGGTTCTGCTGCCCCTAACAAAAAGCCTGCCCCCCAAAAAATATCCTGGCTACACCCATGCACTGCACCCGCAACTTTCTCCAAGAGAACACAGATTTGTAAGAAATGCTTCACTGGATCAGATCAAGGACTCATCTAGCTCAGCAGCATTCTCCCTCTGGGGGTATACTGTGTCTATCCATGGAGGTTCTATGCATTACTTTTAATTTACTAAAAATTTCTTTCCAGTAGCACCTTAGAGACCAACTAAGTTTGTTCTTGGTATGAGCTTTCGTGTGCATGCACACTTCTTCAGATACCACACACACGAAATGCACATGAAATGCATGCGCACGAAATGCACATGAAATGCATGCACACGAAAGCTCATACCAAGAACAAACTTAGTTGGTCTCTAAGGTGCTACTGGAAAGAAATTTTTATTTTGTTTTGACTATGGCAGACCAACACGGCTACCCACCTGTAATTTTAATTTACTGCTTTGCAGCGGCCACTGACACCTTAGCTGCCCTGTTTCTGCGCAATATTATTCATCATTATTTCAACCATATATTTTCCCCGTCCTCCCTGCAAAGGGCACAAGGCAGCACCATTTTACAAAAAAATAACAAAAAAACCGACAAAGCATGCAAGCAATTAAAAAAAACAACAACCCTAAAAACCAACGGATTACACCCAGAAGTCAAATCTGACAGCAGGAGACTTGGTGAAAGCCAATGCGGCAGGATCCCTGCACCTGAGATTTCAGTGATGCACCTACCCACCTCAAAGCCTGCAAGGGAGGGGGGAGGTAATTGAGATAGCTCAGTTTGTAGAACATGAGACTCTTAATCTCAGGGTCACGGGTTCAAGTCCCACACTGGGCAAAAGATTCCTGCATTGCAGCGGGTTGGACTGGATGACCCTCGTGGTCCCTTCCAACTCTACAATTCTATGATACTATGGGCTTCTAAAATTATACACCACGTGGAGAAAGCAGAAAGACGTTTTTTCCGCCTCTCTCATAAAACTAGAGCTCAGCATCACCCAGTCCAGCTGATGGGCAGGCAAGAGTACTGGTAAGTTCTTATTTGCCCCAGAGCATTATTAGTATTGATCTTATTTAAGTTGTCGTTATTATTAATGTACAAAACTCATTGACACAAGATGTGACGGTTTTAGGAGGGGTTGAGGCCCATTCATGCATCAACGGCTCCTCTTTGTGCTGGATAAGCGGAACCTCCATACCGAAGTGCAGTCTATCTCTGACTCCCAGGTAGTCAGGCATCCTATGGGGAGAGGGGCTGCATCCGGCCGGCCAGCAAGCGCCCTGGCCTAGGGACACCCCCCCCCCAATCCAATGGGTCTCCTTCCGAGATGTCCTTACGAAGCCCCCAACGCGAACTGTCTGAGCACGTACAAAGCAGGCGATGTCTGGCACCATAGCTGTCCTCCAGGAGGCTGGACGCGCTGTATTTTGCAAAGCAAAGCAGCCACGTGGAGACAGTCAAGCCATTGGGGGTGGGGGAGTCAGGCCAGTAGAGGCTTGGCTACACGTGGGTCTTTTTTGGAGGGGGTGGGGGGGGGCTTGGTTTCTGCATCACAATCCTTTAAAAATAAAATAAAATGCTCTCTTCCCCCCAAACCCGCCAAGCCACCTGCTTCCTGAGTTCCACATCTCGGGCACAGCAAGGAGCCCAGCTCCAGGGGGTGGGACGGGAGCTCCCCCCACCCCACCCCTGTCTCTCTCTCTCCAGCCGAGCAGGCGGGCGCCAGTGTCTGCGGCGCGCTCCCGGGGGAGCCCCGGTGCTCCGCTCTGCCCGACCGTCTGGCTGGCTAGCGGCTTCCGCCTCCCCCCCCCCGTCTGCCCCCCCCATCTGACAAAAGCCCACCGGCCAAGAGAGGAGGGGCTGGGACGGAGGAAAGGGGGCGGGGAGCTGCCAGGGGGTCTCTCGCCCCCCCCCCGCACTTCTGATTGCATAACACCAAGAGACAGGCAGGGAGAAAGGGAAGGAGGGGGTGCCGCCCGCCCCCCTCTTTCTCCCTTGGAGTGACCCCCTCCCCAAATACACCTGCCGGCGTCCGGAGCCCAGGCGAGGATCCCCACGCAGAGGAGAGCGGGGGAGGGACCTGGGGGAATCCCCAGAGGGGCTCCCCCGAGAGGACTCACCCGGCGGCGTTGCACAGGCGGGGGTGTCAGAAGAGACTCCGCCAGCGGCGGCGGGCCACGGGGAATCTCCCGGCTGCCTGCCTGGGGCCGAGGCCGGGGAGGGGGAAGAGGCGACCGGGCGCCTCCTGGCGTGGCCGCCGCCCCTCCCTCCCTCCTTCGCTAGCTGGCTGCTTCTCCTCCCCGGCGAAAGCGTGACTCAGGCGGGTGGAGGTGGGGAGGGGGTGTTTCGGCCGGTCAGGGGACCCCCCCCCAAAAAAAAATCTTACCGCGGCCGACCGCCCAAGAGGGAGTCTCCCCGAGTTGTCTGCCTGTCTGCCTGCCTGCCCCGCGGGGCAGCGACTCCTCTGCCCGCCCCGTCGGCGGAGACAGGGGGGTGTGGCCCGCCAGCCAAGGGAAGGCTGGGCCAGGCAGGGAGAAGAGCTCTAGCCGTGGGGTGGGGTGGTGGCATATAGGAAACTAAAGCCGATTTGGGGGGGGGCTCTTTGGAACTGGGAAACGGGTCTCTGCTCCCCCCTCCCAAAAAAAGCGCACCGGCCCACATCTGGCCAGAGGTGTCTCTGCGCTGCTAGGGTGCCCCGTCTCTCTCCGAAGTTGGAGTGTTAGTGAGCACCCCGCGACCTCGCGCTGCGGTGGCCCTTCCTCGCCTATGCCAAGGCCTGCAGCTCACGCATTAAAGGAAAAAGAACGAGGAGAGGAGAAGAGAAACTGCTGCTCCCCCCTCCAACACTCAGTCTCCACTTTGCAATATTTCCCTGCCGCTTTAAGAACCAACAAGCAACCGCGCGCCCGGAGCGTAGGAACAGGCTCCCAGGCTTCGCCAAGCCGGCGCCCCTTGCAGACGTTGCCGACTGCAACTGAGCTGCCAAGGCTGCGAGAAGCCAAGGGAGGGAAAGTAAAGGCCGGGGGGGGGGTGCTGCTGCGCGCAAAACGCAGGGAGGCGACAGGCAAGCAAGTAAGGTCCCTGCCCCGACCAGCTTGCTTGCAGTCCAACATGCTCCGGAAGGGGATCGGGCGGGGTGTAGTACAGTATAGGCGCTGGAAGAATGAGGAGAGCAGGGGAGACTTCTGCACAGCCAGGACTCTTGCGTTATCAGGCAGCTGCAGCAGGGAAAGAAACAAGCGAGCAGATGCAATTTTGAAATTGCCACCACGCCCACCCGCAGCTACACGGGGCTCCGGAGCTAGCTGGAGGGGAAAGGCCTCGCGGACGGTTCTGTAGGAACAGCAGCTGGAACCAGCGACCGCAGGCACAACTTGGATGTTTCCACACTTTATTCCTGCCTGGGGGAAAGGGCAAAAATGGCTGTTTGCCTCTCCTCCACCACCTCCTGATCTCAAAACATATTACGGGGCCTTCTGAAGGACTGCTGCTGTTACCAGGAGTCGTTCACGCATATCTGCGCCTGTCTTAGGGACTAGATGCTTAACTTTTGAAGTGAACGCCCAGGATGCTGTGTTTTGCATCTAGTTTCTGCACTTGCGTGGTGTGGCTGCAGAATCACTTCATAGGAACACAATCCTGCCTGTCATTGCAGGGGGTTGGACTAGATGACCCTCAGGGTCCCTTCCAACTCTACAATTCTATTATCTCCTTACACACCTGAGTTCAATTACATATTATATTATATTTTGTATTAATTGCATTGCATTGTATCTAACAAAAATACTTCATTTCCGAGTTTAATTACATGTTATGTGTTGTGTATTGTGTTATGTTACAAAAGTACTTCATTTTATTAAAAAAAAAAAAAAAAGGTTCTGCAGCCTCCAGCAGCTTGCTTGGAAGCTGCGTAGCATAGGCTGAAATTCCACCCCTGTTATTATTCGTTATTATGATGATTTATTAAATGTATCATATCCCTACGTTTCTCAGCGACTCACAATAAAATCCTAGACATTTCAGGACTAGGTACGATCACACAGAACAGGCTCACTGTACATGTCCAGAGGTGCTCTCCTCTTTTTAAATATTGCATTGCGTGGCATGACCCTAAGAAAGCCAACACCAGTTCTGAGCCCCAGCGAGCCCTTTGCATAAATTAGGCGCTGCCTCCACGCCCATTGGCTGAAATTCTGTGATGTCACAGTGGCTTCTGCAATGATGCAGGCCATCTGTACAGTCACAGAATGCGCCTGAACATTCCAACATTCTAGGGAGGAAAATCATCAGTGCAAAGGGACAAGGAACATCAGATAATATGCGCTGTTGTGGGTGGAAAATATTAGGAAGCTGCCTTGTACCAACTCAGACCATTGGTCTATCTAGCTCAGTGCTGTCCACACTGACTGGCAGCAGCTCTCCGGTTTTTCAGATGGCACCTCTCCCCTACAATCCCTGGAGATGCGAGGGACCACTGAGTATGATCTTTCCTCTGAAATAAGGCAAGTTGAATATGAAAATAGGGGAAAAAAACCCAACACATTAACTAATACTTTCTACATGGGGGGGGGGGTCCGCAAAGAATTGCAATTTTGTTCTGAATATTCCCCAATTTGCATGTTGAGTTGTTCCCCACACTCCCAACTTTAAACTGTCTCAACATGTTTTAATGTTTTACAAAAGCTAGCATTTAATAACATTTAGGTAAAAAAAAAAAGTAGCATTTAATAACATTTAAACAGCTCATCAGTGGGATATGCTAAAATACACAATTTAAAAACAAAACTTCCCTGAACTTCCCATAAGCACAGTTTCTTACTCTGTTATCTTTTGAGCCAAAGAGTTCCCTTCCCATCAGCATTCAGGTCATTCGAAAGAACCAGTTTAATTCGCAACAACTGCTTGTTTATCATCCGAGGTCACACTCCGAACAATCCCTGGGAATCGAAACCAAGGCGAAAACTTTTCGGTTGCTCGCATTATTGCTGCCGCTCACTTTTAATTTCCTTCGTTGAGTGCGCCCTGGGAATCATTTATTGAGATAAATAAATAAACAAACAGCTGGATGGATTTGCTGCCCTCCAGTGGTCACACGTGAGGTTTGATTTGCAAAAGCAAAAGTTCTGTTGCAAAAGAGGGAGCTGCCTGAATTTCAACAGGGGCGGTTATTGTGGCCTTTGAGCCAGACATGAAGAGTCACCTGTTGAACTTCTGCCTGCTGTGCAGGAGGCTGACCAGAAGAAGAGGAATCAACCTTCACTGTCAGAGAACAATGCAAATCATTATAGCATCTTATGCACTAAGGAACTGGAATTTTGCACCATAGGCTTGCAACCAGTCTGAAACTGGTTGGCTTATTTACATTTGCGCCTTGCTGTTCCGTAATTGTAATCAAGGCAGCTGCCAGTTGCCGCTTTCCCCCACAACGTCTCACTCTTTTTTTGCTCTGCAAATTCGGTTTTCTTTCCGACAACCTGCAACCACAGTTAAGTCTGGTGCTGCAAGAACGCCCTCTAGTGGCTCCGGGTGGTTTTTTTTTCCTGGACGCTGCTGACCACTGTTGTGAATTGCGCCGTGATGAGGACTAGAACCTTATATTTCTATAATGCAAGGCATTTAAGAAGTATCGCGATTCCCAGCCCAGTAAAAGCACTTAAGTGGAGGTGTTGAGCGTGCAATTATTATAATATGCCGGAATAAACAAATAAAAGCAAAGTTCACTGTTAGATTTTTGACTCCTACTTACTCCCAAGAGCAAGTCAGGAGCTTTTTAAAATACCGTGTGTATGCGTGTGCGTGGCAGGTTGCTCTCAAAAGGCGCAGGAGCTAGGAAAAGTCGTCGGCAACCCCAGGAGTGCAAGGCAATACAAGACAGATCGACCTCCCTTTAACGTGGGAAAAACCCCTTAAATAAAAAGCCAGCCTGCCCTCCTTTCCAGCGACTGGTACGATTAAGGGGCAGGACCCTGGTGAGTGAATGCTCTCCCCGTGTTTGCTTTCACGTGGGAAACAAACGGAGTCGAGCTTAGCTCGCTAGATTCCCCTTCGGCGTGGCTTCCTCGTCCCCCCCCCTTCCATTTCCTTCCCTTCCCTTCCCTTTCCTTTCCCCCTTTCTTTAAACTTTCACTTTCGGGTCTTAAATTGCCCTAAAAATGAGCCCCTCCCTCTCATTCTCTCTGGCGCGCCCACCAGGGCAAGGGGAAGAGGCATTCGGCCCGCGCGGGTTTTATCGAGGCACGGACGGGGTTCGAACCCGTGATCTTCGGTTTACGAGACCGACGCCTTACCACTTGGCCACCGCGCCTGCGTTGAAAGCCTCGCCTCACTCCCATCTAGGCTGGCGCCGCTCCCGAGGCGGCGGCGGCGAAGGCGGCGCGCGCCCCCGACGCTCGCCGCGCTGTCCTGATTATTATTTTTTTGTCCGCCGCCAAGCGGCAGCCCTGGGAAGCGCACGCGCGATCGGCCGGCCGCCTTGGAACTCCACACACCCCAGTGCGCATGCGCCTGGGTGTTCTCTAGGGTCTGTTGCAAAAAGACGGTCCGATCCTTTTCTTGCAACTCCGCACCGAGCAAATTCAGAGGATCCCCGGGGAGAGACAGGACACCTGCGGAGAGGCGGGCACATGCCCACCCCAAATCCCGGATTGCGAGCTGCTCTTTTCTTTTCAATTAATTTTTGATCCACTAAAGCAGATCGATGGACAAACCCAGTATTGAAAGTAACCCAAGGCTGTCATTGAAATAATAATAATAATAATTATTATTATTATTATTATTCCAAAACATTGCAAAAAAACCAAAAACACCACCCATTTTTCCATGAACCTATCAAGCTTGTTTTATATGTAATACTATAAGCTAATTAAATTAGATTAAATTAGAGATTGTTAGCTGCTTTGAGACTCCTTAGGGTAGTGATAAAGTGGGATATCAAATCAAAACTCCTCTTTTTCTAATCATTGATTTATGTATAAGCTAAACAAGCTATAGCTTAGGTGTGTGTGTGTCCCCCCCAAAATTCCACTATTAATATACTTCTTCTTAATTGTATTTCAGTGCAACAATTACTTTGATAAAATACATATTTTGTTATGTGCAAATGGCTTTAGATACCAATTAGGTCCATAAATTACCATATAGTATATATTCAACAACAAAAAACAGCCACAATTTGTTGTTGACAAAGGACAGCTGGACATATAAAGGGCCCCTTTACCTTCAGTAACTTAAGGCCTCATCAAACCTAAATCTGGCCCTGAGTTTAGCTACTCTGCCAACAGGGTTGCGCTGAGTAGGGGTGGGCAAATATGCTAATTTCAGTTTCTCTCAGTTTCTTATTCCCCCCATCTTTAAATTCTCCACACATTTCCACACCAGTTTTTTTTAAGTCCTCATGAAACTCCACCAGCATTTTAGTGCAAATGTCTAATGCCGGCAACAACCATTTTGCATGTGTTCAAAGAATGCGCAACCATGCATGCGTGCATTGCCGCAACCCAGATGGGGCCAGAAAGGGGGGGTGGGGTTGTACAAAAGAGGGCTTAACAGCGCAGGGTGGACTTGCATGCAAAACGGCCAATGCCCGTATACATTTTTTGTATGAAACTTTGCCCAATGTAACACATTTTTGCAGCGCATTTCCCTAATGCTCATGTTTCTCCCAATAAAATGAATCTCTAGACGTCATTTTCACTTGTACATGCATCTATTTGCACACTTTACCCCCAGTATATCCTTTTTTTGCGCACGTTACTCGGCAGGAGAGCTGCACTGCAGAATTAAAACGAAATGCAAATTTCAAAGGCTATAAGCTGTGTTTTGGTTTGCACGGTGTTTCAGAAAGTGTGGGCAAACTGAACCAAATTTTTTCCTTCAACAATCCCTAGGGAGGTGAGAATTTCACCCACGACATTAACATGTGCAAACTGTCAAAAAAACAACAAACCAGCACAAGATGGCCAGCAGCTGGGCTTCGCTTTCAGGCAAATAGCTTTAATAGTTTCTTCCTTCCCACCCCAATATTCCTTCTGCTTCTGAAGAAATCCCCTTTTCTCTCTCTCTCTAAGATGGCTGGATTGTCACAGCACGTTTTTTTCTCACTCCTTTTGCTTCCTTTTCTAAGCCGGAAGGAGCAGAGCTAGTTGGAGAAGTTTTGGATTTGCTCTCCAATCGTACCACCTGGGGGACCCGGTTCCCGTTCATTTTCAAAATCCGCTTTGGAAGGACCCAGCAGACAGGTTTGACGGCCGCCCCACTTTTATCCAGGGACATGCAGGCATAACAGAAGGGCCGGCTCGGCTTCGGGTCAGCGGAATGGCTCGGGTGTGCCGATTTCTTTGTTTTCCTTCCTCTTGCCTCTTTGTCAAAGCCAACGTGGACCTGCAGCTCCGCTCCCTGGCGCGGAAGCAGCTGGGCTTCCATTTTCTTCTTCAAGTGCAGATTCAGTTTCTCTTTCACCAAGTCCAGCTCAAGGAAGAGGCTTGCCCTTATAATTGAGGGTTCCTTTTTCCGGATCCTGACCTTCTCCATCTCCGACCTGCTTTCTACCTCCTTTCCACCAGCAGAAGGAGAAGGAAGCAGAGAGCCAGACTCAGTCGCTGGTTCCTTTTGCCCACTCCTTGCTTTCTCAGTTCGGCCAGCCTCTTTCGCCTTCTCCTCAAAGAAAGGCAAGAGAACCCTGCGGCGCTGCTGCTTTGTAGTTCCAGGACTTCCACCAACCTCTGTTCCTTCCTTATCCAGGGAAACCGGGAGAACCTTCTGGGCTGGCTCTCCCTCCTGCTCCTTTGGCTGCTCCTTTGTTTCTGCAGTCCCAGAACTTCCACCAACCTCTGTTCCTTCCTTATCCAGGGAAACCGGGAGAACCTTCTGGGCTGGCTCTCCATCCTGCTCCTTTGGCTGCTCCTTTGTTTCTGCAGTCCCAGGACTTCCACCGACCTCTGTGTCTTTCTTATCAAGGGGAACTGGGAGAACCTTCTGGGCTGAACCTGTGTCCTGCTCCTTTGGCTGCTCCTTTGATTCCACAGTTCCAGTAGTTCCACTAACCATTGCTCCTTTCTCATCAAAGGTAACCTTGCGAACCTTCTGGCCTGCAGCTCCGTCCTGCTCCTTTGGCTGCTCCTTTGTTTCTGCTGCTGCAGGACTTCCACCGACCTCTGTTCCTTTCTTATCAACGGGATCTGGGAGAACCTTCTGGCCTGCAGCTCCGTCCTCCTCCTTTGGCTGCTCCTTTGTTTCTGCTGTCCCAGGACTTCCACCGACCTCTGTTCCTTTCTTATCAACGGGATCTGGGAGAACCTTCTGGCCTGCAGCTCCGTCCTGCTCCTTTGGCTGCTCCTTTGTTTCTGCTGCTGCAGGACTTCCACCGACCTCTGTTCCTTTCTTATCAACGGGATCTGGGAGAACCTTCTGGCCTGCAGCTACGTCCTCCTCCTTTGGCTGCTCCTTTGTTTCTGCTGTCCCAGGACTTCCACCAACCTCTGTTCCTTTCTTATCAATGGGATCTGGGAGAACCTTCTGGCCTGCAGCTCCGTCCTGCTCCTTTGGCTGCTCCTTTGTTTCTGCTGTCCCAGGACTTCCACCGACCTCTGTTCCTTTCTTATCAACGGGAACTGGGAGAACCTGCTGGCCTGCAGCTCCGTCCTGCTCCTTTGGCTGCTCCTTTGTTTCTGCTGCTGCAGGACTTCCACCGACCTCTGTTCCTTTCTTATCAACGGAAATTGGGAGAACCTTCTGGCCTGCAGCTCCGTCCTGCTCCTTTGGCTGCTCCTTTGTTTCTGCTGTCCCAGGACTTCCACCGACCTCTGTTCCTTTCTTATCAACGGAAATTGGGAGAACCTTCTGGCCTGCAGCTCCGTCCTGCTCCTTTGGCTGCTCCTTTGTTTCTGCTGTCCCAGGACTTCCACCGACCTCTGTTCCTTTCTTATCAACGGAAATTGGGAGAACCTTCTGGCCTGCAGCTCCGTCCTGCTCCTTTGGCTGCTCCTTTGTTTCTGCTGTCCCAGGACTTCCACCGACCTCTGTTCCTTTCTTATCAACGGGAACTGGGAGAACCTTCTGGCCTGTAGCTCCATCCTGCTCCTTTGGCTGCTCCTTTGTTTCTGCTGTCCCAGGACTTCCACCGACCTCTGTTCCTTTCTTATCAACGGGAATTGGGAGAACCTTCTGGCCTGCAGCTCCGTCCTGCTCCTTTGGCTGCTCCTTTGTTTCTGCTGCTGCAGGACTTCCACCGACCTCTGTTCCTTTCTTATCAACGGGAACTGGGAGAACCTTCTGGCCTGCAGCTCCGTCCTGCTCCTTTGGCTGCTCCTTTGTTTCTGCTGTCCCAGGACTTCCACCGACTTCTGTTCCTTTCTTATCAATGGGATCTGGGAGAACCTTCTGGCCTGCAGCTCCGTCCTGCTCCTTTGGCTGCTCCTTTGTTTCTGCTGTCCCAGGACTTCCACCGACCTCTGTTCCTTTCTTATCAATGGGATCTGGGAGAACCTTCTGGGCTGCAGCTCCGTCCTGCTCCTTTGGCTGCTCCTTTGTTTCTGCTGTCCCAGGACTTCCACCGACTTCTGTTCCTTTCTTATCAATGGGATCTGGGAGAACCTTCTGGGCTGCAGCTCCGTCCTGCTCCTTTGGCTGCTCCTTTGTTTCTGCTGCTGCAGGACTTCCACCGACCTCTGTTCCTTTCTTATCAACGGGAACTGGGAGAACCTTCTGGCCTGTAGCTCCATCCTGCTCCTTTGGCTGCTCCTTTGTTTCTGCTGCTGCAGGACTTCCACCGACCTCTGTTCCTTTCTTATCAAGGGGAACTGGGAGAACCTTCTGGCCTGCAGCTCCGTCCTGCTCCTTTGGCTGCTCCTTTGATTCCACAGTTCCAGTCGTTCCAATGACCATTAATCCTTTCTCAACAAAGGCAACCTTGTGGACTGGCGTTCCTTCCACCTGCATTTTTTGGTCCTTTGATTCTGCAGTTGCAATTCTTTCACCAATATCTTTTTCTTTCACATCAAGGGAAATATTGTGGTGTATCCCTCCCACCACCTCCTTCTGGAGGTCCCTTGATTCCACAGTTACAGTTCTTCCAGTGATTACTATTCCTTTCTCATCAAAGGGGATTGGAAGAACCTTGTGGCCTGGCCCTCCATCCACCTTCTTTTGGTGGTCCTTTGATTCCACCATAACAGTTCTTCCACTCATCTCTATTACTTTTTCAACAATGGAAGTTGCAAGAACCTTGTGGCCTGGCCCTCCCTCCACCTCCTTTGGTTCGTCCCTTGATTCCACCATAGCAGTGCTTCCATTTATCTCTGTTACTTTTTCATCAAGGAAAATTGGGAGAGCCTTGTAGTGTGGACTTCCCTCCACCGACACTTCCTTTTGGTGTTCCTTTAATTCCACAATTCCAGTTCTCCCTGTGATCACTATTCCTTTCTCATCAAGGTAGATTGGAAGAACCTTGTGGCCTGGTCCTCCCTCCACCTCCTCTTGGTGGTCCCTTGATTCCACCATAACAATGCTTCCACTCATCTCTGTTATTTTTTCATCAATGGAAATTGCAAGAACCTTGTGGCCTGGTCCTCCCTCCACCTCCTTTTGGTGGTCCCTTGATTCCACCATAACAGTGCTTCCACTCATCTCTGTTATTTTTTCATCAATGGAAATTGCAAGAACCTTGTGACATGGTCCTCCCTCTACCTCCTTTGGTTGGTCCCTTGTTTCCACAATTCCAGTTCTTCCAGTGATCACTGTTCCTTTTTCATCAAGGAAAATTGGGAGAACCTTGTAGTGTGGACCTCCCTCCACCTCCTTTTGGTGGTCCCTTGATTCCAACATAACATTGCTTCCACTCATGTCTGTTATTTTTTCATCAATGGAAATTGCAAGAACCTTGTGGCATGGTCCTCCTTCCAGCTCCTTTTGAAGTTCCTTTGTTTCTACAGTTCTGGTTCTTCCTTCGACCTCTGTTCCTTTCTCATCAAATAAGATTGGAAGAACCTTGTGACATAGTCCTCCTTCTACCTCCTTTGGTTGGTCCCTTGTTTCCACAATTCCAGTTCTTCCAGTGATCACTGTTCCTTTTTCATCAAGGAAAATTGGAAGAACCTTGTAGTGTGGACCTCCCTCCACCTCCTTTTGGTGGTCCCTTGATTCCAACATAACAGTGCTTCCACTCATCTCTGTTATTTTTTCATCAATGGAAATTGCAAGAATCTTGTGGCATGGTCCTCCCTCCCCCTCCTTTTGGTGGTCCCTTGATTCCAACATAACAGTGCTTCCACTCACCTCTGTTATTTTTTCATCAATGGAAATTGCAGGAACCTTGTGGCATGGTCCTCTCTCCACCTCCTTTGGTTGGTCCCTTGATTCCATAATTCCAGTTCTTCCAGCAATCACTTTTGCTTTCTCATCAAATGTGATTGGAATAACCTT
This sequence comes from Lacerta agilis, assembly GCF_009819535.1. Classification (NCBI taxonomy): domain Eukaryota; kingdom Metazoa; phylum Chordata; class Lepidosauria; order Squamata; family Lacertidae; genus Lacerta; species Lacerta agilis. Next base: position 43,337,443 of record NC_046324.1, read on the forward strand.
GTGGCCTGGCCCTCCTTCCAGCTCCTTTTGAAGTTCCTTTGTTTCTACAGTTCTGGTTCTTCCTTCGACCTCTGTTCCTTTCTCATCAAATAAGATTGGAAGAACCTTGTGACATGGTCCTCCCTCTACCTGCTTTGGTTGGTCCCTTGTTTCCACAATTCCAGTTCTTCCAGTGATCACTGTTCCTTTTTCATCAAGGAAAATTGGGAGAACCTTGTAGTGTGGACCTCCCTCCACCTCCTTTTGGTGTTCCCTTAATTCCACAATTCCAGTTCTTCCTGTGATCGCTGTTTCTTTTTCATCAAGCAAAACCGAGAGAGCCTTGTAGTGTGGCCCTCCCTCCACCTCCTTTTGGTGGTCCCTTGATTCTACCTTAATAGTGCTTCCACTCATCTCTGTTACTTTTTCATCAATGGAAATTGCAAGAACCTTGTGACATGGTCCTCCCTTTTCCTCCTTTGGTTGGTCCCTTGATTCCATAATTCTAGTTCTTCCAGCGACCACTGTTCCTTTTTCATCAATGAAAATTGGGAGAGCCTTGTAGTGTGGACTTCCTTCCACCGCCACCTCCTTTTGGTGTTCCCTTAATTCCACAATTCCAGTACTTCCAGTGATCACTATTCCTTTCTCATCAAAGGAGATTGGAGGAACCTTGTGGCCTGGCCCTCCTTCCAGCTCCTTTTGGTGGTCCCTTGATTCTACCTTAACAGTGCTTCCACTCATCTCTGTTACTTTTTCATCAATGGAAATTGCACAAACCTTGTGGCATGGTCCTTCCTCTGCCTCCTTTAGTTGGTCACTTGATTCCATAGTTACAGTTCTTCTAGTGATCACTGCTCCTTTCTCATCAAAAGAGATTGGAGGAACCTTGTGGCCTGGCCCTCCTTCCAGCTCCTTTTGATGTTCCTTTGTTTCTGCAGTTCTGGTTCTTCTTCTGACTTCTGTTCCTTTATCAGCAATGAAAATTGGGGGAACCTCATCGCATTGTCCTCTCCCTACCTCCTTTTGGTGGTCCCTTGATTCCACCATTCCAGTTCTTCCAGTGATCTCTGTTCCTTTCTCATCAAAGGAAACTGCGAGAACCTTGTGATGTGACGCTCTCTCCAGCTCCTTTTTGCGGTCCATTGATTCTGCAGTTCTGGTTCTTCCTCCAACATCTATTCCTTTCTCATCAAATAAAATTGGGGGAACCTCATGGCATGGTCCTCTCCCTACCTCCTTTTCGTGGCCCCTTGATTCCACCATTCCAGTTCTTCCAGCGACTTCTACCTTTTTCTCATCAAAGGAAACTGCGAGAACCTTGTGATGTGATGCTCTCTCCAGCTCCTTTTTGCGGTCCATTGATTCTGCAGTTCTGGTTCTTCCTCCAACATCTGTTCCTTTCTCATCAAATAAAATTGGGGGAACCTCATGGCATGGTCCTCTCCCTACCTCCTTTTCGTGGTCCCTTGATTCCACCATTCCAGTTCTTCCAGTGACTTCTACCTTTTTCTCATCAAAGGAAACTGCGAGAACCTTGTGATGTGACGCTCTCTCCAGCTCCTTTTTGCGGTCCATTGATTCTGCAGTTCTGGTTCTTCCTCCAACATCTATTCCTTTCTCATCAAATAAAATTGGGAGAACCTCGTGGCATGGTCCTCTCTCTACCTCCTTTTGTTGGTCCTTCCATTCCACCATTCCAGTTCTTCCACTGACTTCTACCTTTTTCTCATCAAAAGCAATTGCGAGAACCTTGTGGCTTGGCCCTCCCTCCATCTCCGTTTGGTGGTCCCTTAATTTCGCCGTTGCAGTTCTTCCACTGACCACTGTTCCTCTCTCATCAATGAAAATCGGGAGAATCACGCAGGATGATCTTCCCGCTAGCTCCTCCTGGAAGTGCCTTAATTCACGGCCTTTGATCCCTTGTCTGCCGTCAGCCTCCACTGCCTTTTCCGCTCCTTCTCTTTCAGCTGACACTTCGTCGGTACTCAAGGAAAACCGGAGAACCTTGCTGGAGGATGCTCTCTCTGCCTGCATCCCCATTTTGTGTGGCTTTGGGGGCTCTGGGACTGTCAGCATTTGATCCATGCCAAGAGGTGTTTCCTCCTTGGGATGCGTCCTCAAAATGGGTGTGCAAGGCTCAGGGGGTGCCCTTTTCATGATACTTCTTTCAGGCCCGCTCAGCTGTGAAGAACTGTAGGTCAGCTCTGCCACCGACTTTGAATAGGGCGTTGGAAGTTTCGACTTGTAGGCCAAGTATTTGTGTCCAACGTTCAGGTCAATGATGCAAGGAGCCTCTCCAGTGGCGAAGGGCAGGCAGAGGTGTTTGGGCCTCGGGGTTTTGTTGCCAAAACGGATCGGCTTGGGCAGAGGATTTGCAGAAAGGACCTTGTAGAGTTGGAAGGATTTTTCCACCATTTCTGGAAAGGCGCCCGTGTGGATTTCTAACATCTTCACCGTCATGTGGAAAGTGAGCTTCTTCACGTCTTCTGGCTCCATCGAGAGGAGTACATACTTCCCAGGGGAAGTCCTGGTTTTATGGCCTGGCCTCTTCGTGAGGAAACAAGGCTTCCCGCTCTCTTTCGGCTGGTCCTCCAAACGGAGAAGGTAATACTTCTTGGTTCCTGGAGATTCTGGTAAAGGTTTCGCATAGAGCACCGTGGCGTTTCTGTGTGGAGACTCAAGAGGCAGGGGGCTTTGGGCACAAATTGGCTTGGGTGTTGTTGTCTTTCTCTTTGGCCTCTGGGGGCTGCTTTCAAGTTCCCTGGGAAATTCGTCTGCGCAGGGTCGAAACCACGATACAGACTTGGAGACGAGGGTTGGGACGCCACACCGCCTCTGAACCATTTTCTTTTTGACGTGAAATTCAAGGGAGCCTCTGGTTTCCCTGTCCATCTCTTCCAGGACTAAAGGTGCCAGCTCAGAGTCTCGCAGAGGGGTGCTGGTGCCGGAGATTGCCTTTGTTGCAGGCTGCTGACCGGTGGGAGAAGACGGCTCTGGCAAGCTTTCCTCCGAGGTGCTAGAATGTTCCTGTGCGCACGTCATAACCATATCTATACACGGAAGTGGCATTTGGTCCGAGCAGGACAATTCTGGAGGTTTCTCCTCCCTCTCCTCTTGATCCGTGCAACTTTCAACACTGTCTTCTGGGGGTTTCTCCTCCCTCTCCTCTTGATCCGCGCAACTTTCAACACTGTCTTTGTCCATCAGTTTGGGAGGAGAGGGTGGTTTGGCCTTATGTGATGGCGCAGGGCCCATACGAATTGCGAGGCATTTTTCCACCAAGATGACCTGGTCTTCTTTTTTATAAGTCGCGCTCTGGAGAATATTTATCTGTGTAAATGAAGCCATCGGCGGGAAGCAAGGGATTATCATGACTTCTGTATTTCTTTCAGGCAGCGATGGGACCTCCAAAGGCTCGCGCTTCGGCACTATCAAGCAGGGCTCGTCCAAATTGGAGCAGGAATTGGAGCTTTTGCTCTCCGTCACATCCGAGGAATCTGATACGGTACACGAAGTATCTCTAGCGTCCTGGAAGTTTTCGCAACTCGACTGCAAGTCCAGGCATTTTAAATGAGGTAGGCAGGAGGAGGAGGAGGAGGACGAGGAGGAGGAGGACGAAGAGGAGCAGGAAGCATGGCTTAAAATGGCCTCATACTTCAATGGAGCAAATCCATTATATTCTGGACATAAACACTCCTCTTGGTGCCAATTTCCCATATCTTCACATGGAACAAGAGAGCAGTGGTGCATTTCACAAGGCTGCTCACAACTGCAAGAAATAAGACAAAACAGAGTTGTTTTATACATTTGATGCATTATTAAGGGTCATGTCCAACTGAATTTTAATCGTTTGTGTGTGTGTGTGGTGGTTTACAAATGCTTTAAAATAATAGATCCATTGAAATTTGTGGACCTGGGTATTGCATGTCCATTAATTTCCCCGAGGGCTATTCTGAGTATGACTAACGTTGGACAACACCCAAATTCCTACCATTTCCGAAAGTTCACATTTTTTTAAAATGACATGCCTATTCATTTTCTAAGATCGGGCTGGGCAATCAGACGAGGACAAGAAAGGAAAAGGCCGCATGGAAAAGAAAGCACCAAGTTAACCTAAAACAAGATAAAATGATGTTTTTTTTGTGTTGAGGGGAGTAGGGACCGAGTTGTGTTGTGTTTAGGAACCACCTTAGGATGGAATTCAATGCCAGGCAGATACAGAGTAGACCCACTGAACTTAGTGGGCAGGTCTAACTTCTATGTCATTGTGTCCACTCTGGAGGAAAACAGCAGAGGGGAAAGAGGGAAAGGGATGACACAGCATCTGCTTTGCATGCAGAAAGTCCCAGGTTCAATCTCCAGCATCTCAAAGTATAGCCTGGAAAGACCTGAAAGCCTGGAAAGCTGCTGCCTGATACAAGCCTGATTATTGTTCACATTCATCCCTTGTTAGCGTTTCTTGTTTGCATTCATCCCTTGTTAGTGTTTCTTGTTTGCATTCATCCCTTGTTAGCGTTTGTTTGCACTCATCCCTTGTTAGCTTTCGCGCCAGCTGGGACGCAAGGGGCTGCCTTTTACTCCCCAGGGCCCTTACCAGTCTTCTCCCAGGAGACTCCCCACCGCCCCCCCCAGAACACAGCCCAAATAACATCCCTTTAGTCTAGAGTTACTGAGGGCATTTATCCCTTGTTAGCGGTTGTTTGCATTCATCCCGTGTTAGCTAGTCTGGTTTGCATTCATCCCTTGTTTGCGTTTCTTGTTAGCAGTCATCCCTTGTTAGCATTTCTTGTTTGCATTTATCCCTTGTTAGCATTTGTTTGCACTCATCCCTTGTTAGCTTTCGCGCCAGCTGGGACGCAAGGGGCTGCCTTTTACTCCCCAGGGCCCTTACCAATCTTCTCCCAGGAGACTCCCCACCGCCCCACCCCCCAGAACACAGCCCAAATAACATCCCTTTAATCTAGAGTTACTGAGGGCATTTATCCCTTGTTAGCGGTTGTTTGTTTGCATTCATCCCTTGTTAGCTTGTCTGGTTTGCATTCATCCCTTGTTAGCATTTCTTGTTAGCATTCATCCCTTGTTAGCGTTTCTTGTTTGCATTTATCCCTTGTTAGCGTTTGTTTGCACTCATCCCTTGTTAGCTTTCGCGCCAGCTGGGACGTAAGGGGCTGCCTTTTACTCCCCAGGGCCCTTACCAGTCTTCTCCCAGAAGACTCCCCACCTGGCCCCTCCCCCTAGAACACCACCCAAATAACATCCCTTTAGTCTAGAGTTACTGAGGGCGTACCTACCTTTCGAAATAAGAAGTTAACGGTGTCCCACAAACGCAAAGACATTCTGTGACAAAAAAGAATATTATTTGTTTTGAAGATTTATTATAGCTCTATAATGTTTAATCAATGAATGACATCGACTCAGGAATATGAAAACCTTTTTGGCCTGAGAGCCGCATGGCAGTAGTGGGTGGGGCCAAATTAAAAGTAGGCGGAGCAACAAACATAAATTTTACCTTTAGTTTCCACACAAACACTCCTCTCTAACTATCCTCCATTGTCTTCTGTGGGAGGGTTTTTCTTTCATTGTCATTCCCATGTCAACAATTGTCCTGCCAGCATTGCCATGACAAAGCGTATTTTATTTTACTTTCTTTATGAAGGTATTTATAAAACTGCCAGCTTGTAATAAGAAGTGGTGTACACCATGTCAAACCAAGAACAGACTTCCCACACCGATGGCAGTATAGATCTCCGCAGAGACAATGCAATATTTACAGGACTTGGAAAAGAACAAGTTAAGGGCAGCGTTAGAAACTGAGATATGGAAGCTACGAGCTCATAGAATCATAGAATCCTAGAGTTGGAAGAGACCACAAGGGCCATCCAGTCCAACCCCCTGCCAAGCAGGAAACACCATCAAAGCATTCCTGACAGATGGCTGTCAAGCCTCCGCTTAAAGACCTCCAAAGAAGGAGACTCCACCACACTCCTTGGCAGCAAATTCCACTGTCGAACAGCTCTTACTGTCAGGAAGTTCTTCCTAATGTTTAGGTGGAATCTTCTTTCTTGTAGTTTGAATCCATTGCCCCATGTCCGCTTCTCTGGAGCAGCAGAAAACAACCTTTCACCCTCCTCTATATGACATCCTTTTATATATTTAAACATGGCTATCATATCACCCCTTAACCTTCTCTTCTCCAGGCTAAACATACCCAGCTCCCTAAGCCGTTCCTCATAAGGCATCGTTTCCAGGCCTTTGACCATTTTGGTTGCCCTCCTCTGGACACGTTCCAGCTTGTCAGTATCCTTCTTGAACTGTGGTGCCCAGAACTGGACACAGTATTCGAGGTGAGGTCTGACCAGAGCGGAATACAGTGGTACTATTACTTCCCTTGATCTAGATGCTATACTCCTATTGATGCAGCCCAGAATTGCATTGGCTTTTTTAGCTGCTGCATCACACTGTTGACTCATGTCAAGTTTATGGTCTACCAAGACTCCTAGATCATTTTCACATGTACTTCTCTCAAGCCAGGTGTCACCCATCCTGTATTTGTGCCTTTCATTTTTTATTTTATTTTTTGCCCAAGTGTAGTACTTTACATTTCTCCCTGTTAAAATTCATCTTGTTTGCTTTGGCCCAGTTCTCTAATCTGTTAAGGTCATTTTGAAGTGTGATCCTGTCCTCTGGGGTATTAGCCACCCCTCCCAATTTGGTGCCATCTGCAAACTTGATCAGGATGCCCTCAAGCCCATCATCCAAATGCTAAATGGCACCTTCAACCTATGTTACGGGCGCAACAGCAGAATGTCCAGGAATGCTCTTTATAAACAAGAATACAAAGCTGAAAATGAATGGACTGCAGCTAAAATATAATGTTCAGTTTTCACATGGCCTAGTTCTTCCCCACCTGCCCGCCCACCCCACTAATATTCTTAAGAGGGACTCTTCTCTAGTCTTCAGAGAGTAACTGGAAGTGGGGAGGCAGAAAAAGGTCCTCCTTTCCTTCCATTCGGGGATGCGATGCGGGGTGGCGCTGTGGTCTAAACCACTGAGCCTCTTGGGCTTGCCGATCAGAAGGTTGGCGGTTTGAATCCCCACAATGGGGTGAGCTCCCGTTGCTTGGTCCCAGCTCCTGCCAACCTAGCAGTTCGAAAGCACGCCAAAAAGTGCAAGTAGATAAATAGGTACCACTCTGGCAGGAAGGTAAACGGCATTTCTGTGCGCTGCTCTGGTCTCAGTGTTCCGTTGCGCCAGAAGTGGCTTAGTCCTGCTGACCACATGACCTGGAAAAACTGTCTGCGGACAAACACCGGCTCCCTCGGCCTGTAAAGCGAGATGAGCGCCACAACCCCAGAGTCGTCTATGACTGGACTTAACTGTCAGGGGTCCTTTCCCTTTCCCTTCCCCCCCTTCCACTCTGCAGCTATAACCTGAAATCTTAGGTGCAGTACTGCGCCCAGAGCTCAGAATCTGCTTGCGCTAATGAAATTCCCTGTCGCAAAATGCACCTAGATTCTAGAACAATGGGAGTTTCAAACGCTGTTTAAGAGGGAAAGTCAGGTTGCAAAAACATACCATTTCTTTCTGGTGCTTCCAGCTCTGCTTCTCTCTCTAGTTCAGGGACTGTTTCAGCCTGTGTGAAGGCAGACGAAGAAAGTGAAAAATGGATTACCTGTGTCAGGAAAACCCCCTCCCCGCGACTGGCAGAGTCGCGGGAGCGTTTGGACTATAGAGACCCACGTCCGCTGTTTACCAGCTCGTCCTCCCCCTCCTCCGCCGGAAGCGACCATTCCTCAAGCGGGGAAGGGGAGGTGGAGACAGGAAGGCGGTGCAGGGGCTTGGAAGGGGTCAGAGAACCTCAGCACCGCAGGGAAAGTGGGGATAGGGGTCAGGTTCCCACGCTCCGGGGTCGGATGCAGGAAGGACGTGGGAGAGGGAGGCGGGGGTTTAGAATCCCGCGCCTCTTTTGCTGGACAAAGAACCGGAAGAGTTCATTCCTGGACTGTGCAGAAGGATGAGATGGACGTTTGAACTTTTGCTCCACTGTACATAGCTGTGCACAATAAAGAACTTAGTTTTAGAAGTTCTTCATCTTGGCGCTTTACTCATGAGCAACCACTGAACGTCCTAACAACCTGCTTTCCAGTTCTCTTAGATAGCCGTCGTCCTATGTCGGCCTTCTCCACAGAATCACAGGGGTCAGAAGGGACCCCAAGAGTCATCTTGCCCAATCCCTTGCAATGCAGTGATCACAATTAAACAATCCATGACAGAAGGCCACCCAACATCTGCCTAAAAACCTTGAACGAAGGAGTGTCCACCACCTCCCGAAGGAGACCGTTCCACTATCGAATAGTTCTTACCCTCAGAAAGTTCTTCCTAATATTTAGTCAGAATCTCCTTTATTGTAATTGGAATCTGTTGATCCTGGTCCTACCTTCAGGAGCTGCTGAAGTATTTGATGACAGCTATCCTACCTCATCTCACTTCCCTGCTCTCCGGGCTAAACATTCCCACCTCCCTCCACCATTCCTCATAGGGCTTGGTTTCCATACCTTCTATCATCCTGGTCATCTTGGCTTTAGAAACATGGAGTCATAGAGTTGTAGAGTTGGAAGGGACCCCCGGGGGTCCTCTAGTCCAACCCCCTGCTATTCAGGAATCTCAGCTGAAGCATCCATGATAGACGGCCAGCCAACCTCTGCTTTAAAACCTCCAAGGAAGGAGAGTCCATAACCTCCCGAGAGAGACCGTTCCACTGTTGAAGAGCTCTTACTTTCAGAAAGTTCTCCCTGATGTTTAATCAGAATCTCATTTCCTGTATTTTGAAGCTATTGGTTTGAGTCCTTGCCTCCAGAGCAGGAGAAAACAAGCTTGTTCCCTCTTCCACGTGACAGTCCTTGAGATATCTGAAAGATGGCTATCCTATCTCCTCTCAGTCTCCTCTTTTCCAGGCTAAACATACCCAGCTCCTTCAACCGTTCTTCATAAGGCCTGGTCTCCAGGCCTTCTATCATCTTGGTCACCCTCCTCTGCGCTGCTGGCCCAGTTTGTTAATAACCTTCTTAAATTGTGGTGCCCAGAATTGGACACAGGTGGGCTCTGACCAAAGCAGACCAACTTAGTGCCTCTAGGGATCATTTTTGGACTAATACTTAGCAAATTAATTAACATCATCTTTATCATCATCATCATCATCATCAGCCATCTACTACAAAGGAGTCCTGTAGGGAACCGGATACTGGATGGGACTGATTCTTGGTCTAATCTAGCCGGGCTCCTTGTATGCTCTCAAGATCCCACCACAATTTTAATTCTCTTTGCTTCCATTTAGCATGATGATCATCTCAGTTGACTAGCAATAGATTTCTGCAGGTCAGGTGCGAAGCTTTTTCGGCTAATTTGTTACTGTGACTGTGTGGAACCCAGTTCAGCTACTGATTGATTGTGTGACTGCAAAAATGGATAAAAGGCCCCCCCCCCATCCAAACAATGACTATAATAAGTGCAGCTAAGAAAATAATAATATTTTTAATTTTTATCATCTACAATAACGTCTTACTTATTTTATAGCACAGTACATTGATTATTGCTTTCATTTTATGGATCAATGGTCTAGTTAGATAGTAAAATCCATGTTAAATTGCTGTTTTAGGATTAATCCGTTTTGCATTACTTTCTATGGGAAAGCACGCCTCGGTTTTGGAACAGACTTCCGGAATGGATTAAGTTTGAGAACCAAGGTACCACTGTAATTTTCTCTTAGACCATGGGTAGGCAAACTAAGGCCTGGGGGCCAGATCCAGCCCAATCGCCTTCTAAATCCAGCCCGCGGGTGTTCCAGGAATCTGTATGAGTAGAATGTGTGCTTTTAAAATGCATCTCTGGGTTATTTGTGGGGCATAGGAATAGTCCGGCCCCACACAAGGTCTGAGGGACAGTGGACCGGCCGGCCCCCTGCTGAAAAAGTTTGCTGACCCCTGTCTTAGACCACAACTACTGGAGACGCTTTAAGGAAAAACACCTCTTTACCGAGCTCACAGTTGCCTCACGAGGGTTCGCTTGCGAAGAAGCCGGGCCCGACGAGGTCCAGATGTCTAGCACCAGCCACAGAAGCAGCACGGCCGATCCCACCAGGTGGAACTCCCAGGGCGAGTCTGAAAGCCAGCAGAAGCCATGCTTCAAGCAGAAAGACTTGCGGAAGTTTAGCAGCTTGTTCCCCTCCTGGTAGGTGGTGCCTGGGCCTTCCCGCACTACTATCCTGCCGCTGTGGGGGGAGGGATCTCTGTTTTCCTTCTTATCCAACAGCAGGGAACTGAGCACCAAAGCTGCATATGCGTATCTCATGCTAAGTCCATGCCACTGCGTCGAGGGCGCAATCCAAGTGGGTATTTGTGTGTGTTTTACATCCGCCCCATCGCGCCAGGAAGCCAAGCTGGGACCTTTGCAACAGACAGGTTGCCTGGCCAAGAAAAGATGGGGCAGGTCTACATACAAAATGTTGGCCTCTCATCTCAGTTATGTCACAATAAGATCACTGCAGGGCCTGGTTGCTAAGGGACTGATTTGTGGCTCAAAGCTGGTGGAGAGGGATGCTTTTGGGGTGGACACAGTTTATCAAACTTGTTCCCCTTAACGCCGCTATCTGTCAGGAGTCCAGGTTCCCAGTTTGATAATACAGTAAGCGTAGGTAATTGAAAAGGAAGATTTATTGCAAAAACGAACAGATAGCTCCGGACAGCTCTAACACGACCCCTGGCATTATCACTCAAGATTACCCTTCTGAAGACTCCTTCCGGTGTCTACAGAATATATTGAACCGCCACCCTTTGCATCTCATTTTGCTTCCGATCTAGCAGCCCTCCCATTCACCGACTTTTCGGACTTAATGGATTATCTCCAGCCTCTTCCTTTTCTGACCGACTATCTCTGTGCCTGTTGGCTCCTGTTTGTGCTTCCTGAGAGCTTTCGCTGTGTTTGTTGTAAACAAAATCTGCCTTTATTCCCTTATGGGGTACACAAGAGGCCTTATAGAGTCCTTTGTAGGTTCTTCATCGGTAGGAGAAAATAACAGAGGCCAACCAGAGAATATTGAGAAGCAAAGGAGCTAGTAAGCCTGATCTTCATTAAAGTTGTTGCAACAGGGTACTGCCCTCACACACAGGAGTTTGGAGGAGGACCTAGAACAAAGGTGTGCCTGCCCTTATACAGACATTTAAATTTCCCACCCTGGAGTCCAAGACCACCCCCAGAAACATCATACATACATCACAGAAGGGGTGTAGCCCAAGACCACCACCCCAGATACATCATACCTACATCACAGAAGAGGCAGTCTAAAACAGAAATCTGAGTGCGTTGTTTATCTCCTGTCTGCCAGGTTATATGATAATGCCTTATTTGATTGCCTTTCCTGGTAGTCTGGCCATTCCTTTGAGGTGGTAATTACTTAATTCCTGAGGCAATGGGAAGGTTCCCTCACCCCCTCCCTCCTTGCAGAGAAACATTTGGTCAGTTTTAGGAGTCAAAATGGTTTCAGGACTGTCCTCTCAGACATGTGGCTATACATTCATGTACGTGTTTGCTTGGTACACTTATGAACATTTATTATATATCTAAGACAGGGGTCAGCAAACTTTTTCAGCAGGGGGCTGGTCCACTGTCCCTCAGACCTTGCGGGGGGCCAGACTATATTTTTGGGGGGGGGGGAAATGAGCAAATTCCTATGCCCCACAAATAACCCAGAGATGCATTTTAAATAAAAGCACACATTCTACTCATGTAAAAACACGCTGATTCCCGGACCGTCCGTGGGCCGGATTTAGAAGGCAATTGGGCTGGATTCGGCCCCTGGGCCTTAGTTTGGGGACCCCTGATCTAAGACCTTAGAATTCCTATAACAATTCCCCCCTTGGGGGGCTATACTTTTTCTTTTAAAAAAATTACCCCACAAAATATTAACCTGGTGTTTTTTTATGGATGCATTTGTGTAAATCTGAAAAGTCTTGCATGTCAGGCCCCTTAAGGCTATAGACCACATGTCTCAGAGGACAGTCCTGAATCAGCTGCCACTGAGCTTGAGGAACACGAGTTGGTGCTTACCCCATGCAGCGGTGGTGGACATCCCATGGTCTCTCCCTGGCCACTGCTGCCAGCCTCTTCCCTTGGACAGCTTATAAACGGCTGATGAGCGTGGGAAGAAGTGGAGAGATTGCCTCTGCCATATATGTGGGCCTCCTTTCTGCAAAGTTTTGTTTTGATTGCAACACTTTTTGCTTCTGTGTGTGCGTTATTGGTTTGTTGTGGTTTTGTTCTTGTTTTTTATTATTACAGGGAGGTTTTTTTTGTTTTAAAGTTTTGTTGGAAGCTGCCCAGAGTGGCTGGGGCAACTCAGTCAGATGGGCGGCCTATAAATAATAAAATAATAATAATTATTAATAATTACTATCATCAATAATTATAATTATCATCATCATCATCTTTATTGAAAGTTCAAAAAGTATATAATTATATGTGTACTAAACATGGTGGGATGTAAATAAAAGAGAGGAAAAAAGAGAACCCGTGTAGAAGGGAAAATAAAAGGGGGGGACCCCCAAAACTGTATACATTACAAGGTTGTTAATGTACTTCACCAGATCTTAACCTAACCTATTACAGTATTTTAAAGAACAGATTCCAAATATCATTGAATTTGTCTGTGGCAAGTCTGTTTTTATAGGCAAGTTGTTCACGTTGCGAGTTTGTATAAGGCCTCAATCCAATCGTAAAAGGGATGTATATTATTAAATATTATTATGTACTGTGTGTTTTATTTTGCATTTTTAAGTTGTGAACCGTCCCAAGATCTGTGGATGAAGGACAGCATACAGATGTAATGAACAGAATAAAAAACAGCCACAAGCAGTTGCTTGGTTTTAACAACACCTTCGCTATACCTTTCTTCCAAACTCCCCCACCCTAGACACCCCTTTCTGGTTTCATCCCCAAACCACGTATATGTTTATTAAGGGCCTTTTCCACTGGACCTGCCCCCCCCCACCAAAGAACCTCTTCAATACCAGAGATATTGCAGCAACAGGAATCAGAAGGGGGGGCGAGAGTGCCCTCAGGTGCTGCTTTTGGGTTTCTCATAATGGGCATCTGGTTGGCAGCTGTTGAGAGCAGGATGCTAAACTAGATGGGCCACTGGCCTGATCCAGCTCCTCATACATCCTTTAGGATAAGGAAGTAAACACAACACAGGAGAGAGCGAGAGAGAGAACAAAAGTATAAATAGTTTCCTTTTTAATTTCAGCACAAAAAAAGAGAACTCTTCCACCAGGTGTTCCACGTGATAGAAAACAACAGAGACGACATGTGTCTGCCGGCTGTGGGGGGGGGGGAAGGACCAGGAGCCAGGAAATGGGCCTGCTGGTTGCTAACACCCCTCACACCAAGACCGTAAAGCAGGCATAGGCAAACTCCAGCCCTCCAGATGCTTTGAGACTACAATTCCCATCATCCCTGACCACTGGTCCTGTTAGCCTGGGGATGATGGGAATTGTAGTTCCAAAACATCTGGAGGGCCGGAGTTTGCCTACGCCTGCTGTAAAGCCAGGGTTTCTCCAGCTGTTTTTGGACTACAGTTCCCATCATCCTTGACCACTGGGTCCTGCTAGCTAGGGATGACGGAAGTTGTAGTCCAACACAGGGAAAACCTTGCTATAAGCTTAGGGAGGCCAGTTTGCCCTTTGCTAAATCCTCCCCTGGATTCCTTCCCTCCCTCGCATGGCCATTAGAGGCTCTGGGCAAGCATGTCCAAATGTACACAGAAAAAGAGGACGCCCCAGGCTGCTTCAGGTTGAAGTGGGCACACTGGTTTGGCCCGGCATCTTGTTAAACTGGGTGCTTCTTGCCAAAACGCCACCCGCCCAGCTCACCTGCCCTTCCTGCCCATAAGGGTGTTCCTTCAAGCTGCTTGGGCTCTACTTCTCTTCTCCAGTGGTGGCTGGAGCCCAATGGGCGAAAGGCAGGGAGCCCAACAGCAGGTGGCACCAAGGCCGGAGCCAGGCAGAGCCAGCTATTTCTAGCTAAGTCTTCTGGCTGAGCATAGAGGAGGAAGCTAACACAGGCAGGATTGCTTGTAAGAAGGCAGGCAGGGTTGTTTTACACACACACACCCCCGCCGGGGGGGGGGAGTTTGCTGGCTGATGTTGGCAAGGCAGCGCCCAATTTGCCCTACCGGACTGGCCTCCACTGTAATCTTCCCTGCCATCAGCTAAAAATGCAAACAGGCGCAAGGCAGTGTGAGAATCAGGAGTGGGATGGGGGAGAGAAAGTGGATCTGAACCACCATGAACGAAGGCAGGCTGGCGTTTGTAAGGGGTGGGGTGGGGGGTGGGAGAAAGAACCCCATAACCTATCAGAAAGACTCTCCGCCTGGGAGTGGCGGGTGAGGACAAGGGGCGATACACAAGCCCAGCGGTGCAAGCTCTTCACAGCTGCAGACCCAGAGGGAACGAGCGCCGTGAGGGCTCCCCACAATCTCAGCCTGGAGCTGGGGAAGCCAGGGGAGGTGTGAAGGATTTGGGAGGAAGAGAGATCTAAGGGTAAAAGGGAGCAGGGCTGGGACATCGCTAAGTGTTAAACCAGCTGCCACAGTTTCACTGCTGGGATGATGAGCTCTTGGTGCAGTGGCTGGCATGGGGAAATGCCACCCTCGAGCTGCCCAATTCTGACAACATAACTGGTAACGTGAGCTCCAGTGCCCACCAGCCCTCATCACTGGCCACATTGGCTGGGTGCTGATAGGAGATTGGGGGGGGGGGTCCCAGCAGCGATATGGAGGAGGACCACAGTTCAGTCACCGCTCCCTTGCTTTACACACAAGTTAAAAGCAACAACGTTGAGCTGCACGGGAGGTGCGTTGCGACTGTTCCCAGGAAATGCCAGCCAGGATCCCCAGTCCAACATCGCTCAGAGCATTTTTTTTTGCACAGCAGGATTGACCAAGGGGATGGGGTAGCGAGTCTTGGAAGGCACAGTTGGCAAGAGCTGGGCCAGAGGAAGAAAGCTTGGTCAGAAATGGACACACACACACATCCCAGCCCAGTTCTGTAACAGAGAAAGGGACTCTCCATTTGTGGGCGAAGCCTCTCCTGAAGCCCCGGGGGACCCCAAAGCAGCTGTACAGAGCCTATCTGCAGTCCCGTGCGGAGAACCTAAGGTAAGGATGGTGAGAGGAGCGCAATGTTGAAGAAAGTTGAGAATGGCAACAAGGAGGAGAGGCCGTGGACACAGCGAACTGCAGGACTTCCCGGGCCAGGTGTTTCGGGGTTTGGCTTCACCTCCGCCGTCTCCCAAGGGCAACGGTGCCGGGAGGCTGGCGAGAGCGTGGTGCACAGCAAGGTCCACAACCCAGCGGCAAAGTCACGTCTGCGCCAGGGGAAGCTCCTCCAAGCCTTCCTTCCCCAGGCGGTATCGGGCCAGGTCCTTCCGTGTGACCAGACCAACCACCTGCAGGGACAGAAAGACAGAAGCTCAGGTCACTCGGAAGCGGCAGAACCAGGCCCTGAGCAGAGGTGCTTCTAGGTAAAAAGCTAAAGGACCCCTGGGCGGTTAAGTCCTGTCAAAGGCGACTATGGGGTTGCGGACCTCAACTCGCTTTCAGGCCAGCAGGACTGAGCCGCTTCTGGCACAACGGAACACCATAACGGAAACCAGAGCGCACGGAAACGCTGTTTACCTTCCCGCCGCAGAGCTACCTATTTATCTACTTGCGCTGGTGTGCTTTCAAACTGCTAGGTTGGCAGCAGCTGGGACAGAGCAACGGGAGCTCACCCCGTTGCGGGGATTCAAACCGCTGACCTTCTGATCGGCAAGCCCAAGAGGCTCAATGGTTTAGACCACAGCGCCACCTAAGAGGTGCTTCTAGCCCAGAGGTACCGAAACATGGAGGTGTTGGACCCACATTCTCCCTGACAGGTGACCATGCTTGCTGAGGCTGATAGGAGTCTGCTCCCAGACTTTGGAACTCCCTCCCTGGAGAAGCTAGACTGTCTCCCTCCTTTCTGTCTTTCCCCTGGCAGGTGAAGACTGTTATTCCAACAGGCTTTTGGGAACTGACTGCCTTTTAGGAAAGGGCTTTTTGTTTGTCTGTCTGTTTCCGCTATCAGTGTTTTAATAGATTTGCATTTACATTCCATTACAGTTCACCCTTTAGCCATTATCTTTTCTATGTTTATATGTGTTGTATGTGTTTAGCCAGCTGCCCAGATCACTTGGTTAGAGCGCGGCGATGATCACGCCAAGGTCGTGGGTTCGATCCCCAATACAGGTCCTCCTGCACTGCGCGGGGGCTGGACTAGAGGACCCTTGGGGGCCCCTTCCAACTCTACGTTGCTAAGATTCTATCCGTGTTTCTTTTAAACTTTTGTGAGTTGCCTCAAATTCCGGTTCTGATAAAAGGTGGGATAAAATGAAATGAATAATCAATCAATTCATTAGGAAATAATAATAATAATAATAATAATAATAATAATAATAATAATAATAATAATAAAAAGTAAAAAATGTAAAGAAGACAAAAAGCTACATTAATACCTGGGGTCAGACTACTGGTCTATCTAGACCAGCTGTCCAGGATCCCCAACAGAGAGGGTCTTTCCCCAACCCTACCTGGAGATACAGGGACTCAAACCTGGGACCCTCCCCATGCAAAAGGTGAACTCTGGCACTGGGTGTCAGGCGACAGGGAATCCGATCCCTCCCCAAGCAGATAAACAAGAGGAGTTCTTATCAAGTAATTTATTCCATAGTTCACAGAGAGATACAAAGGAATGCAGCCTCCCTAAAATAATGGCGTTGCTCCGAATAAAGTCCCACCACCCCCTCCATTTCTCATATTCTACGTCATCCCTGTGACGGCTAATCTGAGCCTTCTGTTCTATTACCCTCAATGCTTGCCTGGTCCTGGGAGGGTGGGTGGGTCAGGAATGCTCTCCAAAGACACTGAGCCTGTCAGCTTCCTCTCCCCTGGTGTTACTTCTTCTTCCTGCCCCTCTTCCAGTATTTCCCAGCTTCTCCCCTCTGCAGCCTCTGAACTGTGACCTTCTGCAAACCACTGTTCTAAATCTATACTGTCCTCCTGTTCTTGGGAAGGTTCAGGAGAAGAGGCGTGCGGCCCCCAACCATTCCTCCTCAGTCCAGCCCTTCACACTGGGCTACACTCCCTCAAGGCCACCTCCTTGAGAGATCCTGCCACCTCGAGCAGGGTGTTTCTTCCACCCTTTACTCACCTGGTTATGATTATCCACCACCACGAGGTGGCGCAAGCCCAGGGCCCGGAACAACTTGTAAACCCTCGTTAGGGTGGCTTCCTGCAAACCGGGGAAATCATATTAGACAAGAGAAAGGCAATGTGTTCCCCACCCCCCACACTCCCCAGAAATGCCTTCAAAGCAACAGACGTTGCCCCCCCTCAACCCGGGCCTACCAAGGGCACGGTGTAAGGCGAGGGGTTCATGAATTCGGTCAGGTCCATCATGCACTTGCGCTCGTCCTGGGAGACGTGGATCGACTGGATGGGGGGGAAGCGGGGGTAGGCGTCCCGGAAATCCTTCAGCTTCAGCCGCCGCTGCACCAGGGAAAGGTTGGCTCTCTCCACGAAGACCTAAAAGGGGTCAGGCACGGTGGTGGTGGCACAGGGGGCAAACCGACGGGGGTGCCCGCTAGCCCCTGCTCCCTGCCCTCTTCCCTGGGGTTTCCCCAAGTCCTCCTGCTGACTGGGGGACCCTCCCATCCTGCAGAGAGGTTTGACTCCAACTGCACCGTGACTTGAAACCGAATGTTGGATTAGGCGAAAACGTTCCTCTTCAACCAGACCTCGGGCTTATTTAAAAAGGGGGCATTGGGTGTCAATGCGTTGCGGGAGAGGAGAGGGGGCTTATTTGTTTGTTTTTGTTCTTTTTTATCATGCATTTTTTTAAAATATTGCAATTTTATGTTGCGAACCGCCCCAAGATCTACGGATAAAGGGTGGTATACGATTTTAATAAAATTATTGTTGTTGCAGCTATGGGACTCTCACCCACAGGGAGACAGTGATGGCCACCAACGTGGATGGGTTTATTATTATTATTATTATTATTATTATTATTATTATTATTATTGACGCAGGTGGCGCTGTGGTCTAAACCACAGAGCCTAGGGCTTGGTGACCAGAAAGTCCGCGGTTCGAATCCCCACGACGGGGTGAGCTCCCATTGCTCGGTCCCAGCTCCTGCCAACCTAGCAGTTCGAAAGCACGCCAGTACAAGTAGATAAATAGGTACCACTCCGGTGGGAAGGTAAACGGCATTTCCGTGTGCTGCTCTGCTTCGCCAGAAGTGGCTTAGTCATGCTGGCCACATGACCCGGAAGCTGTCTGCGGAAGTGGACAAATGCCGGCTCCCTGGGCCAGTAAAGCGAGATGAGCAACGCAACACCAGAGTTGTCTGTGACTGGGCCTAACAGTCAGGGGTCCCTTTACCTTTATTATTATTATTAATTAAATTTGCATACCGTCCTTCATCCATGGATCTCAGGGCTGTACACTCCATAAAAAGGCATGATAAAAACTCCAAAAATACGTAAGAACAAGAACAAACTGGGAAAACCCACGGAAGGCTACTGGCCATCACTGCTATGCTCTGTCTCCACAATCAGAGGCAGCAATGCTTCTAATTATTGCTTGCTGGGAACCGCAGGAGGGGAGAGGGCTCTTGTGCTTGGGGGTTTCCCCACAGGCATCTAGTCGACCATAGTGAGAACAGGATGCCGGGCTAGGTGAGCTCTTGCGCCAGATCCACAGGGCTCCCCTTACGTTCTTGCGACTTCTGTCTGTCTTCCCTTCTGCCTCCTTACATCACACGCTCCCCAGATCTGTTCTGGAGGGTTGGGGGAACCCCAAGAGTAGATGGGTTGAGGGGTGTGCAGAGGAAAAGGAGGGGGCGCTCCACTGCCACAAGCAGAAGTCGTTTTGCTCGCGCATACAACCCAGAGAATCCGACCGGTCTGGCAGCAGAGCAGGAGTGGGGAACCTGCGCCCCAATCCAGATGTTGCTGGACTACAACTCCCATCACCCTGACCATGCTGGCTGGGGCTGATGGGAATTGTAGTCCAGCAACACCTGGAGGCGGGCCAGGTTCCCCATTCCCTGCGGTGCTTTGTTTGTTTTTATTTAACCAAATTTATACACTGCTTGATTACAGGGAAGAAGTCCAAGCGGCTTCCCGAGATACACTCAAATTATCGATCGCAGTCGTTAAAAACATTAAAACTAACAGCAAAAGAAACTGAAATGTGGCAGAGCAGATGATGCTCTGTGACCGAGCTGCGGCCCTCACCTTGTGCTTCAGGAGAACAATCAGCTGGGAGCGCAGGATCAGGCCTCGCAGTCCCGCTGCCTGCAAGGAGAGAGACTTTCATTGGAGCGCCTCGTGCGTAGAACTCTCTTGGCCCCAACAATCCCCCCACCCATCCTTTCCACATGATTTCAAGCACCAGGAGGAAGGGAAGGTATTTAAACATCTGGGCTGCTGCTATTGTTTCCGCCGGAGCTTATTTCAGAATTGGTACGCTGTCATTTTGCGGGTTTACTTCGCTCAGAATTATAAACCTGCAAGTACACTGTACGAACGATGGGCAAGTGGTAAGGCATCGAACTGAGGAGCCATTACCTTGCCCTGGTGGGCACGCAAGACAGATACTAAAAGAAGGGGCTTGTTTTCGCAAGGCAGTGTAGTGCAGCGGTTAGAGTAATGCACTACGACCTGGGAGACCAGGGTTCTAATCAAGCCATCCAGCCATGAAGCTCACTGGGTGTGTGACCTTGGGCCCAGTCACCATTTCTCAGCCTAACCTACCTCACAGGGCTGTTGGGAGGATAAAACGGGACACTGATCTCCTTGGAAGACAATGGCAGTGGATAGATGTAATAAATAAGACAATGTGTAATACATCTTATGAACACACATACGCATTTTACTCAAGTTCTACAAGTGGGCCTTAAAAAAAGTAGGAGGCTGCCTTAGCCGGACCTTTGCTCCATCTAGGGGTCAGCAAACTTTTTCAGCAGGGGGCCGGTCCACTGTCCCTCAGACCTTGTGGGGGGCCACACTATATTTGGGGGGGGGGAATTGAAACAATTCCTATGCCCCACAAATAACCCAGAGATGCATTTTAAATAAAAGGACACATTCTACTCGTGTAAAAACACGCTGATTTCCGGACCGTCCGGAGGCCGCATTCAGAAGGCGATTGGGCCGGGTCCGGCCCCCAGGTTGCCTACCCCTGATCTAGCTCAATACTGTTGACACTGGCAGGCAGCAATGGCCTTCCAAAGTTGTCAAACTGGGTTTTTTCCCAGCCCTACCTGGAGATTGGACCTGGGACCATCTATGTGAGAAGCAGGGGCCACCTGCTAACTTTTCCTCCAAGAAACAGGGTTCCGAGCATCAAGACACCCAAGTCAGTTGCCCCCGCCCTACCTGATCGGTGCCTGGAATGCTCTCCACCACAGGGAACCCGTTGTGGTTGGACGACGTATCGCTTAGGATGTCCACAATAACGCCCACTTTCTCAATCCTTCGGAGGGAGGTCACTGGGGTGCTCATCACTTCTCTGCAGGGGGGGGGGGAATGAAACAACACACAGCGATCACATTAAAAGCCCACAGAGGGGAGGAGTGTGGACTGTGAGGCCTTCTCTGTGGTGGCCCCCTTAGTTGTGGAATTTCCCTCCACACACAAAGAGGCGCACCTAGCTTCTCCGGTACACAGCTTTCAGATAATGCTGAAGACGCAGTTCTGTTACCCTGGCCTTTTGACTCGGCTCCCTACACTCCCTCTTTAAACAAGCCCCTTTGTTCAGCGTCATGAGGACTAGCATCTTGCTTTGCTGTTGCGGGAAGGTCTTACGAGCTCACGCCTTGCACTCATAAAGTCCCAGGTTCCGTTCCCAGAATCCCCAGGCAGGGCTGGGAAAAGATCCCCCGGCTGAAAGCTCAGGGAGTTTAATGGTCCAATGTTCTCACTCGGTATAAGGCAATGCCCTAGATAAAACATGCAAGGAATGAGGTCTGCCTGAATTTGTCAGGGTCAGATTCGGGTTGCGTGCTTTCGGGACTCTATTCCTGAGACTGTGATTTGTTTCAACGCTGGATTTTAAATCGCTGCAACCCTGCTGCTGGTGGAGGGTGGGATGATATATTTAAGGAACAGTAATGCCAACAGCAGCGCTTTCAGGTTTTTCCATACACCGAGAACCGGTACAAACCCTGCTGCACCCTGATCCTGTCAGCTTAAAGGTAAAGGAACCCCTGAATGTTAGGTCCAGTCACAGACGACTCTGGGGTTGTGGCGCTCATCTCATTCTATAGGCCGAGGGAGACAGCTTCCGGGTCATGTGGCCAGCATGACTAAGCAGCTTCTGGCAAACCAGAGCAGCGCATGGAAACGCCGTTTACCTTCCCGCTGGAGTGGTACCTATTTATCTACTTGCACTTGATGTGTTTTCGAACTGCTAGGTTGGCAGGAGCAAGGACTGAGCAACGGGATCTCACCCCGTCGCGGGGATTCTAACCGCCGACCTTCTGATCAGCAAGCCCTAGGCTCTGTGGTTTAGACCACAGCGCCACCCGCGTCCCTGTCAGCTTACCTGGCGGTAAACGAGTGAGATGTGACAGGGGCTTCCCAGTGCAGGAACGGGACACTCTGAAGCTGGATGTGCATGTCATACAAACCCTGGAAAGAGAAGAAATTGTGAACTGGGGCACATCTGGTGGGCAGGGCCGGATTTAGGTTTGATGAGGCCCTAAGCTACTGAAGGTAATGGGGCCCTTTATATATAACTCTAATTTTGATAACTCTTGAGTTTGCATTTTAAAATTTAAAGGAGTTTCTTTTTAAAAAAAAGGTTCTAGAGCTTAAGATCTGAGGGTCAGATGAGGCTTGTCAGCCTGGGAAGCTAGCAGAATTTCTGAGAGAGCTTTTCCTTCCCACAGCAAGAAATGTAAGTGTGCCGGGATTTACCGTACTTGTCTGTTTATAAGACGAGTTTTTTTGTTAAAAACTGGGGCTCGTCTTATACACAGGCAGCACCTTGGGGGACTGTGTGATTGGTTGCAGCCAAAAAAAGTTCAACAACTCTGGGCAATCCTCCCCTCAAAAAGTTCAACAGCTCTGCCCCCCCCCCCCATTTTCTTAAATCTGAGTCCCCCAAATAGGGGTCGTCTTATACACGGGGGCTTGTTATACACGGAAAAGTACGGTAGGTAGTTCACAGTTCGGCCTTTCCTGAGGCAAAATGTATTTGTTAAGAATTATATCCAGCCAGGCTAACCAACCAACCGCTGAACCAAGCAGTGCCACGCAGAACGAAACGTGGGATATATAGAACCTCCAGGCCTGGCCTGTCCTCTGGGTCATAAGAACAGCCCTGTTGGGTCGGACCAAGGCAGGGGAATCTAGCCCAGAAACCCTCTTTGCACTGTGGCCAGTCACGGGCCTCCACAAAGCCCACCTGCAGGACATGGAGGCAATTCTGCCCCCTGATGATGCTGCTCCCCAGCAACTGGCGTTCCGTGGTAGAGTCCCCCTGGAGAGGGAGGTTCTAGGTGGCCGGCACGACCAACAGCCGCAGGAAGACCCTCACCTCGACAAAATAATCCCCCACAATCTTGGCCGTCATCAGCACCAGCATGATTGGGAAGCCGTAGGTGACGTTGCCTGTCGCCTCCATCATGATAACCGTCAAGCTGAGAGTCATCCTCACAATGCCCCCTAGGAAGACAAGACTGTGTTGGACCTCAAGAATGGCCTCTCCCCATATGAACCAACCTTGGACCCTGAGATCATCCTCTTGACACCCTTCTTCGTGTGCCTCCTCCTCGAGAGGTCCGGAGGGTGGCAACATGAGAATGGGCCCAGGACCTCTATAGGCACTGCCATGCAACCAGTCCATGCAGAATGTAAAGGTAAAGGTAAAGGTACCCCTGACCGTTAGGTCCAGTCGCGGATGACTCTGGGGTTGCGGCGCTTATCTTGTTCTATAGGCCAAGGGAGCCGGCGTACAGCTTCCAGGTCATGTGGCCAGCATGACTAAGCCTCTTCTGGCGAAACCAGAGCAGCGCACGGAAACACTGTTTACCTTCCTGCTGGAGCGGTACCTATTTATCTACTTGCACTTTGATGTGCTTTCAAACTGCTAGGTTGGCAGGAGCAGGGACTGAGCAACGGGAGCTCACCCTGTCACGGGGATTCAAACCGCCAACCTTCCGATCGGCAAGCCCTAGGCCCTGTGGTTTAACCCACAGCGCCACCCGTGTCTAATGTGTGTTATTTTAAGAACATGCCTTCATGTGTTTTACGTTTCAACAGGAATATGTTTTGATTTTATGAATCCAATTATTATTTAATGTTATTGATTTCTACTTTCAAATAGGGAGGAGTGGTTCCTATTATCTGCTTTAAATTTCATTATCTCCCCTCGTGCTGCTGCAGCCTACGAAGTAATGCAATGTGTGTTATTTCTATTTATTCTGAGCTACTCTCCTTCCTCAGAGCGAACCTGTAATTAGTGCCGTAGCTGTTTTAAAGGAGCAGGACCAAGCTGAACCCCTTTCTGAAGTGAAAAGGTTTGTAAAAAAAGACTGAACGGCTAAACCAGCAGTGAGAAAGCTGGTTGGACTCCAGCTCCCATCGGCCTCAGCCAGTGTGGCCAACGGTCAAGGATGATGGGTGTTGTAGTCCGATAGCTGGAATGCCAGAGGCTTCTCACAAAGCAGATAATAGTTCATAATATAATATAATATAATATAATATAATATAATATAATATAATATAATATAATATAATATAATATAATATAATATAATATAATATAATATAATACATTAATTTCATTATTAATATGCCACCCATCTGCCTTGGTTGCACAACAAAATATTTAAAACACATCAAACATTAAAAACTTCCCTATACGGGGCTGCCTTCAGATGTCTCAGAGTTCCCTGGGAAGAGGAACTGAGTGTTAAACCACTCTTGGGAATTACAGCTCTGTGAGGAGAACAGAATTCTTCTAAGAAAGCATCCCTTTACAAGCCATAATTCCCAGGATTTTTTTTTTTTTTTTTTTTTTTTTGCAGACAGAGCCATGATTGTTTAAAGCAAAATGAGGATGCTTAAATGCATGGTGCAGACGGGGCCTGGGAAAGTAAGTTTGGTTAAAGGGTTAAAGCCTAACCTGCACCTTCCCACTTCCCAATAAGCTGTGCCCCTTTCTATTCCCTGCCCCAGACATGTATCACTCACCCAGCTGTGCCGCGGCTCCCATCAAGGCATACTTCCCTGGGTCGGCCCAGATCTGAAAGCCCCAACGTAAGAGAGAGGAACAGTCAACACTCAGGACAGCGGGACTAAGCAGCAGGTCGGAGGATCTCCGCTCCAGGCCCCCTCCCTCCCCATTCACTGGAGAAATGGACCTTTCACACCGTGAACAGCAGTAACAAACTGGGGCATGGCATCTGCCCCCCTACTCGCCCAGACCGGTGGTGGAGGATCTCTAGGGCAAGGGGACGATTGGGTGTCATGGACAGACTGGATGCAGAGGAGGGGGAGGGGAGGCACCAGCTGGGGAACCCCCAAGGGAAGAAGGCTGGCTAGCCTCCCATCTGACTGGGTTGCCCCAGCCAATCTGGGTGGCTCCCAACAAAATATGAAAAACACAACAAAGCCTCAAGCATTAAAAAAAAAAACCTCTCTGCTCAGGGCTGCCTTCAGAATGTCTTCTGAAAGTCAGATAGTTGTTTATCTGCTTGACATCTGACGGGAGGGCGTTCCACAGGGCTGGCACCGCTACTGAAACTGCTCTATTCCGAACTTAAAAACGGAAAGCGTAATGCTGGTGGCCAACAAAAGGGGTTCAAAGACTCTCTCAAAAAATGTAGTATAAACACCGACAACCGGGAAACACTGGCCTGTGAGTGCTCCGATTGGAGAACAGCCTTTACCAAAGGTGTCCTGGGCTTTGAAGACGCTCGAACTCAGGACGAAAGGGAGAAACGCGCTAAGAGGAAGGCACGCTTGGCAAACCCTCACCGTGATCAACTCCCGCCCGGAAACCTATGTCCCCACTGTGGAAGGAAGTGTGGATCCAGAGTCGGCCTCCACAGTCACTTACGGACTCACTTTTAAAACTGTGTTCACGGAAGACAATCTTACTTGGCTACGAGGGACCGCCAGATAAGAAGAAGAAGAAGAAGACCACTACTGAGAAGACCCTCTGCCTGGTTCCCTGTGACCTCACTTCTCGCAGTGAGGGAATTGCCAGAAGGCCCTCGGGGCTGGAAAGCTTCACACTTCTGCCTCCCGTCTAAGATCAGACGCCCTGCGTCTCCCCAGCTCCCCTCCCACCTGCAACAACCAGGGGCTTGTTTGCAGCAAAGGTTCTTCAGGCCGTAAGGGAGTGTGCGGGTGGGGGAGAGAGCATCGAGACCACAAGGTGAGGGCAACTCACCCAGCCGCTGGTCATGTAGGAGAGAGAGATGCCAAACAGGCGGCCCCAGGCGGCTCCGATCAGCAGAGAGGGGATGAAGACGCCTGCCGAAACTGTTAGCCCATAGGTCCAACAAGCCAGGAAGAAGTACATCAAGGTGAACAGCCCCAAAGTCATGGGGTCGTACGTGCCTAAGAGGGAGAGCAAAGGGCATCACTCCCCACAACCTGGAACCAGCAGCAAGATTCGCTCAGCAATGCGGCAGGGTAAAAGGCAAAGGTAAAGGTACCCCTGACCGTTAGGTCCAGTCGCGAACGACTCTGGGGCTGCGTGCTCATCTCGCTCTATAGGCCAATGGAGCTGGCGTTTGTCCGCAGACAGCTTCTGGGTGATGTGGCCAGCATGACTAAGCCGCTTCTGGTGAAGCCAGAGCAGCGCACGGAAACGCCGTTTACCTTCCCGCCAGAGTGGTACCTATTTATCTACTTGCACTTTGATGTGCTTTTGAACTGCTAGGTTGGCAGGGTGCTTCCACCTTTTTCTAGGGGGATCGCATTTTAGCCCTTCAAAGAAACAGGTCTCAAGAGCCATCTTTGGGTTTTCCCTGGTTCCAAAAAAATAGGTTAAAGCCGTGTTTCCCAAACTTGGGTCTCTAGTTGGTTTTGGATTCCAACTCCCATCATCCCTAGCTAGCAGGACCAGTGATCAGGAATTATGGGAACTGTAGTCCAAAAAAAAAGGTTGAGACCCAAGTTTGGGAAACATTAACTCTCAAAACATCGACAAATAATATTTAAACAGAAATTCACTCCTAACAATTACAATAATTATTGAATTATTGATCAATAAAAATTAACTGCAAGTCACAATGCATAAAATACAATCGTACCTTAGATCTCGAACGCCTTGGCTCCCGAGCAAATCGGCTCCCGAACGATCGAAACCCAGAAGTGAGTGTTCCAGTTTTCGAATGATTTTTAGAAGCTGAACGTCCGGCGTGGCTTCCGAACGGCTGCATGAGCTTCCTGCAGCCAATCAGAAGCCGCGCTTTGGTTTCTGAACGTTTAGGAAGTCAAATACACTTCTGGAACGGATTGCGTTCGACTTCCAAGATACGAGTGTATCACAATACATCTAAAAACACATCCAAATCTCCCCTAACCTTCCCTGTGATAATACCCACTAGGGCAGCTCTACGTGCCTTTCCTAATTAAAACATTGTGTGCAGCAAAACAAATCATGGACTTGGGAACAAACCCCAGGCAGGGCTCTAGGGTACTGTGAAAAGAAAATTTGATTCCTTCATCCGGTTTCTCTGCCACAGGAACATCAGGTAAAGCCTTTAGAGAGGAGGAAAGCCAAGGACTGCTGCAAGTCCCCTGCTGCCCCGTTTTAGATTTCAGGAATGCACATTTAGGCTAAACGTTTGGAGGGGGCGGGAGGAAGGAGAAGAGACTCATTAACTGTGGGAGCAGATTAAGCGATGGAACAAGTTGCATCTCCCACGGAGCTGGAGAGAGCTCTCCTTCTTCGGATGCATGCAAGGAAGGACCACGCAGGTTGGGAAATAATACAATTTAAAAGCAAATGAAACCCACCTCGAATACAACCCCCCCCCAAACAATTCACAGTAATTCAGGTAGATCACATAAATTTCCGGGCCCAATTCAAAGTGCTGGTTTGGCCCTATAAAGACTGTAAAAGGGGTGGGTATAAGAATGGACGACAACAAGTGAAGGATGAAATGGATATTAATGAAGATATGATTTGGCTACAGAAGGAAAAGATGGACATATGTTTGCAAAAGGAGTGGGAAACCTGATTTAAAAAAAGAAAGAAATTGTATTAAATTAGGTAATTTGGTTTGATTTGTAAAAATTTGGAAAACTAATAAAAATAATTGGGGGGGAAATAGACTGCTCAGAAGATAGATAGATTGATAGACAGACAGACAGACAGACAGACAGACAGACAGATAGATAGATAGATAGACAGACAGACAGACAGACAGACAGATAGATAGACAGACAGATAGACATAAAGATAGATAGATAGATAGATAGATAGATAGATAGATAGATAGATAGATAGATAGACAGACAGACAGACAGACAGACAGACATAGAGATAGATGATAGATAAATAGATAAAGATAGATAGATAAATAGATGATAGATAAATAGATGATAGATAGAAAATTAATGTTTGTCTGTCCATCTATCTAAACATGCTGTCACCAAAATTAGTGGGATCTTGTTGGGAATGTGGAAGAACATTTGCTGGTCGTGGAGCTGGATTTAGGCTCCCAAGATAGGAGCTAGCCAACCCTGCCTTAGAATAACAGGATGAACACGTTCCCCCCCCCCCCCAATCGACTGGCAATGGTTGGACGCTGCTAGTTGGGGAGCAACCGACCTGGGGGGTCATGAAAAAGGCGGACGACACTCTTCTCCGGCGTGTTGAAGAAGGCGGCAGCCATAGAGTTGTATTCGCCGTCGGGACAGAAGAGCTGGTGGGGGGAGGGGGGAGAAGTCGTGTTATTGCAAGAGCAGTAAAAAGGGAAAAACAAAGGAAAGGAAAGGAAAGGAAAAAGGAGCGGGGGTCCAACACCAGTTCCATTATATAACTGCTTTATGAGCACTGGATACAATATTATTATTATTATTATTATTATTATTAGTAGTAGTAGTAGTAGTAGTAGTATACCACCCTGTACCCGGAGGTCTCCGGGCAGTTCACAGAAAAGATCACAACATATATAATCAGAATAAAAACAACAACCCAATAACAACCCCCCCAAAAGAACCACATTTTAAAAGGGTGTAGGATGTCAAACAGAACAACCAAAGGCCTGGTTGAAAAGGAACGTTTTTGCCTGGCGCCTAAAAGTGTATAATGAAGGCGCCAGGCGAACATCCCTGGGGAGAGCATTCCACAGACAGGGAGCCACTGCAGAGAAGGCCCCGTTCTCGTGTTGCCGCCCTCCGGACCTCTTGAGGAGGAGGCACACGAAGGAGGGCCTCAGAAGGTGATCTCAGGGTCCAGGTAGGTTCATATGGGAAGAGGGGGTCCTTGAGGTCCTGAGGTCCTGAGCCGTTTAACATCTGGGGCAGGGAACGGCTCAGAGATTTGGCTTGAGAAGGGCTTGCAAATAAGCCCAGGGGTGTTATCAAATCGCAAATGTGTGTACCAGCCTGCTGTCCTCTCGTAAAAGCGCTGCTCACTTATGAAAGGACACACACACACACACACACACACACACATTTTCAAAAGCTTCTCTGCATGATGCCTGAGAGGCAAAGTCTTGCTTGCCAAAGCTACATGCAAACTTGGGCCCACTGCCAGGGGCAGCGGAGGCGCAACTTTGCCAGCTGGATGCGCCCGGCACCGCACCAACAGTGGCTAGCTCCCATTGGGCTGAAAGCAGGGAGACGGACAGCAGGGGGAGCCACAGAAAACGAAGCCGGAGATGACTAATTTATTGTCCGCCATCTTCCTCCCTGCCGAGCTCTACAAGGGCAAGGCTGAAGTCGTGTGTACACACTGCACCTTGAAAACACATCCGGAACACATTTTTGCCCTCAGAGAATTCTGGGCACTTTAGTTTGCCCCTCACAGAGTTACAGCTCTCAGAGACCCTTAAAAAAAACAAACCCCACAATACCCAGAATTCTTTGAGGGAAAGAATGTGCTTTAAGGGCACAGTGTTGGGACGAAGCCAGAGGAAACTCATTTCCTTTTTGTGAGCGAGGAGAGAGGCATGTGGGGTCTGGTTGAGGGAAGTCTGATCTTGGTGAGAAGGTGCCTAACGGACCTGGTTCCACTTCTCTCCTGCCTCAAGCCCCCGTTGCCCGACAGCGTCCATTCTGGGAGGCAGCCGGCACCCACAGTCCCCCCCTCTGTCGCTCGTTTCCCACCTGGAGCGAGTAGGCCATGCCGCTGCCTTGCAGGGGCTGGCAGTCTGTTGAGGTGTAGATCATGACAAAGGCCACAGCCGCTGTCACAGCGCCCACCAGCATGGCCTCGATGACCTGCAGGCACGGCCGGTGGATATACCTGGGGAGTTTTAAGAAAAGAAAAGACACAAGGGGTTAGGGAGCGGGGCCGGCCCAACGCATTTTGCCACCTGAAGCAACGGGCAAGATGGCCGCCCCTTCCGATTCCGAATATGGGAGCCAACTGGATCTTGCTTCGAGACTGGTGAGATAGGAGCATCCTCCGCTACTCACTGGGTGACCTTAGGGGCCAGTCACTGACGCTCAGCCTAACCAACCTCACAGGGTTGTTCTGGGGATTAAATAAGGAGATGTGTGTGCATCTCACCTTGAGCTCTTTGGAGGAGAGGTGAGATGCAAATGTATTAATAAAAATAAAACCGAGTTAAGGAGATGAGCGGCAGCCTGTGAATCATCCCATCTGTTTCCAATAGGTACACACACACGCACACCCCACACAGTCCGAGAACTGTAAGCCCTAAAAAGGAGTTCCTGTCCAGGCACTTCGGTTATTTCCTTTAGCTAAAAATCAGATGGCCTTTCTCCAGACCTGGCTGCTTTCTAGCGAGGTGGGCGGCTGCAGAGCTGAGCTCATTTGCTCCCGTAAAAGCAACCCTCGCCCCCAAAAGGGAAGCCACCTGGGGAAATAAGCAGAGGCCTGACAAAGGTGGAAGTGTGCCAGACTTTATTTAAAAAAACCAAAAAAAAACACCAACGTAAACGAAAGTACTATCGCAGGTTTCTGGCTCAAACAAAAATCCAGGCAGGAATGTGAAGCAGCCTCCGAAACGCTGGTTCAGCCAAATTCTGGGTGGCTCAGCTCAGAGACGCCTGTGAACACAGCTAAGCTCCAAACACCGTTTCAAAAGGAAGGGCCCTGCACTGTCAAAAGCTGAAACGCAAAGCTTTTTAAAGAGGCATCCATTGTTGGATGTACAGCAGTCGGCTTGAGCCATTCTGCAATGAGCTTTACTCCAGTCCTTGCCCTGGGTCTGAAGTTTGCCGCTTGTTATATTCCGTGTTACCTTCTGCCAGGGTTTTTACCTGATTCGGAACATCGTCAGCCAGTAGTTCAAGGTGTTGAACATGGCTCCAAGAACTCCACCTGCAGCCAGGAGGAAGAAAAAACACCTGCCAATAGGCCTTGAGCAAAGAACCAGCCACTTAAAAACCACAGAAACCAGGACGGAAGAAGCTAGCAGTGTAGGTTGCAGAAATCCCCTAACTCTCTCTTTGGGGCAGCTGTGGAAATGATGCGTCTGAATGGGATGAAGGCAAGGTGGGGAACAGTTTTGCAAAGGATATGCTCTACACTGCCACTCTCCTGCTGGATCAGGAAAACCCTACCCCCACCCCAGACATAGGGTCATGGCTTCTCCCCTCCATCTCCCCTTCTTCTGGGGCTCACAGTAAGCCAGGATATCCCCCTCAGTTCCACAGAGGAAAATTCTTTATTGTGTGCAGGGGCCAAGGTATTAAGGAATTAAGTTCTTTGCCAGATGCTGGAGTCTCTGCAGAAATGCAGAGGATTGTGGAGTCAACAGAGCAAAGGAGTTTTGCCCAGTGAAAAGACAGGCACAGAGAAAGCACTGCATGCCCCAAAATGGCATGGGCTGATAACAAGACACAGTTCTTTTCTAGCCATCAACCAAGAAAGATTTGCTGCTGCATGTCAGGCATGCATTACTGGTGGAACTTATTTCTTTAAAAAAAGGGGGGGGTCCCACATGCACACGCCCCCAACCTCGGAGTAACATCTGCGGAAGGGATCGATGCACAAACAGGGAAGTCACATTATTGTGTTGCTTAAACAGGGACACTTACCCACCACTCCCATGAATATGAAGATTGGGATTTCTTGAAAAGTGTACCCCATCTTCTGCAAAGGAAGGAAGAAAGAAAGCAGGTGTGAGCTCCGGAAATGGTGATAGCAGTAACGCAGCTCAAGGACGGGACTGCCTTCTACTGCACCACCACGTTTTCACAATATCGTAGAATCGTAGAGCTGGAAGGGACCCCCCGAGGGTCATCTAGTCCGACCCCCTGCAATGCAGGAATCTTTTTGCCCAAGGATGGGACTCAAACCCACGACCCTGAGGTTAAGAGTCTCGTGCTCTACCAAATGAGCTATTAGGAACATAGGAAGCTGCCTTACGCTGACGCAAGCCCATTGGTGCCACTTAGTCTACACTGACTGGCAGCAGCTCTCCAGAGTTTCAGGAAAGGGACAATACGTATATATATATATACATACACACACACACACACACACACAGTCGTACCTCTGGTTACGATTGCTTCAGGTTGCATTCGTCACGGGATACGAACATGCCGAACCCGGAAGTACTGGAACGGGTTACTTCCGGGTTCGGCAATCCGCGCATGTGCAGACGTGCAAAATGAAATCACACGCATGCGCAGAAGTGCCAAATCGCACCGCGCACATGCACAGATGCGGCGCTTCAGGATACAGACCTTTCAGGTTGTGAACAGGGCTCTGGAACGGATCCCATTCGTAACCAGAGGTACCACTGTGTGTGTGTGTGTGTGTGTGTGTGTGTGTGTGTATATAATATTCAGTTTTTAATTTAACAACAACAGAGCTGTCAACCTTCCTTTATTTTGCATTGGGAAACGGCCATAGCTGTCAACTTTCCCTTTTTTTGCAATGGGAAACGGCGCTGGAATAAGGGAATTTCCTGCAAAAAAGGGGAAAGTTGACAGCTATGCAACAATAATCTTCCTTTACATTTGTATCCCTCATTTTGACTTCTCTCCACTCCTTCTCTGGTTACGTAGAGAATTCGTGTGTGGAGGCCAGAGGAGGAGGAGGAGGCGGCAGCAGCAGCAGCAGCGAAGCTTCGAAAGGGTGTTGCCTTTTACCTCGGAGTCAAACCGGCCGAAGTTGATGAGTCCGGGGCTGGACAGGTCCCAGGGATTCCCTTTGTAAATGCTCAGGATGGAGTTCAGGGTGAAGGTGGAGATCATGGAGGCAAAGAACTGCAGAGAGAGAGAGAGAGGGGAGCATGCCCAGAGTCGGTCGGTCCACCAAGGACTCGCCTTGCAGTCCCAACCCCCCGCCCCCCCTTCGGAAAGCTCCCCCAGCCCCCCAGACTCACAATCCTCCAGGTCAGGAACTGGTTCCAAAAGGAAGCGCCTTCCTCCAAGCTGAACAGGACGCCACCTAGCGGAAGGGAAAGGTAGAGCCAGTGAGACTTGGCTTGTCCACCGGGAGGCAGGAGGTGAGCGGCTCAAGGTAGGAAAAACCAGGCGTGGATTCAGAACGGGCCTTTTCTGTGGGGGCTCCCTGTCTGTGGAATGCTCTCCCCAGGGAGATCTGTCTGGCACCTTCATTGTACACCTTTAGGCACCCTGCAAAAACATTGCTCTTTAACCAGGCCTTTGGCTGATCGACATCTAATGCCCTTTTAAATGTGTTATTGGTTTGTTTCTGTTCTTATATTACTGTATTTTCCCATGTATGGTTCATAGTAAGGTAAAGGTAAAGGGCCCCTGACCATTAGGTCCAGTCGTGTCCAACTCTGGGGTTGAGGTGGTCATCTTGTGTTACTGGCCGAGGGAGCCGGCGTACAGCTTCCGGGTCATGTGGCCAGCATGACAAAGCCGCTTCTGGTGAACCAGAGCAGCGCATGGAAACACCGTTTACCTTCCCGCCAGAGCGGTACCTATTTATCTACTTGCACTTTGATGTGCTTTCGAACTGCTAGGTGGGCAGGAGCTGGGACTGAGCAACGGGAGCTCACCCCATCACAGGGATTCGAACCGCCGACCTTCTGATCAGCAAGCCCTAGGCTCTGTGGTTTAACCCACAGCGCCACCTGGTTCATAGTAGATTGCAGTAAATAGTTTTGCCAGAAGACACAGGCGCTGTGAGACACTTGGATAAAGCAACCAATAACAGGAATAACAATGATGCTTATCGTCATCGTTAATACTAATGAGAAGCGCAGCAAACACCTCTCCAGTTCTGCCTGTGGGAAAGAAAAGGCGCTTTACCGACAGGAGCCCCAAAGGCAGCCGAGACGCCAGCAGCAGCTCCGGCGGAGACAAAATCCCGCTTCTCTGTGTCCCTCCGGAAATATTCGAAGATCTAAAAGAAACACATGCATTAGAATTTGGGACATGGGTGTCTTAACAAACACGAGCACAGAAAGCCCAGGATGCTCTGCAACCCCTAAGTAACTCAAGCAATGCCCCCAAAATGAATGAGCCCACCACAAAGACCACCAGCAGCTTCAACCAGCAGCTTTACTTGTGTACTGTGCAGGATGCTAGTTTGCCAAGACGGCCCAGGACTGCGAAGCAACGTTGGTGAGGGAGGAGGGCAGGTGCATCAGACCCCTTCCTGCAAGGGTTCCAACGGCCATTAAGTCAGCTGTCCAAGGAAATGAGTGTGGCAGCGACAACTGCCTTCCTCTTGGTCCGGACAATGTCACCTGCTCTGCTCATAGATCTGATGGGAGGCCTGTGTTTGTGTCATTGCACAGGCAGATCTAGGCAACTCTGCCGAAAGAACTGCAATGTTAAAACCAGGTGTCTGAGCTTGCTACCCCCCTCTTCCCTCCCCATCCCTTTTTCCTCGTATGCTATGTCTGTTTATGCAGTTTCATGCTCGACGGCCGAGATTTTTGCTGATGCAGGTTTTGTAACCTGGGTATGCCCATTTGGTTAAAGGGTGCAAATGCTTTAAGCTTGAGAAGTGGGGGAGAGGCAGGCCTCATACCTGCCCCCCGCCATCTCCAACATCTGCCACCAGGATCGGGGCTATGAGAGACAGCAGCAGCAGCCACTCAGTGAGCAAGTCCTGGCCTCCGGGGGCTGGAAACCCAGCGCAAGCAACCCACTTGTAGGAAACAAACCTTGAAGTCCCTCTTCAGAGAAGTTGACCGTCCTTGAGATATGCCAGCTGCGATGACAGCTCCAGAGTGAATCATCGGCCCTTCCTGAAACCAAGAGAAGCAGAATTTAGAGGAAGGAAGGAGCTGGCTTACAAGACTGTGCTCCAAGCAGGGCTGGATTTAGGTTTTGACGAGGCCCTAAGCTACTGAAGGTAATGGGGCCCTTTATATGTCCAGCTGTCCTTCGTCAACAACAAATTGCCACTGTTTTTTGTGTTGAATATATGCTATATGGTAATTTGTGGACCTAACAGGTATCACAAAAGACCCTGATGTTGGGAAAGATGGAGGGCACAAGGAGAAGGGGACGACAGAGGATGAGATGGTTGGACAGTGTTCTTGAAGCTACTAACATGAGTTTGGCCAAACTGCGAGAGGCAGTGAAGGATAGGCGTGCCTGGCGTACTCTGGTCCATGGGGTCACGAAGAGTCGGACACGACTGAACGACTGAACAACAACAACAACAGGTATCACAAGCCATTTGCACACAACAAATGCCATGCAACCAGTCCATGCAGAATGTAGGCACCCTATATATAGAAAGGAGAAAACCAGTGATATTTTAGGGAGCAGGCTAGCAGGCGGGGCCCATTACTTACATCATAGGAGCCTACACAACACAAAACAGCCTACACTGTTGCTGTATGTAGGTTTAAATTTGTTTTGTTTTTATCTTATACAGTATTTGGGAAATGTACACCCAGTTTTTCCCCCTTTAATTTCTTTTGGAGGCCCCCAAGAGAGTGGGGCCCTAAGCTATAGCTTGTTTAGCTTATACGTAAATTCGGCACTGGCTCCAAGCACTCCTTAACGTGTTGCAGCAATGAGAGATGCTGGACCCAAATTAATAATAATAATAATAATTTTTTTATTTCTACTCCGCCCTTCCCGATCCAAAAACCGGGCTCAGGGCGGCTAACAACAAATGTAAGACAATGATTAAAACAACTTAAAAAACAGCTAAAAAACAGCACAAAAAAAACAAACATCAGTGGGATCGCCAGAACTAACTGGCCAAGTTAGTCATGCTAGGCCAATAGGGAGACCAGGGAGGAATTTTAATGTGTGGACCCAGAAGGGTTTCTTCAGAAAAAAGGGAAGGGGAAAAGGAATAGGGGATCAGGCTAGATTAAAGGCCAGGCGGAATAACTCTGTCTTACAGGCCCTGCGGAAGCAGGTGGGTCCCGCAGGGGCCTAGTCTTGTTGGACAGAGTATTCCACCAGGTCGGAGCCAACACTGAAAAAGCCCTGGCCCTTGTGGAGGATAATCTGGCTTCTTTTGGGCCCGGGGCCCTTAGGCTATTGTTATTTGTGGACCTTAAGGTCCTCTGTGGGGCATACCAGGAGAGGCGGTCCCTTAAGTACAAGGGTCATAAGCCGCTATTGGATTACAAATTCAGGGCTGCTCGCTAGAGAAGCCAATGCAACCCCAAACCTGAGAGATTGCCTTACTCCACCTTTGCCCACCCGGTGCTGCACTGTGGAACCGCCCTGAGACCTCCGGGTATATAAATTCATTCAATCAATCAATCAATCTCCCTGCCTATTGACATCAGGTGGGGGCTTTCGCCACACTCTTTTCTGCGCCTGTTTAAAAACATTTCTGTTTACACAAGCCTACCCAGACATGCAGAATGCTGGTGTGTATTTTCATCTGGGTTTCAGTTCTACTGTTGATTTTAATTACTTTTCGACCGTTTGCAATAGCTGCTCTTGGTTTTTCTTTACTGGCAATTTCATTGTTCTGTTCTTTCCGAAAACCACTTTGATGTTGTTGGGATTTATTTTGCATTCAAGCTGTAGGCGCCCACCAGCCAATCATCACCTGACATCACCTTGATGCCAGGTGACCTAAATTTGGTCAACAGAATCGGGAATGTGCTCCTGATCCTTTCTTTCTTTCTTTCCTTCCTTTGCAGGTGTCAATAGGATTCAAGGTGCAGATAAAAGAGAGAGTCTGTCTTCATGCAGCGCACGGTTAAAACTCATTCATTCAGCCTTCAGCGGCATAATTTAGACAATAAAATCATTAAAAAACCATCCATAAAAGATTGGTATTCCAGACATGTTAAACACATAAAACATATAAAGGACACAATCGCCGCCATTAAGTAAAACTGAGTAGTTTTGAAGCTGACTTTAAAAATCTCGGCTAAATATCCTGAAACAGTAGTTTCGGGAATATTGGATTACAAATTCTTTGCAACTAGATACTTTAAGCTTCAAAGGGGTCGCCGGCAGATGTCTCTGAATAGTGTCAAAGAGAGGGTAGTCCAAAACTATATGGTATGTTGTTATCCGGTGTATTCATACCACAAGAGCAAACCCTATTCTGGAAGGGTATTTTTTTTTGGGGGGGGGGGAGGGGACCTTCCAGAAAGTACAAATGAGGGGAATGTGTTTAAACAGGCCCACACAAAAGCTCTGCAATACAAAGGGGTATGTCAATTGTAAAAATAGCTGGGCATCATTCTGTGACAAGGCTGCAAACCTAAGTTAGCAGACGAGGATACAGAGGGCTGAGTTGGGTTATGTTTTTGCAATTCGTGACCTAACAGCCTCTGCTTAGCGAGAGGGAAAATATGGAACTCATCCAGTTAAGAGGAGTGAGTGTATTGCAATCTCTATTTGTTTGAGTTTAAAGCAGAGTTAAACTATGGAACTCCTTCATGCAGGAGGCAGTTAACAGCCACCAACTTGAATGGCTGAAAGAGAGGATAAGACCAATTCATGGGGGAGGTGGCTACCAGTGGCTACTAGCGAAGAAGGCTATGCTCTGAAGCTCAGGAGGGGACAGTGCTTGCCCTGCTTTCAGGCTTCCCATAGGGCATCCGGTTGGCCACTGTGAAAACAGGATGCTACAGGTGAAACTCGAAAAATTAGAATATCGTTGAAAGGTTTGTTTCTTTCAGTAATTCAACTTGAAACTAATATATGAGACAGACTCATTACATGCAAAGCAAAATATGTCAAGCCTTTAATTGTTATAATTGTGATGATTATGGCGTACAGCTGATGAGAACCCCAAATTAACAATTTCAACTTTGGGGTTTTCATCAGCTATACGCCATAATCATCACAATTATAACAAACAAAGGCTTGACATATCTCGCTTTGCATGTCATGAGTCTATCTCATATATCAAACTCCAGTAGCTAATGAAAACAATTGCTTACATGAATGGACTTTTCCATGATAGTCTAATTTTTCGAGTTTCACCTGTATACCAGATGAGCCATTGGCTTGACTTGGCAGCATCTTCTTATGTTGGTGCAACATCTCCCTGAACACCGATTCTGACCGCAGCAAAACAAGCTGCCCGAGTCGAAGTTTTCTTTTCTTCCCGTTGTCAAAGCCGCGAAGCGCAACTGGTTCGCCACGATCCTGAGGCGGAAGTTGGGTACAGGCCAATACAAATGGCAAGGGCAATATACAAAAAGCTAACGAAGAAGTGCCGTTGAGAGCAATGGCTGCCAAGCAGAAACCTTCCCAGAATGCAATGCAAAATAGCCAGGAGGCGGCATTGTTAGATAGGAAAGACAGGAGCAGCTGCCTTTCGGGCTCAAGTTTCTGCTTCCTCTCCTCAGTTACCTTTCCGACCGCCAGGCCTCCGACCACCGAGAAAATCACACCACAGACTTTAACCACCAGGGTCTACAAAGAAAGGAGATACATTATTATTATTATTATATATATATATTTTTAAGTTCCCATTCTGAGCTGAACTCTGGGCTCCTATCCTCAGTTCCCTCAGCCGCAAAGCGCTGAGCTGACGCAAGAGAGGAGTCCATGTTTAACCTTCAAAGAGCTCGACAGAAAAGAAATAGGCGCTGAACCAAAACACGCTCTCTCGTTCCAAAGGAAGTGACGTGAGAGAGCTACTCTGACCTTTGTCACCAAAGACCAGTGAACTAGTTCGCGGGTCCTTATTTCCCTCACAGAGCTACAATTCCCAGAGCCCCCTGGCAAGAGGGACTGACTCTTAAAACCGCTCGGGAACTGTAGTTCTGTGAGGGAGAAAAGGGCTCTCCTAGCAACTCTCGGCACTCTTAACAAAACACACTTCCCAGAATCCTTTGGGGGGGGGGAAGCCATAGTTGTTTAAAGCAGCATGACACTGGCTTCAAAACAAAATAGAAAATTCTTTCCAGTAGCACCTTAGAGACCAACTGAGTTTGTTCTTGGTATGAGCTAGCTCATACCAAGAACAAACTCAGTTGGTCTCTAAGGTGCTACTGGAAAGAATTTTCTATTTTGTTTCGACTATGGCAGACCAACACGGCTACCCACCTGTAACTGGCTTCAAATGCATGGTGCAAATAAGGCCCTAGGTGAAATGCAGCAGATCCCATAATGGAGGCAGACACGTCTAGCAACATGTTCGGATTTATGGCGGAGAACTGAGCCATTTTCCAGGTCCAGTTTTACACACACACACCCAAATGTTCTCACTAAGGAAGCAGAGGGGCAACTTTCCCTCATAAAAGTCTCAGGTGGATCAGGGGAAAGGAGGCACACTCTGAAAACTCCCAGGCACAACCTGCCCTCCCTCTCTCACCTTCAACCGGACCACATGGGGGATCTTGACTCCATTGAGGTAACACTTGATCTGAGGTATTCCACTACCAGCTGCCACAGGCTACAAGAAAAACAACAACAGAGAAAATAAGTTTGCTTGCATGTATTTCTGTCATTTGAACAGCTCTGAGACTGGGCAGCCGCTACATATTACCCTCCACACGCAAATCGTAAGAGGCAGTGTGGCGTCCTGCCTGGTTTGAATGCCAAACTGGGACCTGGGAGACCGGGGTTCGAATCCCTCCCTCAGCTGCAAAGCTCCCTGGGTGACCTTGGGCCAGTCACTGCCTCTTGCAGTATTAGCTACCTCACGAGATGGTTGAGAGAGTAAAATGGGGTGTGTGAACCGCGTATGGCTCCTTGGAGGAAAGGCGAGGCAGAAACGGGATCGTGAAACTCACTGGGAGCATCGCCCTTTGCCAAGGCGCAAGTTGCAAAATGGTGGTCGAGAGACCCAGGCGGAGGCCTTACCTCAACAAAAGCGACAATAACGGCCCCGACCATCACAATGCTCGCGTTCAGAGTGGCCCAGAGCAGCAGAGAGAAGGACAAGCCGCCTGTCTTGGTGAATTTGTCAATATCTGAGGAAAGCAGGTTAAAGGGGGAAAATAATAATATCTGGCCATGGATTTGCAGTGGGGGTGGGATGTGTGTAAAATAGGCTTGGGTGATACTATATCGACATGAGGAGCAGACCCCGATATTGGTTTCACTCAGCGGTTTATTGGTGATGAAACAAACCGCTGCGCTCCTGAGTCCCTCTGCCAGCAGTGCAACTTCATCCAGGGGGATGCTGCTACCGGTAGCAGAGGGACTCGGAAACACGCCGGTTTCACCAGCGATATACCACTGAGTGAAATATATCTCGCAGTCTGCTCCTCATACAGCGCAGAGGGAGGAACAGGCTGTATCGGTTCCTCCCTTTGCATCTTTAAACTGCTCGGCTCATGGGCGCCTGATTGTTGCTCCTTTCTGCCAAACGTTTAAT
The DNA here is from genome assembly GCF_009819535.1 of Lacerta agilis. Classification (NCBI taxonomy): domain Eukaryota; kingdom Metazoa; phylum Chordata; class Lepidosauria; order Squamata; family Lacertidae; genus Lacerta; species Lacerta agilis. Next base: position 43,377,422 of record NC_046324.1, read on the forward strand.
GGAGCCCCCTGTCTGGCACTGGCTTGCGCAAGCCGGCAGCGAGGTGGGGGCTCCATGAAACTGTCCTCCCCCATATGAGCGACCCCGATTGCTCAGATGGGGTGGGTGGGAGGCTTCTTCTATGCCCTAGATTGCGAAGCGCTGGGGTGAAAAGGCCCCAGGTCCAGTGGTGAGAGCAGCAGCTGTTTCGCCCTCTGTCTAGCTGGCTGGGGCCAAATGCAGCTTGTTTCAACATCACGGTGTATCGCCAAACCGCGATGTCTGGCTGGCGATATACAGTGGTGCCCCGCTAGACGAAAATAATTCGTTCTGCGAGTATTTTCGTCTAGCGGTTTCTTCGTCTAGCGAAGCAGCAATGCAAACCGTGGTTTTTGCTAGACGGAAAAAATAATTTCGCTAGACAAATTCGTCTTGCGGGTCAGCTTTCCGCTAGACCAGGGGTCTGCAACCTTTAAGACAAAAAGAGCCACTTGGACCCGTTTCCGAAGGAGGAAAAAAAAAACTGGGAGCCGCAAAACCATTGCGACATTTAAAACAAATATAACACTGCATATATTGTTTCTTACCTTAATGCTATATATACAGGATTATAGGAAGAATGAAAAGCACAGAATTTGAAATTGTTTATTTATTTATTTTAAAATTGTGAAAACAAGTCATAAAACAATTTCTGATTTATTTTCTCAAACAGAACACAGTGCTAGAGTCAGGATTTAGGAAGCTCAGTTGCTCCCAATCACTGACATCATGGTGACTAGCGCTACGTGCCTCAGAAAAGCCACAATGAAGAACCTACTTGCAGCTTCTTACTTTCTGTGAGGATTCTGTGTCACTGGGTTTTACAGATCACCTTTAACATCAGTAACATCTCTGACCTTTAGCTGCTATATCAATGAAAAATATGAGCATGTCTGATCTGTGACTTTTGATGGCTAGTCCCAGTTATTATTCTCTAATGAGGGGGGAGAGATGCACCCCATATGGTCCCAAATGCATGTATGCTTTGCTGCTTTTGATGCCCCACATACAAAACCCTCTCATATTCAGAGCAAGCTTGGGCTTGCTCTCCTGGGTGTTGAATGAAGTCAAGGTGTGCATGTAGGGGTGTGTGTGTGTTTGTTTTGAATCAAATAAAGGGGGTGTTGAATAAACTCAGGGGGTGTGTATGTGTGTTGAATCAAGTCAAGGTGTGCGTGTGTGTACGGGGGTGTTGAATCAAAGGGGCGGGGGTGTTGAATAAACTCAAGGGCTGTGTGTGTGTGTGTGTGTTGAATCAAGCCAGAGGGTGTTTTTTGTGTGTGTGTGGGCCAGTAAAGGGGTGTTGAAGAGAAGCTCAAGGGCTCTGCCTGCGTGTGTGTGTTGGGGTTGGGGCAGCCCTCTGCCCCTTGCGACGCCGCGTTCTGCTCTTTCCTCCCCCCCCCCCCACGAAAAAGCGGAGTGCTCTGGCAGCAGCTTCGGAGGAGAAAGAGCAGCCCTCTTTCCTCCCCCCCCCCACGGAAAAGCGGAGCGCTCTGGCTGCAGCTTCGGAGGAGAAAGAGCAGCCCTCTTTCCTCCCCCCCCCCACGGAAAAGCGGAGCGCTCTGGCTGCAGCTTCGGAGGAGAAAGAGCAGCCCTCTTTCCTCCCCCCCCCCCACGGAAAAGCGGAGCGCTCTGGCTGCAGCTTCGGAGGAGAAAGAGCAGCCCTCTTTCCTCCCCCCCCCCCACGGAAAAGCGGAGCGCTCTGGCTGCAGCTTCGGAGGAGAAAGAGCAGCCCTCTTTCCTCCCCCCCCCCCACGGAAAAGCGGAGCGCTCTGGCTGCAGCTTCGGAGGAGAAAGAGCAGCCCTCTTTCCTCCCCCCCCCCACGGAAAAGCGGAGCGCTCTGGCTGCAGCTTCGGAGGAGAAAGAGCAGCCCTCTTTCCTCCCCCCCCCACGGAAAAGCGGAGCGCTCTGGCAGCAGCCCGTCCACTTCTGCGCTGGCAGACGCATGAGCAGAGCAGCACAGCAGCAGCCCCTCAGCCTCCGGAGGGCGGGCGCCGGCCAGCTGGAGAAGTGGACGGGCGCATGCGGGCCACGGGCGCAGCGCCCCCCACCATTTCCCCGCCCCGGAGCCGTGGCAAAGGCGTTAAAGAGCCACATGCGAGTTTTTCGTCTAGCGAGGCATTCGTCTAGCGGGGCACCACTTTACAGCGCGATGTTGAAAAATCTAACGTCGCCCAGCCCTGGTGTAAAAGAAGGCAGACCTGAGCTGGAACAGTTATGTTAGTACAGGAATATGTTTTATACTTTTTCACCTGGCACACTGCAGATATTCTGAACTCCAACTCCCATCAGCCCCATGCTAGCCATCCAAGCTATTCTGCCGCCATCAGGGATGGCGGAGGACACCATTCTGTCCGATTCCACTGCCTTTCTGGTTGGCTTTCATTCACAGCACTTGGGGAAGGAGCCCTCCTGTCCTTTGCTGGAAGGCAGCAAAACGCCTCGTGCCAGCCCTGCTCCAGGGGCGTAGGAAGGGGGGGCGGTTCGCCCTGAGTGCCCTCACTGAGGGGGGTGACATTCGGCACGCCGCCTGCCCATGACTCCCAAGCCTACCCCGAGCCGTCGGGGTAAGGGGGGGAGCTGTGCCGCTTTGCCGGCGGCATTCCCCCCTTCCCCCTGACAGCTTGGGGTAGGCTTGGGAGTCACGAGCGGGCGGCGCGCCGAATGTCAGCCCCCTCGGTGAGGGCACCCGGGGCGCCAAATGTACGCCACGGGCAGCTTATTCTGCTCCCACGAGCAGCTCGCTCCGCCCCTGGATGCAGAGCACACATCCCACTCTGGGCACTTGAGCAGCTATCCCGTGCCTGGGAGGGTACCCTCTGCACCACGCCCTCTTCGGGAGCGGGCCGCCCTGGGCAGCACAGGCATATGCCCTGCGCTCAAAGGATACTGCCCTTCACCACTTTGTATTTCAGCCCAGCGATGTATTCCACCACAATGTCGATGAAGCAAGCGACGAGGCCGGTGAGGATCCCGATCATGGCGCAGATGACCCACCGCCGAATCTCCACCGTCCGGAACGCCTGCGTTCGAAGAAGTCGCAATCAGAGGGGTCTGCCTTATTTACGCTGCTTCTTATTGACATGATTCAATTTATGAGCGGCCTAATGCCTAATACAAATCATCTCTCTGTTTGGGGAATAACATTGGACATTCAGCTTGGGAAAGGCTATGGGAAACCGATTTGAAATTTTTGGCGTTGAAAGAAAATTAAATGAAAATGATAAATGCCGTTGGTATTTGACTCTCAGTACGCTAGCAAAAATGTGTAAGACATGTACAAATATCTGCTGGAAATGTAAAGAAAAAGAAGGCACCTTTTATCATATGTGGTATTACTTGTAAGGTAATAAAAAGCATTCTGGGAAATGATATACGACGAATTGAAAATGCTTAAAACAACTTTTATAAAAGTTATTATGTAGCTGGTTGATGGCTTCCATTACTGACATTTTCTGTGGATTTTTACATGTTTTTTTATTGCAATACATTGCTCTTTCTTCCTGATTTTACGTGATGCTTTAAAAAGTTTTGTGTAAGTCACTTAGAGGCTCTCTGCATAGCAAGCAACTAATAAGCTGACTAAATAATATTGGGCAGTGTCAAACATGAGTCGTATGGAGTAGAAATCAAGGGATATTACATTATTTTCAGTGTGTCTACTCTGAGTAGAATGCAGATGGATATCACACAGCAACAGATTAGGTTCCGCTGTATTTTTAAATTGAGGGTTTTGGGTGTGGGGAGGGAGGCGTACACATAACCAGATCTGAGATTTTGCAGCAATCCTTCGGCCCTGGAGATGGACTGACCGTATGTTTGATCCTCTTCTCTTCATCCAAGAACAGCTGGTTCTCACAGTTGTCATAGTCTAAGCTCTGCAACCAGCAAAATAAAGAGAGAAGGGAAGTGAGAAAATAGAAACAGGAAGCCAGAAGAATGTAGCCTGCTTGGGAAAGGCTCACTTTGCCTCAAAGCTTACTAAAAACAGCACTTTCCAAGATTACACCATCCCACCAATGCCCTCATGCAGCCCTGTATTCAAGTAGTACTTGCCTGTTCGCCATAGGCGAACAGGAATTCCACGGAGGGTGAATCAGTGGAGAAAGGACAGTGTGTTCTTTAGCTGCCTCGTGCCCTGCACTGAAAAGAATTGAAGCCTCTTCCTCCTTGCCCAGCACAGAAAAACAACTGCAGCTTTTTATTATTTTAACCAGTTAAATCATTTAATTAACAAGATTCATATACAGTGGTACCTCTAGATGCGAACGGGATCCGTTTCGGAGCCCCGTTCGCATCCTGAGGAGTCCGCAACCCGCAGCGCTGCTTCTGCGCACACGCGGGTCGTGATTCGGCACGTCTGCGCATGACGGCATTTCGCACGCCCGCACATGCGCGACCCGCCGAACCCGGAAGTAATCTGTTGCCGTTCGCAACCTGCAGCGAACGCAACACGAGGTACGACTGCACATCCAGAGGGCCACAGGCTTCACACCTCTGTGCAAAATAAGCAAACAAGGAGGAGCAGACCTCTCCATAACTTTTGTGGGTTTATTGTTTACAAGATCTGCTGGGCAGCTCTCCCGGGTGGTGGGTAGATCTCCCTGGTTATAACAAACGTTCCCACCATCGCACGCCAGTTCCTTTCCAGTTGGAACCTTAAGCTGGGTGCCCACCTCGTACTTGAGAGAGAGGACTTTCTCGCTGTGAGGAATCTCGCTGGGGCGCGTCCGAGGCTGAACCATTTCCTGCAAGACACAATCGTCACGATTCTTATCGCCGCCTATCAAAAGCTGGGCTCGTTTTATTTATTTTTTATTTCACGAAATCAAATAAAAGCAGTGAGATCATTCGTAAAAGCAATTAAAACATTAAAACATTCGAAAAATGGAAACCAGCAACAGACCTCGAAACACCTCAGCATTCTAAATACCTGGCTAGGCCTTAGGTTTCAGGGCTGAGGTGCAGCCTTCTCAAACTTGGTTGACCTCCAGATGTTCTGGAGCCTCCAGCAGATGGGAACCGTAGTCCAGAACATCTGAAGGGCACCAGGGTGGGGGGGGGCTGTCTTATCAGCCCCCAACTTGGAAGGACAAGCTCAGGGCCGGGGGCCAAATTTGGCTCTCCAGGCCACTCCGTGTGAACTTTGGGAGGGATGCATGAGAGAGAGAGAAGAGAAACTATTATAGCGCATAAATGGGGAAATTTGCATGCGTTGCCCCGCCTATTTTTGCTTCTGGCCCTGCCCACCAGCGGCATGCGGTCCTTGGGAGGTTGTCCAGGAAGGAATGTGGCCCTCAGGCTCAACAAAAAGTTTCTCCCTTCTCTAGAGCAGGGGTCAACAAACCTTTCCAGCAGGGGGCCAGTCCACTGTTCCTCAGACCTTGTGGGGGGGGCCAGGACTATATTTTTTTTGGGGGGGGGGAATGAACGAATTCCTATGCCCCACAAATAACCCAGAAATGCATTTTAAATAAAAGCACATTCTACTCATGTAAAAACACACTGATTACTGGATCATCTGTGGGCCAGATTTAGAAGGCAATTGGGCTGGATCCAGCCTCTGGTCCTTAGTTTGCCCACCCATGCTCTAGAGGGTGCCTGAAATGCCCCCTCCAAGGAAGTTTCTGAGTGCTACCCAGCAGCCCCCTCTCTGCAATGCTCACTTACTGGTTCGTGTTCGTCATCGAGATCCACGTAGCTCATGCGCCCGAGTCGCAAGGAGGAAGAGGACGGGGTGAGCTGAGGGGGCAAAAAAACAGGCATGTCAGTGAGCCAGTCAGAGGAATCGGCTACCAGGCCTCAGTTAAAGCCTCATCCTTCAATGAAAAGGCAAGGTGTTTTCATGGTCCTGTCCTTTAAACAGTTGGTTACCAAACCCTTGCCATTTGGATTCCTGGGTTAGCTGCATATGTGAATAGGAAGGCAACATGAATATGTATATATTTAAAATGAATGTTACTACGATTAATTTTATTTCTCACGCACCGTTGCCCCCCAAGGGGAACGTCACAAAAGTTTTAAAAATCAGTATTAAAAAGAATCCAAAACTGCAAGGACAAGAAAATTATTGATAGGTTTATTATCTTTTTCGCAAACCACGCTGAGGTTTTTGTTTACAGTTAAGTGGTGTATAAATTGTATTAAATAAAATAAATATGAAGAGGGTTGGTCCTATGAATATATATATATATATATATATGTGTGTGTGTGTGTGTGTGTGTGTATGTATGTATATATATATATTCATATATATGTGTGTGTGTGTGTGTGTTTGTGTATGTACATACATACGTGTGTGTGTGTGTGTGTGTATTCAGTTAAAGAAGAGAAAAAGAAGAAGAGTTTGGATTTGATATCCCGCTTTTCACTACCCGAAGGAGTCTCAAAGCGGCTCACATTCTCCTTTCCCTTCCTCCCCCACAACAAACACTCTGTGAGGTGAGTGGGGCTGAGAGACTTCAGAGAAGTGTGACTAGCCCAAGGTCACCCAGCAGCTGCATGTGGAGGAGCGGAGACACGAACCCGGTTCCCCAGATTACGAGTCTACCACTCTTAACCACTACACCACACTGGCTCTCCATCTGGCTAGTTCGGATGACAACCTTGAGCTAGGGTAAGAACATTGAGAACTTAAAGAATAAAAGTCACTTTATCCAGGGCAGTCCATATATATATTGGCCTATTCCAACCTCTTTTTCTTAATGGTGACTACTTCTGCTCAGAAAAAGCATTTTGGTTCCAGAAATGTATTCTGATTGTACATATAAAATAAACCGATAGAATTCTACAGGATGCACTGCTAGTTTGTGAAAACAGTCCAGATCCAAGGATTCCCAGGCATGCATCTCTACATTACAGAGATCTCAGGTGCCATCCTGGCACCTGGGCATCTTCACTTGTTTGCAAGTGGCCGAAAACTAGGTGCAAAATGTGCCTGGCTAATTTCGAACACTGATCTTCATCCCCTCCTCCAATCTGTGGCTTCTATCCAATGCTAGACCCCCTGAAATTAACAGACATGACTAATTTCTTCTATCCATTCCAATGGGTCTACTCCGAGTAGGACTTCGTCAGCTGCACTGCTTTGTGCTGTTGTCCTTTTATATATTATTAACTGCGCGTCAACCTGGATGTTATGAAACTCAAGGGAGGGGCATTGAAATAATTTTAGAAAGGAGGGGGGAACTGAAGCAGGAAAAAAACAAAACATGTAATGCTGAAGGAATTTAAGACATCATAATTCAGATAATCCTTCTCCTTATGCAACGAAAACAAAGCCCACGGAAGTCATTTTGTCAACCGCTTTGAGGTTTTATTACAATCAAGCGGTATATAATTTTTAAGAAATAAAATGAAAAAGTAAGTAACTATGTCAACTGTGGAGGAAAGGAGTCGTCATCAGCAAGTCACAGCTTGCTAGTCTGAAAGGCAAGAACTTGAATGAGAGGCGCTGAATTTCCAGTTCTTGGTCATGGGCCACTCAGTTCACTGCTAGCTTAAAAAGGGGGTTAAAGAAATAAAATAAAATAAAATAAAATAAAATAAAATAAAATAAAATAAAATAAAATAAAATAAAAACACTGGCTGAAAACTGCTGGGCAGAGATGTTGCTCTGCACAGCATCAGAGCACTTGGGAAGCAAAGAATTCAAGGGAGCACAAACCATCACAATTCCCAGCATCTGCTTATACACACAACAGAGAGAGACAGCATTTCACCTTTCCAAGTCAAACGCAGCATCCTAAAATGGACGGGACTTGGCTCCCACTTCCCTAGAGAACTTCCTGAGCAGCCAGGAAGAAACTCAAACAATAGCAAACCTTTGGGGCAGAGTGGCACACCTGGAACAAGTCAATCTCCTGGTCTTGGAGGTGTACCATTGGGGTGCGGGGAAGAGGCCCCAATGCTCAATTTGGGATGCAGAAATTTGCAAACATAACCCCCATATTTAGGCCACGCGACAGTTCTGTTCCGAGAGCCATTCCTCCCCAATTCTTAATTTATTAAGTGGGCTGGCAAACTGCCAAACGAAGCAAAATGACGTGCAAACTGTTCACAATCAAGGAGATCTAAGGCAGTGTTCTTCATCCAGGCCTTTTATGACAGATCCCTCGATGCTGGAGCTTTTAGTTCTGATCATTCAAGATCTCAGAGGTAGAAGAAAGTACTCCGTCAAGCTCGCTTGGGGGAAAGAGGCAATTCTTGAGCAGCAGGAATAATACTAACATACGTACGTGCTGGTTTTTTCCCCCTGCCATAGTCTTCCAAAAGCAGCTTACAACAATTTTTTGTTGTTGTCAATACTTCCAAAAAAAAACCAACCCAGATTTGCAGAGATAAAAACAGTCTCAGAAAGCCAAAAAACAACACATTTATTTTGGGAAATTTCCTCTTTCGAGGTAAGGGCACATGGAGTCTGACTGCCGGCATGTGACATTCCAAAATATAATGAAACACTTTGACTTGGTTAAGAAGGGAATGTGTTTTAGCTAGGGGGGTAAATCACAGCATTTCATATATTTAACCACACCGCTGCCAGCTTGACGTCATGAGACTCCAAGAGGACCGGGACAACTGCTTTGCACTCAGAGCAAGACTGGGAACGATCAAATCAATTGTTGAGTGTAAAGTCTCCGTGTTTATAATGTCAACACTCAGGGGAAACTGTGAGCAGCTCCTTCAAAACTCTGAATGGGTTGAAACAGAGGGTGGTTATTACAACTTGCAGAGACACAAATCACTAGCTAGGAGCCTGAAATGGGGAAATGCCCGACTTTTGCAAAATTGTCCCTCGGCTAATTGCTAGGGCTTTGGGCGCTTTGGGACCAGAACTATTCAGTCCCCAACACCCAGCTGATGATTGGTGCTGAGAAAAGGTCACTAACTATCAGTGTTAGAAACTGAGATATGAAAGCTAGGAGCTAAATGGCACCTTAAACCTAGGTTACGGGTGCAAAAAAGGAATGTCAAGGTGCTGTTTTTTAATAACAAGAATACAAAGCTGAATGAACTACAGCTGAAATATTATGTTCCTTTTTCACATGGTCTAGTCCTTCCCTTGCTCACCCCCCTAATATTCTTAAGAGGTCTCTTCTCCGGTCTCCAGAGAGTAGCTAAAAGTGGAGAGGCAGAAAAAGGCCCTCCTTTCCTTCCACTCTGCAGTTTTAATCTGAAATCTTAGGAGCAGCATTGTGCCCAGAGTTCCCTGGGTCAGCCTAACGTAGCTCACAGCATAGGTGTAGTCAGGGGGGACAGGGGAGAGCTGCCCCCCCTTAAATCAAGTAAATAAATACAAATACTTAAATAGAAACTGTAGAAAGATTTTGACAGATTTTTCTGAGCAATCGGGGTCAAGAGAAAATAAACTTGAAACCACTGCTGTTGAGACATTTCATTCTGAGTCTGCTAGACAGAGCCAGGAAGAGGATGATTTGGGTGTCTTGCCCCAAACCCAAACATAAATCCTGGCTACACCCATGGCTGACAGGGCTGTATAAATGAGGAGGTGGGGGAAAGTCAAGTATGCAGTCTTGAGCTGCTTGGAGGGGAGGTGGGCTTTAAATGCAGTAAACAAACGAACACAAGAAGCTGGAATAATTGTAGTCAGACCAATGGCCCATCCAATTTCAGACAAGTTATGGTCATTGCCATAACTTTAAAGTAACAGTCTAGTCTTTGTGCTTCGGAATAATGGTCTAAATTAAATTATGAACATACGTCGTTGTTTTGTACTGAATCTGACCATGGGTCTGCCTATCGGCACCAATTGGCACTCTGGGTTCATAGAATCATAGAGTTGGAAGAGACCACAAGGGCCATCCAGTCCAACCCCCTGCCAAGCAGGACACACCATCAAAGCATTCCTGACAGATGGCTGTCAAGCCTCCCCTTAAAGACCTCCAAAGAAGGAGACTCCACCACACTCCTTGGCAGCAAATTCCACTGCCGAACAGCTCTCACTGTCAGGAAGTTCTTCCTAATGTTTAGGTGGAATCTTCTTTCTTGTAGTTTGAATCCATTGCCCCGTGTCCACTTCTCTGGAGCAGCAGAAAACAACCTTTCACCCTCCTCTATATGACATCCTTTTATATATTTGAACATGGCTATCATATCACCCAGGCAAAACCCAGCCCTACCTGGATGCCAGACATTGAGCATGAGACCTTCTGGATGCAAAGCAGATGCTGTAACCATTGAGCTTACAGCCCCTTCCCTATAGACAAGCAAGCAGTACATTTATAACGAACCTCTGAAACAACCTGGGGAATCTGTGACTGGGGAAATGATTCTTGTCTAAGTCAGGCTAGAGCCAAGTTGTGCCAGGACTAAAGAGGGAGCAAGTCCAGGAACCAGACTCACCAGCCCCAGATGTGTCTGAATGTGGGAGGCTGCAGACCCCACTCAAATTCATTACCAAACCCCACACATGCGGCTGCCTCTTATCAGAAAGCCCTGCACACAAGACCTGCGAAGTGGCCACCTGTTTCTCATGTGAGGGGGAAGCACTTTGCACGTGCTCAGAGCATGCTTTATACCTGCTTTTACTTATTTGAGCATTCAAAACGTTTATATGCTGCCCCCTCACATGAGATGACAAGGCACCTGAGATGTCCTGCGTTTCACAGCTGTGCCATGGAACTGAGAATGCACCCTGGGTCCAAGCACAGGTGACAACAAATGGGCGAAAGAGCAGCTGACACAGGCAGCCCCTTTGCTTGTGTCGCAGGATTTTACGGTTGGAAGGGACCCCCAAGGGTCATCTAGCCCAACCCCCTGCAATGCAGGAACAATGCAGACAGACTCCGTCCCCACCCTCAGCAGTGTTCGGTTCTAGCTGGATCAGGCCAGAGGCCCCTTTAAACCAAGCACACACACAAGGAGGCAGGCGCAGACACAGAAAGACATAGAGACACAGGCAAGCAGGCACACACCCCTGGGCAGTCCAGATGCAGCCACAGAGGGGGATGACTCCCCTGCAGAAGGGGCTCCTGGGCTCACCAGCTGCTGAAACAACTCCCCGGCCTGGAGGCGAGCCTTTCCCTTCTTCATTCCGGAAACGCACTCTGGACATGCTCAGGAACACCGCCCCTCCCACCCCCACCAATCGAGCCCTTGGAGAGGTCCACTCCAGCCATCGTTTCACAGCTGTCAGGCGGATGAGCGGAGTTTTACCACAATAAGGTCCCGGGGCAATAAGCCCCGGCGCAGTAAGCAGACTTCGCCTGCTAGTGGAGGCTCCACCGCTCGGCGCTCACCTGGCGGGGCGGGGCGGCGGCCCCTCCGCCCGTGCCGTTGAGCAGCGGCGTGGCCTCCCCTTGGCCCTCCGGCTCGCCCTCCCGGCCGGACCACGACACCATCTTCGCCACGTTCGCCATCGCCCGTCCGGCCCGCGGAGACAGGAGGCCGGGGATGCCCCGCGCAGAAACCACGAGCCAGCGGTCATGTGACCAGTCCTCGCAGCCGGCGGAGGGGCACGTGACTCGCCTCCAAAGCCCCGCCCCGATTCCCCATCCCGCGGCATCATGGGAGTTGTAGTCCTCGCCGCCTTCAGGGTCAGGATTCTCCAACCCCTGCACTTTTTGTGTGCTTTCATTCCTGGGCAGTATTAGTACATCCTTTGTGTTTATTTTCACTTTTTGTGCTTATCATTTTAATAACGTTTTAAATTTTTGATCTGACCTGTCTTGGATCATGTTTATTTTTTGCTTTTATCCTGAGCATGTGCAGAGCGCATTCCCTGGTGGAGAGAAGGCCTCAAAGCCCAGGAATCGTTGCAGCAGTTCCTGAGCCCCTGTGTCTTTTCTGTTTTTGGTACTAAAATAAATAAAAGCACCCTGTGAGAGACATTGACTCCCAACAAAAAAATTATAGCATTAACTTGGCTGGGAAACAGGGAAATGTAAATATCTCTTTTGTTTCACTTGATGGGCTTTTGGTGGAGGGCAAGAGGAGGCATGGGCAGGGTCCAGGATGCTCAGATTACTGCCCCCAGACCTCCCCTTTCATGATGTAACCATAATGTATTGGGGGGGGGGGTCTTGGGTTACACCCCTTCTGTGATGTAGGTGTGAGATTTCTGGAGATGGGCTCCAGAGTGGGGCAAATTCAATTTTGTATTTAAGGAAAGGCAGCCCTTTGTTCGAGGTTCTTCCCTGCTCACCTGTGTGTGAGGAACAGCGAAAACAAAGACACTGCTTCTCAATCTTCTCTGGTTGGCCTCTGTTATATTCTCCTACCGATGGAGAACCTAAAAAGGGATCTTGTGTACCCCATAAGGGAATTAGGGCAGATTTCTGCTTACTACACCGCCCTCAGATCTTCAGAGGAAAGGAGGTATACAAAGTTAATAAATAAATAGCGGACCCTCCAAGTGTCCCTATTATCCAGGGACGTCCCTGATTTATAGAAGTCACCCCACTTTTCCTTAGGATGGCCCTATTTTCATTAGAGGAATGTTGGAAGAAGAAGAAGAATTTGGATTTGATATCCCGCTTTTCACTACCCTAAGGAGTCTCAAAGTGGCTCACAATCTCCTTTCCCTTCCTCCCCCACAACAAACACTCTGTGAGGTGAGTGGGGCTGAGAGACTTCAGAGAAGTGTGACTAGCCCAAGGTCACCCACCAGCTGCATGTGGAGGAGTGGAGACGTGAACCTGGTTCACCAGATTACGAGTCTGCCGCTCTTAACCACTACACCACACTGGCTCTATGGAGTTATCCAACCCCCAAGCTGTATGAAGGCAATCTTGTATAGGGAAGGTTTTTATGTTTTAGTATGTTTTTATATGTGTTGGAAGCCGCCCAGAGTGGGTGGGGCAACCTAGGAAGAGGTGTGGGGTATAAATAATAAAACTATCATTATGGAATGGGACATCCCTATTTTCACTGGAGAAATGTTGGAGGGTATGAAATAGATAATTTCAATGTTGGAAAACCAGCCAGGCGACAACTTTGCATGATTTAGTCCTGAATTATGCACGGTCCCATTATAGATGTGAGTAGTTGTGGCTGATACCTTGACAACCTTCGCCAACCAGATGCCCCCCAAACATCTGGAGGGCAAAATCTGTCTCATGTTTCAAATGTTGGAGCACCCAAAGTAATGCCTGCTTTGAGCATCTGAAACTTTGATATACTTGGGGAGGGTTTTGTGAGATTCTGGGTGACTCCAGCTCCAGCCGGCCAGGGTAAGCCCCAGAGCATTTTATTTTACAAGTCATAAATGAATTAGGCAGCGCTGAAAAGCTACTCATATGTTTTAAAGCACATTCGAAGCACATTCCCACCTCCCTCAATGAATTCTGGGCACTGTAGTTTACCCCTCAGTTGAAACTCCTGGCAGCCCTTCACAAACTACAGTGCCCAGAATTCTTTGAGGTAAATATTGTGCTTTGAATGTGCTTTAAATGTATAGTATACATGCACCCACAGTCTGAGAGTCTTCACTGTTGCTCTCAAGATCTGCCAGCCATTCTCCTGTCCTGCTGCTGCAGAAGGATGGGTCAATATCCATTTGGGTTTCTCTCCATTTCTTATTCCCCCCACCCCCCATCTCAAATTTAGTTCTCCACATTTGCAATTACTATTTTTCAAAGTCCTCCTGCACAGATTTCTCCCAATTAACACATTTTTGTATGCACATTTCACTAATCGCATATCTTTGCAAAGCCGTTTGCCATAACAGAGCACACCTTTGCATGTTATTTTCGGTAATTTAGGCATGCTTTGTCCTGGTATTATGTGTTTTGTGTACACTTTACTTTGGCAGGAGAACTGTGCTGTAAAATTTGTAGAGGGGTGCAAATTTTGAAAGAAAGAGGGCTGTGTTTCAGTTCATGTACTGCTTTGGAAAGTATGAATTGCGTAGATTTAAATGTGAACTGAATCAATTCCCACCACCAACCGCCTTGTCCCTGTTCAGAAGCGAGAGGCCTCCCTGTTCCCCAGCAACTCCTTTGATCCAGCCCATCTGTCTGGGAAAAACCTGGTGAGGGTGGAAAGTCCAGTGACTGGACATGAGCCAGCAGGACAAATGATCCTGAGTCACCAAGACACCAACCAGATCTTCCTGCCTCTTGCTTCCATTTTTCTCCTTCCAATCACTTGCTTTCTGCAGACCTTGCACCGTTCTCAACGGTGAGGGGAAGAGCATGAGAAGCGGCTTTGAATACAAGGCTAAGGAAGGAACCTCTGACTCTCCTGATGTTAAAACAAAATAAAAAATAAAAAAAATCCTTCCAGTAGCACCTTAGAGACCAACTAAGTTTGTTCTTGGTATGAGCTTTTGTGTGCATGCACACTTCTTCAGATCCTGATGTTGTCGGACTCCAGCTCCCATCAGCCTTAGCCAACATGGCCATTGGTTGGGGTGGATAGGAGTTGTAGTCCAGCAACATCTGGAGAGTACCAGGTTCCCCACTCCTGGCCCGAGTGGATGGATCAGTGTTGGCAGCTGTTAATTCATATTTACTTAGAAAAAGGATTGGGAAACCTGTGTCTCACTGTGGAGGCCCAGCAGAGCCTTCATGGCTAGTAGCTATCAACTAGCCATGAATTTCCCTAATTCATTTTTAAACCTATCTAGGTTGGTGGCCCTCATTGCCTCCTGCAGGAGTGAGTTCCCCAAAAAACATAGAATTGTAGAGTTGAAAGGGAACCAGGATCATCTAGTCAAGGCACGTCCAACAGGTAGATCGTGATCTACCGGTAGATCACTGGTAGATCACTGGCTCCCCCCAAAGGAGCTCAACAAGTTTTGCTCCCCTAAAAAAAAAAAAAATCAACATTTTTGTCCTGCACCCCCCAAAAACGGGGCCTTCCTCCTCTCTAAAAAATAGCTCAACAACTTTGCCTGAACCCCAACAAAGGGGATAGATCACTTCCAGACTTTAACTCTGTGAGTAGATCACAGTCTCTTGGGAGTTGGCCACCCCTGATCTAGTCCAACCCCCTACAATGTAGGAATCTTTCTCCCCGATGTGGGGCTCAAACCCACAACCCTGAGATTACAAGTCCCATGCTCTGCAAATATGTTCTTCCTTTTATCTGTCCCAAATCTTGGCTTCATTAGACACCCCTATTATGAGAGAGGGTTTTTTTTGAACACCTCGATCATGTCCCCTCTTCAACACCTTTTCTCTAAGCTAAAAAGTCCCAGGCGCTGCAGCTTTTCTCCATATGGAAGTCTCTCCATAAGCTTTTCGAATTCTACAACATCCTTCTTGAGGTGAGGAGACCAGAACGGTACACAGTATTCCAAACGCAGCTAGATAAAACAGATAGATAGCAGCCAGAGCAACAATAATAAGAGGAGAATATAGTGGATCTCTCCAATATGCATTTCACTTTATACAATACAGCAAAATTAAACATGGTTTGGGGTTGTGGAAGCAGAAAGCAGCGGGGCTGGAACCGGACAGAAGTACAAAATGGGTGTAAAACGTGGGAGAGGAAGATTATAATTGTCCATCTGGAGGTGGGAGCTCATTGCTATATTTCTTTCAGGATTATCTTTGCCAGTTACGAAGTTCTAACTTTCCAGTAGACATGGCAGGACTTTACATTAAATTTGCAGCGGATGTTTCCATTTAGTCGTCCTCTCCAATACAGATGTGTTTGGAGCAATAGGCAAGAATGTTATCTATTTTTAAAAGAAGTAATGGGGATGAATGCTGGCTGGAAGAGGAAAATTACATGTGATGGGCAGTTCCGATTCCTTCCACTATCTATCTATCTATCTATCTATCTATCTATCTATGAAAAGCAGTCAATGGGAGGCTGAAATAGGGAGAGGAGAATCGGTGTCTGGAGGGCTGGCTTAACCCTTTTATGTACTCACTATCTCCTCCCTTCTCAAACCTACCTCACCCCAGCTGCTTTTCTGCTCATAAGGGGAGAGAGAAAGACGGATCCTGTATATTTTCCTCTGCAGCAAAAGGGGAGAGGGGGGAATTTGGAGTCGGGAGGCGGGTTAAGCAGCCACTGCCCAGGTCCTCTGTTTCCAACTTGGCCTTTTCTTCACAGATGCTTTTCACTTAACAATTATAGTTTTCAAAACCCTAACTGTACCAGGAAGGAAAATCCATGCAATGCACACCATGTGTACCTTTGAGCCAAATATTCAGCCTTTCTGAGTCATGGGCTGGATGTTTCTGAGCAGAATACGGCCCTGGAAGGCCATGTCCCCACCCCCACCCCTATGAAACTGCAGTGGCATGGATGCCAAATGTATTTTTTACATAGGGGTATAAAAATGCCAACATGACTACACTGTGGCACTGGGAGAGAAATATTGTGGGGTCTTCAGGTCATCCATCTTGCACAGTGCTAATACCTGGATAAGAGCAGGCAGAAAACAGAGGCAGGCGTTGAAGTACAGAGGGATGAATGTGTCCTTTTCAGTTTCCCATTTTCCCAATTTTAAATTCAGTTCTCCCCGTTTCCACAACAATGTGCAGGTTTTTGCTGTTGAATCCATGAAAATCCACCAGTTTTGCATGCAGTTCTTCTGACTACTATGCCCATTTTGGCAAGCATTCCCCTCCCCCTCAAAGCAATGCAAAGTCATATGCTATTTTCACTTACGTATACATCTCTACACACTCTTTCAGTATATGCATTTTCGGGCACGTCGTTGGGTTAAAAAAAAACCACATCGCAAAATTCGGAGAACCGTGGATTTTGAAGGATAGCTGTTTCAGTTCGTGTATCGGTTCAAGAAGTTCGAATTGGGCCATTTCTCACCGAAATGCAAGCAAAATCGAATTCCGTCCCTGCCCTAGGCTGAGGTGGGGATCCAAACGCACTACTCACTTCATTGAAAAAATAATGCACAGGCAAAACATTGTAGCTGTTGTATAAGGGATTGCGATGAATATTGAAATGTAATTGGATTAAATAAGACTTTGGAAGCAGAATTAAATGAAATCATCTTACCTTGAAATCTAGCATGCGGGGGGGGGCTACCTAAAACGTGTAATTGACATTTTAATTGATTGATATTTGAATTGGAATGGTAATTTGGTATTGATATAATGTGGCATATATTGGATTTTTGTAATTGAAAATTAATGATTTTTTTAAAAAGAAAGATAAGATGATTCACAAACTACCAGGAAGTCCTCCTGCACAAGCCCCATTGACTAAAAGTGTTGTCATGTTTGCTGCGTCCTGACTTCTCCTGCTTCCCACTATTCTGCAGTGGTGCTGTTAAGAGGTGTGTTGTTGCTGCCACCGCAGCTTCAACAACTGCACAAACAATGCACTGGCAGTACATAGCCAAAAACCGGACAGGATCTACCCAGCTTTCACTCTCAACACGTCAGTTTGGTTTCTCGAAACTCGCTTGCCCATTTTTACAATCAATCCAGAATGAGACTGAAGCGGCAGGAGGCTGAGAGGGAGAAATGGCAAGTTTGTCTTCAGAGATCAGGCCCAGAGGGCTGGGGCCGCTTCCAGGATCCAGACTGCTGCTATTTTCTGGTGGGATTCAATCACATACAAGCAATTAAAGTGGATCTGGCGCTCTTACAAACCCACTTAAAAAAACAACAACAAATCAGACTTTTTAGTAGCAAGGACAGTCAAATGCGCTGGGAAACTGTGGTATATCGAGTACTTGATGCAACGTGATAAAACAGTTGGAAAGGATGCTGAAAAACTAGCTGACGTTGTCTAACCTGCTGCCAGATTGAGTTTGCTATCCGGACAGACAATGCTTTGTCAAACTAAATGCACCAGGTGTTTGCTTTCAAACCAGGTCAGCTGGAAGTAACAAGAGACTATCAAAGGGGATGGAGAGAGGAAATCGCAAGGGCAGAAACGGCAGGGAAGGGAACGATCACCAACACTTTGTGGTGTAAACTGCGTTCTGAATGGACAGTGCTGAGTGGTGCCATCGAGCTCCCATCCATCGTGCTGTTTGCCGAGAGCTCATTTATCTGTTTCTTGCTGGCTTCTGAACTTGCTGCTGGCGGAGCCATCTGCCCCCGAGGTGGCCGCAGCGCCCTTCAACAATATCTTTGCCACATTATACTTCAGGAGAAGCGGTGCCCCAACCCCACCCTGTTCCCAAGCTAATCCTAACTGTCTGGGTTGCAGGTTGCCTTGTGTGCGTATGCAATGGGGAGAATTACAGGCAGTGTTCGAGGCAAGTGCAGTTCACCTTCTGCAGCGCTCCGTGGAGGGCAGAGACGTTTGCCAGGGTGAAGATTGTGCCACGGGGCAGGCCTCTTCCGATGGCGATGCCCGAGACCTCTCCGGGTGAGAGCGCACGATCCCATATGGCAAGGCCGGCCAGGTAGCCCACAAAAGACTCCGAGGGTTCGAACCCCCCACCCATTGTGTCTTGCTCCTGACCCAATACAAGAGACCCTTTGGGGGGAATCTCGTAACCCTTCTGGAACTTGGAGCCCATGGAAGCCAACCTCCTGTCCACATAGAACCAGTATCGCCCCTGGATGGAGGACCAGATGACACAGATGTGGTGCCACTTGCCATCCAGGATCCGTCCCACCGGCAGCTCCCGAAAAGCAGGGTCGCCAATGACAAAGTGGATGGAGTTCCGGGGTGCAGCATCGCGGCCGTGGAGTACCAGCTTATTGTCATTATCCTCCGTGGCATAGGACAGGATGGTGCCCAGGTAGTTGGCCCCTGTGCTCACCCAGCTGCAGAGGCTCAGTTCAAGCAGGCCGGCCTGGAAACCTGGCGTGAATGTGGCGAAGTTCTCGGTGGAAGCGTTAGGGAAAAACAGCATGGAATCCACATTGCAGACTGTGGGAAAAGAGAGAGAAAGAGGGAATCAAGCCTACAAGTTTAACATGCGTCAAATCTGGGAACCACCCCTGCCTGAGACCAATAGCACTGCTCATCTGGGATATAAAGGACCAACATTTCAATTATTTGTGAAATTTTATCAATATGTTGAAAAATTAAGCTTTGCAAAAGGGAGAAGAATGGCTCAGAGTGTAAGAAAATTCATAAAAGTTATTTACATGGTTTAAAAATCAAAAGAATGGGAGCGTTTCTTTTTTATGGACACTGAAAAAGCATTTGACCACATTAAATGGCCATTTTTAAAGCAATATTGGAACTATGGGGATCTAGTCCAATAATAAGACAAAGGATAAATATAGATTCTGCATACTCTCTCAGCTAATAACTTGGCCAATGGATGCTCATAAGAAAAATTTACTCCCTCTAGAGGTACATGTCATGGATGCCCTTTGTTGCCAGTTTATATTATATTATATTGTTGCCAGTTAATATTTATATTAACTATGGAGCATTGGTCTAAACCACTGAGCTTCTTGGGCTTGCCGATTGGAAGGTCGGCAGTTCGAATCCCCGCGATGGGGCGAGCTCCCGTTACTCGGTCCCAGCTCCTGCCAACCTAGCAATTCGAAAGCACATCAAAGTGCAAGTAGATAAATAGGTACCGCTCCGGCGGGAAGGTAAACGGCATTTCCGTGCGCTGCTCTGGTTTTGCCAGAAGCAGCTTAGTCATGCTGGCCACATGACCCGGAAAAATAGTCTGCGGACAAACGTCAGCTCCCTCGGCCAGTAAAGCAAGATGAGTGCCGGAACCCCAGAGTCGTTTGCGACTGGACTTAATTGTCAGGGGTCCTTTACCCTTAAAAAAAAAGCCATTAGCTATAGCTTTAATAATAGTATGAAGTGGGCAGATGCCTGGATATGTCTGAATGAATGCTTTAAATGTATGTTGTGGATGGGCCCCGAATGGTTCCCTCTCGAGGAAGATACTCCAGGAGAGAGGTTCCAAAGACCTAAGGTGGTAAGGGAATACTCAAACTGTCGATTTGGAAGGGACCATGAGGATCATCTAATCCAACCCCCTGCAACGCAGGAATATTTCGCCCAACGTGGGGCTCAAACCCACGGCACTGAGGTTAAGAATCTCATGTTCTACCGAATGAGCCATCTCCCAGGCCACAAATTCTCCTTCAAGCTACCAACGGCTATCGACTCTACAGCACTGCTGCTATTACCACCTCCGGGTAGCTTAGCTGGGCCATTCCGGTGGGATAAACTCGGGCAGTTCATCTACACCTACTTGTCCCTGGTTTCCGAGGCGCCTCTGACTGCGCCTCCTGCTCTTCAGAGGCCTTGTCCATGACCGCTTGCTGTTGCCTGAGCGCTTGTGGTTCTGGCAGAGGAGGCTGTTCTGCTTCTGCCTCCTGCTGCTGGGGAGCTTCTTGACCTGGAGGGGATCCACTCTGCAGCCCTCTGGCCTGAGACTGGGCTGCAAGCCGGGTGCTCTCCTGCAACAGTTTCTTCCTCTGACGATGCTTGCCATGGATCTTTTTCACGGTAGGGTTCTGCCCGCCAGCTGCCTCTGGTTCCTGCTCCTCGGGGACCCGGTTCAGCAGCTGAGCCGCAGTTAGGCGGTTAGGCAGAAGGACCTCATTGTGCACAGGGCTCTTCAGCTGCTGCTCCAACTCATCTAGCTTGCTCCCCTGGTTTTTCAGAGCATCCTGAAGACTCTCCAGGGCTTTCTGGAGGATCCTTTGGCCAGCGTGCACGGCCTGGGTGTCCTCTCGATGGCTCTCGACTTCTTGGGTTAAGTTGGCCAGGAGTGCTCTCTCCTGCTGCATCTCGGCCGCCTTCTCGCGGTCCCTCTCGCTCAAGGCTTCTTCCAGGGCCCCGAGCTTCAAGTCTTGCTTCTTGCTCTTGTTCTGCAGCTTCTTCACCAGAGCTTTCAAGTGGCTCAGCTCCTCCTGCGTGGCTGTGTGGCTCTCGTTGGCAGCGGACTCCAGGCCCTGGTGCTTGCTCAGCAGCTGCTCAAACTTGGCGTCAATGTCGTGGGAGACGTTGTAATTCCCAGCAATCTCCTGAAGGCGCGTCAGGGTGACCTCCTGGAACCGCCGGAACTGGAGGGGGAAATGGAGAAAAATCCAGTTAGGTTTCTGGAGGGCTCCTAGAGAGGTTGGGGAGGTGATGCACATTGTAGATACAGATTTGCATCAGCAAAGGGTTGAGGGAAGGGGCAGAGAATGAAAGGTGGCCCCTAAGTGCTTTCTATCTGGCCCCCAGAACTATCTCCAGGTAGGAACAGGGGAGAAATTTGATTCAGCTTGCATTGAGAGGCAAGCCGACTTAGTTTGCGATTTCGGAAGCAAGCTGCAAGCCGAAACGCAGCCCTCCTTCGAAATTCTCTCCATCGCAAATTTTGCAGTGCATTTGTCCAGCCAAGTACGGGCTGCTCCCAGTTTAGGCGCATCTGTATGATGCACAATCGCGCACATGTGCATGGCGCCGAACCCAGAAGTAGCTCCAAAATGTACATTAAAAGGCATGGAACTGGGTGGAGCAGACTTACCGAGGTCACTCCCAGGAGCATGGCAATCTGATGTGCGCTTGTGAAACGGGTTGTGCGAGATCTTTGGATCTGGAGGCAGGGCTGCATTTTTCCACTGGACTCCTTGGAGCCCATGAATTCACCCAACTCTGTTCATATCTCTACAGTAAGGGCTGCCGTTATTTATAGTGTTAACTGGAAACCATTCACGAGTGACTTATACTCATTAACGGGCTTATTTTGCTATTTCTGATCCTTTACATCATTATTTCCTAGTTGACAAGCTCCCTTGGGGGAAGCATCTGTTCCTCAAAGTTGTGAGGCTGCTCATAGCAGTTCCTGATAGGCCAGGGATCGGAATCCTGGTGCCATTTACTGTATTTATTTTCCCTGATTTGAACTATAAAGTGGTGGTTTTCTTGAGTCAAAATGAGAGTACCCCTAAACATTTTTTAATAAAAAAGCACTAATAATAATAATAATAATAATAATAATAATAATAATAATAATTTGTAACCCACCCATCTGACCGGGTTGCCCCAGCTACCCTAGGCTATCCACTTAAGCACTGAGCTTCCCCCAGAAAATCCTGTGAACTGCAGTTTACTCCCTCACAAAACTACAATTCCCAGCACCACTGACAAACTTAGGTCCCCCAGGTACTTTATGGGAAACTGTGTGCTTCAATGGATGGTGTGTACGCTGCCTCAGTTTATTATTATTATTATTATTATTATTATTATTATTATTATTATTATTATTATTATTATAGCACAATCTAACACACGCTTGTGGCTGCTGACAAGAGGTTATGGGCTAATCCTAGCAGGGCTGCCAAGGGCTGGATAAATATCACAACAGCAGCTATTCCCACTAACTTTTAAAGGGAAACATGACCCCAAGCCTAATGAATCACGGCGACTGCAGCAGCACCCAGACTTCTTTGCCGCCGGCTGCTGATTCCACTATTTTTGGCGTTCTACTGAGCATCACAGAGGCAAGGGTTGCAAACAGATGTCTCCTGCTTCGGCCACAGCAGCGTGTTATCGCTATTATCTCAGTAGCACCAGACGGCCTGCAAGGATGGTTGTTTGCCCCATCTGAAGATAGAACAGCACCTCCCACCCAACAACCCACGGCGCTCCCTTTCATTTCTCTAAATTGGGACTCTTCCTTGAGCTGTCCCTGCTAGTCCTGGAAAGAGTGCCTCTCAAGAATCAATTGCTTTATTTATCAGCGCCTATTATAGCTGGTCGCTGGGCAGGCAACTCACACCATAACATCCACTGCCTCTCCCCATTTTTGGACTCCTGGCCTCGTCTTTAATGGTACTGGAGCTAGTCAGCAAGCTCTCTTTTCCTCCCGTGAACCATAACGGTTTTCATTTCATCTCAGTTCAAATGGATCCATTGGTTTTGTGATACAGCGGTACCTTAATTCTCAAACTTAATCCCTTCCGGGAATCCATTCGGCTCCCGAAACCGTTCGAAAACCAAGGCACGGCTTCCGATTGGCTGCAGGAGCTTCCTGCACTCAATCAGAAGGTGCGTCGGACATTCGGCTTCTGAAAAACGTTCGCATGCCGGAACACACACTTCTGGGTTTGCGGCATTCGGGAGCTGATTTGTTTGACAACAAAGCCGTTCGGGAACCAAGGTATCACTGTATTTAGGACCCTGGCCCCATGTTGGAGAAGACTCCCAAGGGGGTTCTCCCAGTCTTCATCCTAGAATCATGGAATCGTAAAGTTGGAAGGGACCCCAAGTGTCATCTAGGTGTCAATGGCAGAGATCATATAATAAGCAGGCATATCTCAGAAGTGACACCTTGTGCCACTATGCTTTGTGTAAATCCTGCAATGTTATTTTCTTAGGTGGTTATTGTTTTAGATCTTCTTTTAAATACAAACTGCCTGGTGTTGCCTGCCGAAGGGTACTGGAGAAACCCAAAGAAATATTAGCTAGAAATCTAACTACAAAGTCCTGTTCACGATCGGCTCTCTTGAGAAATTAACAGGTAAAAAGGCTGAACCCAACAAGAAGACATTCTGGAAATATCAAGGCAGAACAAAAGAGCACCTCAAAGATAACCTGGATATTTTATTAGAGCAATATCTACTAGTGCCAGGAATAATGCTAATTTCAAATCAAAGGTATAAAATGGGAAAGAATTAATTTCCAGCCTTTGATGGAGAACAAAGACCCTGGTAGCTTGTTTTCATTTTGTGCAACCCGCACAGAACTTACTGTTCTGTTCTGGCTGGAATGATTTCACTAGTTGTTTCCTTTTTTATAATTGTAATTGTTTTATCTGTTTTTGTAACTGTATATTATTATATCATTGTCTCCTGCCCTGGGAACTTACTGTGAAGGGCTGGTAAGAAATCTAGCATCTTAATTTTGAAAAGCAAACAAACCTTGTATGGAAAAATACTCGATACACAATCTACATGTCCAAAAGGCATGAATACCAATAATTGAGAATCTGGTTTTTCGAAACGTTGTGCAATCCAACCATTTTACTATTACTGAGCTAGAAGGTTGCTTCCACTCCAAGTTAGACTGTCAACACATTCCAGAGTCCAGAATAATATATACAGTACAGATCTACATTGGTCAGACAGCAAGATCCGCTATCAAGAACATTATTTGGTGAACTAAGGATAATGACAATCCATGCCAGGCTCACCTGCTCTTCCAATCGTCTAAACCTTTCGAAGAATAGCTTCCTTCGCTCTGCTGTTCCAGGCTGCTGGACCAAGGTGCCCTGAAGACAGACAGCGGCAAGGATCATGAAGATGGACAACATTTTCCGTGTTCCCAGCATCCCGAGAGCCACACACATCTTTGGGGTGATGCTCTAGGTGGGAACACACAAGACAGGGTTCAACGTCTGTAGAAGAGCCTCTCTCTTAACACTACGCTATTCGGAAAGCGGCTGCTGCGATCCCTTCTTTTGCTTCTAGAAGCCCAAGGCCCTCCCACCAAGCTAAAAAGAGACCCTAGTTTGTTCTCAGAATAGATGAGTTCCACAGACTTCTCTGGCATCCCCAAGTAGCCAAGTTTAGTTTCAGAGCTTGGCAGCTGCGTGGAGACATTGCTTGGGGGAGGGAGAACCTGGCTTGGTTTTTGGAGTTCCTTCCAGGACCTGGAAATCAGGAGAAGCCTGGTCATTAAATTGGCTGCTCATTTCTTTAATATGTAGTTGAGTTATCGTGTCCCGACTCTTCGTGACCCCATGGACCAGAGCACGCCAGGCACTCCTGTCTTCCACTGCCTCACGCATTTTGGTCAAACTCATGTTAGTAGCTTCGAAGAGTTTGGATTGGATTGGATATCCCGCTTTATCACTACCCGAAGGAGTCTCAAAGCGGCTAACATTCTCCTTTCCCTTCCTCCCCCACAACAAACACTCTGTGAGGTGAGTGGGGCTGAGAGACTTCAAAGAAGTGTGACTAGCCTAAGCAGCTGCATGTGGAGGAGCGGAGACGCGAACCCGGTTCCCCAGATTACGAGTCTACCGCTCTTAACCACTACACCACACTGGCTCTCGAGAACACTTCGAGAACACTGTCCAACCATCTTGTCCTTTATCACCCCATTCTCCTTGTGCCCTCAGTCTTTATATTCTCTCTCTCTCTCTCTCTCTCTCTCACACACACACACACACACACACAATCTCTCTCTCTCTCTCTCTCTCTCTCTCTCTCTCTCACACACACACACATTACCAACTTTTTCTGACGTAAAACCAGAACATGTGTCTTCCGGGATGGGCTCCTGGATGAGTCATGTGACCTGCGCCTTGCTCTCCCCTTTTCTCGGGGAAAGATCTCACACAGCACCCAGAAACATGCACTTGGGGGAGCTGTGTGATATCGCAACCCCCCCCCCCTGAGACTTTTTCAGGGCGATTGCAGAGTGTGAGAGCACAGTGTTCCAAATGGCCACTGAGATCTTGTGTGGGGGAAAATGGGATGCCCTGTTTTTTTCCGGGGGACTTGGAAGGTATGCATTTACAGTGGTACCTTGGTTCCCGAAAGCCTTGGCTCCTGAACAAACTGGCTCCCGAACGCTGCAAACCCGGAAGTAAGTGTTCCAGTTTGCGAACTTTTTTGGAAGCTGAACGTCCGACATGGCTTCTGCAGCTTCCGGTTGAGTGCAGGAAGCTCTTGCAGCCAATCGGTAGCTGCGCCTTGATTTTCGAACGGTTCCGGGAGTCGTATGTTTGACAACCAAAGGTACCACTGTATTCAGTAAATTCAGAGTGTGTCAATAAGGCTGATTCGGAGCTCTTGCAAAACTCACTCCCCCCACCCACCCTTAAAGTGGATTTAACCCCACTCAGGAAAGTTGACAGGACAATTTGCCGGAAAGTGTGGGATAACAGCTGCTTGATGCAGCATCATCTAATCTCCCCACAAACAAATCAGGCTGAATACTCATTAAATCTGGAAGAGACGCTTGCTTTTCCAAAGAGGCAAATGCCACCGTCTAATCCAGGGGAGGGGGACCTCAGGTCTGGGGGCTAAATGTGGCTCATTAAGCCTCCCCATACTGTACAGCCTTTGGGACTCTCTGCAGGCCCCACCCCCTACACAGGCCCCACCCCACAGCTTCCTCCAGCTTGCCTTTTTTGGCCTTGCTAGAAGGTGCCCTTGAATTGGATGGGAAAGCGGAGGTGAAAAAACCTCCAATTTTTGTGTGGCTGGACTCTACGGCTGAAGGGCGGTATACAAATTGAATAAATGCTGATGATGTAGCCTCCCCGCACCAGTGGAATGTGGCCCCCAAAAGTCTGCCCACTTGTGAACATGGCCCTTGGATGGAAAATAGGAATGCATGGCTTTGAGCACAAGGAATGAGGACCAGCTTTCAGCAACCTGCTCACCTGGTCCACAGGTAGCAAAATTGGGCAGAGTTGGCATTTTCGCACAGTTCAGAATGTTGCCGCCCTTTGCTATCTGAAACTTGGTTCAATACCTTGGGTTTATCCAGGGGCTACAAAGAGAATAAAAGATGCTCTGAGGTCACAGAAATGTTAACTTGCCTGGACCCCTTCACTTCACGACTGCTAGTGCTGCAGAAATATTGGGGTTCAGTACCCAATAATACCGTGGGTTAAGCCTGGGTGGCCAATAGAATCCACACAGCAATGGTCTGTCAAACAGAATATTTATTTAGGCACTGCAAGGCCAGTGTGACACAACCTCAACCAACAAATAATGAGCACTGGCACCACAAATATGAAAAAGACACAAGCATTCATTCACTTTCTGTGGCTTCAGGCACCAGGCCTGTTGGCAGACCAACTCTGCATTACAAAGATGTTTGCAAACGTTACCTGAAAGCTGGCAGCATCAAACCCCGCAGGTGGGAATCTCTTGTTTTTTTGCTGTGTCGTATTTGTTTTCATAGAATCATAGAATAGTAGAAGGGACCACGAGGGAAGGGACCACAAGGGTCATCTAGTCCAACTGTGGCAGTGGCCCAAAGGGCCATAATAAATGTGATAACGTGAACCCCTATAAATCATTTAATATGCTTCTATAGAGAATTATGGTAACCTGCTGCTTTCAGAAACTGATGATTTTGGCAAGATGCCGTCTCACACCGAGATAGAAGAACAAGCAAATATTCAATCATAAAGACACATTCATAAGCTAGAACATAAGTTGATACATGAAAATGGCTACACGTAACATAGGTTCCCATGCATTGCACACTAACAGATTGTAACAAATCTCTGAGAACCAAGGTTTAGTTAGCAATGCTTATTTAGCATGCGTATTAAACTGAGAATGAGGTAATGATGAACATGCGTACTAGACTAGAATGAAGTAATGAAGAACTTGATTGGTTAATTTGAAATCCTTTGTTTGAAATGTTATAAATAACCCTGCCCAGACCTTTGGGCGGGGTTGCAGGCTTGCGAAAATGATTCGACTGTAACCCTTATTGCTTTGCAATAAAGAAACCAAATGGATTCCAAGCTCCTCTCAAGTCTCTGAGTTTTATTGGCGTAGCTCAGAAGATAGGCCTTTCCGCCCAATGCAACACAACCCCTTGCAATGCAGGAATCTTTGTTTTGGTGTGTTTTTCCTGGGTTTGGGAAGTCCTGCACATCACTCATTTTTCTTCCGTGAAGAGGGCATTTTGTGGTACTTGCAGCAGATTTTTAGACTTCCAAATGTGCCCCCAGGTCTGAAAAGGTTAGGGACTCCAGGGATGACACAATGCCTCCTAGTTTCCTCTTGTGTTTAATTTGCGCTGTCCTCTTCACACTGCTATAGAGGTAAAAGCGCAAGGTGTCTGCATGAAAGAAAAGGACAGCAAAAGCATTCAGCTGCATCAAGTTCATTGTGGAGTTTGAGAAGACGACCATTTAATTGGATTTATTTTTGCTGGAGCCAGAGGCAACACACTGGTTTGTGAGCCTCAGACCATGTGCAATGCCTAGGGATCACTGGGATTGTTCTAACCCAGGGGTCTGCAACCTTTAAGACAAAAAGAGCCACTTGGACCCGTTTCTGAAGAAAAAAAAAGAAACTGGGAGCCGCAAAACCACTGCGACATTTAAAACAAATATAACACTGCATTTTATTTTTAAAAATCTGATTTAAATAAAAAAAATCCATTTATTTATTTATTTTTTTAAAAATCATTTTTATCCAACCTGGGGACCACTACCAGGTCACAGCCTGATCCAAGGTGGGTTGCAACAGCATACAAATATTTGATTTGTTGTTGTTTTTTTTTAAAAAAATGAGTCCTCAACTGCACACTTGTGTTAAATGTTTGTCCCATGTCTAATTGAAGACTGCTGGCTTTTACAATAATCTTAGTGTCTTTTACCCTTAATATTCCAGACCAGAGGCTATGCTCACCTCTTCCAACCTCCTCTCTTGCTAAATAAAGCACAGAATTGCACCAGAGAAGCCTGTGATGTTTGTGCTGACTTGCATACAGGTGGCTGTAGTAGTTCATAGTGTTCAAACCTTTTTAGGGGAGTTCCCTGCCCCCTTAATGACAATGGCGATAGATTTTGCACATGAACACAGATCCAAGTTAGGACTCCTCTCTTCCACGCCAACAAGTGCTTTGTCAAGGCTCCCCTAACACACACTCAGGACAGAGGAAAAACTGCAAACTTTTGGGGCGTCATTCTGCTACCCATGTCTCTGTGAGAACCAGCCCTTTATTCTGCCTCCCGTAGTACATCCTCCCCCTTCAAGAAATCATTTCCTTTGGACTTTCGGCCCATCTCCACCCCTATTACTCCTTGCCCTCGCGAAGGAAGCATTTTCACAAGTTTTCTTTTTGGTGGGCTGTCCGTGCTTCCAAACACCTGGAAGTCACGACAGGGGCTTCTCCCCCACCTAGTAAATTCTGCCTCTGCATAAGTTACTCAGGTTTGGTTTTCTTTACCAGCCCACCCAACCACCCACCCACCCCGGTCGAAGCAGAGCAATAAGTCATTTACCTCAGCAGGGGACAAGCTCAGCTCCAATAATGAAACCCTTCCAAGGAGCGGGGGGGGGGGGGTGTCAAAACTTGTGACAAGCAGGTAGGTGGTTGGAGAGCAGCATCGGAGGGGGAGGGGGGGAGGAAATGAGAGGGGGAGGGGGAAGGAAGCGAGAGAAAGCTTTCCCAGTTTTTACGCAAGCCGGAGCCTGAAAAGTTGCCAGACCGCGTGCGGCAAGGAGACTAAAGAAGTGCTATTGTGGGTCGAGTGACCTAGAACTGGGAGAAAAGAAAGCGCGGGAGAACAAGCCCCTCTTTCAGCCGCCGAGGAGGAATCCCCCGGATCTCCTCCAGCCACAGGCTGCCCAACCAAACCGGGGCAAAGCCAAGGCGCCGTTCTTTGCGCCGCGCGTTTGGAGATGCCACTTTGGAGAGGCCACAGCCGGAGGGTGCGGCGCAGGCGGCCAACTTGCGCTCCCGCGCTCCGCCCGGCAGCCTAAGCAACACACCTGAGGAAGCAGCGGCAGAGGACTCCCCCTCCCCAGTCCCAGTCCCCCACCCCAAGGGACTCGTTGGGGGGTTGCAAAGCCCCCCGCCCACGGCAGGCAGAGAGCTCGACGGTGGTTTCTGCCCAGCCAGCCCAGCTTTGCGCCCTGGAAGGCGGGGGCGACGTGACTAACCTTGCCTGGTGAGGTCTGGCGGTGGCTCCGCTCGACGCTGCTGCGGAAGAACGCACAACTGCCTTTTCCTCCATGCAGCCTTTTGAACCAGCCACGTCCCTGCTGTGCGTGCTCGGGCTCCTAGGAGCCTCCAAGCCCCCTCGCGACACATGCACCCATTGGCTCCTGAGACGCGGGTCCCGGGCAAGGGCGAGTCCCGGCCTTGCTCCGGGGCGGAGAGAGACGCGCGGTCTGAGGCTGCGAGCGGAACCAGGAGTGAAGGAGGCAGCAGCAGGGAAACAGGCGCAGCTTCCTCGACCATTTTTAAAAGGAGGGCTTCCCCCCTCGCCCTCGCCCACCACCCGCCGCCCCTGGCCCAGCCCACAGCTACCTACCTCGTCGTCGCCTCGATGCAGCAGCCAGCAGCAGCTCCACACCAGCAGCAGCAGCCACACCTCTGGAGGGAAACTGCTGCTGTCTGCTGCTGCGCCTGCGCTGGCAGAAACGAGGCACGACGCATGAGCAGAGCAGCACAGCAGCAGCACCCTCAGCCTCCGGAGGGCGGGCCACCGGCCAGCTGGAGGGCGGCCGCTGCCGCTGGCCAGCTGGAGAAGTGGACAGGCGTATCCGCCCCGGAGCCGCGGCAAAGGTGTAAAAGAGCCGCATGCGGCTCCGGAGCCGCAGGTTGCAGACCCCCGTTCTAACCCCTGTCCCAATTGGTGACCTGGAGATCAATAAGACTGCACTGCAGGGCTGTCATAATCCTCTCTCTCTCTCTCTCTCTCTCTCACCATTTGCTAACCACCTGCATATCAGGGATGATAATGTGGATAATAGTGGGGTGCACTGCAGGGTTGTTGTAGTTCACAGTCTTAGCTTCACCCCTTCATTTCCTTGCAACTTAAGGAAAGCAACACTACACTGCAAGGTTGTCAGAAGCCACTTTGAGCTTGAGGCCCCATCAATACAGTATAGGGGTAACATGACTTGCCAGTATGTTGGTAGTAGTTACAGCACCAAACTAGGACCAGAGAGACCTGGGTTCGAATCTCCACTCAGTCTCAATGTCCCCTGCAGGGTCAAAGGATTGTTATGGGGATGAGAGGGAAAAGTGAGAGGTAACTTCCCCTGGGTTTCTTGAAAGAAACGGAAGATGCAAATGGGATAAATAAATCATACCAGACTACACTGCAGGGCTGTCGTAAACCATTATGCTCCCCCGCCCCCCGAGAAAAATGAGCAAGAGCGGGTGCCTATGGCTCTGCGTTGCGCAACAGACACGCCCACCCAGCTGCTGTCCAATCGCAAGCTACGCGGAAGTTAGGGCGCCCTCCCTTTGGGGAGCATTCGCCCACTTCAAACATGGCGCGGAAAAAGAAACCGGAAATCTGGCCTCCAGAACAAAGGAACGTGCCGCTCTAGGACTATGCTCAAGACGCGGGTGGGAACCTTTAGTAAGCCGCGTCTGTCAAAGATGGCCGCCGAGGTGAACCGGAAGTGCCCGTCGATGATTCCGGGTTTTTGACCACGCCCCTTCAGTTTGTGTACAGGTCGGCGCTGCGCTCCCGGCGACAAAGAGGCGCCCGTGCGTAAAGAGATACGTCAGCCAAAGAGGGGCGTCGGGCGTCACCACGCATGCGCGCCCAGAAGCGGATCCCGGCGGGGCTCAGCTGAGGAGACGGAGATGCCGCCACTGTCAAGCTGGGTGAGGAAGAGGAGGAGGAGGAGGAGGAGGGAGTCCGAGGGGCCCGGATCCCCTTCCCCCCCAAAGGGGTCAAGGGGCGGGGGAGGGAAAGGCCGAATAGGCGTCGCGGCTGCTGCTTCTGCTGTTGTTGTTGTTATCAATAGAGGTTGTTTTACTCGGGAGTAGACCCGTTGAATGTAATGGGCAGGAGGAACTAAGGTTGGTTCATTTCGACGGGCCTGCGGTGAGTAAGGCCTCCATGCAGAACCCAGAAATGATGATGATGATATTATTATTATAATATAAAACGTTTATGGGTTGTGTAGAAGTAAGTTGCACTCGGAGTAGACCCGTTGAAATCAAATCAGCCTGAACTCTACGATTCTACATGGAGATTCCCTTCCAGTTCTGTAATTCTGTGATTCTAACTTTAAGGAGGACAATGTTGGAGATGTAATAATAATAATAATAATGTAATAATAATAATTAGTAAGCGTGGTGGTGGTGAGAGATTTGCCAGCAAGCAGCCCACCCTCAGGTAGGGTGCCCCTCTCTTCCTGCAGCTCCCCCCCCCCTCTGGGCGACCCCTTCAGGCAGGGTGAGAGTTCAGAGGCAGGGAGGAGGAGTAGGAAGAAGAAGAGGGTGACAACACAGAGATGTAAATGTTCCTGCGCAGGTGGAGAGTTTCCTCTCAAGCTACGGGCACTTACCGTATATGAGGGCAGGGCACGTTGAGGCACAACACGCATGCACAAAATAAGTGGCAACTTTTAAAACAATTAAAACGGTAACCAAGCTCTTTAAAAAGAGGCAGTTTTTAAAATCAGCAAAGCAAGGTGCAAACCAAAATTTAAAAAGCATTTAAACTAAGCAAACAAATAGGTTTGAAGGGTGCCAGGACGACAGCAGTGTTGGTGCCAGACAAGTTTGGAAAGGGAGGGCTGAATACGCACAATAAGTTTAAGGCAACCCCCCGAACAAGAAACTTCTCCTCGCAAAACTACAGTTCCCTTAAACTACAGTTCCCAGGTTTCATGAGGCAGGATGTGTGTGGAAACTGCGAAATTTGCCAGCCCAGCCCAAAGTGTGCCTACCTTACCCAGCAAGCTGCCTCCAAGATTTGTTGGCAGATTCTTCTGGGATGTTCAGGAGGAGGCATGGAAGGCGGCAACCTTCCACTGTTGTTTGTTCCCAGCATTTGGTACTTTTGACTGTCCTTGTGCATGGAGGCTTCATTTGCTATCTTAACTGAATTCAGCTATCTAATCCAGAGGAAGGGAAGGTTCTGGATGTTGCTACAGGTTCCCCACCTGTGGCCTAGAAGAGCAAAAATACTTCCTTGCTAGTTCATAATAAGGTAGGCCTGTGTACAGTAGTAGTGCATTTCATTTCCAAAAACCGGCCCTTCGAGTACCCACAGCCTGAAGGCAACAGCCCCCCCTCTGCTGTTGCCCCCTCCCAGCAAGTGGCACCCAGAGGTAAATTGCATTTGTTTTGCGGTAGCCATTGGCAAACAGTTTGTGTGGATTGTGTAACCCTTCTACATGTAAGCAGCATCTTTGCTCTCTGCCACGCCCCCATGTGTTACAAGCATGGCATTAAAATATACTTTCCCAGTTCTACATAAAGCCCATGGGAGGAAGAAACCAGATTTGTAGTAAACACAACAAACATTCTGGGGCTTCTGACTTCATTTTCTAAAGGGGATATTAGAGTCTGTTCCTGCAGGAGAATATAGACATAAGCAACTTTTCTCAGCATGCAGTTGTATTAACTTTTTAATTTGATTTCCCTTGCATGTTCCAAAGTGTGCGAGAGACACTTTTTGCCGGTTTGTTGATTAATATTCTTTACAGCAGCTGAAGAGGGTTTTTTTGTTTGCTGAAGTGAGCGACCTGTTTTATCTCTTCCTTTAGAACCAAGTGGCCACTCTTAATTCCTCTGTTGTTGTAACAACAACATTCCTTTCCAGAGTTACCTAGTCCTGGAAGACATCGTCTATTCCCATTACAGCTGTACTCTTTGGCCCTGTGGAGCCTTCAGTGTGGGGTTCCTCAGTGTTCAATTGTATCCCCTATGCTGCTTAACATCTACATGAAACCACTAAGTGGGGTCATCCAGAGCTTTGGAGTACGTTGTCAGCAATATGCTGATGACACACTGCTCTGCATCTCCTTTACGTCTGCAGGTGAGGCAGCAGAAGTGCTGGATTAGTGTCATGCCTCAATGATGGACTGGATGAGAGCTAGGAAATTGAAGCTCAATCCAGAGAAGGCTGAGGCACTGTTAGTGGGTGGTTCCTTAGACCAGATGGATGGGAGGTTGCCTGCCGTTGATGAGGTTGCACTCCCTCTGAAGGAGCAGGTATGTGTAGCTTGGGAGTACTCCTGGATTCTTTGCTGTTGCTTGAGGCTCAGGTGGCCTCAGTGGTCCAGAGTGCCTTCCAACAGCTTTGGCTGGTGGCCCAGCTGCTCCCCTGTCTGGACAGGGATAGCCTAACTTCTGCTGTCTGTGCTCTGCTAACCTCTAGGTTAGATTACCACGACGTGTTATACGTGGCACGGCCTCTGAAGATGGTTGCCAATTGGCAGTGGCTGCCAATTCATTTCTGGGCCCAATTCAAAGTGTTTTTGACCTATAATGCTTTAAACAGCTCAGTACCACAGTACCTCAAGAACTGCCTCTCCCCTAATGAACTGACCTGGACCGTGCAATTATCATCTGAGGCCCTTTTTTGTGTGGCTCTCCCAGAGGGTGGCAACATGATGACCGGCCTTTTCTGTAGTGGCTCCCCGTTTTGGGGAACACTCTCCCCAGGGAGGCTCACCCCGGCACCTTTACTATGCATCTTTAGGTGCCAGGTGAAAACGTTCCTCTTCAGCCCGGTGTTTGGCTGATTAACAGTCTATGGCTTTTTAAATGAGCTTGTGGGAGTGGGGTTATTGGTTTCTTTTTGTTTTATTATGTGTTCTGTTCTCGTTTTGTATTTTTATGCTGTGAACCACCCTTTGATCTTCGGGTGAAGGGCGATACACAGATGATAATAATAATAATAATAATAATAATAATAATAATAATAATAATAATAATAAATAACCATCTCCTATCTCATTGCATTAACAATGCATTTTTCTTTTCACATTGGATTGTGTTCACGAAGAAACATAACGGGCTCACTTTCTTCCCATAGTTTGTGGCGTGCTTCAAGATCTAGAGACGTGCAGGTGTTGTGCTGGCTGCTGCAGGTACAAAGAGGACATGGAGGAGGGTTTGAAGTGGCCGTCGGAGAGGCTGGAAGTTCAGACATCTGCTTCTCCCGGGGTCAGCCGGCGGATATCAGTCAGCGAATTCTCTTGCCATTGCTGTTATGATATTCTCGTCAATCCTACCACCTTGAACTGTGGGCACAGCTTCTGCAGGCATTGCTTGGCATTATGGTGGACGTCTTCCAAGAAGAACGAGTGTCCAGAATGCAGGGGGAAATGGGAAGGGTTCCCCAAAGTCAACATTCTTCTCAGGTGATTCTAGCAGTCGAGGACTGTGATACGTGGTCTTCATACAATGGTTGAGATATGTTAGTTTGCCCTCTTTGCTTAGTAACAGCTGTTGGTCCTATGATTGTCATACTTTTAATTTCATTTTCCATTTCACTTTTAATGTATATATTACTATACGCAAGGCGGTCTGCAAGCTGAAGAAACAACAAAGATCATACATCTTATAACAATCTGATCCAATGCAAAAAAGCCATAATAAAAACATGACTTTAAAATAAACAGCTTAAAGTAATACTCAGTAATCTATTAGAATATCGTAGTACACGATGAAATTAAATGTCAGCAAACAATCATTGGATAGAAATTCACTCCTAACAAATACAATAAATATTTGCTAAACTATAATTAGTAAGTTAAAGGTAGGTAGCCGTGTTGGTCTGCCATAGTCAAAACAAACAAACAAAAAAATAAATCCTTCCAGTATCACCTTAGAGACCAACTAAGTATCTGAAGAAGTGTGCATGCACACGAAAGCTCATACCAAGAACATACTTAGTTGGTCTCTAAGGTGCTACTGGAAGGAATTTTTTTTATTTTTTATTTTGTTATAATTAGTAAAAACAAGAAGCCACAGCGCATAAATACCACAATACATACAAAACCATGTAAAAGGATCAGATTCAGAAACGAAGACACACAACTTGTAAAAATATATATATTTTAAAAAATCCTGAACTCATTTCCCCCTCTTCTCTACTTTTTGCTTAATGCTTTGGGAAAGGCTGACTTCTTAGATCCTCTAAATGCCCTCCGCTGTCAGTCTCGGCATGAGTCTTCCCTGGGGTCGAAAGACCACTGTAGAGTTTGCTTGGTGGTCTCCACGACTGTTTCAGTTCAAAACACTAATGGCCAGATGTGCTCCTCCGGGCCTCTCCCCACATCACACCCTGTGCCCTCTTTGACACATTGTTGTGTTGCTAGAATGTGTCCTTGAAAAGTGATGGTTCCTCTTGCTTCCCTGGATGGAGGTTGGTGTGTGTGTGTGTGTGTGTGTGTCTTGTATAGCTGGAATGCAGCCTCCCATCTGCAGGTGAGACTCACATCAGTTGCACCTCCCCCTTCTGCTTCTAGCTCCACCCACCACTGGCACACTGGGAAGCCTGTCTATGAGATACAGTGGTACCCCGGGTTGCCTATGTAATTGGTTCCGGGTTACAGTTTGTAACCCAAAAAGTACGCAACCCGAACAAGCGCGCGAAAAACCCGGAAGTAGCGGTTTGTGCATGTGCAAACTGCGCAGAACGCTTCTGCGCATCTACGCATTGTGTGCGCTCCGGGTTGCCCTTCCGGGTTACCGGAGTTTGTAACCCGAAAAGTACGTAACCCGAGGTACGACTGTAATGTGGTTGTAAAAGACACACACACACACACACACCCCGGTTTAAAGGGTTTAGCCAGCAGAATGACATAGCGTTATCACCTGTTTGTACCCAACTCATCCTCCACGGAGCTCATGGTAGCTCATTTATCAGTCCTGTAACTAAGCCAGGCTGAGAAGACAGTATGGTTGGCCCGAGGACAGCTAGCAAACCTCACGACCGATGAGCTGGACCCAGGTCTCCCCTGTCCAGCACTCTAGCCACTTGCCCCCTCCTCAGTGCAAAGGAGAAGGCCCCATACGGACTGGCCGCAAACTGCAGGGAGAAGTCTTGCAAAGTAACGCTCTCTTTTTCTAGGGATGCGATCGAAAAACTGTTTCCAGATGCTATCAAGCAGCGGAAGGACGACATCCAGCAGAACAGCGACGCGTCCCTCAGCCTCGACGCCTTTCAGAAGTACGGGAGCGATCAGACCTCTGCAGCTCCAACGGCGGGGCGAATTAATCCTCGAGGAGGGGGGTTTTTCTCTGGCGTGCTGACAGCGCTAACTTGTGTGGCCGTAAGTCTCCCCCTTTAAAAAGCCCTGCGCTGGTGGGAAACAAAGGGCTTTGCTGAGGGTGGGTTTTTGAAGAGCTGATTGAATACTTGCAGAAAACCTAACAGGCCTCCTGACTTAATGGGCCTCTTCAGAGAAATTTCAAATGACAGTCTATTGCCCTCCATCTTAGTTCCCTTGAGCAGGAAAGGTGAAGGGAAGACTATGGAGGTTCGCGGCTGCCAGATTTTGTTTTTGTCTGCCTTTGGAAGTTGCCTTATATTGAGTCAGACCATTGATCCACGGAGCTCAGTCTTGTCTACACTGATTAGCCATGAATCGCTAGGGTTTCAGACGGGGGACATTCCCAGCTCTATTTGGAGACCCCGGGAATTGAACCTGGGACCTTCTAGATACAATGCAGATGCCCTACGCACTGAGCTTTGGCCCTTCCTTCTCTGCAGTAGCTGGGATGCCTGGTGTTTGGCTGCGGCCACCAGGGCCACCTCTTTCCCCCTCCTACAGGCTGATGTCCCCAAAGAACATGCTGGAGACTAGAAAGTGGAAAGGTACCCAGAGGGAAGAGAAATGTTTGACATGGTGCATGAAGCTTAGTGCTCGCTTCAGCTGCAGGGCTCCCATAATGTATTCCCTAGCGCTTCCACCGTGCAGAGTTCCACCATCATCTCAGCAGCCCCATGGGGTGTGCTGTCATGGGAAGGTGTTCCTGTCCCAGAGTCACTCCATGAGTCCTTGGCTATCAGGCTTTCCAGCTGTATGTCCTCTCCTCCTCCAAGCTGTATTTAAGCCAGGCTCCTTGGAACGCCAGCACCGTAAACTTTACTGTTGGTGAATGTTCATTTTTGCTTTGCATTTATGTACAGTTGTACCTTGGTTCTCGAACTTAATCCATTACAGGAATCCGTTTGACTCCGAAAACCAAGGCGCAGCTTCCGATTGGCTGCAGGAGCTCCCTGCAGTCAAGTGAAAGCCGCGTCGGAGTTTCAGCTTCCGAAAAAAGGTTTGCAAACCGGAAAACCGGGTTTGCAGCATTCGGGAGCCAAAACACAGGAGTACCAAAGTGTTCGAGAACCAAGGTACGACTGTATTTAAGCCTACATTGGGTGGGTTGTTTTTTTGTAATATTGAAATTATTCTGTGCTTGCAAAATTGTTGATTTTTGTAATTTTGAATTCACTTGCGTGTTCCGTATTTAGAATATTTTGTATTTCCAGTGTTCTCTATTTTGATGCTTTTGAATGTTTGCTGCAAGCTGTTTTGGGCACATCTCGTTGTGGAAAAGCAGCATATAATTAAAATCAATCAAGTCTAGCACTATCCTCTGGGCCCCGCTGGGTGCTTTGCTCTTGTATTAAACACCTGAAACATGCCCCAGTCACCCCTGTGCATAACCCTTCATGGACCCTCTTCGTTGCTTTCCAGGTAGTTTTGCTCGGCTATCACTGGAGCAGCCGGGAGTCGGAAGATGACCTCCTCGTCCACAAACCCGTTGCGAAATGGACCGCTGGGGAGGTGGTACACTGGCTGGGGCAGCTGGGACCCTGGACTTCCCTCTACAAGGAGAGGTTTTTACTTGAGCGCGTTAATGGGAGGTGAGGAAGATCCCTTTGGTGATGCTCTGAGATTATTGAGAAAGAAACTTCGTTGTAACTGGTGCCTTGCTTATCGGAGATTTTGTGTTCCTCAGGTGATGTGAACACAGGGGCAAAACAAAAACAAAAAAAAAGTCTTGTTGTGTTCAAAGTAAGTTTTTAATCTGTAGCGTGGCTGTTAGCAATAGTTCCCTGTCAGTCCTCTTGCTAGGATCATGTCTAAATTCTAGAGTAGGCAGATGCGCTTTGCTCTCAGTGCAAATACCCACAGACCCGTCTTGTCCTGATGGTGATATTCGGCTTGATAGTTCAGCGCGATTTGGAGCAGGGCAGAGGGCGTTTCCTTCGTGTAATGGTAACTCCTGGTCTTGCAGGCTCCTGTTAACGCTCACGGACGAGGACTTCTCAAAGTCTCCTTACAATGTAGAGAACAGTAGCCACAGGAAGGCCATTATGACGGAACTGGAACGCGTGAAGATGCTGGGGGTCAAACCACCGCAGAACCTTTGGGAGTACAAGGTGAGAGGATGTTACAGGAAGTCCCGCCTCCAGTGGCCGTAGACCTTTAGCCCCTGCGCCAAATCACTCTTCTGTCCCTGTGGTGTTTTGATCCTTGGCGTCCCTGCTGTGGCCCAGCCCTGCCCTGAGTCTGGTCCCCATCCTGTCTTCAGCCTGTGTCACCCAAGTGCCGTGTAATGGTTTGAGTGTTGGACTAGGACCTGGGAGACCAGGGTTCAAAGCCCCACTCAGCCATGAAGCTCATTGGGTGACCTTGGGCCAGTCGACATCTCTTAGCCTAACCTGCCTCACAGGGTTGTTGTGAGGATGAAATGGGGAGGAGGAGAACCATGAACACCAACTTGAGCTCCTTGGAAGAGAAAGGTGCCATAGAAATGTAATAAATACATAAATGAAATAAAAGTGTCTTAGGAGCAGAGGGTCTCCCCAATTTCCATGGAATTTCCTGCATCTGAGAGCAAATGCCACAGTGTGCACCCCATTGTGCAATTTTAATGCTGGCAAGTTCCCTCCGCACTGCCTACTCTAATGGTATCTTACACTTGAGGCTGCTTAATGCAGGGCTGGTCTGAAGGAAGAAATCCACAGAGCAAATCCCCTCCTGTTGTTCATTGTTGTTCAGTCGTTCAGTCGTGTCCGACTCTTCGTGACCCCATGGACCAGAGCACGCCAGGCATGCCTATCCTTCACTGCCTCTCGCAGTTTGGCCAAACTCATGCTAGTTGCTTCGAGAACACTGTCCAACCATCTCGTCCTCTGTCGTCCCCTTCTCCTTGTGCCCTCCATCTTTCCCAACATCAGGGTCTTTTCTAGGGAGTCTTCTCTTCTCATGAGGTGGCCAAAGTACTGGAGCCTCAGCTTCAGGATCTGTCCTTCTAGTGAGCACTCGGGGCTGATTTCTTTAAGAATGGATAGGTTTGATCTTCTTGCAGTCCATGGGACTCTCAAGAGTCTCCTCCAGCACCATAATTCAAAAGCATCAATTCTTCGGCGATCAGCCTTCTTTATGGTCCAGCTCTCACTTCACTGCTGATTAATAATGGGGAACTAATTTATAAAATAGGGATCTGGGGAATGAAAGACCTGTTAGCTTAACGTCAGTAGTGGGGAAACCACTGAACAGGTAGAATTGCCAAGCAGGAGGAACAAGCCTTGCTGAAGTAGAATCAGCATGGTTTTTGCTAGGGGTAGGTCCTGTCTCAACATCTAGAGGGTTTTTTCCCTCCCCAAGCGTGTCAGCAGAGATGAACCAATTGACAATGGGCTCTTAGATTTTCAAAAGTGGTTTTGAAAATTTATCCCCGAAAATTTATCCTTGACTAAGCTGAGTAGTCATGCTACAACCACAGAGATCCTCTTATGGATGAGGACTTACTTAGGAATAGAATCAGAGTACTGTCGTACCTTGGATCCCGAATGCCTTGGTTCTCAAGACATTTTGGCTCCCGAATGCCGCAAACCCGGAAGTGATTGTTCCGGTTTGCAAACGTTCTTTGGAACCCGAACGTCCAACGGTGCTTCCGTGGCTTCCGAATGGCTGCAGGAGTTTCCTGCAGCCAATCGGAAGCCGCACACTTTGGTTTCCGAACGTTCTGTAAGTCGAATGGACTTCCGGAACAGATTCCGTTCGACTTCCAAGGTACGACTGTATTAATAAATGGACAGTTTTCTCAGTGGTGGGATGTGGAAAACGGAGGGTTGGTATTGGGACCTGTTCTTTTTAACTAGTTTATTGTTGATCTAGAATTAGGGCTGAGCAGTGAGGGAGCAGGATTGCCCCGGGGTGTTGGGTGGGGGCAGCGATCTCTCACTCTGCTATCTATAGCGACGCCTCTGGTCTCTGAAGCGTCAGAACAGAAGAAGATAGAGACTCTCCCAAGGTTAGGCAGGGTTCATGTGAACCTTACTAAATATGACTCTGATCTTGTGTTAAACGCCTGGAGGGTGAAGAGGTGGGTGAGACAAAGCTGCGTTTCACAGAAGCCCCCTTGCACTCTCCCTTGCTTCCGTTTGCTCTTCCTCGTGCATTCACGTGTTCCTGCTAACGGCTGACTCTCCCACATTTCTCTCTGTTTCCTGGCATTCCAGGCGGTGAATCCCGGGAAGTCGCTGTTCCTGTTGTATGCCTTGAAGAGCTCCCCTCGGCTCACCATGCTCTACCTGTACCTCTTTGATTACACGGACGTCTTCCTCCCCTTCCTCCACACCATATGTCCTGTGCAGGACGAGGAGCTGGAGGATATTCTCGCAAAGCTGCTAGTAAGTAAGAGCAGGAGACGTCCACCTTGGGAACGGGCCCCCATCCCAAACACCCAAAAAATGGAAAGGGGTTTTGTGGGGTCAGCAGTACAGAATGTTTTGAGGTTGCAGATCAGTGTCCCCTCACTAAAAGCTCTGTGAGAAATGGCCCCAGGAGCGAAAAAGGGGCAAACGTCATGGGGGCAGCAGGCCAAGGGCTTTTGTACTTCATTTTATTTAACAATTTTTTGAAGGTTTTTAACACATTGAGCTCTAGCATCCAAACACGTTTATAAAAAGATAATAAAGAGAAATATATCAAAAATAATAAAAAAGAAAAATGCAAAATAGAATACTCATGATTCTTACAAAACATAATTACAGTCGTACCTCTCATACGCCTTGGCTCCCGAACAAATCGGCTCCTGGACGATCGAAACCCGGAAATGAGTGTTCCGGTTTTTGAATGATTTTCGGAAGCCAGTGTGGCTTCTGTGGCTACCGATTGGCTGCAGGAAGCTCCTGCAGCGTGCTTTGGTTTCCGAACATTTTGGAAGCCGAACGGACTTCCGGAATGGATTCCGTTCAGCTTCCATGGTACAACTGTATAGAGAAAAAAATAACTAAAAATACTGTTTATCACTGTTAGAAAACGTGGGATATCCCTACACATCGGGATTGATTGCTAAATCACTCTTTAGAACCATAGCTCTATGAACGGAGCAGGTGTCTCTTACAACTCTCAGCCCCCTTAACAGACTAGACTTCCCAGAATTCTTTGGGGGAAGCCAAGACTGTTTAAAGTGGCATAGATACTGCTTTGAATGTATGGTGCAGGCAGGGCTTTAGCGTGAAGCAAATTCCTGTGTTCCTCGGCAGGTTTGGCAGACGCCAAATACATTAATTGCCACCTCATAAAGATATGAGGGACGTGGATGCTTCTGTGGTCTAAACCACTGAGCCTCTTGGGCTTGCTGATGTGAAGGTCAGCGGTTTGAATCCCCACAACGGGGTGAGCTCCCGTTGCTCTGTCCCAGCTCCTGCCCACCTAGCAGTTCGAAAGCACGTCAAAGTGCAAGTAGATAAATAGGTACCGCTCTGGCGGGAAGGTAAACAGCGTTTCTGTGCGCTGCTCTGGTTTCGCCAGAAGCGGCTTAGTCATGCTGCCCACATGACCTGGAAAAACTCTTTGCGGACAAATGCCGGCTCCCTCAGCCTGTAAAGCAAAATGAGTGCTGCAACCCCAGAGTCGTCTGCGACAGGACTTAACTGTCACAGGTCCTTTACCTTTACCTTTAAAGATATTTGCAGCGATACAGGCTGCCTTTCCTTCATGTTATGCTTGCTTAGAGATACTCGCTTGTCCTCAGCAAACAAAAAAAAGTAACTGTTTTCCAAAGGTGGCATATATCCAGTACGGACAAAATGTGCTCGCTCCAGCGATTGCACTGCCAGAAATCTTCCTGGGAAATCCTAGTACAGACTCTTAAACCCCACTGTAGCATTAAATGCTGAGATGAGCAGGGCCGGCACGTCCATTCAGGCGAACTAGGCAATTGCCTAGGGCGCCAAAATGGAGGGGGCGCTGGCCAGGCTTGGGCGGGGGGGGCTAGCAGCAGCTTCTCTGCTGTAGTGGAGAGGTGCTGCTTGCCCCCTACACCACCCCCCGGCTCCCGCTAAAGCAGGCTTTGGCGGGGGTGGGCGGTGGGATGGGTGAGCAGCAGCTCTCCACTACAGCGGAGAAACTGCTGCTTGCCTCTCCACCCCCCTCACCTCCCGCTAAAGCAGGCTTTGGTGGGGGGCGGGGGGCGCCAGAAGGTGGTCTCGCCTAGGGCGCAAGAATGCCTAGCACCGGTCCTGGAGATGAGAAAATGCTTCCTGCCAAGATTACCCGCACCGTCACGTTTAAGAGCTGTGCCAATATCCCCAGTGTTGACAGTCGTGTTTTTTCTAGCCTGCTGTCCATCTGAAATGGCCTTGCTTTGGGCTAAAAGTGAACACACACACAGATCCTAAGCCACTTCTGGGCAAAAAATATTTTTTATTTGCTTTCAAAAGAAAAGCTGTCAATAAATGTTGGGCATGCCAGTGGCAAGAACTAGGCTCCGATGGCAACATTTGAACCAGAGGTAATTTGGTGTGGGGCCAGCCTGCTTTTTCCTGGACGCTTTCCGTCTCTTTCAGGACCTGAAGGAGCCTGCTTGGAAGCAGTGGCGAGAATTCTTCGTGAAATACTCTTTCCTGCCCTACCAGCTAATAGCTGAGTTTGCTTGGGACTGGTTAGAGGTGCATTACTGGACGTCCCGCTTCATCATCGTCAACGCCATGCTGCTCTCTGTACTGGAGCTCTTCTCCTTCTGGAGGCTGTGGTCAAGAAGGGAGCTGAAGTAAGTCCCTCTCGGACCCTCCTACCTTCCAGAATTAGCAATCCCGTTTTTGAACAGTGGACGCTTGGGTTGCGAATGCGATCCGTGCGGGAGGCGCGTTCGCAACCTGCAGCGTTCGCAACCTGCACCATTGTGTCTGCGCACGCGCGTGATGCAATTCAGTGCTCATGCGCAGAGCACAATGTAGCACTTCTGCACATGTGCCGAAACCCGG
Source organism: Lacerta agilis (assembly GCF_009819535.1). NCBI lineage: Eukaryota > Metazoa > Chordata > Lepidosauria > Squamata > Lacertidae > Lacerta > Lacerta agilis. The sequence continues at coordinate 43,420,948 of NC_046324.1, forward strand.
AAGTAACCTGTTCCGTTACTCCCGGGTTCGGCGCGGTGCGCAACCCGAAATCGCGCAACCTGAAGCGGCCGTAACCCGAGGTATGACTGTACTTGTAAAATCCCTTTAATGTTTCTCTCTCTCTTTTTCTCACCGTCTTTTTGCGGAAATCAAAGAGAGAACTTGCACTGAATAGAGAGGTTCCTCCTTTTCCATCTCCCAGCTGTGACTCAGCTTCTTCCTACTCAGTGGAGGAAAAGCTAGTCGTGCAATGGTGTGCCAGGGATCTTTTATTTTCGGTTATCAAAAAGTCCCCAAGGTAAACTTGACCTCTCGTTTATGAGCAAGTTGCTTTCCAGTGAAAAGCATGTGACTTACAGTGCTCCAGATAAGCAATCTTCATTTGAAACGAAAAGGAGTATCGCAAACCACAAATTCCCTGTACATGTTGGAGGCCCACCCCCACCCCTTTTTGGTATTCCCCTCCCTCCTTTCTCTTAGTTACTTTTAAAACTCTCCTTAAAACTATTGCGTTGGTCTTTTCCTGTAAATGATTGAACACATTTGCTTTCCCTGACCTGTTGTGTATTGCACAAGGATGTTTTTAGTGCAGCATCTGCAAAAGTTCCAAAGGTTCCTCGGAAATGAGACCTAGGGCTCTAATCTGCTCTTTTCCCTCCCCCATCTAGGACAATTCCTCACCGGATGTGGGGCCATTTCTGGAAAGTGTCCACCCAGGGACTCCTCATGGCTATTTTCTGGCCAGTTATTCCTCAGTTTGTTTGCAACTGCCTGTTCTACTGGGCTTTGTACTTTAACCCAATTATAAACATTGATCTTGTGGTGAAAGAAATCCGTCGCTTGGAAACTCAAGTGCTTTGATGGTGTGTTCTGGGATCGACACTGTGCTGTGCAGTCCTGAAGCATCCGGTGGCAGGGAGCTGGCCAAAAAAGGCAATTTAATTTTCTTCCCACAGTGACAAAACTTGTGATTTTTGTTTAATGGCACACCTACTTTTGCAACAAAGTCTTCCTTTTCAAAGCTGTGACGGCGGCAACAAGTCAAGGGAGGTGCTTTTCTGCTTTTCCTCAAGGAGAAGGAACAATTAATTTCCCTACATTCAGAACGTTTGCTTTTCGACTAATCGAAGCGCCAACTTTTGTGTGCCACTCTCTGTATCCGGCCATGCAGCACAAGACGCCTGATGAGAAATCGAAGCAGTCAGGCTCCTTTTTCGTGCAAAACGAGTCCTGCATTTACACATTAAGCAGCTGTATATGGCTCAGATGCTGACTCGGCCCCCTTTTCCTTATACACACAGCTCTGGTCGTGTTTGTGAATTTGAAGTAATTTCTGTCGCTGTATTGATTTATTAGATCTACTTGCCAACTGCTACCACTTTCTTTTTAGGAAAAAAGCAGGGGAAAGATGTTATGCACGTAAATAACCAATTGATTGTGAGATGGTGGGCTTTTTTCCTGTACGTAGGTGAACGCCTCCTGTTGCCACTTGCTAAATGTATGCCAAAACCAAGATTAGCTTTATTTTAAATGATGTGCCCCTATAAATTAAACTTGACTCTGCGTTTGTAATGATATGACCTTCAGATTTGCATATGAACATTTTTAAGAATTAAAGCCGAAGATTTTTTTTCTAATATTTATTATTAGTATTACATTTTTACCAAACACTGTTCTTCTTCTCCCTCTCCCCCCTTCTTCCCTTCACAACAGCCCTGTGAGGTAGGCTGGTCTGAGGTTTCATGGTCAAGCAAACTTTTGCCTGGGGTATATAAAATAAGGAAATGGTCACTCTGGGGGCTGAGTCCTTTCTGGACGACACTTCAAGACTTGTAACGAAGAGGAGAATATCACATACTGAATTGAAATGAGATGTACCAAGGTTAGGTAGGTGGCCTTGTGTCACTTGGGCCAGTGAGCTGGGCTGGAGCTTGTTATCCCCCTTTCTGTTTGGGGAAACGTTTCCTGTTCGAAGGAATGGCTGAAATTATTTGGAAGTTAGTGTGTTTGTCTAGACAACACCCATCCAAAGCTGGGTGAAGTCTAGAGCCGCTTTGATTTGTTTTTGAGAAGTGACTCTAAGGAAGGGAATGTCCCATGTCCATGAAGTCTGGCCCAAGTGACGCCCTTTCTTAATCATCTTCACATTGTGGGTTGAACGACCCACATAAAGTATCTGGCCAGAACAAATACTTGGAATTGTAGGGGACTCTCGCCAGACACTTGGCTGCTTCACGGTCGCATTCGCAAGCCATTTTTTGGCACTTGTCTTCTATATCATCTGTGAAAAGAAAAAGGGAGACCAGAAATCAAGCCCGTCGTTCGGGGCATTGCGAAATGGTTACCAAAATGCGCAGGTTTTTCTGGCCTTTAGTAGAACGAGAGGGAATGAAATACTTTTGTTGTTGTTGTTGTTGTTGTTGTTCAGTCGTTCAGTTGTGTCTGACTCTTCGTGACCCCATGGACCAGAGCACGCCAGGCACCCCTATCCTCCACTGCCTCCCGCAGTTTGGCCAAACTCATGCCAGTCACTTCGAGAACACTGTCCAACCATCTCATCCTCTGTCGTCCCCTTCTCCTTGTGCCCTCCATCTTTCCCAACATCAGGGTCTTTTCCAGGGAGTCTTCTCTTCTCATGAGGTGGCCAAAGTACTGGAGCCTCAACATCAGGATCTGCCCTTCCAGTGAGCACTCAGGGCTGATTTCTTTAAGGGTGGATAAGTTTGATCTTTTTGCAGTCCATGGGACTCTCAAGAGTCTCCTCCAGCACCATAATTCTTGAATACTTACTTAGATACTAAATATTTTGAATAAAACTGGATGCCCAGGGTCTTGGGAGGGCCAGTGTCTTTAGGAATGACAGAAATACTAATGAGATGAAGCACATCCTATGTGTGGTTGCTCAGAAGTAAGTCCCACTGCAAGCAGCCCTCCCTTAACCTACTGCCCTAGAGTCCCAATTCCCATCTAGCATCCATCAACAGCCCTCAGCTCCATGAATTTGGCTAATCCTCTTTTTGAGTCATCTTAGTTGGTGGGCAAGGCAGTGAAAGATAGGCGTGCCTGGCGTGCTCTGGTCCATGGGGTCACAAAGAGTCGGACACGACTGAACAACTGAACAACAACAACAAGTTGGTGGGCATCACTGCCTCCTGTGGGAACGATTTCCACCGTTTAATCATGCAGTGAGTGAAGAAGTCCTTTCTTTTTATCTATCCTGAATCTTCCAACATTCAGCTTTGGTAGATGTCCACAAGTTCCAGTGTTACGAAAGAGGGAGAAAAGTTTCTATCCACTTTCTCCATGCCATGCGTAATCCTAAAAATTTCTACCATGTCGCCTCTTAACTTGCCTTTCCTCTAAGCTGCCATCTTTCCTCACAGGGGAGCCTCTCCATCCCACTGGAACATTTCAGTTGCCCTTTCCTGAACCTTTTCCATATCCTTTTTGAGGCGAGGCGACCAGAACTGCACTCCAAACGCTGCTGCCCCCTAGATTTGTATAACAGCATGGTGATAAATTCCTTTCCTAATGAACCCTAGCATGGAATGTGCCATTTTTCACAGCGGTCGCACACAAGATCTGCCTATTTACTGAACTATCCCACGACATCCCCAGCGTCCAAGTTGTAGTTCAGCAGCATCTGGAGGGCCAAAGGTTCCCCACACCTGCTTAATCTGACATGGACACCTCTCGTGAAATTCCTTGCTTGCAGCTAGAATATCTCCTGGGCCTTAGAATCACAGAACTGTAGCGTCGGAAGGGGCCACAAGGGGACATCTAGTCCAACTCCATGCAATGCAGGAATCACAGCTAAAGAACCCAAGCCGGATCAGGGCCGTGTTGTTTTCCCTGCAGTGCAGGGCCTGGTGTCGGGATGCCGAGCATTGCATTCAGCTCCTAGCCAAAGAGGGCTGCTGATGCTACTAGCAGGTATGCCCACAAGGCTGAATGAAGGGGGCAATTGGTGGCTGCAATGCTGCCAATGTCGGTGCCAGTGGGACCAGCTGTTGGAGAAGCCGAAGGAGGCCAGGGTTGGCTCCAGCAATACAGGTACAGCATGGGTGCCCTGCCAACTCTACCCAACCCTGAAGCCATGCCTGCTTAGAGTAGCTTATTGGGCAGTTACAAGTGGGCAATCTTTGCCCTTGGTTCTGAGAAGAAATGGAAAACGCAAAACTCTTAAAAGTGCATCCCTAGGAGAGGGCGGGACACGGGTGGCGCTGTGGGTTAAACCACAGAGGATAGGGCTTGCCGATCGGAAGGTCGGCGGTTCGAATCCCTGTTACGGGGTGAGCTCCCGTTGCTCGGTCCCTTCTCCTGCCAACCTAGCAGTTCGAAAGCACGTCAAGGTGCAAGTAGATAAATAGGTACCACTCCGGCGGGATGGTAACAGCGTTTCCGTGCACTGCTCTGGTTCGCCAGAAGCGGCTTAGTCATGCTGGCCACATGACCTGGAAGCTGTACGCCGGCTCCCTCGGCCAGTAAAGCGAGATGAGCGCCGCAACCCCAGAGTCGTCCGCGACGGGACCTAACGGTCAGGGGTCCCTTTACCTTTTAAGAGAGGGCAGGAGGGGAGGTTGCTGGATGCAGCTGCCGCCGTGACAGCACAGCTCCTCCCCGCGAAGGGAATATCCACTCACCACACTTGGCCGAGTTGTCTTTGCACTCCCAGGTGTACTTCTGCAACTTGGGGGAGCAGCCCTCCTTCTCGGCTTCCCCGTAGCAGCAGTCATGCTTGAAGCAGCACCTGTCGGCCGCAGAAGAGAGGATGATGGCTTTGTTTTTAGAGCATTTGCACAATGCCCTACGGCCACAGCGGCTCTCAGGGCAACTTGCATGTGTAGATGCACATACAGTTAAAGCAAGGCAAGGCAACTGAAGAGACAACACATTCATTCCTGCATTGCCAACGTTCAGAGGAGTGTGACTTCTGCCACGTTTCAGTTCCCATAAAGTGCAAACTAGACAGGTGCGTCTTTAAATGCAAACTGAACCCAATGTATTCCCCAACCCTAGTTATGCCCTCTGGGAGCCAGCCAACCGCTGCCACAAAGTTCTAAGGCCAAGGGAGAGCTTCCAAGTCTATGAAAAGGTCGCCCTCCTCTCGACTCCTGGCCATAGGAGTTGTGTAGGAGGGCCTTCTTTTTGGGCGGATCAAAACACCAGCTTGCCATCTCCATGCCTTCGAATCAACAGCAACAGGAAGCTGACCTGCTAGCCTACATTTTAGTCTGGATTTGGGGCTGGGAGAAGTGGAAGCAGCTGGAGACATGTGCCCCACCCTTCCAGCTGTGCCCCGAGCGTAGCGATTAAAGTCACATCCCTTCATTTTGCAAGATTGTGGGAAGCAATGGAGGTCTTGTTTTCAAAAAAAACTTCATTGCAGCAACCAGATGGTCATAAAATATATCCCACGTAGATGGCTATATTTTGGGCGATGGTTTTCATTTTAGAACTGCCTAAGGGTGTGGGTTATTCCCCCCCCCCCAACACAGAAAAAGGTGGTTTGGCCTCAGCCAGAGAATCTGGTGCAGTTTCCAAGTTTGCACATTCTGGTGTGGCAGGTGGCTTGCTCTCTCTGGAACACGGATGGCTGAATCCATCCATTTCCGTGTCTCATTCTTCCAACTTTAAGTTCGTTTCACCACCTTTCTATTACAAAGTCCTCACAATTCCCCTCCGCCACTATGCAGTTTTTTTGTATGTAGTTTTCCAGGCAGTATATGTTTTTTTTTTAGGCAATTTCCCTAAACTCCGCATTTTTGTCTGTTATTTTCACTAATATATGTACTTGGATGCACACTTTGCCGTAATACCTACATTCTACATACATTAGGTTTCAGAACTGCCTAGCAAAATTTGGAGAAGGGCCCATTTCACAGGATAGTCGTGTTTCCATATAGTTTTGCAAAGTGTGAATTAGGTACAGGATTTCTCCCCCGTCCTTACTCTTGAAGGTCTAATCTCACTTCTCCCCCCCCCCCGTCCTCCTAGTTTGTTTAAACTTATTCCCTACCCCACAGGCTTATAATTGAAAAGACATGTCACACGAGGAAAATTACGGGGAGGGTAGAGGAGAAAAGCAAACTCAGGCACCAATTCTTACAGTTCAATATAATGTCTTGAGGGTTGGGACCACAGCAAAGCTAGGCGACTCCAAACTTTTGCTGGGAGTGCTGTTGTAAGAATTTAAGGTCATTTATTTATTTATTTATTTATTTATAATATAATGTATTATTAATTCAACAAGCAAACACAGGAAGAACAGGCCTCACACCATTTTTCACTCCCAAACTGACAAACTGTTTCTCTGCAAGGAGGAAGGAGGTGAGCAGCCCTCTGCCTGAGTGATAATCTCTGGCATTCTGATGGGCCATTTCCCATGGATTTGGCCGGGCTAGAACAAAGGGCAGTCATCAGCCCTGCATTAGCCCTGCCTGCCTAGGACAGGAAACCATGAGCACTTGTTTGGCTGAAGTGTGTGTCTGGGAGGGGTTCAAGGAGGGATGGCACAGGTGTGAGAATTCTCAGGTTACCTCCTCTGACCATCCCAATTTGTGATGTAATTCTGATGTATGTATGATGTATGGAGGGGCGGTCTTGAGAAGGAGGAGGGCAATTTCAAAAGTCTATATAGGAGCTTGCGCTCCATTGTTCTAGGTCTTTTGCTTGCAAAACACCCTGCTGCAACAGTTTCTAATAAACAAGGCCTTGCTTTGGGAGACTCAGTATTGTCTTTGTGCTGCGTTGTTGGGAAGGGGCTCTTAAATTATAGCGCTCTTCTCGGGGTTATGGACTCCCTTCTGGAGACGGACCCAGTTAAAGAATTTTTATAACAGTGCTCTCTTTCTTTCAACCGGTTCGTTTATGCAAAAGCTCTGATCTTCCCGTTTGCTTATTTAGATTTCTAAATGAGCCTTCCCATCCAGAAGTTGGTAGCTGCTTAGCTTTGCTCTGGCCCCATAAGACAGATCGGCATCTGAGTTTGCTTTTTTCCTCTACCCTCACGTCCTTTTTTCCTCGTGTAATGTCTTTTAAGTTGTAAGCTTGTGGGATGGGCACTCTGTCCCCAAAAACGTAAACAGGAGAGAGGCAAGAAGCCTTCCTGTTAGGAATAATGAGATCCGAGGTACCAAGTAGACAAACAAATTTGTTTATGTATGCCCACGACAGCAGCGAGAATCCTGTATGAACAAAGGAGGAGTGGCAGATGAAATTAATGGAATACGTAGAATTAGCAAGATTAACCAGCAAAATTACCGGGTATAAAGCAAGAAGAGAAAGGGTTTAAAGAGGAATGGAAGCCATTTGTAGACTACGTAGAAAACCATTGTAATAATGTAAGAACTTTAATCGGTTTGGAGTAAATTCAGCAGTTATAGTTTATAATGAGAATAATTCGAATGTTTAAATAGTTAGAAAAAAATAGACTATGCAGCAGGAATGGAAAACTTTAGGAAGCCATGGAAAGATAGACGGGAAGTCAATGCAATAGAATTATGGGTTGATGCAATGCAGTACTTTTTTCCTGGGGGGGCCGCAGGGGTATACATACCCCTAAACATTTTTGTGAATCCTTGTGCTTTTGCCCATTTACTGTATTTATTTCCCTCGATTTGAACTATAAAATGGTGATTTTCTTGAGTCAAAATGAGAGCACCCCTAAACATTTTTAAAGAAAAAAAGGACTGATGTAATGTATATATTTCTTTCCTCTTTTTTTCCTTCCTTTTCTTTCACTAATTCTTCAGTTCTGTATTTTGTACTTTTATAAATTCATAAAGAAAAATTAAAGAAAAAAGAAAAAACTTGAACAGGAAAGGCTCTGTAGACTCAAGACCGTGTGTCTCCCCCCCTTAACTTTGGGGTGTTGAGTTCCAAGTTGTCCCGAAAAATGACTTGCAGGAGAGAAAAAAGGACACCTCCCTCAAAAGTAAGTGCAACAGAAACCCAGAACCTTCTCCCATGCAGATTTCACCCCTTTGATCATTTTCAAGTGCAATTTCTTCAACAGAAGCACATCACATTTCATGATGTACAGTGGTACCTCAGAAGTCAAACGGAATCGGTTGTGGAAGTCTGTTTGACTTCCAAAACATTCAGAAACCAAGGTGCGGCTTCCGATTGGCTGCAAGAAGCTCCTGCAGCCAATCGGAAGCCGCGCCGGACCTTCGGGTTCCAAAGAACATTCGCAAACCGGAACACTCACTTCCGGGTTTGCGGCATCCGGGAGCCAAAACGTTCGACTCGCAAGGCGTTTGCCAAGCAAGGTAACAGCTGTAGAGTTAGACAGACGTGCGGAAAAGAATGCATTTCCGGAACAGAACGTTTCAGATATTTTGACCTTCCGAGTCTCTTACTCACCAGTCTGCTTGGTCCCTGGGGTAGCCGGTGCCTCCCAAACCGCAGTAGCAACCATAGCGCATGTAGGCAAACGGCGAGCGCTTTGTGGTGCACAAGATCGCCCCGGCGAGCTGGAGGAGTCCCCGGCGGGTCCGCGGTCGAGCATTTCCCAATGGGCCTCCTGTAGCTAGGGAAAGGAAACCAGCTGGGTCAGATCTGTAGAACCCTTTCTACGCAAGAAGAACTTGTCAACGGGCTGCCTCTTGTGGCCAGGGGACCACTGGTGGACGAAGTTGGGGGCGGAGTGAGCGGTCCGTCCCGGGTGCCATCTGGGGGGGTGGCATCGCGGCTGTCCCTGCTCACTGGGACGCTCAGCGCTCGCCACGCACCCCAGGATGCTCGCCGTGCACACCCCAGGTTGCTCGCTGCTCACTGCACATGCCCTGGGACACACGTCACTTGCCGTGCACCCCCCAACGAGTGCCACCCCCCCAGGCAGTGCACCACGCCCCTTGGAACACGTGCCAGCCAAGCCCCCAGATGTACTCCACTCTTGGTGCTGGAGCAGGTAGCTCCACCACTGCAGGGGACTGGTGGTGGTACTAGGAGGAGCGGTGAGAGGGAGAAGAGGGACCAGACTGGGAAGAGGAGGTTTCGGAAGCTGAAGGGGCCACAGGGTTTAGTGTGCAGGGAGAGCCTGTGCCAGAGAACAGTCCAGATGCAGACGCAGAAGCGGAGGCTGGAGAGGAGGGGAGGCCATGAGACAGGGATGAGCCAGGCTGCTGATGAAGCCAGGGAATCTCCCTGTCCTGCTGCAAGAAGCTGCCCTCCTCCCTGGTCTCCCAGAACGTGCAGAGGAATGAAGAGGGCAGAGCAATGAGAGAGAAGGCGATGGAGCCTCAGATCACTTGGTAAGGAAGAAGACTGGGGGAGTTGAGGAAAGGTGGGAACCTCCAGTCTTCACAACAGCCACACTGGGGCAAGACCTCCTGGAAAGAATTGCCGAGACCACTAGGCCTGAGCTATGGTTTGTTTCCTTCGATAAAGAGTTGACTTCACTGGCCTTGGGCGATTTATGGTTTCAGTGCTGACCTACGCCTGATTGCAGTCCTGACATCACGATCGCCTCTCCCAAGCTGCACCCACTGCCTGATGTCGCACGTGTTGGCACACACAGTTTGGCCACAAAGCATAAAAGACGCCGAAGGGCACAGGGACAGAGGGTGCTACCTTTTGCAGAGGGAAAACATTGAGCTGACTGGCAGAGGCTTTCCAGGGTGTCAGGCAGGGGACAATGCCAGCCCTATTTGGAGATCCCAGAGACTGAACCTGAGATCTTCTGCACACAAAGCATATCCTCCCCCAAGGAGCCATAGACTGTCCATGCCACTGGGAAAGAGAGAGAGAGAGAGAATGACTATTCCCCTTGGCTGAGGCAAACGTAGAGGCACCCCCTTCTGCAATGCCAAAAAGAGTGTTGTGGATCTGCACAAAATGCACATATTTCAAGTGTTATGTTCAGAGGCACATTTATAAATAATTACTATGATTTAAAGAGAAGAGTAGGCTACCTCCCTAAAGTCGGGGGGAGGCAAGGGCTCTGTGGCCTGTGGGGGGGACGGGACGGGACTGCCCAGCCTGGAATTTGTCACATTCACCCTGTCTAGATGGAAGCTGGAACTTGTGGCCTCGTAGGCTCCATCCAGTCACTCTGCTTTGGGTAGGGCGTGAGAACCTAACTTGAGGAATGCACCTTTTATTTGCTTACTGTGGGCAATGTCTACTTTCTGAAGCCTGGCTTACTCAAAAGGAGGTAAGTAAGTGTGCTGGGTGCAAGGAGCTGGGGAAAAAACCCTCAAAAGTTGTGTGAGTCAGCACAGCTCTCCAGAGCTAAAAGAACGAGTCAAAGGGCCCCCGATTCTGAGCTCTCTCTCATTCCCACTTACTGCCTTACGGGATAACCTCAGGAGAAGGAGAAGGAGAAGAAGAAGAAGAAGAAGAAGAAGAAGAAGAAGAAGAAGAAGAAGAGGAGGAGGAGGAGGAGGAGTTTGTATTTGATATCCCGCTTTTCACTACCCAAAGGAGTCTCAATGCGGCTAACATTCTCCTTTCCCTTCCTCCCCTACAACAAACACTCTGTGAGGTGAGTGGGGCTGAGAGACTTCAGAGAAGTGTGACTAGCCCAAGGTCACCCAGCAGCTGCATGTGGAGGAGCGGAGACGCGAACGCGGTTCTCCAGATTACGAGTCTACTGCTCTTAACCACTACACCACACTGGCTCTGGTGGGCTCCAGTTCTGCTCAGAGGGGACCAGGGGGACCTCATGTTGAAGAAGAAGAAGAAGAAGAAGAAGAAGAAGAAGAAGAAGAAGAAGAAGAAGAAGAAGAAGAAGAAGAAGAAGAAGAAGAGGAGGAGGAGGAGTTTGGATTTGATATCCCGCTTTATCACTACCTGAAGGAGTCTCAAAGCGGCTAACATTCTCCTTTCCCTTCCTCTCCCACAACAAACACTCTGTGAGGTGAGTGGGGCTGAGAGACTTCAGAGAAGTGTGACTAGCCCAAGGTCACCCAGCAGCTGCATGTGGAGGAGCAGGGAAGAAAAGGCTAAGGAGTAAACCCTACACAAATCGAGAACATTGTTCCTAGGACGGTTGGATGGCGCCTTGTATGCCCCCTTCTGGCAACTCCTGCAGCCAAGCTGGTGCCAAACATCTTGCTCTGCTTTCCTTCGGACCACATCAGCAAGGCTGAGAGGGGTGTCTTGCCATCTGGGCAGCCCAGGTCCTCCGTGCACATTCCTATCAGGCCCCAACAAGCATAGGAAACAGTAACAGCAACAGCAGCAGCAGCAGCAGCAACAACAACAACAAACATTATTTATACCCTGCCCATTTGGCTGGGTTTCCCCAGCCACTCTGGGCAGCTCCCAACATAGTAGTAGTAGTAATAGCGATAAAAGATCAAACATTAAAAGCTTCCCTAAACAGGGCTGCCTTCAGATGTCTTCTAAAAGTCAGACAGTTGTTTATTTCCTTGACATCTGACGGGAGCGCGTTCCACAGGGCGGGCGCCACTATCATCCCTAGTCATACGTCAAGCTGTCCGAAGCTGATAGGACTTCTAATGACACCAGGAAGGTCAAGGGGTTGCCAACCTCTGGCTTATCATGTTGGTCATTTGGGTTCAAATCTCCACTCGGCCACAGCGTTTCATGGGTGGCCTATCCTACTTCACAAGGTTGTTGCAAGGATACTACTAATAATTTATTATTTATACCCTGCCAGCCACTCTGGGCAGCTCCCAACAGAATATTAAAACCACGATAAAACATCAAACATTAAAAACTTATGTTGTGGCTGGGGTAGTCCAGCCAGATGGACGGGGTAATCATCATCATCATCATCTCTAGCACCATCTACTGTTGGACTTCCTGAATTCCACCACCCACCCACCCACCCCAGTCCCAATGATCACAAGTCATCCCACTGCTAGGTATTTCTAATGTGGCCCAGGGAGGGTGACATTGTGCTTCAGAGTCCAAAAACTACTGGGTGCATGTAGGACCTCTTGGGAGCCCCTCAGGAGAGCCAGCGTGGTGTAGTGGTTAGATTTTCAGGCTAGGTCCTGGGGGGCCAGGATTCAGGTCCGCACTCAGCCATGAAGTTCATTGTCTCTCAGCTGGACAGGGTTGTTGTGGGGACAAAATAACCTGCCTCAAATAAAATGGGGGGTGGGGGTGGGAGGGAGGAATAACTGTGTGTGACACCTTGAGCTCCAAGGAAGAAAAGTAAGATGCAAATATAATTAATAAATAAATAAACAAGCATGCACGCACGTACACAAGCCAGCTTTTTGGAGCCCAGTCAGTAAGATTGCCATTGGGCCAGTCACCCAGAGAATTCGCACCCTTGGAAGTCCCTGATTCCATTTCTGGCTGCTAAATTGCTTCATTTCCTTCTCCCTTTCTCTATCTGCATCTGTTTGCTAGGCATGGACTGTTGGGTCAACAAGAAGAAGAATAAAAAATGAAGCACCACCCTGTGTACACTGCTGGTGAATGCAACAGGGTGAAAGGCAAACTTGGGGAAAGAGCAAAGCTCTCTGTCAAGATCCTGGCTCCCGGATTCAAATCTGCCCCGACGGGCAGCAGCCAGAAGACCCACCCATCTTTTCACGACGACATCAAAGCTGGTTTGCGAAGCAGCCGGATCCTGGACCATCTGCCACAAACGACACCCTAATCCACAGGCTGGCTAGACCACCTTGCCAGCCCAGCTGCCTGGCAACAGAAAAGATGGGCAGACCAGGCGAGGGGTGTTGTAGCTCAGAGGTAGAACATTTGCCTTGCATGCAGAAGGGCCCAGATTCCATCACCGACAGCATCCCTGTACCCCATGTCCACCCGCAAACTGTCCGTTTATTTCATCCCTCCTCCTCCCTTTTCCTTTTATAGCCATTCCCTTTTTTTAAACAGCTTCTCCCTCTGATCTGCTTCCTTCCTATTCCCAGTTTATTATCATTAGCCTTATTATCATTAGCCAAAATGCTCCTGTACGACTAGCGGTTGGTGGATTCCAGTCGGTCTCATCCAGAAAGGTGATTCTGGTGTCCTTAGCGCTGCTGCGTTGCTAAGACCAGGCTGCAAGAGGCAAACAGGCCCCATCCGTCCCAACTGGGAAACTTTGGGGTCTGATCGATTTCAGCGAGAGAGATGCTCAATGCCATTTCCAGACAAGTCTGTTCAAAGGCTGCTGCTTTCAACTGAATTTCTCTCCCAAGGACTGAAGCCTTAATCACGGGCTGTAATGGAGGATGGGATCTAACAGGGTTTTTAACTAGCAAGGGCTGGATTGCACCAGCTGTCATGGGCACTCCCCAAACAAAGGAATGCACATGGCAGGCAGCTAACTCTTCATTGTCAAAGTTGGCACAGTCATTTCTACAACTCCAAATGTAAAGGACGCGGGTGGTGCTGTGGTCTAAACCACTGAGCCTCTTGGGCTTGCCAATCAGAAGGTCGGTAGTTCAAATCCCCGCGACGGAGTAAGCTCCCGTTGCTCTGTCCCAGCTCCTGCCAACCTAGCAGTTACAGCAGTGCAAGTAGATAAATAGGTACTGCTGCGGCAGGAAGGTAAACGGTGTTTCCGTGCGCTCTGGTTTCCGTCACGGTGTCCTGTCGCGCCGGAAGCGGTTAAGTCATGCTGGCCACGCACACAGCTGGAGACTGCGCCTGCATGGAAGTTGCCTCTGCTCATCTCGTTTCACACCCCTCCTGGTTCTGGGAGACAGTGGTGCAGGAGAGGATGGGGAAGCACACAACTTGCTTCTTTCTCTGTTCTCTCCTGTGCTCCACCCTCCAGCTCTGAAGCTCCCCCTGCCTCTGACGTCTGCCTCCTGGCTGGTGCAGGCCCTCACAAATTACTCGCCTCCTCTCCCGAGTCAGACTCCAGCTCCGCTTCCCCCCAGTGCACGCTCATCAGATGGGCAACCCAGCCAGATGTGTGGGGTATAAATAAAATCATCACCACCACCATCATCTGTGTCCTGCCAGTCCCTGACATTGCCCTTTATCCTGGCAGTACCAGGAACAGGGAATCTGCCTTATGGGCTGTTGGTCCATCTAACTCAGCATTGTCAACACTGGCCAGCAGCAGCTCTCTCGTATTTCAGGCAGGGATCCTTTCTCATCCCGCTGGGAATTGGACCCGGGACATTCTGCTTGCAAGGCAGATTCACTACCACTGTACTGCGGATATTTTCTTACAAGCAGAGGCAGCCTTACCTAGAATCAATGTCGGCCCATGTAGCCCAATACTGTCGACTCTGACTGGCAGCAGCTCTCCAGGGCCTCAGTTTTTTCCATTACTTGCTACTCATCCTTTTAACCAGAGTTGCTGGGGATTGAAACCAGGACCCCACTGGTATCCGCTGCTTTTCCCAAGTCAAAGTACTTTCCCCTTTAGCTCCAGCAGTGTCAGCTCTGGCAGGCAGCAGCTCACCTGGGCTCAAGAAGAAGTTTTTCCTCCACTACCTGCTACCTGAGATGCTTTAAGCTGGAGATGCTGGGGGATTGGACCTGGGACTTTCTGGGGTTTTAACCCTAAGCTACGGACTTTTCCCTGCCCCATATATTGAGCTGCCTGGTCCCCCTGACTCCCCTGACTGGCAGCATCTCTCCAAAAGGGACTCCTCCCCCAGCCCTACTTGGAGATGCCAAGGACTGAACCCGGGAACATCTCAAAGCAAGTGCTTTGCCAATAACATTATGGGCATAGCCAGGGGGGCACCTGCACCCCTCAATCAAATAGATAGATAGATAGATAGATAGATAGATAGATAGATAGATAGATAGATAGATAAACATTCTAATTAAAAGTAGAAATAATCAGAATATTTGAAAATGAAATAGCAGACCTAGTAAAATAGGCAGAAATCTTTTTACCCTACCATGAAAGGGCTCTGCTCCTCCCTCTCGCTCAGCAATGCACCCCTTGTATCCAGAGCCATCATTTGGTCCCTTTCAGAGAGTAAAGACCTGCCTAAGGTCCAAGATGAAAGGGGATCGTGTCCATGGACTACGCTTACTGAGTGTGCACAGGAAAAAGTGCCTTTGGGGGAAAGGAGGAATTTGAGAAGGAAGTGCTGGAAAGGTTTTCAGCAAACCCCAAAAAACTTGTTTTAGTTTGGATTTTTTTTTTTAAAGAAAATGAATTTAAAGGTGTGTTCTTTGTAATTTTGCAAAATATAACCGCATGAAAGGTACTCCCAGATGTTTATTATTATTATTATAATTTAACTTCCTAGTTTCCAAATGACTGAAGGTTTTGACAGATTTTTTTGCCCCCTGAGCACTTGGCGGGGGTCAAAAGAAAGTAATTTGAAACAACAACTGTGGTAGAGACATTTCATTCTGAATCTGCTAGGCGGAGCCAGGCGGAGGATGGTGACAGGCGGGTGTCAAGATCCCGGATCGGAGTTCTGAATTAAATGGAGAGCGTTTAGGAGAGTGGGATCTCTAGCAGATAAGGGCGTCGGTGCATCAAGCTCCGTCTTACGCACACTGAACGGCAGCTGCTCTCCGGGGCTCCAGACCCGGTGGGGGGCTTCCTATACCCAAGATTGCACCAAGGACCTATTCTGCGCCTCTCACTCCGACCGAGAGCCGGGCTGCATCGCCCTGGGAGCCGACGGGGCGCCCGAGCGCGCCTCTGCAAAGCGTTGAGGCTTCGGTTGCGCGCCTTCAGCCAAGGCGCCCAGCGCATCTGCCGGCAACGCCCGAGGCGGGCATCCGGAGCCCTTCGGCTTTCCTGCCCACTCACCCGTCCGCAGCAGGAGCAGCAGGAACAGCAGCAGCAGCGCCGGACGTCGCCCCGCCGGGCCCATCAAGCAGCGATCGCGGGGAAGGCGTCGAGGCAGGTGGCTGGCGCGCTCCGTCGTGCGTCCCGTCGAGGCGCTGCTGCAGCTCCTACTCGCCGCGAGCGAAGTGGCTGGCACTGCCACCTCCTCCCGCCGCTGGCTCGGCCTGAACCCATATCCTCTTCCTCTTCCCTCCCGCCCACAGCACGCCCTGCACGTGTCCGACGGGGCGGCCCGCGAGGCGGAGCCGGAGGGCGGCGGGAATGCCTCGAGTTGATGGGCATTGCCGTTCAAATGGTGTGTGCGCACCGCATCATGTGATCGATTGCGCGAGCCGGGGGCTTACCTGCTGCCCTCCCCAGTATTTTATTCAAGTTGGCACCCCTGTCCAAGACAGAGGGCCATCCAACCTCTGCTTTAAAACCTCTAAGGAAGGAGAACCACCTTCTGAGGGAGACGGTTCTACTGGTCAACTGTCAGAAAGTTCTTCCTGATGTTTATATGAAATCTCTTTTCTTACAACTTGAAGCCATTGTTTTCAGTCCTACCCTCCAAAGCAGGATAAAACAAACTTGCTCCATCTCCCACGTGACAGCCCTTGAGAGATTTGAAGATGGCTATCACTCTCTCCTCTCAGCCTCCTCTTTCCCAGGCTAAACATACCCAGCTCCTTCAACCATTCCTCATATTTTCAGTCACAGGTGGGTAGCTGTGTTGGTCTGCCATAGTCGAAACAAAATAAAAAATTCTTTCCAGTAGCACCTTAGAGAAACCAGTTGACCATCACAAGACAGAGAAACCAGTAGGAGAACACTTCAATCTCCCAGGACATTCTATAAAAGATCTCAAAGTAGCTGTCTTAATACAAAGAAATTTCAGAAATAGACTGGAAAGAGAAGTGGCTGAATTGCAACTAATCACCAAACTTAAAACCATGGAGAAACCTGGTCTGAACAAAGACATTGGATTCTTATCTCATTATACATAACAAAGCTATCTTTAGCCATCTCACCCCTTGCCTTTCCCCGCAAGACTAATTGCAGCTGTTAAGAGTCGTCAACAGGTTTTCCATACCTATCAGCTGATCACCCATTCCCACCTTCTGAGTAATACCCCTCCCCACTCCCTCACTATATTTAAGGATCTGATGACTTCTGTTTCAGTGTATCTGAAGAAGTGTGCATGCACACAAAAGCTCATACCAAGAACAAACTCAGTTGGTCTCTAAGGTGCTACTGGAAAGAATTTTTTATTTCATTCCTCATATGGCTTGGTTTCATCTGCTTAAGTTCCAGCTTGTCAACATCTTTCTTAAACTGTGGTGCCCCAGAGAAGTGGACACAGTATTCCAGGTGTGATCTGACCAAGCCAAAATAGAGTGGTCCCGGTGTTCTCATTTCATCAAGTCATTCTATTGGCTGTACGCATAGCAAGACATTTGGACGTGTTCCATGTTTTTGGTATGTGAAACCATAGGAGGCACATGCAATAGGCAGGGCTCCTAGTCTGGATGGCTGAGTGTAGACAACCTCCAGGGTCAAAGACCTTAAGGGTCCACAGGACTCGGTGGGTTTTGTTGTTAGTTTATTTCACACACACACCCCCAAACAAAAATCTAAAGGAGAGAGTAGCTTCCCACTGCCAAATTCTGCATTCTACATCTTGCCTTCCAGATGTTGTCAGACTCCAGATTAAGACTGATGCTTGCAGTCCAGGAACATCTGGCGTGCCACAGACTCCCTCCCTCCTGGTGTAGGACAACTGTGCTTCTTCTTTTTATTGTTTAAGGTAGAGGGATCCCTGACCATTAGGTCCAGTCGCGGATGACTCTGGGGTTGCGGCGCTCATCTCGCTTTATTGGCTGAGGGAGCCGGCGTACAGCTTCTGGGTCATGTGGCCAGTCTGACTAAGCCGCTTCTGACAAACAAGAGCAGCACACAGAAACGCCGTTTACCTTCCCGCTGAAGAGGTACCTATTTATCTACTTGCACTTTAACGTACTTTTGAACTGCTAGGTGGGCAGGAGCTGGGACCGAGCAACGGGAGCTCACCCTGTCATGGGGATTCGAACCGCTGACCTTCTGATCGGCAAGCCCTAGGCTCTGTGGTTTAACCCACAGTGCCACCCGCATCCCACATTGTTTATCCCTCATTTATTCCTCTTCCCTTCTTTCTCTCCTTCTCCCCATCCCCACCAAATGCAGGATTCTACCATCATCAATCAGGCACGGGGGTGAGGGAGGGAGAGGCAGGTTGGTGAGTTCCGGTACCTCTTTTTCTAGAAAAAAATAGCACTGGGTATTGTCCCAGATTCCATCTCCAGCTAGGGCTGGGACAGGCTCCCTGCCTAACATTAAGGAAGCACAGGATACAGCTCTGTGGCTTACTGAGTTAGTAAGGAACCATACTGGAAGGAAAAGGATGTCTGGTCTGTGGTTGTAAAGGGTTCTGTGGTCTGAATTAAAAGACTTACGAAAAGAAGAATGGAAACTTTCATCTTCCTTTTCATGGAAAAGAAGATGAAAACTAATGTTGAATTGTACTGAATCCAGACTCTCACATAGACCTTTGGGGTATGATGCTCCTGAGCCGCTGGGTTTGTCTATAAAACAAAATTAGAACTTGCCGAGATGACTGGAAGACTCCAAGACCAGAGGGAGGAGAAGGTGAAAGAAGATTGGAACAAATTTAAATTGTATTTAAAAAAAATTGTAAAATGTAGGAAAATAGAATAAAGCTAGAAGTAAGAGATAGGGTGTAGATAGAAGCTAGTTAAGGATAATGATAAAATAATAGATGATAAGAAATCGGGTAAATAAGATAGAAATGTTAAAGAAAAAGACAATGAAACAAAATGAGGATATGGAATTTACTAAAGATGATTTACTATGAAACGTAGGAAGAGGAGGTGTGAGGAAGTCAATCTATAATGAAAAGGAATATGGAAATGCCAATATGATATTGTATGTTTGTTTTGTTGAGAAGATATTTTTGCTACATGTATGTGTATTGTATTATCTTTGTATCTAGTTGTTTATTATATGTTATAAAACTAATAAAAAATTCTGAAGGGGAAAAAAATAGAAGCACTGGCCACTTTTAGGTTATGGGATATAATTTCCCCCAAGAAGGGCAATTTGCCAAATCTTTGAATCCCCATAGTTCAGACTATGGAGATCAGAGGTCTTCCAAAACTTGGAGATTGCAGCTCAGGCCGCTGTCCAGTCACTTCGAGGGATGACATAATCTGCTTCTGTTTGCATCATATGCTGTAGCAGACATGCAAATTAGGAAGATTAGAACCACTTTGTGGAAGCTACTACTAGTTTCACGTACGGCAAGGGGGCGGGGAGCTTTGGCTCTCCAGGTGTCGCTGCACTACAACTCCCACAATCCCTGGCCACTGGGCGCGCTTGCTGCGTTTCACACCCCCAGTAGGTGGTATCCGTGGTATTGCCTGCAGTATGAACATCATCAGCAGTGTGCTTTCAGACAGCACCTCGGGTAACGTTAACTTCAGGCTGCGGAAGTGGCAAACCCGGAAGTGTTTCGCCGTGCGCGCATGTGCTGGAGCGGTCTACCGCCGCACACATGCATATAACAGTGATCCTCGGGTTGCGAAAACCTCGGGATCCGGCTGTACCTCCGGAACGGATCCCGTTCGCAACCAGAGGTACCACTGTCCTATAATAAGAAATGCTTGAGGGAGAAACTTTTGGAATAACATTGGGATATCAGCCCCACTCAAGGCATGACAGATAGCAGCAACAACCAGTAAAGGTAAAGGTAAAGGGACCCCTGACCATCAGGTCCAGTCGTGTCCGACTCTGGGGTTGCGGCGCTCATCTCGCTCTATAGGCCGAGGGAGCTGGTGTTTGTCCACAGACAGCTTCCGGGTCATGTGGCCACCATGACAAAGCCGCTTCTGGCGAACCAGAGCAGCACACGGAAACACCGTTTACCTTCCCGCCGGAGCGGTCCCTATTTATCTATTTGCACTTTGACGTGCTTTCGAACTGCTAGGTTGGCAGGAGCTGGGACCGAGCAATGGGAGCTCACCCCATCGCGGGGATTCGAACCGCCGACCTTCTGATCAGCAAGCCCTAGACTCTGTGGTTTAACCCACAGCGCCACCTGGGTCCCCAACCAGTAAAGATAGGCGTAATATTTTACAAGGACAGGAAGAAACAACATGGACAGAACAAATGTCACACACAGGCAGAACAAGGATGTACGAGATCCTCACTTGTAGACTAATAAATCATTAAATGTGTCAATTTGAGTAGAAGTTATAAATATTGTTGTATAAAGGATTGCTATTATGACTGGAATGTAATTGAAATTAATATGATTTTGGAACGCAGAAATAAAGTAAATCATCAAACCATCAGTTCTAGCATGCTGGGGGGGGGGGCACCTAAATTATGTGATTTGGTACTTGAATGATTGATATTGGGGATTTTATTGCAATTTGGCATTGATATAATGAGGCTATTATTGGATTATTGTAATTGAAAACTAATAATGATTATAGAAAAAAATAGAATAAGAAATGCTCAAAAAAATCACCCGCAGGACTACGGGGCGATTCAGAAAACAAAGCATACTTTAACTGAATGCCTGTGTTGCTGTTTAATAAAATGGAGGATGCCCGAAAATCTTGACAGCTTCTTTATGAGAACCTTGCATCAAGGAAAGCTTATCTATGTATCATATTTTTGAAGTATAATGAGAGGAATGCCTCTCAGGACATAAACCAGGCTTGGAAGGCTGCTCACTTTAAAAATGTTTATTTCCCCTCACAGGCTCACCAGGAGAATGCCCTAGAGAAGTCTCAGAAGAGGGAGGCTCCGAGCCAGGGTAGTGATGGTGGGACACGGAAGACAGATCAGAGGATGAAGCGGGGTGTGTGTGGGCAGACTGGTTGGATGCTGAACAAGCAACAGGCTTGAGTGAGAGAGAGGAAGAACAGGCAGAAAGCGCTAAAGACGTAAGACAGGCAGCTGAGGAGGAGGAGGTGGGGGCTGAGGCTGCAACAGATTCACAGGAGCCTGCCAGTCCTCCCTTGTCTCCAAGGGCACGGAGGGCTTTGCATGAAGCAGAGTAAAGAGCACAGAGAGCACAGGGGACCCCTTCCCAACCAAGTTTAAGACTGCTGAGAAAACAGCCGGACGGGGAGGAGACTGGGGAGGAGGGAGTGGGAGGCCCAGATCGTCAGTTCTGAAAAGCTGCTTTACCGGGTCCAGTCTTGCTTTGTTCGCATTCTGTTTCCTTGAATAATCAACTTTACCGCTCTTCTCTGAGTCTCTGTGCGGACTTGTAGCTGAACCAGCCCTGACATCACGCTGCCTTCCAAGGTTGTAAAGGCAGGGACAGGGTGGGGAGTTTCTAAACCTATAAAACATACAGCAATAGCAGCCTGAAGGATATATTTCCAGTAAAGGCCAGTATCCTTCACTCAACAACCCGCAGTCCTAGAGGAGACAGGGTGTGTGCCTAATACTCCCATCAAGGGGCAGAGGGGATAGGTTCGGAGTCTTGATCCCCCTCCTGTGCAACAGGGGTAGCAAACTGCTGGTCCTACGGATGTTGCTGGACTACAAATCCCATCATCCTTGGCTATAGCTGGAACTGATGGGAACTGGAGTCCGGGAATTTTGGAGAGCTGCAGATTCCCCACCCCACTGCAGAGCATTGCCAAAACACCCCTTTGAGAGCCTATTGCTACTCCCATTTCACAGATGAGGAAATGGGGCACCAAAAAGAGCGGGAAACCCATGGATGAGCTGGGAATTCGAACCCAGGCCTGGTGCTCCACCCACTGGGCAGTATGAGCAGCAGCAGAGACACCGAAACGTTCTCCAGGTTTTCACCACATAAGTATCTATCCAGAGTATCCACAGGTGGAAGCCTGAGCAGCCACATAATTACAGCTTTGGGCAAAACAGAACTTGTACCTTGCTTTGTAAAGCCATGGGACTCTACATTTGGGGCAGCCTTGCATAAGAGGGCTGCTAATGGGCGCTCAGATGTACAGTATACGCAAAGAGAGTTTTGGCCATCAGCTGGCTCAAAGCATTTATACCTGTATCCTCATTCCTGTGGACACAATCGGGTCCCATTGCTGCTATTTCCTCCCCACCCTTAACATTTATTAATATTTATTCAGTTCTAGAATAGAGTAGGTTGATTATTTTCATTTCCAGGTGACCTATTTGTCGAGCATTCATAGGAACACAGGAAGTTGCTGTACGTTAGGCCATTGTGCATCCAGCTCAGTGTTGTTGTTGTTTGTTGTTGTTGTCATAATACCACCCTTCATCCGCAGATCTCAGGGCGGTTCACAACATAAAAATACAATATAAAACCACAACATACATGATAAAACAACAACAACAAACCAATAAACCCCTCCCTCCTCCCACAACCACTGTTAAAAGAGGAGGAGGAGGAGGAGGAGGAGGAGGAGGAGGAGGAGGAGGAGGAGGAGGAGTTTGGATTTGATATCCCGCTTTATCACTACCCGAAGGAGTCTCAAAGCGGCTCACATTCTCCTCTCCCTTCCTCCCCCACAACAAACACTCTGTGAGGTGAGTGGGGCTGAGAGACTTCAAAGAAGTGGGACTAGCCCAAGGTCACCCAGCAGCTGCATGTGGAGGAGAGGGGACGCGAACCCGGTTCCCCAGACTACAAGTCCACCGCTCTTAACCACTACACCACACTGTACGTTGTTAATGGCCAAAGGCGTGAGGAACCCCACATTGAAGGATCCACAGGGCTAAATAAAACACACACACCCAGCATCACCCTCTGGAAATGTCCATCCAAGTAGGACTGGAAGCAGTGCCACCCACCACCCCTAACTCAAGATAGCCACTACAGCGACTGACAGCACCTCCCCAGCATTTCTGACAGGTGTATCTTCCAGCCCCACCTGGAGACACCAGGGGGTCAAACCTGGGACATTCTGCATGCAAAGCAGATGCTCTGCCACTGAGCTACAGCCCTTCCAAATCTGTTCCGCACAGTTTTGAGGAAGGTTATACAACTGAGCGTTCATTCTCCCTTGTTTGCGGGGAGGTTATGCAAAGTCGATTATTCCACACTTTCCAGTACATTTTGTTCTGGGAGGCGGCTGTTGCACAAGAGGGCGACATTCATGTTAATTGTGCAAGCAGAATTTGACGATACACATGCCTGAATCCCACCCCTAAAGTAGAAAATCCCCTAACTGTTCATGGGCACGGTGGCAAATTTCCAGGACGGGGGAGACCAGCCACTCACACAAGACCTGCCACGTTCTCAATATTGCATTGAGCACATTCTGACAGCTGTGGTTGAGACGACGCATGAAAGCGTCAGCCACGGCCGCCGTGGGTTGGGTGCTGCCCTCTCTGCTTTCTGTAGGAACACAGCATGATGCAAGTGCTTCTGTGTGCGCTTAGGCAGAGGCCCCGAGGGACTTGGCTGCCGGCCAGGGCAATCGTCAGCTGGAACCTGAGGTTGTTTGGCTAACGCTTCTTTCTTGCTCAGGTGTCCTGGTTAGGAATGTAGTGCCTGGTTGCCAAAATCTGGGGCACAAACGCAATGTGGAGAGGTCATGCAAGTGCCGGCACAGAAATGCAGCTTGCACTGGAATGCCACCAAAGCTGATGTGGGAGGAACCCTGAGTTGCAATGCGCAGACGCAGTCTCCGATTGCTTAGGGGAAACCCTGGAGAGGAGAAGAGTTTGGATTTGATATCCCGCTTTTCACTACCCGAAGGAGTCTCAAAGCAGCTAACATTCCCCTTTTCCCTTCCTCCCCCCACAACAAACACTCTGTGAGGTGAGTGGGGCTGAGAGACTTCAGACAAGCGTGACTAGCCCAAGGTCACCCAGCAGCTGCATGTGGAGGAGTGGAGAAGCGAACCCGGTTCACCAGATTACGAATCTAACGCTCTTAACCACTACACCACAATGGCTCTTAGGAGGGGACTTAGGCATCTGTGGGGAGGCAAGAAACTTCTCTCTCTGCAACTGCTTCAAGACCAAATGGGGCAAGACCGAACAGGGACGAGTTGCGGTGCTCGTTAGGCCTGACACTCCATGTTTTCGTGAATAAAGAGTTAACTCCAACTTGAGCGCAGTGTGATTTACTGCAGGCTCACCTCTGGTACACATAAAGAGCTCTCAATTCTTCACCAAGGCTAGCAAGAGTCACGGTCCCATTTCAAGGGAGGAAACATCTCAGCTGCTCAAAGCACTCAAGAGGAAGTAGCCCCAGAACCGGTGGTGTGGCCTAGAGGAAGCATAGCTGTTATGTACTGAGTTGAATAGGATCCAAAATGCAGCAGTCTGATTGGTCCTAGATCCTATTCAACTCAGTACATAACAATAGCCAAATTTAAGGTTTGGGTTTCAGCCCTGGAATTGTGATTGCCTATCTCTGATCTAACCCTCCCTTCTGCTGACACAATTCCCTAGTTTGATGCTGCAATCCTGCACTCCCTAAATAGACAGCGGGCACTACTGAAATCAGTGGGACTCACTGAAGAGTAAACACAGTCTGCGTCATTAAAACTTTATCTCAAAAATCTGCAAGGTGTTAATGGGGGCTGAAACTCACCTGAATTAATTTCAGGTAGAAAGACAGGGCAGTTAAAAGATCTGGCGCCCCATTTCTGGGCTGTCATGCTATTCTTCTTAGCCAAACCACAGGAGTTTTATGAACAGACACAAACTTGTGGATACATACATAAATGTTCATATGGCTAGAACTATTGTTTTGAAAGTGGAACTTCCAACTCCCCCTCCCTTGGTTTTTAAATAGGGCATGTAAATATCACAGCAGGCACTGTCTTAGAAGCGGTGTTCCCCTCCTAAGTGTAATAAAATGGGGGCTTATTGATTTACTTATGCTGAGATCCAGCCTTTCTTCCATCATGGAACCCGAGGAAGCACATATGCAGTTCCCTGATGGTCAGCCATCCAGGCATTGACCAAACTCAGACCTGCTTAGCTTCAGCAGCATGGTGGATTCATATACTTCTCAACCATATGCTGTGTTATAAGAATTATAAGGGGGGGGGGTTTGATGCCAGGGCATGTCCAGTTTTACCATTTTAGCCATGAACAGAGAGGGGTAACTGGACTGGAGATGAGGCCCAATTCTCCAGTTCCCAGAATCCTCATCTTCGACGCCGTGATCCACTGGCACAGCTTTCAAACATCTTCCTCTTCATTCCATTTGCAACCCCTCAGGAATTTATCACCCTATCACCCCTCAGGAAGGAAATTCTCCTTTCAATCGGTCACTGGCAACTGGCAGCAACGATTCACAACTTCCACAGCCCAGGAGGGCTGTCAATCTACTCCTTTGATGAGCTAGCAGCTATTGTCTAGCATAGGAAGGGGGGGGGGGAGAAACTCATCTCAAAATGACAGCTGTCAGACTCAAAAAGCATAATATTCTTGTAAATATCCCTTGCCCTGCTGAGTGATACTGTAGTTATATTTTGTTCTCTTTATTGCTTTATTGATACACTGATGCTCTCTATTTGAAACGATGTATAACACTACAAAATTTTCCCTTCTGAGTGTAACCAATGTTTATGTCAGACCTCCCATTCTGAATCTCTTTTCTATTTAGCTGATACTGTAACCTTAATGCTATAACCCCAATAAGTTAGAATTGTTTTGCTATATTTGACAGATGTTTTAAGAGTGTAATTTTTATAACCATGTTAGATTTCTCTTCTGTGATAGGGAAATTATATTGTTTGAAACCTACCACTCCTATACCACAGTGACACAGTGTGTCTGCTTAGATAGGACACAATTACACATGGACAGAAACCAGTTATTCATTAATTAAGAAACATCCTGAACATGAATTTCACACCCACCCATATTGGAAGCCATTGCCGGAAAGGTGTGAGAACTCCAGACAGTCGCTAATCGCTCCACCATTTCAAAGGTCTGCTCCAGAAAAGAAGATAAGGGGAAGAACATTTGACACCCCTCCACATGAAAAGGACAACCATTTTAGCACCAATTATTTCCATGAACTATCCAATTTCCGCGTAAGACCCTTGTTTTTCACGCCTTCCAGCCACCATTGGACTGTATGGGAATAGGAGGGTATAAATATTAAGGGTTTCTCATTTATCGGGGCCCTTTCCCTTTTCTTAGAAGGCAGGGACCCTACAGCTGTAGTTTTTTCGGTGTCTAAATAAAGGATCAGTATTGTTTTGCCTGATCAACTTTGTTGGTCTCTGTCATTTTCCCGACCGGAGCTTTGAACCTAGAATCAACTATTGAGTCTCCGTATCGCCACAGACTTCCATATGAAGCAGTGGCATTTCAGCTAATTCTTATAACAGCTGCAATGCCTCTTAGGGTTTTTTTTTTTTTTTTGGTAATCATAAGTACTTTAAAAAAAAAAAACACTGCAGAGGGCAAGCACCCTATTAGTTGCATTAAAAAATTGATTACCCAGTAAACTGGTGATGCCTCTTCAGTTGATTAAAAAGGCTTCTAATCAATTAACCTAAATCAGGGATGGCCAACTCCCAAGAGACTGCGATCTACTCACAGAGTTAAAAACTGGCAGTGATCTACTCCTTTTTGGGGGGGTTCAGGTCAAAGTTGTTGAGCTTCTTTTAGGAAGGAGAAAGGTCCATTTTGAGGCGGGTTCGGGTCAAAGTTGTTGAGTTTTTTCAGGGAGGAGGTAAAATGTTGAGGTTTTTTTTAGGCGAGCCACAGTTGTTCAGCTTCTTTGGGGGGAGCCAGTGATCTACCAGTGATCTACCACAGACGTCCAGTGATCTACCAGTAGATCACAATCTACCTGTTGGACATGCCTGACCTAAATGATTTAATCAATTAAAGGGTTGCAGCCTTACACCTTACGCTTCAGGACATTACAAGCAATAGGAGAAAGTGATTTATAGCTCAGTTGGTTGAAGTGTGGTGATAATAACACCGAGGTTGCAGGTTCGATCCCCATAAGGGACAGCTGCATATTCCACATTGCAGGGGGGTTGGACTAGAATACATTATATTCAGGGTACTTTCGAACTCTATGATTCTACAGTGCAACCCTGTGCAAGTCGACACAGAAGTACTGGTAACTCCCAGCTAAAGTGTGCCTCGGATTGCAGCCTTAAAAGAGGTTTTAGTTCAGGAGTATCTAATCTGGCCACATGACCTGGAAGCTGTCTGTGGACAAACACTGGCTCCCTCGGCCAGTAAAGCGAGATGAGCGCCGCAACCCCAGAGTCGGCCGCAACTGGACTTAACGGTCAGGGGTCCCTTTATCTAATCTGTAACGTTCCAGATGCGAGACTCTTGACTCTCATCAGTCCAGCACGGTTAATAGGCTTTGTACACACCATACATTTAAATCACACCCTGCCACACATACAAAGAATTCTGGGAACTGTAGCTCGCCCACCACAGAGCTACAACTCCCAGCACCCTTCCTTATTTAGGCACTTTCATAACAACACAGCAAGGCATTGTACGTCACACAAAATTGCAGTAAGAGGAAGAAAAACGTCGGTAAATACTAGTTGGTTAAAAACCAACAAAACCACATCTGTCTAAAAGGCGGCAAGGATGATTCCTGCTGAACCTCTACTGGCAGAGAGTTCCACAGGACAGGGCCTGCCGCACCACAGGTTCCTTCTCCAATAAAGGCTGACCAAACCTTGGGGGGTGTGGAGAAACACCAGAAGTGCCCCATCAGAGGATCTCAAGGATCGAGGTGAAACATAAGGGATCAGAGGCTCCTTAAGGTACCCTAAACAAACTACAGTTCCCAGGATTCTTTTTTGGGGGGGCAGGAGGGGTTCAAATGCTTTAAATGTATGGTGCGTGCAGAGCCACAGTGAAGGCTGATGAGCTTTGTGGTTCTGCCACACCAGGAGGAGGATGACAGGTGTGCCCCCCCCCTGCAGCCTGTGCTCTAGATGGCTTTTTGTTTTTATTAACATTCATGTACATTGCATATCAGGAGATTTGCTACTTCTTGCAATTCACTCATTTAAAAATATAGCTGCTAGTTTCATTATCGTAGCCACATACCTGTCCTTGGTTAATAATGCACCCTGAGCCGCTAAGGTATTCCTCTTGGTGTTTTTGCAATTACACCTATCTGGATATTATCAAAGATATGTGTCATCATTTCCGACTCCAAGAGATATATGTAACTTCCCGCTCTGAGCATAATTGCTGAATGAATACTGCATCTGTCTGGGTTGGCTGAGTGGGGACAAACCTATAATTTGGCATAGTCTTAATCCTTTCACAATTAACCGGAAGATCTCAATAAGGAGGACAGCCTCGTTGCTGAATTCGCTCATTGCTACTTAACTGCAAGCTTTCTGACATGCGGGAGATTCTCTTTGAAGCAGGGTTTTCCGCACTGACCCCGCTCACCAGCAGTGGAACCCCCTGGGCATCTCCCATGGAATCCCTGTGTGCGGCAAAGGATTCTGGGACATGCTCGGTCTAGATGAGGCACTGGCCAGACCTGCTCTACATCATGTGACTGTTTGCCCTGGAACACACCCAGTGCTCCTCCACAATGTTGAAAACTGCAGCCAACCTTTGCCATGGTGAATTTTATTTGACTCTCATCAGCTCCAGCCAACATGATCAATGGGCTGCTCCATACATTTAAAGCACCCCCCCAACCTGCCAAAAATAGAATCCTGGGAACTGCAGTTTACTCCCCACTTCCTAGCCCTGACCTGGTAGCAGACACAGAGAGAATGAACCAGACACACCATCTGTTGTGTTGACACACCTGCTGAAAAGCTCTGGGCAATGTCAGAGGAGGGGGAGTCAGTCCTCCCCCCCCCAATACTTATGCTAAAAGGTCTGGATTGTAAAATGACAACACATTTATGCAATCCCTGAGACACCTTCTCTATCAGGAGTTGGGGTGTGGTTTAGGAGGCCAGAGGATATAGGATCTCTCTCCTCAGCCTTCTGCTTGCCAGAAACAAAACAAGATCTCCTTCCTGATTTCCACCCCCCTCCTCCTTTCTGTGTTTCATCTTGCATAAACTGAACTTGGGTTTGTTTGGACTGAACTGCACCTACAACCTTGCCCTTGTTTGTGACTGTTTTGCTAAGATGCCTTCTGGGATTGGGACCTTGGAACTTAAGGGCACCTACAGGAGCATGACACTTTCAGAGAAGCCGGTCTGCCACTACTGGTCTTCACAATGATAAGCCCTTGATAAGCTTCTCAGTCTCTTTCCTTTATTTGTGCTTCCTGCAGCAAGCAAGCAAGGAGCCATGCAGCTATGACTCAAAACTGCAAGAAAAGCCAAGAGATTTGAATCTCTCCAAAATGGAGATTCTAAAGCCTACATCTTTGCTAACCCAAAGATTGCATGATAGCTTTGTAAGGAAACCAAATTCTTTTCTTTTTAAGTCGCTTGGAACCTTTTTCATCTTTGCTTTACTTCAGTCGATGGAGACTGTGAGTAAAATATTCACCTATGATTTATTCTAGCCTAAATATTTTCATGGGAACATTTGTTTAAAGGTGGATGAAGGCAGGTGTAAATCTAACCAAGTTTTGATGTGCTTGGAGCCATCAACACTGTGCTAACTCTGCTATGAGAGAGTAAGAAATCTCTCTTCCAAACATCTCTCTCCAACACTTAACCACTATAAGGTGACACATTTACACCATGAAGTGGACACTTATCCAGTAAAATGACAGCACATGTGAAACTTGGGACTGGGAGATCTTACAAGTTTATTTGTGGGGTTTTGTTTTTTTTAAATGTCTATGCTGTCGTTTCTCTCACTAGGGAACCAAAAGCAGCAAACACCACTGAAATACAAAGCTATCAAAAGAATATCAAAACGCAACACTGAAATAAGGCAATCAGCAGTTGGAACAAGTCATGCCACCCAAGAAATTTCAGCTCATGGATAAGTTTAACTTCCCCCAAAGGACACTTAAGAGCAAAGTCTTCTACCAGGAGCCAGAAGGCATACAGGGCTCCAAACAGTGCAAATTCCAGTTGACACCACAACCCAAAAGTCCCTGCTCCACCTAGTCAAACCTCTGTGTAGTCTTGCTTTAGTTTCAGGGAGTATATTGAAGTCAAGCACTTTGTGAAGAAGCTTTATTAGCAGGGCAGCGGTACTTCCTGGTGACATTAATTGCTCCTGTGCAACTATTATAAACCTATGTTTTATTGCAGGTTAATTGCTGTGGCTTTGGGGACAGCCATAAAGCATACAGGAAGGAATGCAACGGACAGGTGAGTCTGCCTCACTTGAACTGGACCCTAGGGGTTCATTATCTGTATATCCACAGCAGCCGAATCAGCTGCCTCTTTCCAGCCGCCTCAACACAGGGTCACAGCTACCTCCAAAGTTCTCCTCCACTAGCTCCAATGAAAGAAATGGGAGTGTGCCCCCAGAGAGGTGAGGTCTCTCCGTCTCCAGCCCTTCAGGGCACCCAAAATCTGGGCTGTGTCTGATGATCACACGCTGCCTTGTAGTCACATTTATTTAGATGTCAACCTGCATTCTGCACAACTCTTGCTACTTCCTCTGGGACTCATGAAGGAGAAGATTGCATTGCAGATCCAGCTCCCCAACTCTTAGGTTTTCGCCCACTCCATACATTTCAATACAGAATCACATGCTCTGCGTATAACAAAATAAAATGCTATGTTTGTTACAGTTCTTAAACGTGCAACTGTTTGCTTCTGAAATTATAAAGGCACAAACCTCTGTCACTGAAGAACATTTTCTTTTCTTTTCTTTTTTTTGGTTCTACAGATCGTGTAAATTAATTCCCCTACTATCGACTGCCTGAAGTTGGGTGGAAAGATAGTTAAAACTGGCTGAAGGGGCTTTTCGGTGATGGGATGTTGTTGTGAAAGAGGCTCTTCTGCCAGACTAAGGCTGCAAACGCACACGGCTTTCCCCAAAGAATCCTGGGGGAACTGTTGTTTGTTAAGGGTACTGGGAACTGCAGCTCTGTAGGGGATAAACTACAGTTCCCAGGATTCTTTGGGGAGGGATATGTTTTAAATTATGGTGCGTATGCAGCCCATATCAAACCAGCAGATACCAGAAAGCATTCCTAGGAGAGCCACTTTCAAGTGTCAATATATAGTTAACACACCCCTTCCCCCCTGCAAGACATGTTTAGCTGCAGAATTCCATGCGCAGCACAGTGTGGGTTGGGCTGTCTTGCAGTAAGGGAGACAAAGAGGGTTTGTAAGAAAGAGAAGCTGCGCTCCTGCGGCCCAGGAGATGGGGGAACCCCTTCCCTCTGAACGGAAAGAAATGGAAATAGAGCCAGGCCATCTGAGGACACAACCACACCATTAAAACCAGTACGACTTCATTGATTTGGGAGAGGGATTGGAGACCTGAGCAACAAAGGACAGGGCACTTCCATGATTTTCCAGGTAATCCTAATGTGGATGGAGGGAGGGATATGCACTTAGCTTCCAAACTGCCCCTGGTTCCTGCTACCTTCAAGGGCTGCGCCACACACAACACTTTTGCAGCAGTTGTTTCTCTGCATGGCTAAAGGTGCCAATGGATGGACATGGGCCGTTCTGCGCCATGCGTATAAGCTACCGCTTTGGTGGAAACTCTCTGTGCAGCTGTGGGAATTGCATCCTCCCTCGTGTGCAGTTTTGTGAGGTTAATCCAGAAAAGGTAGTTTCCATGGAGGCAGCTCCTTGGGGTCCTGCAACTCCCTTCCACACAGCTAGGTACATACTACTCAGGAGAGTTTTCTAAATATCCCCAAAACGCCCAGAGAAAGGGGTGGAGGGTCCAGCTTTTCCATGGTTCTGTTTATCCCCTATGCTCGTCGCCAAAGCCCTCCGCAAGGAGGAAGAAGAAGCTTTCGTGCCTTGGCTGCTGATTTCCTTAGCTGCCGGCTTCCCTTGTGACATCTGAAGCATGCTGCCTCCTTGGTGAAAGGGAAGATCAGCACAAAGGCCTGAGGAAGAACAGGACCACACCGGTCGGAGGGACCTTGGTGCGAAGGGGATCGTTGAGCTTGTAGGTCCCCATGAACAACTTTTCCAGCACTTCATAGACCTTGTAGCCTGCCTTGCAGTCCAAGATGCCCAGAAGTCCCAGAGTTGTCACAATTGGCTTTGGTGCCCCATCGGTGCCGTTGTTCATCACTGCTACTGCAAACTGGCCGTTGACGAGGGGCCTCTTCCATACTTCCAAGTGTTGGCTCTGTCAGGTAGAGATGGGGAGAGGCTTGGTTACTGACATTTAGCTTTATGCTGAGAAACCAGTGGGCAACTAACACCTTAAAGATCTAAAATAACACCTCACCATTATAGACGCAATCAAAGGCCTCCTGCAGGCATCACCGTATCAGAAGGTCAAATGTGTCTCTCATGCACTGACTGACTGGATACAGAGGAATGGTGGGAGACACCAGCTGCGGAACCTCCAGGGGAAGAAGGCTCAGAGCCCAGGGATTGGTGGTGGGATGACGATGAGCGGTCAGAGAGAGGAAAGAGAGCAGACTGGGAAGAGCAGGTGTCGGAAGCAGAAGGGGCAACAGGGTTTAGTGAGAAGGGAGAGTCTGTGCCAGAGAGCAGTCCAGAGGCAAAAGCAGAAGCAGAGGTGGTGGTGTCAAGAGGCAGAGCTGAGACAGGCTACTGAAGAAGCCAGGGAGTCTCCCCCTCCTACTGCAACCAGCTCTCCGCCTCCCTCCTGGTCTCCTAGAACACACAGAGAAAGGAAAAGAGCAGAGCACAGATGGGGTTGTGCATAGACACAGTTGCGACTGCTTTGGAAAGACCCTTGGAGAGGAGAAGCCTTAAGAGAGTGGTGGGAAGGTGGGTACCTTCAGCCCTTGCAACTGCCTCATTGAGGGCACAACCTACTGGGAAGAGTTGCTGTGATCACTAGGCCTGCGCTGTTTCGGTTTCTTTGAATAAAGAGCTAACTGCACTGACACCGTGTTTTCTTTATTGTTGACCTACGCTCGACTCCGACCCCTGACACGTATGATGTAGGAATCCAGCCTACTCTTTTGAATTCCCTCCCTTTACACCAGGTGGTGAGGGAGCTTTGGCCCGCTAGGTGTTGATGAACAACAACTCCCACTGTCCCTGGTCACTGACTATGTTTGCTGGGGCTGATGGGAGTTGATGTTTGGCAACATCTGGAGGGCCAAAGGTTCCCCACCCCTACGTTGCATACTAGTCGGGCGCCATCTTTCTCACCTTTTCGGCACCTGCTGGATACTTTTCTCTTTCAACAAACCTTTCAAATGGAGATCTTTCTGCCACTCAGCATCAGAGCTGTTTTTGAACATGGTATTGTTTTTAAATGTTTGCGTTGTGTTTGTTTATGGAACTGGTTTTAGACGTGTTTATGCTTTTCCTTTTTATGGTTGCAGCTCACAATCTGCATTACAATTGACTTTTGCACAGCGCCCAGTCATTTGGACATTGGATAAATATTTATCACTGGGCATTGCCATCGCCATAATTACCATTCATTCATAAGCTGCTGCCTTGACACAGGAAATGGCAGCAATTCCGCCCAAGCCATCTGGCACCGGACTGCTTTGTCAAAGGCTCTGGTGACCTACAATGCACACCATCTCTGCGCTGCGCCTACAAACAAAATTCGTAGTTGCCTTATACTGGGTCAGACTCACTAACTGGCAAAGGCTGTTCAGGGTCTCAGGCAAGAGGTCTACCTGGAGATGGCGGGAACGGAACCTGAGACTATTTGCATGCGAGGCACAGCTATGCAGACTTCCGCTCCCGCTTGAGGTCACTGTCCATGCAACTCTGCAGGGATGTGACAGCTACAGAAGTGGAGGAGTGTGGGGGAGGCAGTGATGGTGTTGCTCCTGATGGTCAGCGTTTGCTGGCCTGCCTCCGATAGGAAAATGACTTGAGCCAATGCTGTAGCATAGGAAGTGACAACAGCATCTGCACAGGAGTGTCAAGCCTAATGAGCAACTCAGGTCTTGCCCCCATGAAGCAGTTGCCGGGACTAAAGATCCTTGCCTCCCCACAGCTGTCTAAGTCTCCTCCTCTCCAGGGATTTCCCCCCAAGCAACTGTGCCTGTCTTTTATGCCTCTCCTGGTTCTGGGGGACAAGTGGGGAGCGGAGCTTCTCACAGCAGGCAGGGAAACCCTCATGACTCTTCATCCCTGCCTCTTAGCCCCCCTCCTCTCCTGTTTCAGCTTCTGCCTCTGGTTCTGCACTTCTCTCTGCCACAACTTTCCCTGCTCACTAAGTCCTGTTATTCCTTCAGCTTCCCACACCTCCTCCTCCCAGTCTTTTCCCTCTGACCACTCATTATCATCCCACCACCACTCCCTGGGCTCTGTGTCTTCTTCCCAGCTGGTTCCTCCGACCATTCCTCTGCACCCATCCAGTGCTTGACAGCACAGGATTGCAGTGAATGGTTACAACATGGGCTTCTTTCAAGCTGGGGACAGGAAATCTGTAGCTCTCCAGAAGCTGCTGGACTACAACTCCCAACATCCCCAAACACTGCTCCCGCTGGCTAGGACTGCTGGGTGCTGGGAGTCTGACAACAACTGGAGGCCCGCAGGCCGGCCAACCCTGCTCAAGGTAGTTAGCAGAGTTCTGGCTGTGGCCACCAAATTCCCAATATTTGCACAACTTAATCTGGGGTGTGACAGAGAGTGCAAACAGAGCTATTACAGGTTCGATACTATGCTTAATTATTACCCTGCTGTGCCTATCAACCCTAGGAATTGGTGATGGGGAGGGGGGGAACCTGCAGGCTGTGACTGTCAGCAGGTGTCACACTCACAACCGGAGCCTCATTATGAAATGGGGTGTGGCTCCCATTGATTCGGGATCAGGTGGAAGGGTGGCCCGTGTGTGGGAGGGGCAGATACTGTACCCAGGGGAGGAGGCTGTCACCGGAGTAATATTAACGACCAAGAAGGTAGGAAAACAAATCGCCTGCCGGTTGCAGGAAGGAGCGGGAGGGCAAAGCGCTAAGTTGCAATGCTGATCGAGTTCACATGCCACAAGGGATGAGTGCATGCAAGGACAATTACGGAAGGGAGGAGCTGGGAGCCTGATGCTGGCCAAGGTGGCCCCAGGAGACTCAAAAGCCCAAGCTGGATTCTGCCACAAAGCCAGCTGCTGCTGCTGCGTCATCCAGTGCTTCGGTGGCCAAGCAGGAACTGATCCTAACTGCTACTGCTCATTTGCGGCTCTTTCTCTCCCTCTGTTTACCCTGAATAGAGTAATGGTTATGCAGGACATCCCGTTTCTGGTTTCCTGGTTTTAGAGCTTCTGCCCAACTTAGAAAATGCCACATGTTGTTTTTCTTACAAACTGGCATTGCTCAGCCTCTCCAGCCCCTCCCATGTCTCCCAGCTGTTTATGGAGATGTCCAACATCCAGGGAAGAGCTGTGCCTCAGCGGTAGAACATTTGCTTTAATAATAATAATAATAATAATAATTTATTTATACCCTGCCCCTCTGGCTGCATTACCCCAGCCACTCTGGGTGGCTTC
Organism: Lacerta agilis; assembly: GCF_009819535.1. Lineage (NCBI taxonomy): Eukaryota > Metazoa > Chordata > Lepidosauria > Squamata > Lacertidae > Lacerta > Lacerta agilis. The sequence continues at coordinate 43,456,178 of NC_046324.1, forward strand.
CAACAAAATATACAATAGTCTGTCAAACATGAAAAGCTTCCCTAAACAGGGCTGCCTTCAGATGTCTTCTAAAAGTTTGGTACAGTAGTTGTTTTTCTCTTTGACATCCAGTGGGAGGGCGTTCCACAGGGCGGGTGCCACTACCGAGAAGGCCCTCTGCCTGGTTCCCTGTAACTTGGCTTCTCGCAGTGAGGGAACCGACAGAAGGCCCTCAGCACTGGACCTCAGTGTCCGGGCAGAAGGACGGGGGTGGAGACGCTCCTTCAGGTATACTGGACCGAGGCCAAGAGATGGTGCAAGGTTTGAGGAACAACCCCTGCCTGAAACCCCTACCAATCTTGAGGGGGGTGCCCCCGCGTTTGCCGCCCCGGGTGGCAAAGCAGCTCCCTACGCCCCTGTGCCTCGCTACATTATTGCTATCTTTCAGGAGGGAATGGAAAACATTCCTGCTTTTGCTGGCTGAAGAATACTGTTCCTGGCAACCCTGAGATCAGTGGATGAAAGTACCGTATTGGTCCGAATATAAGCCGCACCCGAATATAAGCCGCACATTTAAAATTGGAGTGGGGTGGGAGAAAAAATACCCAAATATAAGCCGCTCCATTCCTCGCTGCTCCTGGCTGCATATTGGATTGGGGGGGGGGAGCTGTTCTGCGTTGCCGGGGGCCCTTCCCCTTCCTCACTCTCTCTCCCTTCCCGGCCTTGAGGGAGAGGACGGGGGACTACGCGCAGGGCGCATGCTGCTTTGCCGCACTCCTGGCTGCATACCGTAAGGTTGTGAATATAAGCCACACTTTTAAGTTTTCACAGTCGGAATTTGGGGGAAAAGTGAGGCTTATATTCAGGCTAATAGGGTATGTTTTTTATTGTGGTTGGCATTTAGAATGTTTTAATCTGGTTTGGAACGTTTTTGCTTTGCTTTTTAATTGTATATCTTTTTTGCAGCCTTGGGGTGCCTGGGAAGAAGGCAGGGATATAATTTTAATTAAATGATGAGAATAATAATAATAATAATCCCTTCCATCTCCCCTCAACTAATTCTGCCTGGTTGGAATGCCTTCCTGAACTAGGAATACGCCTCATGCTTGCCTGGCTGGAGAGGTGTGTGTACAGTAACCTGGGACTCCTACACAGCTGACTTCCGTCAAATTACTTGCTTCACTCACTTCCCCTGGCCCCACCCACTTTCCCATTGGCCCCGCCCACTTTCCCATTGGCCCCACCCACCACTGGCACGCAGCTGCAAAGAGGTTCCCCACACCTGAGTTGAAGGATCTTGGGGGACAGGGAATTGTGAACAGGGGGACTTGAGACCATGGAGAGCTGCTGCCAATCAGAACAGGGGGTGCTGATTTGGATGGACTAAATCTGACCCTGGCACAAGGTTGCCTTGTATGTCCATATGCAGCTTAGCTGCATGGATGACCCATTCCATGGATGACATGTTTTTAGGCTCTTGCAACCACCCTGAGGATAAAAAGCGTTACTGCTCAGGTCCTCGTCTCAGTCACTCAGTAACCGTACCTTGGCAATACGCTTCCCTTGAATCCCCAGATTGTCTTGGTTTATGTAGATGAGCAGTGGGTTCTGCAAGATGTTCCTGGCCTCGGTCGAGATAGTCCGTAAGTTACAGGACATGAAAAAAGGGGCCGCCAGCACCGCCCACAGGGCCACCTGCACTTTTGACTGCTCGTAGCTCAGGCCAAAGTCACCAATGATCAGCTGGTGGGGAGGGGGGGAAACACAAGACAAGAGAAAGAACATTTTATTCAACAGAGTGTCATCTTCTAGAGGAAGAGCAACACAAAAAGAACGGGGGGAAATGATTTACAGCTTCAAAACTGGATCCTGAATGTAAAGACAAATCGGAACGAGTTTATCCCTGATTAGGTTTGCCATGGCCTGATGGTTATTACCTTGTGGTAACACAGAGGCAGGTTTTGGTGCCAGTGTTGTAGAATGCTCTCCCTGCTGAAATATCACAGCCCTCCATATGTGCTGGCATTCCTCCAGCCATTGAAGACACACCTGGTTAGGTAAGTGTTCCCCTGAATGGAACATGCGGTTTTAGTGCTTTAACTGTTCAACGGTATTACCGGTAATTATCACACTTTTTAACGGTTGATTGTATGTTTTAATGCCTTAATGGGTTTGTTAACTGAGCATTTTAATTATGCACTGATTTTAATAGCTGTAAAACACTTGGAAGCCATTTTGGCAAGCAAGCGGTATATAAATCAATAATAACAACATCTTATTTTAAATATTCATAGAGCACCTTTCCAAGCAAGTTATTACAACTACTAGCTGCCAAGGACTTGCAGCAGAATGAGGTATTCTTATTTTGCCATTTGTAATAATAATAATTAGAAGATTGCCATTTTATACAATGTGTAAGGCTTTTCAGTGGTTGCTCATGAGGAATCAGGCAGATGCAGAACTTCTAAAAACTAAGTTCTTTATTGTGCAGATATTTACAGTGGAGCTAAAATAAAGATGTCCAGCTCATCCCTCTGCAGAGCCCGGGAATGTCTGTTTCCGGTTCTTTGCCCAACATAAGAGGCACGGGATCCTGAACCCCCGCCTCCCCCCCTCTACATCCTTCCTCTCTGCCCAAACGGGGTCGACGGAAAGGGTTCCTCTCCCCTCTTCCAGCTTGGTGCAGAGGCTCTCCATCCCTGCCACAGCCCCTGCTCCGACTTCCTGTCTCCATCTCCCTCTCCCCACTGGAAGAGCGGTCGCTTCCTCCATTCGAGGAGGATGACGGACTGCTCAACAGAGACGGGGGCTCCCTGTACTGCAACCGCCCCGGGATCGCTTCCCACTGCGGCGAGGTCGGTTTCCTGACACAATGGATTACTGGTTTGCAAAGTCCTTTGTTTATACACATGCCAGTAATCCATGCAGCAACCTTCAAGGTGGGCCATTATCCCTGGGGACTGCTGAGCATGAGCACCACTAAGAGTAGAGGGCAGCCCTGTCCCTGACTCATGGGGGGCACAATTCATGGGGGAGTTCTGCTGAATGAGCTGATCAGCTCCCATCACCCCTGACCACTGGCCATGGTAGCTGGGGCTCGGGAGCCCTGCCACAATTGCAGAGGCACACATTCCCTATCCCTGCTTAAGACAGCATCTTCCAGCAATGCAGACCCTTTCTTAGGATCTGTGTCAATGTCCCCTTTGGACAGGTAGATTCCTATCAAATTCATGTTGATCCTTTTTGTACGCCTTTGAGGTTTTTCTTGCAGTCGAGCAGTATATTAAAATAGTGTCAAATAAATCAATAAATTTCTACCTGTAGTCAGAAAATCTTGAAAGGCAGTACAGTCGTACCTTGGTTCTCGAACAGCTTAGTTCTCAAACGTTTTGGATCCCGAATGCCACAAACCCAGAAGTGAGTGTTCTGGTTCACGAACTATTTTTGGTAGCCAAACGTCCAATGGGGTTTCTGCGGCTTATGATTGGCTGCAGGAGTTTCCTGCAGCCAATCAGAAGCCGTGCGTTGGTTTTCGAACGTTTGGAAGTTGAACAGACTTCTAGAATGGATTCCGTTCAACTTCCAAGGTACAACTGTATAGGAATTCAAAGCACTGGAAATTAAAAGGAAGCTCCGCAGAACAGAGGAAGGAAAACACCCTCTAGTGGTTACTTGGAGTGTGCAGGTTGTTAGGCTTGGTTCATGGATTGCCCTGCCTCTTATCCTTTGCAGCCCAAATGTCCTCCTAAATCAGACCTACAGTCTTCTTTTCTCAGACTGCCTTGGAGCTATTATAAGAAGTGCAGTTTCTGGATCAGACTGAAGCCCTTTTCACCGACCATCCTGTCTCCAGAGCAACCACTCAAGCTATCTCTGGGAAATTCGTGAGTGCAGCACGCAAGGTCACAGCCATTCCTTGGGGTTTGTTCCCAACAGCCAGAATTCTCAGGTGTCCTGTTTCTGCGCATGAAGGCTCTGCAGGGCACCATTCTGTCCTAGATGTTATTTAGCATCTAAAGGAAGCCACGGGGAGCAGACTTTAGGAGCATGGTGCCACCAGCATGCTGATGACATGTAGCTCTAGTTCTCTGAATCAGGAGAGGTCACGCAAGACCTGGACTGGTGCCTTAATGCCGTGGGCACCTATGGGCTGGATGAGGGGCAGTAAAGTGAGTTTGGATCCTGGCAAGGCAGATGCTCTGTGGGTAAATGGTGCTCAAATTCGAGTTGCCTGTTCTGGACAGGGCTGTGCTCCCTCTAAAGGTACATTGCTTCCCCATCCTCAGAGGAAAAGGACATGGAATCCAAGGCCTGGGAGGATAGTGTAGCCTCTGTGAGGTCCTTCGCAAGTCCCAGCACCAGAAGAATCCACGATGACAGCATCTCTCTAGCGTGAAGAGGTCACATTGCCTTCCAAAGACACCAGCTTGGAGGTGATAGTAGAAACTTGGCCTTCCTACACCACTGGCTGCTGAAACTATCAGGGACCCTTTAAGAGTAGAGGCTCCACTTACTATGGGAAGGGAAAGTGGTTCAAAGGAGACTGCAGGATAATTTAAGGCTCAGTCTGGGTTTGAAGGATGTTGGAGCAACATTCAGGCCTTCCTTATCAGACTGGCAGACTATGAGAGCTATCCAGGATGCTACTTGGCTTGCCTTCTGACCTCTGCTTTGACTGATCTTATTTATCTAGACTTGCCCCCTGCCTTGTCTGGCCTGGCCTTGCTGGGGGCTTGATCCTGGTTTGACCAGACTTTCTGGAACTGGTGCTGGCAAACTGTAATCTGACTATCCCTGGCCTCTGTGCCTGGAACATGCCCCCCTCCACTAGGGTTAAAACCCTGCCCCCACACCTCCTGGTAAGTCCAAACAGAAAAATGTTTTCCTATGTCTAATATTTTGTGTCCTGGGACAGAAATTTTTCCAGAACACCTTTGGGTGTCTGCCTTCTGCAGTCTCTTCTGTGCATCGATGCTGCTATCTTGTTTCTGTCTTCTCCCAAAAAGCAACAGTCTACTATCCTAGTACTGCCCTAAGTGTTTCTCTTAGAGCCCACAAGAATTCTAAGCATAAGGGACGGCAGTATGGGAAGAGTTGGCTTTACCGTATCAGGATCATTCCACCTTCCTGGTCCTGCAACAGGCTGAATGATGTCCTGATGATCTCCGTACCACTCAATGATGCGGAAGAGGCTGTCCCAAGAGTCTTCAATATCACCAAAATTTCTCCACAGATTACATATTTTGCCAAGTAAGGTATAATTCACCTGGATAAAAACAACAGGGACACAATGGCACAGACGTTGCTAGGAATATGGTGCTGCCTGTGCGCTTGCTTCTGCACACAAGCAATACAGGTTCACAGGCTGAGCAAATAAACAGATGCAAATATTATAACTAACAGCTGTTGGGTCAAGTACAGCCCCTTGTCCCGACTACACCTGGACCAATGAGGAGAAGCGACTGGTGAAGCACATACAAGTGATATACAATAACACTCCTTGCTAACTAGCTGTCTAGGCAAACTATGACGGCAGACCTGTGCTCTGTCTCAGATGGTTGGAGCAACAGTGTAATCCACTCCCTGTCCCTTCTTAACCACCCCCCCCCCCTTGGCTAATGCAGTCCCGTTGCCTTAAGCCCTTCCTTTAATGGGGAAACAACAGAAGAGGAATGCCCAGGGATTTTCCAAAGAAATGACCCCCTCTGCGAACCCTCCAGGCCCTCTTGCAGCTCTTCTCTTGACTCCTGCTCTTTCCCCCCTTGCTCTGGCTGCTTCGACCTGGTCTCATGCTCCTGACTCCTCCTCTACCAGCAGCCACTTCACGGGTGGCACGGAACCACACAGACCACTGGACCCTTTCCCTGGATCTTCCTCCTCCCACTCTGTCAACACATTCCCCCACACCTCAGGCTCCTACCCATCCCTGACACCCCTTGAAGGTGGTCATCCATCCCCATTCACAGCCTGAAGGTGAAGAGAGGAAAATGGCAGGCTGGTTGGTGGGCAGCAATGGAGTGGTATTAGCCATCACCCCATACCCTTTCCCCCAGACTGGCAAAAACACTTGCTGACCAGGGTTCCAGCCAGACAGAGAAACCCCATTTATGAAACATGTCTTGTCTCCTATCTCTACCCGTGGAATAAAGGGTCCCATGGTCTCGAGAATGTTGCCTGTCTGGCAGATGAAGTTGATTGAATAGATGGAACTCGCAGAACTGACCGCGAAACTCCGAGACCAGAGGGAAGAAACGGTGCAAGAGGAGTGGAAGAAAAATTAAGGACTATTTGAAACAACGTGAAAAGATAGACATTTGAAATTGAAATCAGAGGACATTTAAGGCTACAGTAACATCAGAAGTTAGGTTAAGATAGGATATAAGAAGTTTGAATTGTGTTATGTTTATTTGTATTAGGAATAAGATTATAGGTATATGATGTTTATGATATATAAAGATTAAGACTAGTTAAGAAGGAAGAATTTACAATGTTATAAAGTTACTATAGTTAATTAGAAATGTACGCAGAAGGGAGGACGTGAGGAGGTCCCAAAACAATGGGATGCATAAGATAAGAATAAGTAAATAAGTGTTTGTTTATTATGTTTTTTTGTATTTGTATTTTTGTAGTATTGTAGTTTTGCTGTAGTGTTTTGTTTATTTTGTATTTTGTATTTGTTATTTTTTGTTATATTCTGTTAAAATTTAATAAATTCTTATAAACGAGAATGTTGCCTGTCCCAGGGCAAAGGCAGAGACACAGAAACAGGTGCAGAAATTACCTTTGGCGGAAGGCCCCCCTCATAGGCAGGCCAGCTGCAAGAAAAGGCAATGGGCCGTCCTGTTTTGTTCAATGCCGCACTCATCTTTGGGTAGCCTGGGCAATAAAGAAAGACAGGGCTGGCAGCGGGCTCAGCTTTTAAGACCGACAAAAGCAGTGGCAGCTGGTTTGCTGGAACCGGTGGGGTGGAAAGCAGGGATGCCAACAGCAGGTGGCGCCAGAGCAAAAGCTATCGATCTCATCTTCCTCCCTGCTAAGTTCTACAAACACAACGGGGAGCCTGAGGAGGAGGAGGAAGGTGACAGGCAGTGTGTCCCCCCCCCCCCGATTGGCTGGAAGTAAGGAGGGAGGGAAGGAGGTGGGGGGTTGGCTGAGGTCAGACAGAGCTCGGTGGGCTTGTGCCCCATTTCCCCAAATGAACCAGCCTCCACTGTTAAAATGACACAATGTCTACACAGGCATGCATTGGTACATCTAACTCAACACTAGCATCTAACTCTATTTTTGTAAATCACTTTGAGTTTTGTTTCATTTTTCAATCAGGCGGTGTATAAATCTTATGCAATGAACAACTGAACAGGACTGCTAGTGCTAAAAAGGACTACAAAGCAAAACCATTTAATGTATCCACTGCCTTTGCGGATTACTCCATTTTTAAAAAGGACTATCTGGGATTTGCCGGCTTCAACTGAAACCCCCCCCCCCTGGTGATCCTTCCTGTTTATTGACAGGCACAAACCTACTGCCTTGATGGAAGAATTGGAGAAGCAGCCATCCAGCTTCAGCATGTCAACCCCCCACTCGGCAAAGGTCTTCGCATCCGTCTCAATAGTATCCAGGGTCGTCCCAGGGTAGCCCGAGCAGGTCTCGCTGCCCAGGTCACTGTAGATGCCAAACTTCAGGCCTTTGGAGTGAATCTGGGTGAGAAGAGGCAAGAGGGAGCGTCATGACCCTAGAGTCCAGTGGGGACCATGACACAGAGTCAGAGGTTACAGCAATACCAGCTCAAGAAATGGGCCATGTTCCCGACTCTGAGCGTGATGCTGGGGATCCTGAGGCTGGCAGGCTCAGCGATCTCCTACAGTTAATGAACCTTTTTCAGCCCGAGGTCTGCATTTTCTTCTGGGAAGACTTCCAAAGGCCACATGCCACTGGTTGGTGGAGACAGAGGCAAAACTGGGTGGAGCAAAAATACAAATTTTTAACTTTTTTTTGTCAACTCTCTTATTTGCGTTTGTCGTATCGGCTTACTTTGCACACAGGTATTGAATCAGCACAACAGACTACAACAAAACAAAAATTCGCACATGCGCGAATTTCCCGGAGAGCAAACGCAACTGTTAAGGCTTCATTGCATTTCAAATAATGCAAAGGAGACAGAATCATTTAGTTTGCTAAATATGCTGCATCTGAATTAAAGGTCATCTTGCAAAAGTCTGTTTTGAGGCGAGTTCAGTTTTGACTTTTAAGCAGTTCTAAACATATTCACACACCCCTCTCTATCCTCCATCCAGACAAGTATGAGGTGTTGCCAGAGTTCAAGGACCCATTCCAGTGCATCCGCTGGAGCACACTGCTCTCTGGGAGCTCTCCTTGGTGCTAAGACAACTAACTTGCCTCGCTGTGCCTTGTGGGCTCCTCCTCAAGGGCAGAAAAAGACTTACAGGAGGGTTCAGTGTTCAATGGAGGCGTGTATACTTTCCATTTGGCTCTGGTAAAAATGTTTTGGCTGAAATCAAGTGAAAAGTGTGTTACTTTATGGCCCAATTTGCACAGCACAGAAAGGTGTGCAATCCCATTCAGGACATGCCAGAGTCAGTAGGCGTTTTGGTGCATGCCGAAGAATCTTATTCTAGCAGGCATTGTAACTGAATACTGATTTTATCATTTTAACTCATTTTCATTGTGTTGACTTTATTGGACACTGCAATTAAGTGGCATATAAATTGTTGAAATAAATAAAAACCAATACACAAGAGGGCTCGTTCACGCCTTCTTGTTTGTGATGAAAGGAAACAAACCATGATCCTGGCTTGCTGTGTCTGAATTAGGCATCGTAGCTTGTTTTGCTCCATTAAAGCACAACTAGCAAGCCAAGAAGAAACCATGACTACATTAATACTATTAATTAAATTGGTTAACCAATTGTCACACAAAAATGGCATATGTAGAAGCACTTTTACACAAAAACACAAAGTCCATAAGAAATACACAAAGCTGCCCCCTCTGTAAACTACAGCAGAAGCTTAATCTTAAGTAGCATTTTTCTTGCAGCTTTTAGAGAAATCTGCAAGCTTTCAGAACAAATGCATTTTATTGAACTTACATAATCGGCAAGGGCTTTAATGCCACTGGGGAACCTTTCGGGGTTTGGCTGCAACCTGCCTTGCGCGTCTCTTTTATTTGCTGCCCAGCAATCATCCAGGTTGACATACTTGTAGCCGAGCCGCAACCATCCGTCGCCAGCCAGCCTGTCTGCCATAGCCTTGATCAAGTGTTCACTGTTAATGAACAAGAGTTAGAAAGCTAGTGTGAACAGGGCCTTGCTAAGTTAGATGGCTGGTTTGAAAAGCCACCCTTTATCAACTCTTTCTGGAGCTGCTCTGCCTAATGTGATTGAACTTGACAAACATCAGCCTAGACTAATACATAACATGTTGAAAACAAAAACAGAAAAACCAAGATTTTCAAAGATGATCTCTATCAGGCATCCCCAAACGTGGCCCTCCAGATGTTTTGGGACTACGATTCCCACCATCCCTGACTACTGGTCCTGTTAGCTAGGGATGATGGGAGTTCTACTTTCAAAACATCTGGAGGGCTGAGTTTGGGGGTGCCTGATCTATATGAACTGGAGCTTAGCTGCGTAGAGAGGAACAGAGAATTGTTATGCAAGCCCTTTAAAAGAGGGCTGGTTATAAAAAGCCTTTTGATAAAATGGAATCTGCAGGAGACATTATTAACATTGGGGCAACCAAGGCACTGATTAAACAGGCTGCAAATTGCAACAGTACACTTGAAGCATAGGTTTGTTTTAGGTATGGCAATGGAAGAGTCTCACAATCTCTATTTAAAAGAGTGGAAACAACTTGTTTAAAGTTAGCCTCAGCAAAGCAATGCCCACCATCTGAAAAATGTTTTGTTGCCTCATTGTGGGATGAAACATGGCCAGTCCAATACTTTACTTTCCCCCTGTCCTTGTGGCTATAATGATGTGATCTAAGAGGTGTGGTACCGGACTTCCCTAAAGCATCACTGAAGGTATTGGGGGGGGGGGAACGACCTCTTAGGCAGGGGAAAAGAGAAGACTGTGCCAGATCTCATTGTTGTGTTCTTGGTTTCAAAGGGATATACTGGTAAGTGTGGGGAGCTGAAATAAGCCTGCAGGTGCATCTGTTCAAGTAAGATAAATTTCCTTATGATACTGGTGCAATTTTCCTCATTACAATGATAGGTTCCAAAAAACATAAGGTGTTTCATGCACCTTCAGTTGATGCAGAATTAAGGTAAAAACCACAGGCAGACAACCCCTTCTATTGCATTAACGGTTCGCTAGGATGTAAAGAACAAACCAAACCAGGGGAATTCCTCACTTATATGACCATTCCCCCCTCCCTGCAATTCCCCCCCCAAAAAAACCTATTGTTTTAATAACAGCATCCAAGTCAACAGCTTCAGTACAACTTGCAGCGCATTTCCCCCACCTGATGCAGTTGTCAGGATCATTTTTGCAGTCTGTGTTACATCTAAAACGTTCCCAAGGCACCCAGCCCATTGGCGGAGTCTTCAGCAGTCCGTTATCCAGGGAAGCACAGCAGGCTGCAAGGCCCAGCAATATCCCCAGGGAAAAGTGCAACATGATTCAGACACCACCCCCTGTAAAAATCAGAAGAGGGCACATCTGATAATGGAAGATGGAGCAAGGTTGTTTTCTCCTGCTCTGGAGGGTAGAACCTGAACCAATGACTTCAAGTTACTAGAATGAAGATTCTGACTAAACACCAGGAAGAAAGTTCTGATAGCAAGAGCTGTTTGATAGTGGAACAGACTACCTCGGAGGGTGGAACATTCATTGGAGGCTTTTAAGCAGAGGTTGGATGGTCCTCTGTCATGGATGCTTTATATGATTACTGCATTGCAGAGGGTTGGACTAGATGACACTCAGAGTCTCTTCCAACTGTATGATTCTATGATAATCCAACATATTACTTCATTTCAGTGGTTTCAAATAATTTCTAATATTTGAGGCACCTTATATGCATCTTTGGTCACCTTATATGCATCTTTGGACAACAAGCAAGTGGGAAACAAAAGAAGAGGTACCATGCTGCATTTTCCAATTCCAGGTTGTTTTACTAGGCAATGGGCACTTCTAGTACAACATTTATTTATTATTCTATTTATGACTCACTTCCCAGGAGGCATCATGGAGCAATTAACAGTAGAATAAAAATATATGTCAAGCAATTGCATGCATAAAAACCAATTAAAATAGTTTCTCTCTTACACACACACACACAAACACACACACCCGACACATATACACACGAAAGCACATATAAAATAATTTCAAATTCAGAACACATACCTACTGAGATAATTAAAATTACTATTATTATTACCCGCCCTTCACCAGCAGGTCTCAGGGCACGTTATAATAATTTAAAATTGGAATTAGAAACAGTTAAAACAGATTACATTCACAAGAGATGGGGTACGTCCTTAAAACACAGACATATCTCAGGTGTCAAAGGTACTTTTAACACTATATATTGAAGATGCCACACCCACCTCTGTAGGGAGGGATTTCCGCAACTTAGGGGCTACCACAGATAATGCCCTCTCCTGGGCCACCCCCAAACTTCCAGGGGTGGTGGAACAATCAAGATGGCTCCCTCTGTTTACCGTAACACCCAAGAGGGGCTGTAAGGAAGGAAGTGGTCTCTTGGATCTTTGCGGCCTAAGTCATTTAGTGCTTTAAACACAAGGGTGAGAACCTTAAATTGGGACTGGCAAGCAATGCAGCTGTTTTAGAACAGGAGTTATATGGGTTCTAAATGGAATAATAATAATAATAATAATAATAATAATATAGTCAGATCTCCATTTAGGAGACTTTTAGAACATATTCAATAGGCACCAAAATAAGAGAAGGCACCTGATATAGAACTAGTGAGAGTTAAGGACACAAGAACCTGCTGGATCAGGTCAGTAGCCCGTCTAGTCCAGCATCCTGTTCTCATGGTGGGCACCCAGAAAACTGGTGGGCACCCAGAAAACCCAAAGATTGCCAAAGGGCAAGTGTCACCACACTAAAGGCCTGATTCCAACATTGTGCTGAATGGACCCCCCGATAGGATGGTTATGCCTTCTCACGCAGAACACAATAATGGGGTTGGGTACATAAGTGATGAGACAATCTCATCGCCTGTATACCCCCAAAATGCTTCTGCTGATCACTCCTTTATGCTTGTGGCATGAATTACTGCTTAAATCCCTGCTGAATTAAGTTTTCTGCAGGAATTCCTCCACCTCCCTGCCTACCCATCAGGTTAGGTAATCCTGGCCACCAAAGTGCATTCACATGTTTTCCATATATCATAAGCATGCCACCAAAAACAGTATGCAACAAAACACCATTTTGAGCTGATGGCATTGCACACTGGGAAGTCTCTCAGCGATGGCTCCCCTGCTGCTGTGCCCTTGTCTGTATAAGGCCACCTGCTACATTTGGCTGCAAAAGTGAGCAAGTTTGATGACTAAAACAGGTTTCAAAGGTGCCAGAATTATGACCTTTAAAGAATTTTCTAATTTTTTATTATTATTAATGGTTAGGGAGCCGTTTTACCCCTTCTCTGTGCGATTCCCCTCACTGCATTTAGGGTTTTGAATTGCTTTTTCGAGCGTCATCAATGTGACGTCACAGGGGCTGACTGTGACGTCAGCCGGAGAAAGAAAAGGCCTCCACTTATCATCGAGGGCCCTTTAAAACACGCCCCCTCGGGAATGCTCCTCCCATGTTCCAGGAGGGTCGTGCGCAGGCGCACTGGCCCTGGTGGTTTGAAGGCGGGAGGATACGCGAGGCCACCTCAGCCCGCATGCGCAGCACAGCCGCCTCTCTTTTCTCCTCATCCTCACAGCCGGTCGCGTTCCTCTCCAGAGACAAGCGCCGGTGACTAACGTTTCGGGTAAAAAAAGGATGGCAGGCGACGCCCGCAACCCATCTACCAGCAGCGCCCCCTTAAAAGCCTCCCGCACCCCTGCCTCATTTACCCGCCTTTCCTCAGGAACACACAGAGCAACTCTTAATTCCCGGTTGAGGGAAGGGCGGGACTCGCAGAGATCGGCGGTTGGCCGGACGCACCCGCCCTATCAGCGGCGCCGACGCATAGCACAGCAGCCAACGGCGGGAGGGCTCCTGTCGGTTCGACCAATGAGGAGGCGGCGAAAGAGGCAGCGGAGGCGTGCCCTGGGAAGCGAATGGCAGCCAATGGGAAGCGGCGGCATCTCTGTGAGGGGAAAGAGAGAGCGGCGTCCGAGGCCCCGCCTCCCATAGAGGCCCACGTCGCTCCCCGCCTCGTCCAATCAGCCGAAGCCGCGCTTGGAGGAGGTTCCCTCATTGTGGCGCCGCCAGGCGGCCTCCGAGCGGTAGAGGGCGCTGCGGGCGAGAGGAGACGGGGGCCTTAGGCCGGAAAGGCACGCCAGAGGAAGGAAGCGCGGATAGAGAGAGAGAGAGAGAGGAGAGGCAGAGAAAGGGGCCTGGCTCGTCGTGCCTCTGCCGCGCTTGTCTTCGCCTCCTCAGCAGCAGCAGGAGCAGCTACACGGCCTCCTGTCCTGAGGGAGCAGGTGAGGCCCGCGCCCCGAAGCAAGGGAAGGCCTTCACCGCCCGGCAAGGCCTGCGAGGGAGCGGGATGGTGGCGCGGCTCCGCCTCTTGTTTCGGGCCGGGGCTGGGGGCGGAGAGGTGGACGAGGCTCATGAGCTGCCCCCTTGTCGCTCTTTGGGAAGGGAAAGGGGTGCCTGTGGCCCCAAGCAAAGCAGGAGGGCGGAGGAGACAGGCCTTAAACAATGTCCAAATTTGGGGGGGCACACACGTTAAGGGCGGTCTAGAAATATAATAATAATAATAATAATAATAATAATAATAATAATAATAATAATAATAATAAATAGCGGCACAAGCTTTCCTGAGCCTGGATCTTGCCCTTCCGGAGGCGCGCGCGACGTGGTGCTCCTTGGTTTGACGGGTCAAGCGGATCCTTTGGGGGAGGGAGCCGGGATGGTGCTCGGCATTCCCGCGCGGAAGCTCAAATTCGGGCGAGGCCCAAGAACCTCCCCGAAGTCTCGTTGGCACCTTCGGAGGCGATGGCAGATTTGTTTCCGGGCGCGCGTCCTTAGTAGGTGTAGCGGGAGCTTATGTTTGACGCCGATCCTCCTGCCTTGAAGGTGCCAGGAGGGCGTCCGGTTGGATGAGATGAATGCCCGCGCCTTGTCCGCAAAGTAATTCTGGTGGCTGGCGATGCCGAAAGGAAATTTATTAAAAGGGCTGTGTGGAAGAACACTAGTAGAAGAGTTTGCAGGGCTGTTTGGCAGAAAGATAAATACTAGGGTACAGGCGCTTGTATGTTACTACTCCCAGATAGAAGTCGTGTGAATAACAGCCCATGGAGGCTCTGGATCTTCAAGGAGGATGAACTTTTAGGTTGCTGGAACTTCTACCTGGGCGACTGGCGTAAAAGAGAGAAACATAATAGTATTTGGTTGAATGCTTGAGTTTTCATCAGTAGCTCAAAACTGTTAATTTAATAACAGGCACAGAGACTTTTGAAGTTTCTGTATGTCTACTCCCTCTTGTTGTGGCTTCCATCCCACCCCTCTGTTTCTCCCACCAGCTTAGTTTTCATGATTTCATGGCCTAGAAAGGTAGCTGTGGCTTAAATTGTGGAGAGATCTGAGATGTCTGAGTCCTTTGCGGCATGGTCATATCTGCGTTCCCCATTAGAAAGAAAGGTGTTAGCTGATGGCCCAATTCTTCTCATTTGTACTGTGCCTTTGCTACTTGCTTCAGTTATTCTTCTGTCCTTTCTAATCCCATTTTCATTACCTTGTTACTGGAACCAATTCCTTCCTGTAAGATTAAATTGAAGAGAGATCTGTGTTCATGAGGACACTTTGGGTTGTGGCGCCCAAGCTTGAGCTCTCCTGTGAGACGCATCTGTCTCTCCACTCCACCTCCATTTGTTGTCATTTTGACAATCAGTTAAAATCCACTTCTATTGTTTGGAGTAATTTAATCCCCCCTTGACTGGTTGTTACTTTGCTGCTGCAAGCTTACTTTTGCTGCTCAGGTTCTGTTTATTTTTAGCATGTATATAAACTTAAATATTTTGTAATTGTATTTTTTTTATAGTGACACTTCATGTACTGTTTGGCCTTCCTCTAAGGTTGATTATGTTTCATTCACATGGACTTCCATCCCCATTTTGCTTCCTTTCTCATAGGCTTTAAGCAAATACTATTTTGTTCTACCAAGCTTTTTATCTGTTTTATTGCTGGCCTCTTCCATATAATTTTGCCTGACATGTTTCCTTATTCCATTGTTGTACGGCCTTAAATGTGAGGTAGAAGTGAAATTAGTGTATTTATGTTATGTTGTATACTGCTGTGTGGGCACCTTTTGGCAGCAAGGCAACTTATAAACACCAGTAAATTAAGTAAAATGAGGCCAGCATACTTCATGTGCTCTGGATTGTCCATATGTTGACAACAAAAGCATACTGAATTGTATAGGAAGCAAAACTGAAATAGAAACTGCTTTAGCAATTGTCGCACAATAAACTGAAGCTGTAAAAAATACTCTACTTTGCCCATCTGTCAGGCTTCTCTTTCAGCTCATTTTTTGGATGCTGCTGTTCTCCATTAAAACTGAATAAATGCAGGGGCAGACCTTTCATGGGATTATTAGATTATTTTCCTATCTCAAAATGAGTGCTGTATCTTGCATCTTCCTACTGTACCCCGAGGCAGGTTTGCTTTCTAGAACTTTCCAGTCAATTTTAAAATGGATACAGTATGTAAGAGCGACTTCTGTGTAACTCAAGCAGCTTATTATATTAAACAGTTATTTGGTTTCTAGCCATAAAACCCTAGAGTCTAGTGGCATTTTAGCAACTAACACATTTATTGTAATAAGTTTCTGTGGGCCAGAACTTGCTTCCACAGATGCATGAAGTGGTTTGCCTAACTGATTTCATACACTACAGCAGGGATGAGAAACCTGTTGGACTCCACCTCCCATCAGCCCCAGCCAGCAAAAGGCATTGTAGTCCTGTGTTTGGAGGAACATATGTTTCCTGCCCCATCCACGACTACAGCTACCTTTATCGGGACCTTGGAAATGTGAGAGGTTAGTTTAAGATTGCCACGAAGAGTGACATTTTAGAAGGTTGCCTAATTCAGTTTTGACACCAATTTACTGAGGGATAAAACGCAAAATTGGTACCTTCTGGTGCACCATTCTAACTTCTTTGCCCCTGCTCCTCTCTTGTGCTAATTTGGTAACAGGTTGCTTGCATCAAAATATTCCCGTTGTCAGGCATAGTTCCTCTCTCTTGATAGTTAACAGGGTTATGCAATAATGGAATAAAAAGTGACTCTTCTCAATGTGCTGGTTTCTGATACTCTTACTTTTCTTGGTGCTGCTTTTCGTTGTGATTGTTTGCCTAGGAATTGTCAATGATTTTATAATTGCAAGCACAATAATTCTATACAGGGGATTGTAGCAGCCCATCTAGTGGTTGAGGGTCTGGTGTTTACTGTTGCCTGCCTTCTTCCATGAAGTCTCTCAGCATGAGGAATTCCAGTGCAATTCTAAGAAAAAGCTCAGAATTCTTGTGATGTTTGCAGAAGAGCAGGTGTAGGATTTATGAGTATCTACTAATCATTGCTAATTCAATCAGTTGACAATGATGGCTCCATTTGGTAGAGACTGCTTTGGAAGTTAATTTGGAACTGAGACTGCTGTCAGTTCTTACCCTAAGCTTGAAAGTCAGAATTTCTATCCAAAACAGATAATCAATAATTGCAGATAATTCTTTCTCTCCAAAATCAGTGTTTCTACCCCTTTCCCCCCTTTAGCTATCACAAAAAATTCCACACCATTTTAAACCTGGCTCACCTATTTGTTTTATTTTATGATATGGGTTTAAATTTTGTGACTTTATTTTTTTTTACTTATATTGCACATATTTTTAGAAACACATACATCCCCCTCCCCAAGATCTTCATACACCGACCGATTTAGAAACACTGCTTTATAATGATTCATTCCATTGTGCTACTATTTACAGCTGCATTTCAGAAATATTTCATTGGCCCAGTTTTCATGTACAGTACACCAAATTTAATGGTTTGTTCTTTCCTTGCTAATGGGGAGAGTCTGAGTCTGCTGGGGACAGTTTACTGTTTGTACCTGTAGCTCCTCACTGAGAGGTCTTTTTCCTTCCCCACCCCTCCAGGTACTACTGAAGAGCATGCTTGGGTGGAGGCAGTTGGGGTGCATTCTGAGTCTGCTTACTAATGTAGTTTGTTTAAAATGAAACAAATCATGATCACTGGTTTGATATAATGATAAGCCATGGATTGTGTGTTGTTTCTCTTGTGTGCTTGTAAGGAGGAACAAAGAGACCAAAGTTGTCATTAACTTGGTTGTATTGTGATGTGCAAGGAAACCATACCAATCTCTTGTTGATCATTCTGGAACTGTCTGCTATGTTGCTCCTTTCGTGCATTGGGGGAAAATTAATTACATGAGATTTAATTGATTTTTGTCCAATGGACAGTTCTGGAGTCTTTTTTTAACTAGTTTGGTGTATCTGTATCTATGTGCTTTTGGGTGGTGTCATGTGTTAAGCCGAATTCCTTTTAAAAGTTATCTACAGTGGTACCTCGGGTGAAGAACTTAATTCGTTCTGGAGGTCCATTCTTAACCTGAAACTGTTCTTAACCTGAAGCACCACTTTAGCTAATGGGGCCTCCCGCTGCCGCCGCGCTGCCAGAGCACGATTTCTGTTCTTATCCTGAAGCAAAGTTCTTAACCTGAAGCGTTATTTCTGGGTTAGCGGCGTATGTAACCTGAAGCGTATGTAACCGGAGGTACCACTGGTACTTATATTTTGTGAAAACGTAGGCTGCATTCAGATGTAAAGGTAAACTATGGTTTAGTGTCAAAACAAGCCTAGGCCCTCCGTCTTTCTGCAGGGAGATTAACTGCAGTTGAACATATCTTCTAACCCCTAACTATGGTTAATGGATTTTATTAACAATGGTTTGAAGTTGCCTTCTTTTTACTAATTGCAGTTAAACTAACCACAGTTCTTCAGAATTTGAGCAACATGGCAAACTGTGGTCACTCAGAAATTGCAGTGAAAGCTTCCAAATTCCTTCTTGCAGCTGTGCGTGAAGAGGGAGGGTGTGGGGGGAAGCATGCGAGCTCAGGAGAGAGGCTAAGCTAATTCCTGTAACACCAAGCTTTGGTTTAGTAAACTAACCTATAGCCTGTATTTTTCAGAGATTAGAATTGTTCTTCCCTTTCATAAATTACTCCCAACAGCTTGATATACAAGCCAACGACCCGCTGTCATTTCTGTTGCAGAAGCTGCACGCTGAAGAATTGGGTGTTCATGATAACATGTCCAATGTTTCCGTGGATAGAAGCATCAGACTGCAGGAGATTAAGAAAGGGCTGCAGTTTATACAGTAAGACCTTGGTGACTGGAAACCTGTGTGGTGGATGGGTTATGTTTGGTTGATAGCATTGGTTTAAATTAACATGATGCTTTAGAAAAAAAGGGGGTTTGTCATATCAAACAATTAGCGAGCTTTGCCCTTTCATAATAAACACATGAGCAGTGGAATGCTTGAAACTGGCTGTGTCCCATGTGCCTTTGAGAAGAATGCTCCTTAGGTTGCAATCATGTGCTCACTTACTTGGGAATAAACTTGTCAGACCCAGCGCGACTGAACTTCTGAGTAAGGATGCAGAGGATTGTGCTGTCTGTCTTGGTTTGTCCAGGCTCAGCAGTATCACTGTAGGCAGTATCATGTTTTCATCTCCTTTTCATTTTTTTTTGGGGGGGGGAGAGGGTTTGGGTGTAAAGAAATTAAAATTCTCAAGCACAAAGGTAGTTTTCCTCTGCAAATGCAGAGGGATGCGGAAAAGCCTTCTCCACAGGGATCAGGCTCAAGGGGGCCCTCCCAGCTTGTATTAAATTGTTGGCCTCTGTCAGAGAGACATGCTCCCCCTTCAACCAGAGCAGCAGCTAAAGACGTGGAGCCTGTTACAGTGGAACCCCAGATTACGCACGCGATCCGTTCTGGGTCGCCGTGCATAACGCGGGCATGCGTAACTCAAACGCACGTTAAAAAAACCCGAAAGACCGGAAGTCACGCGGTTTGAGTGCTTCTGCGCATCTGGCAGTCGTGCACGCTCCCGCGCGCTCCGGAAAACACTTCCAGGGGGTGGGAGTGCGTATTCTGAACGTACGCAACACAGAGCGTACGCAACATGAGATATGACTGTACTAAAGAGCATCTTTGCTTTAAGGAAAGCTCCCTTTCAGTCTTTTTCAACATTATCCCTATGGTCAGGGTTATTGAATCCATATGCTGTTCTCAAGCAGCCACTGAGGTCAGGTCCTGATGCTTCAGTAGATGTATGACAGGGATGAAAATCCCCAGCTGAGATCTTGAGATTTGGGAACAGATCAGCCCTCTGAGGCGTGCTGCTTTTGTTCTCTTTCTTCTCTTTAACACGTTCTAAAATAGCTTGATGATCTAACACAGGTGTGACCCTTCGGATGTTGCTAAACTACATTTCCCATCATCCCTAGGCATTGGCCATGCTTGTGAGGACTGATTAGAGCTGTAGTTCAGCAGTATCTGAACCTACCTGGGCCTTGCAATCATCATCTGAGGCCATTCTTCATGTGCCTCCTTCGTAAGAGGTCCAGAGGGTGGCAACATGAGAACTGGCCTTTTCTGCTGTGGTTCCCCGTTTGTGGAACGCTCTCCCCAAGGGGGCTCACCTGGCCACTTCGTTACATATCTTTAGGCACCAGGCAAAGACACCCATGTTCTCCCAGGCCTTTGGCTAATTATACAATGTATGGACTGTGTGTGTGGGGGGGGGGGTGGATGGATGGATATTGTTTTTGTTTGTTACTGTGGTATTTTTTGTGTTTTTACATTGTAAACCACTCTGTGATCTTCAGATGAAGGGCAGTATAGAAATTTAATAATAATAATATTCTGGAAGGCCACAGCTTCTCCACGTCTGATTTAACATAAAATACTTGTGTATGCAAATATCTTATTTTCAATCTTAATAGCCCTTTCCATAATAGTGTCCATAGGCAGGACACTATTATTGGGTGTGAGCCCTGAGGCCAAGAGGATAGTGTTTTGCTTAAGAGTGCATGGCTGAGATGAGATTTGCAATGGGTATTTCCTGACTCGTAGGTCACATTCTTAGCCAGTAGCCTTAACTCTGGGTTGAATTATTTCTGCAGCATTTTTTGTGCTATGCAGAGCTTTCCAGACTCTGTCATCCAAAGCAAATACTGCACTTAAAGGTACTTTTAAAAAATAGCCTGCTGCTGCTCTTCGGCAAGAACTTATGTGACTATTGCAGTGCATTCCAGAGTGTAGCTATGATCACTGGTTGCATTTTAAAAGCTCCACAGTCTTTTGACCCAATAAAGCTTAACTGATCAATTGAGGGATAAACTCTCGACTTTGCAGATTGCAGGAAACTGAGCCCAGAAGAGGATTTAAGTTGCAGAGACTAGAAAGTCAGTTGATGAGAAACACATTACCTTTAAGAATGGAAACATTTATGTATCTGACTGGCAAGTTTTTTGGATGTGTAAACCTCTCTTTGAACAAGACCTGAGTAAGATCTGACTCTCTGTTTGTGTTTTATTCACCCCCCCCCCCAGGTCTACTTTACCTTACCCAGGGACTCAAGAACAATATGAGGTAATGGTGCTCGTTGCTGAACTTCTCTACCAGAGACATAGGGGACTCTGCAGTGGGTGGGAGCCATTACTTTCTTTGGACTTGTAAAACATGATTTAAATTCTTCCGTTATTGTTTGGTCATGCTTGGTGAAAAACATCACTGTCCCAGTTTGATGCGAGGCAGCTCACTGTGAGAGATATAATTCAGAATACAACAGTGAGGATAGTAATGTACCTCTTGCTGAGATGTAGAAAATAGGCAACAAATGTCAAAGTTTTGGTGTATTGCAGGGGTTTGGTGTATTGCTCTGCCCACCACTGCAGGGAATGTGGACTGCAGGGAATTGTCACTTCTCCTAAACCATGGCAGAGGCCCTGAGCCTGAGCCTATGCGGTTGTTTTTACCTTTTTAATCTCCTTTTTTTTTTTTTTGCTCGACTGCTTTGTCAGCAGTTCCTGCTAAGGGACTTCAGTCATAATTGCATCAGAAGGGGCTGGTAAACAGCTGGTGCTGCTTGAAAAAAAAAGACAGCTAGTCCCCCTTTAGAAGGTGATTATTGCATTTTTTAAGATATGAATGTGCCTAGTGGCATGTAACGCAAAATTGTGAAATGCTCTTTTTGCAGAGGTGGTGCGTCTTTGTTCTACAGCTCCTGATCAAGACACACCTCTTTACCTTCACCTTTGAGAGTTAAGGTGTTTTTGGGGACCAACCACCCTTGTTTCATCTGTACAATTTTGTCTTGTTTTTATTTGGAATTGTTTTGGGTTTTTAAAAAAATAATAATAATTGTATTATTGTACTGTTGTAACCTGCCCTTGGGACCTCACAGTGCAGGGCAGGTAAGAAATCTAATAAATTCATTTTCTTTTTAAAAATGTGTTTCAGATATTTATACGAGAGCTTGTTAAAAATCTGTTTAACGAAGGAAACGATGAGTACCGTGAAGGCAAGTGGGAAGGATCGCTGAACCACTACTCAGAAGCCTTAAACATAGCAGATTATGCCAATTCTGAAGGGATTCACATTTCTGACGAAATATTAGAGAAGCTGCATGTTAATCGCATAGCATGTTATTCAAAGAAGGTGAGTGGTGTGTGGACACCAGAAGGGTGGAAAAGAATTTTTTTATGTTAATAATTGCTGTATTAAGAAACTGGGCAGATGTTTCCAAGCCTGATCAAGTGCTGAATTTCCTTTCTGAAAAGCTATTGAGGGTTGGTTGGTCAGCAGCTTAAGGAACCCCTTGAAGAGTATACTGGCCAGCTATATTGTCGCAGAGGCTTTTAAAAAATTTTTGCATCTAGTTTAGCCTCTCGGGGACCATGTGATACCTCTCAGGGAGCTGGATTTTAGTTTATGATCCAGCCCAGGAATATAGATTTGATACTGAAAGCTGTCAGATTCTTGCTTCATACTTAACTGCTAAGTGATGGTGGTGGAAAGCTTAGCTGGGGTTTCACAACATGAAATACCACTCATGTTTTTGTGATCAGAAGAACTCAGAGATCCAGCATTTCTATGGTTCATTTCCCTCCCTGGTCTTCCACATGTTGCCACCCTATGCACCACCTAAAACAGGTGTGGGGAACCATTGGTCCTCCAGATGTTCTCAAACTACAACTCCCATCACTTTTGGTCATTGGCTGATGGGAGTTGTAGTTCAGCATCACCCAGAGAGCCAGAGGTTCCCCAGCCCTGGTCTAGAAAATAGTATGTGGTATATTAAGTGTGTCCCCCCCCCCCCCGGGCAACGCTGCCCCAGACGCAATTGCATTTCTTCAGTCCTCAATTCTGGTAGTGAATCTTAAGCCTGTTTGTTTGTTGCAGGGCTTGCATGATAAAGTTTTGGAAGATTGTGGGATAGTTTTAAAACTGAACGAAAACAATTTCAGAGCTCTCTACCGGAAATCTAAAGCCTTAAAAGAATTGGGAAGATACAAGGAGGCTTATGATGCAGTTGCCAAGTGCTCTCTCGCAGTGCCGCAAGTAAGCAGATCACATACTGTGTTGGCAAATGAAATGGCGTTCAGTGGTCATTGCCTGTGTTGTGGGAACAATGCGCAGTGGAATATTTTTCCTGGGTGTTGCCCTACTAGGGAAGCTTGGGAGTTTGTTCATAGACTTTTAGCGTAGCAGTAATCCAGTAAGTACGGCCGGCCATCAAGCGCCTCACACTTAGCCTTTGGCGAGTGTATGATGTCATGTGGCACTTCCCCCCCCCCATAGAGTCCTGAGACAGAGGTTGCAGGCAAAGTCTTGATCACGTGCTAGTGAGTAAGGGTGGGGGTATTTATGGGTTACACTGCTGCATGAAAAACTTGAGAACCTTTCTATGCAGACGTTAATTAGATTGGATTTATCTTTTTTTTAAAAAAACAACAACAGGATGAAAGTGTAATAAAATTAACCCAAGAACTTGCTCAGAAACTTGGATTAAAAATAAGAAAAGCCTACGTTAGAGCAAAAGTAAGTAGAAGCATTTTTTTACATACTGGTTTTGTAAGCTTTCTCTTCTGTGTTGGTTATTTATGATGGTATGCTTAATTGCAGCCTTCCCCAAACCCTGTTTCTGGAGAAGTATCAAGTAAGGTAAGGTATTGTGCCTTCCATGTGTGAAGTTAGTTCTTTTGCTGGAATTCATTTTCTTGTCCGTACATTGAAAATGCGACTCTTAAAAAGAGATATATGATTCCCCTTAATCTTACAAGTATTTGGGTTAGAACCAACGTTGTTGAACAGTGCAAAAATGATTTGGGTGTAAGCTTTGATTTGGTGTAAGCATGCAGAGTAAGTGGCCTTTGGGTTCCTAGTAACCTGTGTGCTTGCGCTTTTATAAGAAAAATGCCTGCCTGGGGCATTTGCTGTGCAAACTTCCTGATGACAGATATTTTGCTTGCTTGCAGAGTTCAAATACTTCTATAGAAGATATTGAATCAGGTGAGGCTTCCTGGATTTAAAGGGGAATGTTATATAAAAGTTCTGCATTCAACGTGGTCAGATTTCGTTTCAGACAGCTCTCGGGAGCTGTGGTTCTGCCTGCTTTTTCTTTGTTTGGGGAATCTCCATGGCAGTTAGCCTTGCGGTGCATCCTCCCGTCTTGTATATTGCTGATACGTTGTCTTCCAAATAGGCAAGCAGATTGCTGCCAATCCCCTGACGATTGGCTGAAACATACGAGACGTTATCTGTCTCTGAATGCATCTGCCAAATGCATAGGCTCCCTGTGGATGTGTTCCTTGAGATGTTCCCCCTTGCAGTTCAACATGTGTTGCTCAAATGTCTGTGTTCTCTTAAGCGCTAGCCAAGCTTGCCCTGGGAGCCTGGCCACCTAAACAATGTGGGCCTTGCCTCTGTTCTGGGGGAAGACATTTACATGTTGCACTTCTTTCCCATTCATAAAAAGTCACCCTCTTTTCCTCTTTTAGGACCTTGAAAATTAGTCCCTAGCTGAGGCAGAGGGGTTCAGGTTTTGCAATTTAAGCTTTGTGCGTGTTTGATGATTGCCAGTGGTCCGTTTTCCGTGAATGGTTGAAAATTGGCATGACAAGTGGGGTGTACAGACTCCTGGGTCACTTTGACTGTTGCTGGGGGCAGAGAGAGAAGCAGCCTGGGGTCAGGCTGGCCTTTAGTCCACAGGTCAGGCCATGCCATGCCATGTCATGAGGGTTCAGGAAGGAGGCGGTAGCAATGGTGTCTTGTGCCCATTGGCTATGGCAGAAGGCAGGGAGGAAAACATTAGGTGGAGCCAGAGTTAATGACAGGCAGAGCCAGTTAATTTTAGCTTTGCCCTTCCCCCTTAGTACTACCAGGGCAACACTTGGACTAAGGAGGAGGAAGCTGACAGTCAGTACCACCCATGGAGAGGGCAGGTTGAGGTTGGTGGGACAGTGACCCGTTTGCTTTCATGGACCAGCTTCCATTGGTAGACAACTTCCAAAGCTTTTTTTCTTTCTTTCTGTGCCTCCTTTGGGAGGTTTGCCTCCATCCGTGAGAATCCCTGTTCTAAGATGCCTCTCTTCCCCGATCGAAATCTGTTTCAGATTTTTCCAATTGGAAGGAAAAGATTCTTTCTTCCTCCTCCTCCCCTTCCAGTTTTACACCTGAAGTTTCAAGCGATCTGTCTCCATTGCCAATGGCGTCTCTGATCCCCCTTCCAGCTGAGAAGAGTTCACTCGCTGCCACCTCGCTGGCAAATGGAGGATCTTTCATTGTACCTGAAGTCTGTTTAGACTGCATGGATGGAGATGATATAATTGGAGATGAGCTAGATGAGTTGCTTGATTCCGTTTCTGATTCTGGGGAAAGTGTCATGGTGAGTCGGCTTCCATTTATTCTTATAAAAACAACGGAAGGAACACGGTGCTATATGCACGTGTTGCTGTTTCCAGGACAGCAGCCTTAAATTGTGATACCTTCAGTCTGGTGTGCCTCTAAGTGTGTCAGTAGAGCAAGAGGTTTGGTATTAAAAATTACTTAAGCTTAAGTATTAATCTCGCTGTATTTTGAGGCTGCTTTGTACAAAGATACAGTGTTTTAAAGCATCTTTTAAAGAAGTGCTGCTGACTCCACCTAGTCCTATTGCTGCTGTTGCCGTTTATTGAAGCATGAATTCATAAATATTTGCAAGTTTATGACCTTGGGTAGCAATATTGGTCTTGCAAGAGTTCAAGGTCTGGACTTGCATGCCTCTTAACATTGGTTTGTTGGAGCTGGTCTACATTTCAATTTTGCCACAGGGCATTCCCTCCTTGAAACGGCCTTAAATGTCATCGTACTGCTGGATGATCTAGCCCAGAATTGTCTGCTCTAACTGGCAGCAGCTCTCTGGGGTCACAGTTCTTTTATAGAAAATGCTATTTGGAATCTTCTAAACAGATGATTTCGGGGCAGGTCCTTTGTCACTGTGGGGAAGGGAAGAATTGTACCCCCTCCCCTGGAATATGGGTGTAAGAATCTGGTTTATACGGAATCGAGGTTTCGATGTTTTCAGCCTAAAGCTTTCTACTGATTGGCAGCAGTTCTCCTAGGCCTCTGGCAGAGGAGGGTCTTCTACAAATCCTGCTACCTGTCTTTTTTCAAATCAGAGTATGCTAGAGATTGAGCCTTGGGCTCTCTGCATGCGAAGCAAATGCTCTGCCCAGTAATATCATGAACAGGAACTCAAGTTGGTGCCACTCTTGTTGTCAACTTCCTCACTCCCAGCCATGGCAGACAGCAGATGCCAATTCCCATGATGAAAATAATTCCATGTATAGACCAGCTCTAGGACTACTTCAGTAGAGAAAGCTTTAAACAACAACCAGATCACTAAAAGTGAAAGATCAGTACGTTTCCGAGCACGATTCAAAGTGTTGGTGCTGACCTTTAAAGCCCTAAATGGCCTCGGTCCAGTATACCTGAAGGAGCGTCTTCCACCCCCATCGTTCTGCCCGGACACTGAGGTCCAGCGCTGAGGGCCTTCTGGCGGTTCCCTCGCTGCGAGAAGCGAAGTTACAGGGAACCAGGCAGAGGGCCTTCTCGGTAGTGGCACCCGCCCTGTGGAACACCCTCCCACCAGATGTCAAAGAGAAAACCAACTACCAGACTTTTAGGAGACATCTGAAAGCAGCCCTGTTTAGGAAGCTTTTAATGTTTAATAGATTACTGTATTTTAACATTCTTTTGGAAGCCGCCCTGAGTGGCTGGGGAAACCCAGCCAGATGGGCGGGGTATAAATAATAAATTATTATTATTATTATTATTAACCTGCATTTAGTAGCAAATAACTTTCTTCTCTCTTCCTAGCCCAGCACGGTTGTCCGAGGAGCCATCCCAACAGCCACCATGGCTCCCAGCATACCTTTCTCTACCCCTTTGCTCGGGACATTGTCAGTTGGGCCTGGATTTGTTCCTGCCGCCTCTTTTTCAGAAATGTATTCCCAGCCTTTGGTTTCTGGCCTGGACAGCTTTTGTTCCTCTTTAACTACTTTCTCAATCAGTGATTCCAAAAGAGGTAAGGCTAGGCTTAATTAACCAAACCCTGTTAGGTGAAGCCAGTATAATCCAAGCAGCCTTTGTCTTACTAAGAAATAGTAGAACATAGTGCTGTGGGGCTCATTGGACCCAGTGTTCATAATTTTTAATGTAGCAGAATGCTTTGCAACCCCTTCTTCCTAACAGAATTGTAAAGTAGTTCACTGTTGTTGCCATTTTGGATTGGGAACGGAGGAATCTGCCTTTTACGGAGTTAGACCATTGGCTCATCTAGCTCTGTATTCTCTACCCTGACTGGCAGCAGCTCAGGTTGAGGTCTCTCCCAGCCCTACCTGGAGATGCCAGCGATTGAACCCCAGGACCTTCCGCATGCTAGGCAGATGCTTCACCACTGAGTTATAATCTTTCCCATTAAAGAAACTAAAGTTAAAAGATGGCAGCTTCCATGTAAGGGGCCTCATACTTTTGCATGGAGGTAGAAGCTGACTTCAGTGATCTTAAACTTCTGATAGCCTCTGTGGACTTGGAAGGACACCCTGTAATAGGTAGAGTAACTCACTTCACAGGATACCCTTACATCTCCAAGGAGAAGGAATGCTCACTGTAATTTCTGTTTTCTGTTTCTTTTCCCACTCTCAATGTTGTTGTTGGATTTAACGACAGGGACACACAGACACACACACACACACACACACTCCTCAGTTTACTTACCCAGAACAATGAATGGGCATCTTACTTGCAACTGCAGGAGAGCTTAATGAATATCTCTCCCATTGTCCTGCCTTCCTCTGTACCTAATCATGGAGGGGACTGTCGTTCCTGAGCAGTGGCAAGTCTTTCATACCCCTCTCATTCCTGTTTGCTGCAGCACGAGATACTATCCCTGTATCGGCTGAGAGGTGGGGTTCACCCTCTCTGTATTGGCTTGGAGTGGTGAATGCACCCTGCAGAGTGGCCTAATTCTCCAAGGCATAATTTGCCCCCTTGTAGCACATTAATTTGGGGGTCTCCTTGCCAAGACACTTGGTTGAGTTGGCAGGGTTCTGTGCAAGGATGAAGCATGTCTGCTTCATCTGACCGATTGGCATTGCCCTTTGCACTTCCCCTAGCTGTGAAATGTGTGCCCAAACTGTGACTTTCTTGATTCCAACAGATATACCCAATTCTGTTCCTAGAGATGTCACGTCAGCGTTAAACAGTAATTCTCCACTTCGACTTGTAAGTACCTTTACAAACTTTCTAAATGCTTTGCAGTTCCAATATTCATCCATTTGAGTCGCTGGTTTGTTCATTCTCCTTTTAGCAAATGAGCTTGAAACCACGGGGACCTGGGTTCAAATTCCCACTTAGACTCAAAACTCACTGGGTGACCTTGAGACAGCTGCTTTCTCTCTCAGGGGGGAGAGCCATGTACACTGCCCTGAGCTTCTTGGAGGGTCGTTGGGATAAAAGTGTAGTGACAATGAGGATGATGGAATGCTTTTTTAAAAAACAAAACAAAACAGTTTTTTCCTTCTGGCAGATGAATGGGCCTACAAGTTTGTTTGGGTCCGAGAACTACATTGGGATATCCAGCCCAGGTCGAAATGACTATTCTAGCGTGTTTGGCAGTGGACCCCCTAGTATACCTGTGTCAACAACGCCCTCTCTAGTTGCAAGAAATCCTCTGGAAAACACACATGAGCTAAGACAGGCCTGCCAGTCGTGCTTTATCAAAAAGGGTAAGGAGCAAAAACAGTTGATGACTGAACTTGGGGTGGGGGGAGGAAGCTGAAGCGACCATAGCAGGAGTTTCTATCAGTGCTTTTCTGCTTCTCTTGACTAGGATAAGAACTAAAATACTTGATAGATGGACGAGGGCTTGCAACTGTTTCCATCACCTTGGCTTACCTTTTTATTGCTTGTTCAGACCCTAAAAGCATCCTTAAAGTACCTGCTGAACGGACAATATAATTTAACCCCTTCTCTGCACTGGCGACCCTGAAGAGCGTCAGTTTTTACTTACATAATTGATACCAGGCTTCTCCAACCCGGTGCCCTTCAGATGTTGTTGGGATACAGCTCCTGTTATAGTCCTGACTTGAGCCGATGGGAGTTGTAGTCCAACAACATCTGTAGTCAACATCTGCAGGTGAAAACCAATTTATGCCGTTCACCTTCGTCATACGTTTATGTTCTCAGGGTGACTAACAGTTGCCCTAAACAAAAAAGGTACAAATTCAAAATTTTCTTCAATCGGACTAGGCTACTGTGGTCAGGGTGAATTAAATTAGGTTTATGATACTTGCCCTCCCTATGAATAATAACCATTCTTTGGTTTAAAATCATTTATGTTAATCTTATAACCATTCTGCAAAAAGCTCTAGTCTAGACATTTTCAAGATGCTGGTGGTGCCTTAGAACTTTGCCTTCTCCTATGAATCAGTAGTGCAACATGTTCTTTTTATGCTAAACTTGTTACAAGCACCTAAAATAGATTCTGGTGCCTAGGAGTCAAATCAGTGCATGATCTGAGGCCAGAATATCTTTGTTTTGGTTTGATGGAAGTTTTTGCTTTCCACTTGAAATGACTCCTTTTTTTCACAGAGGTGGCTGAAACATAGTGCTATACCTCAGTCTGATGGATTAATAGTCAAGATCCTCAGGATTAGACACTTCCTCCCCTTGGACGCAGCAGTTCCTTCCCTCCTGTCCTGGTGTTGGGCAAACTGTTGTTTACTGCCATCAGCCTATGGTTTGAAAGAGGGATTTCTGTGGCAAAGAGGGAAATTTCTGAGCTGAGGAGGATGAGATCCCAAAGCTCTTGACAGCTCATGCATATTTAATACTAAACCCTGGCTTGACATGATGTCTGACCTACCCTTTGTTCTTTGTGGGTTGGGGAGAATCCGAAAACAGGAGCCTTGCAAAAGCACAGCTATTGATCTAGTTTTCTAGGTAGAGGGATGCAAGTTAAAAGCTGAGCTGAGGTTGGTCACCTTCCTGTTTGACTTGCTTCAGTTCTACAATTAATGGCTGTGAATAAAAGACAAACATTTTAAGCCCTCCCTGTTGTTTTCTTCTAGGTCCAAAAGTATTGGATTATACTTACCTTCCCAGTCTAGAGCACATGTGTAAGAAGGATATCTTAGTAGGTAGAATAAAGAACTCTGAAGATAAATCATGGAAGAAAATTAGGCCACGGCCAACAAAAACACAGTATGTGGGACCGTATTATATATGTAAAGGTGAGGATTTTCACTCGTGGGTATATGCATTTTAAGCTCATTGATTTGTAGCCTATTCTTTCCTGAAGACCTGATGTGGGTAGCATTATTTCCGCCATTATTTCTGTGGCAACCCCTGCGAAGTGATGTGGTTATTTCCACTTCTCAAAAGAGAAACGGAAGCTAGGAGCTAGCCAGTAGCCTACATAAGAGGAGCCTGCTGGATCAGGCCAATGGCCTCATCCAGTCCAGCATCCTGTTCTCATGGTGGCCAACCAGATGTTTATGGGAAATGCACAAGCAGGACTTGAGCACAAGAGCCCTCTCCCCTCCTGCAGCTTCCAGCAACGTATTCAGAAACATTACTGCCTCCAGGTATGGAGGCAGAGCACAGCCACTCTCATATCCGTTTCTTTGGGTGGCTAAAGAAAAGCTGGCTTATCACTGTCTGGCTGCTTCTGAAATTAGGTGTGTGGTTAGACGTGGGTGAGAATTCAGGTGCGACATCCAGCTGTTTGGTAAGGAGAACATAACCCCTTTCTGTAACTTTACTCTGGCCTAAAACAAAATGTGGGGCTGGGGCTGTATCGCTGGGCAGATGCAGGAAATACAGAAAGAAATCCCCCCTCCCTGTTTCCATCCAGTGGTCCAGAAGGAAGCAGAGGCTGTACAGCCATGAGTGAGGACGAAAGGAAGGTCGATGCTGCATAAAGGCTTTCCAAGCTCACTTAAATGTCCTGTCATATTCCAGATGTTGCTGCCGAAGAGGAGTGCAGATATCCTGGCCATTGCACTTTTGCTTACTGCCAAGAAGAAATAGATGTTTGGACTCTGGAACGCAAAGGGGCCTTCAGTCGCGAAGCTCTCTTTGAAGGCAGTGGAGAGATCAGGTTGACCGTGTCCCGGCTCTTGCAGGAACATCACGGGCAGTTCATGTTTCTTTGTGAGGTGCGTATCAACAAATGTTAAGCAGAACCAGTCAAAGGAATATCGTGCAGCACAATTGTGCTGTGTCAGCACTGAGGGACCTCCCACCCTGGGGCCTAATTAGAATCTGCAGGGGTCCTAATTTGGCCTCTGAGGCCATTCCTCCCCCCCAGACCCATGCCCACCTGCCCCATATCATTTGTGAGGCCAGGCATAGTTTCAGGTAAAGACAAAGCTGCAAAGGGGCTCTCATTGTGTGCCTTTTAAACCTGGTGCCTAATTCAAGCCCCACTGAGCTTGGCTGCAGGAATCTACCTTTTGCACCTCTGCTTAAACTTAGGCCCAGGCTGCAAAAGAAGAAATTGAAAAATCTGGAGCATACTTCGGATATGCCTCCGATTCTTTCTTTTCAAGGTGGGTCATCTAATGTCTTGGCAGCCGCAGGCGATTAAACAGTTAGATTGCCCTACCTGCCTATCAAAATGTCCCCCAGTGGGTCCTCTTCCCCAACCCTGTGCTAGGTGAACTTCCAGGAATAATTTGGTTTTTGAAGTGGAATGTCCTGACTTACACCTCTAATCCCCACTTTTAGCAGTCAAGACTTTCTTGTTAGGCTTTGTACAAGTTGGAGCTGCAATGCAGTGTGGTTTGGGTCTCCTTAGGTGGTTGGGTTTTTAAAAATATGCTTTTTTACTTCCGCAAGCTTCCAGGGTTCTCTAGAGCCTGCTCATTCCTCTTTCCCGTTCTTCAATGGCTTCAGTCCTGTTGGCACTCACTACTTGAGTTTGCTGATAGCAGACAGGTGCCTTTCCCCCTCTTCTTGTTATAAAGCACTTTGGTTTTGTTTTTCAGAAATGTTTTGAGCATAAACCAAGAATAATAAGCAAAAATAAGGATAACGCCTCTTACTGCTCTCATCCTGCTATGCACGACTTTGAAGACAACAAGTATGTTGATGATCCCTATATCTTGTCTTTCCTGAATTTTAAAATACCTCTCTGTGTGTATTATAGGTGCATGTGCGTGTTCTAGTTTCCCTTAGCTGTTGAATAAATTGTGTGGACTGTAGCTCTGCTTTGCATGCGAAAGGTCCCTGGTCAAATCCCCAGTGGTATCTCCCGCCTGGTTTCGGCTGGGAGAGAGCCCTGCCTGAAACCCCGGAGAGCTGCTGCCAGTCAGAGTAGACTGTACCGAGCAAGATGGACCAGTGGTCTGACTATAAGGCAGCTTCCCGTGTCCCTATCTGGGTCTTCCTCCATGCATAACTAGATTATTTCAGCCATAGCAGCAGCACAACTATGAAAACGTTTCTTTATACGTGGCAGTCAGGTTGAACTCGGGAGCCATTGTGGGTCTGCTGCATCTCCTTACATAGACACATTGCCACATTGTGCTGTTGAAAAACAACTGCATTTAGGTTCCAAATTCTACTGATTCTTATTTTGAGGCCTTTTTAGTTCCGCCAGTGGTAGGCTCGTGGCCCTCCTCTTAACATTTTGTGTTGATCCGAGCTTTCCTTGGATTCAATGGGAACAGGGCTGATTTCTGTCAGCTGTACAGGTGGATACAGACCTGTTACAGACCTGGAACACATTTTAGACGTTTCCCCAATCAGGTGAGCCTGAAGCAGGAGTTACAGGGAGGGGGCTGTGGCTCGGTGGTAGAGCAGCTGCTCTGCATGCCAGGCTCAATCCCTGGCATCCCCAGCTAAAATAAAGGGTCGTGGTAGCTAGTGATGGGGAGGCCTCCTCTGAGAGACAGCACCTGCCCATCTGGGATTGGGTTTGATGGGCCAGATACTCTGGTCTGCTTCTTAGATTCCTGAATCAAGTGATACAACAGGACCGATAATAATAATAATAATAATAATTTATTCATACCCCACTCATCTGGCTGGGTCTCCCCGGCCACTCTGGGTGGCTTCCAACAAATACCAAAATACAATACAAAGTCACAGATTAAAAACTTCCCTAAACAGGGCTGCCTTCAGGTACAGTGGTGCCCCGCTAGACGAAAATAATTCGTTCTGCGAAAATTTTCGTCTAGCGGGTTTTTCGTCTTGCGGAGCGGCAATGACAGCCGCGCTCCGCAAAACGGGAAAAAAAAAAAGACGAAAATTTTTCGTCTTGCGAGGCAGCCCCATAGACTTTTTCGTCTTGCGGGGCAGCCTTCCGCTAGACGAATGCCTTCGTCTAGCGAGTTTTTCGTCTTGCGAGGCATTCGTCTAGCGGGGTACCACTGTATTTTCTAAATGACAGGTAGTTGTTTATCTCTCTGACTCCTGATGGGAGGGCGTTCCACAGGGCAGGCGCCACTACCGAGAAGGCCCTTTGCCTGGTTCCCTGTAGCTTTGCTTCTCGCAGTGAGGGAACTGCTAGAAGGCCCTTGGTGCTGGATCTCAGTGTCAGGGCTGAACGGTGGGGGTGGAGATGCTCCTTCAGGTATACAGGACCAAGGCCGTTTAGGGCTTTAAAGGTCAACACCAACACTTTGAATTGTGCTCGGAAACGTACTGGGAGCCAATGCAGATCTCTCAGGACCTGTGTTATGTGGTCCTGGCGGCCACTCCCAGTCACCAATCTAGCTGCCGCATTCTGGATTAATTGCAGTTTCCGGGTCACCTTCAAGGGTAGCCCCACGTAGAGCACATTGCAGTAGTCCAAGCGGGTGATAACTAGAGCATGCACCACTCTGGTGAGACAATTCATGGGCAGGTAGGGTCTCAGCCTGCGTACCAGATGGAGCTGGTAGACAGCCGCCCTGGACACAGAATTAACCTGCGCTTCCATGGACAGCTATGAGTCCATAATGACTCCCAGGCTACGCACCTGGTCCTTCAGGGGCACGGTTACCCCGTTCAGGACCAGGGAGCCCCCCCACACCCACATGCCCCCTGTCCCCCAAAAACAGTCTTCTGTCTTGTCAGGATTCAACCTCAATCTGTTAGTATCAATATGTTAGTAGTATAGTGACTAAGCTACAGATCAGGAAGCCCCCACCTGAAAAGCCATAAATGCACTAGGTGGCCTTAAGGAAGCTGCCCAGCCCCAAGGGTCTTGTCTTGCTATGCAAAGCCCTTGAACAATGTGGGTTCGGGGTCCCTTGAGGACGGCCTGAAACACTGTGTCCCAACTCAATCACGGAGATCATGTGAAGGAGTACTGTTGGTTGTCCTCATTCTACTCATCTAAAAACACGCTGATTCCCGGACCGTCCGCCAGCTGGATTTAGAAGGCGATTAGGCCAGATCCAGCCCCCGGGCCTTAGTTTGCCTACCCATGCTTTTGACTATCACGTTCTCCTGGAGATTATTTTTTATGCCGGCAGGCCCATGCAGTTGTCTCAAATTCTCTTGAGTAGTTAGTCATTTTTGTGATGGTTTCATGCTGCCTTAATGCGGGTTTTTGTTTTTTGTTTTTGCTCTATTGTGCCCTAATATTTTATGAGCGGGTGGTATATAATTATTCCTGTAAATGAGTAAATAAATCACCCTCTCAGTCTCAACACCCCATCTCTGTAATAAACAAATGCTAAGTAGGATTAATTGTTCTGAAGTAGGTGTGGGGAAGCTTTGACTCTCCAGATGTTGCTCTAGCAAACAGGACTGATAGCCAGGGATGATGGGAGCCGTAGCGCAGCAACTTCTGGAGGGCCAAAGGCTCCCCACACCTGGTGTGTATTATTGATTAAAGCAAATTTAATCAAGTTCAGCTTGGTTAAGGTGATGGGTTTTGCAGGTTCTGTAACATTGCAAGAGGAAACCGTGGTAGACCACAGTGAATGTTGACAGGAGTCTGTGGAGCATATAAACCTCTTTCTGGTGTTGGTGGCTTAAATATTCATTGCCTAAACCAAAAATCTTTTGAAGCAGCTTTTCCAAAACTTTCTTTTACTGACACTCACCTTTTTTAAAACAACAACTAGGTGCCTTGTCCACATTCTGCAGGAAACAACAGTAAAGTATTCTAAGATACGACCTTTTCACGCTCAATGTCAGCTAGATTTGTGCAGGCATGAAGTTCGTTATGGCTGTTCACGGGATGACGAGTGTTTCTACGCTCACAGTCTTGTAGAGCTCCAAGTGTGGATAATGCAGAGTAAGACAGGTAGGTCTGGTGCAATAATGGGTGCTAAAAACATCTTTCTGTATGGTCAGAGTTCATTTTTATAGACTGCTTAACCCCTCTGGACCTCGAGAGAGGTCTTCCCACTCCAACTCCCGGGTGATGTAAAACATGACACTCCTTCCCAGCAAAACAGGTGCATTGCAGCTACATCCCTTAAATATGTGTCTGCGAAGTGTAACTGCATTTCAGCAAGAAGTAGGCAAGAGCTACGTCTTGCTGCATGTTTTTAGTGGTTCTGCTTTTGTGTTTTTAGACTGCAGTCATGCACACAATTACTTGGGAGTTAGTCCCACTGAACATAGTGTGGCATATTTCTGAATGCACATACATAGGCTTGTGTCAGTGAGGTTTTCTGATTAATGAAGATTCCAGAGCGCGTACATTTCTTTGCTAAGACCCAGCTAATGCCAGTGCCTTCTGCAGACATCCTTGCCAGATTCCAGGTGTGCCCTGATACTTGAAGACTGCAAACTTTCTCCAAACCGATTGCGCTCAAGCAGAAAAGCTGTCTTAAAATGATTCACTCTCTTGTAAGGTTAATGTCTATTCAAAATCGACTGTTTGTGGAAAGCTACGTTTTGTGAATGAACTGTTAACTGCAATCCTACAGATGCTTAATCTGGGAGTAAAAAAATGCATGCAGGTTGTTCTGCACATCGCATATGGCAACATTTTTATATTACTGTTTTAAACTTTTTTTTTTGAAAAATGTCAGTCGCTAATACTGAAATGTTCATAAAATGTCAGCCTTGGAGGTCTCGGTAGTGCTTGTGCAATGGTTAGCAACATCAAAATTGCCTAAAATGCATGTCTCCCTCTCCACAGGTATTTCTCATGAGGCTATTGTTCAAGAATCAAAAAAATATTGGCAGGCTATGGAGTCTAATGCACATGGAGCACAGGTATTTTTCTCAGATTGCCCCAGGCAGCACACTGGCTCACGAAAACCAAGGGATTGGAGTTCAGGGATTGGGATACAAAGGTTTGGGTTCAGTTCTTTGCATTGCTAGTTGAAAACCAATCAGATAGCAGGAACTGGAGAAAGATCCTTTTCTGCCTGAGATCCTGGAAAGTCCATATTGGGATAGATGGACAAATGTCACAAACTACTTAGTCCAGGCTTCCTCAACCTCGACCCTCTAGATGTTTTGAGACTACAATTCCCAGCATCCTTGACCACTGGTCCTGCTAGCTAGGAATCATGGGAGTTGTAGGCCAAAAACATCTGGAGGGCCGAGGTTGAGGAAGCCTGACTTAGGCAGCTTCCTGGGTACGGAGTTTCCCTCGTCGCCCCTTTCCTAATCTTCCCTGGTGCAGAAGAGCCACTCAGAAGTAGATGTTCATTTTCCAGGCAGCGTTGATACAGGAAAAGACAGCCGAGGTGTTGGACTGTTTTTGCAAACCTAAACGG
This sequence comes from Lacerta agilis, assembly GCF_009819535.1. Classification (NCBI taxonomy): domain Eukaryota; kingdom Metazoa; phylum Chordata; class Lepidosauria; order Squamata; family Lacertidae; genus Lacerta; species Lacerta agilis. The sequence continues at coordinate 43,492,601 of NC_046324.1, forward strand.
TCTTGCTTTTCGTTTCGTTTCCAGGTTCTCAGCAGCCAAGTGAAGCACGGATCTCTGAATTTGAAAATGAAGTTTGTGTGCGCACAGTGCTGGAGAAATGGCCAAGTTAGTGAGCCAGACAAAAACAAGAAATACTGTAGCGCAAAGGCAAGGCATCCGTAAGTCACGTGGCTCCCTTCTGGGGTTGGATGCTTGTTGGAATGCCCTTGGGGTGGTTGCCGGCAGGGAATCACTAGGTTGGGAATTAGGTCTTTTAGGTAGGATTTCAGGATACATTTTGCCTTGTTGCAGAACATGGCAACGATGCTGTCCTTACCAGATGAAAACTTCCACTCACCGGCTAAACTGGAGAGCTGCCAATATTAAAACTGTAACATACAGACCCGGTTCACATGTAACATCAAGCCCAAACAGTGGCTTAGCATGAACATGCAGTTCCTAGAGCCTGGATTATGGCTGTTTTGCATCTCCTCTGGTGCCCGCTGGTTTAGTGTGTTGTGTGAACCCTGGGCTAATGGTTTGTCTTAGTGCAGATAAAGCATGAGATAAACCAAGGTAGCCTTTTTTTTTAAAAAAAATAAAGCTTTTATGAATAACAGCCTTTGGTTTGAGTTCCTGGACCTGTTAACCTTGGCTGCACCCTAAAAGTGGGTCAGGCATCACAATCTGCTCAGAGTCTCAAGTGGAATCTGGGAGAAGACCCTTAAATGAATCTTTGTTAGGTGTAACCTGCATAGAACTCAGCTAGGTCTGCCTCAATCCTTTTGCCCAAAACACAGGTTCTTTGGTTTGTGCCAGTTCCTCTTTGCAAAGGCATGAGCGTAGAAATTTAGCGGAAGGCTGGGCCTCTGGACACACTTTGTTCACTCACCGAAAGGGAACTTGAAGCTGTTTGATCCTATGACGTTTGCGACGCTTGATGTAAACTGGGGTTGGGAACCTTTGTCCCTGCAGATGTTGCTGGATTACAACTCTCATCATCCCAGACTATTGACTATGCTGTCTGGGCCTGATGGGAATTGAACAATGTATGGGAAACAAATTCCTCATCCCTTGTATAAACAAAAGCATGTATTATAGAGCTGGTCTTCAGCTGGTGGGTTGCAGCCTGATCCACGGTGGGTCACGATAGCAGCACTACCACCTTGCAAATATACAATAAAATATTAGGAAATGGGTCCCCCAATGAATGATTGGTTTAAAAGTGGGTCCTGGGTCTGCGAAGGTTGAAGATAGCTGTATTGTAGGAACTGTTTGGGTCTAAAGTCCTGGTGTGAGCTTCCTTCTGCCACAGCCATGCTGTGCAATTTCAGTTATTCCCCTGATTAGCCTTGTCCTTTTACAGATGGACCAAAGATCGCCGGGTGATGCTGGTGATGTCAAACGAGCGTAAGAAGTGGAATACGATTCGCCCACTTCCTACAAAGAAGCAAGTGCCTTTGCAGTTTGATGTGAGCATGCCTTTAAAATATGGGCTTGGTTTTTGTGTATGTTCCTCCTAGTGCTAGCATCGTTTGGAGACAGAAAATCCAGAGTTGGTTCTTTAGCACAATCTGTGGGAAGAAGTTGATCTTATACTTTGGTGTTAAAATGTTCCATGGCTGTAAGCATTAAAAATCAAATCAAATGCTGGACCACGAACATCATGCCAAGAATTTTCATCCTCCCTTTCCTCCAAGAAGCTCAGGTGATACACAAAGGGGGTGAGGTGTGTCCCATTTTATCTTTACAACAACGCTGTGAGGTTGGTGTCTGGTGCCAGGTCATTCCAACCAGCTTTATGGCTAAGTGGGCAGTTGAACCCAGGTTTCCCCAAAGCTTAACATTTTTTAACCCCTTCACCGCACTTGCTGTCTGCAGAAAGTGAACTGGAAGATTCCGGACATTACTTTATGTTAAGGTTGCTCTGTTGATTTTCTAAAAACCAGTTAAAGGGATGGACACAACCCACCAAACTCAGGTGTTCCTCCAATACCAATTTATGCAAATAGGTGTTGCACCTAGTATCATCTTCTGCAAAGTGTGAGAGAGTGTGTGTGTGTGTGTGTGTGAGAGAGAGAGAGAATGAATGAGAGAGACTTCAAATCGTTCCTCATGCAGAATACAGCTTCTCTGAGAGCAGCTTATTTCTTCCTTATCTAGCTGTGCAATCATATTGCATCGGGCAAGAAATGTCAGTATGTCGGAAACTGCTCCTTTGCTCACAGTCATGAAGAGCGAGAAATGTGGACTTATATGAAGGAGAACGGCAGTAAGTAAACTTAAACAATGCAGGAAAGCACACTGTAAACCTGTTAGCATTTTGATCCCCTTTGCCTGCTCTCAGGTATGGGTTTTCCTTGTTATCTGCCTTGATTTTTTTATGTCTGTGTCCAGATCCATAGGATCAGGACAGTCTGCGAGTATGGCTGGATAAGTCCCGTTTCAATGCCACATAAACCCAGTTTCCAAACTCTGCTTTAGGTTATTCGCCTTATACACCTTCTGTGCAAGTTAATTGGCATGCTGCGTTAATGTTGTTGGTATTTCGACTTTATCAAATCCTAGAACGTTTCAGGAAGCAATGCAAAACTGAGACCTGCAGATTTAGAGGTTGAGGCGAGCTAGTGGAGAAAAAAATGACAGGGAATAGATGTCATCTGCCATTTTATCTGAGTGGGACTGCATTGGACTTTTACATAGTAGTGATGCTCTGCAATCTCTGTGTGAACCCTTCCACAAATCTCTTAGATAACCATACAAACCGTCTCTGGGTATGCCATTGGGTACACTCAACACCCATTTTACATCCATGAGAACTAAAATCTTTTATTAAAAGTTGGTGAAAACCGATTCTCAAGAGCATTGGTTGCAGTTTCTTGCATAACCTCTCGCTTTTTCCATGCGAAAATAAGTCACATCCTATGTGCATGTGTTTAAACTATGCAAAGAGCAGAGCATGTCAAATCCTGCACATACGGCATTCTTGCTCGGATCCCAGAAGATTGTGTCTAGTGTCTCAAGACGTTTTCGGAAAGCGGTTTTTCTGTTTTTGTTTTGTATTGGGTCAGTTCACTTGGAAGTAAAATTAAAACGTGTCTGTATGAATGGGCTCCTCTGTGCCTTCCAGTGTGAGCCATGTTTGGTGGGAGCAAAGTGGGCTGAAAGAGAAGACAGTGCAGCTGGAAATTCCTCAGTTCCTTCCATTCCAAGTTGGCCATGCCAGACATGGCCTGTTCCTTCCTACCTCCTCCAGTAGGTGACCTAGATAACGTTTGAGTCCCTGTGACTTGTTTTCTAAACTAAAGTTTGCCCCGAAGATGAGTCATGAAACACAGGAAGCTGTCTTGAGTCAGAACATTGGTCCATCTAGCTCTGACTGGCAGCAACTCTCTGGGATTTCAGGCCACAGTCTCTCCCAGTTCTATTTGTAGATCCCAGGGGTTGAACCTGGGATCTTCTGCATTCAGGGCAGATGCTGTACCACTGAGCTACGTCTGCTCCCCTGAGAAGTATGCCACCATAATAAAAGATCTGGACTTTGTTCCTTTTCAGTGAGCCCATGATGTATTCATAGTATCGGCCTATTCAGTTTACTTACTCTTAACTTAATTGCTGCAAACTTATTTTAGCTCTGTTCTCCCTTAGTTCAAGACATGGAGCAGTTGTATGAAATGTGGCTGAAGAGCCAAAAGCCGGAAAAGGGGGAGGACCCAGCTGCTCAAGCAAACAAGGAAAATGGGAAGCAAATTCACATGCCAACAGATTATGCTGAAGTTACGGTGAGAGACAAGGAACCTTAGGCCTTAGGTGACAGTAGGCCCATCATATATTTAATTTGGGGTTGAGGGAAGTCACACACACACATCCTCAAGTGTCTCTGCAAGCTTAAAGCAGTGGACACCATTGTTACGTGTGTACTGCTAAGCTTGTTAAGACCGTGTACTCCATTTCCCCTGTCCCGCCACCAGGCCCACCTTGAGTGAAGCTGGCAAAGAACAGACCTAATGGTCTATCAGGGGGACAATCCTTGTTCCTTTCCTGCTACAATCTCACTTTCAAAGCCCCATGGGTCATGGCCAGAGAAATGTCATCAGTTGTTCAGGTTAACCAGATTTGCATACTGTGCCTTGTCCTCCTGCGTTGGCTCATCCTTGCGTTTGTGAACCAGGTGGACTTCCATTGCTGGATGTGTGGGAAGAACTGTAACAGTGAGAAACAATGGCAAGGCCACATCTCCTCAGAAAAGCATAAAGAGAAAGTATTCCACACAGAAGATGACCAAAACTGCTGGCAGCATCGCTTTCCAACTGGCTATTTCAGCATTTGTGATAGGTAGGTGCATTTTGACTCCTTGGTGTTCATCTCGACACAAGGTCAACACAAAGCCAGTGGTTGAGTTGGGGTTCCACTTCCATCGTTCAGCCCGGACACTGAGATCCAGTTCCGAGGGCCTTCTGGCAGTTCCCTCACTGCAAGAAGTGAGGTTACAGGGAACCAGGCAGAGGGCCTTCTCGGTAGTGGCGCCCGCCCTGTGGAATGCCTTCCCATCAGATGTCAAGGAAATAAACAACTACCTGACTTTCAGAAGACGCCTGAAGGCAGCTCTGTTTAGGGAAGTTTTTAATGTTTGACGTTTTATTGTGTTTTTAATAATCTGTTGGGAGCCGCCCAGAGTGGCTTGGGAGGCCTGGCCAGATAGGCGGTGTATAAGTAATAGATTATTATTATTATTATTATTATTATTATTATTATTATTATTATTATTATTATTATTATTATTATTATTATATTAATTGGGGCAGAGAAGCTGTAGCCCTCCTGATGTTGTTGGGTGTAAATTCCCGTTAGCCCCAACCAGCATGGCCAATAGTTGCCGATGATGGAAGTTGGTATCTTAGGAGCTACCTCACCTCTGCAGTAGAGTCAAAGTTTCCAGTTTTGTACACAATAGATGTCCAGTTGTTGATCCATTTTGTTACACGGTTATAAGCACCTTCCCTACAACCGAAGAGGAGGGAAGAGGCCATTTCTCATTGTGATCTTTTGTACCTGAGAGAAGGCTTTTATTGCTGCTTTTTGCATATGGAATGAAGCTGAGCAGTTTGCACTCTTGGGTATTTCATGTGAGATGGGTTACACCTTCTCTGTGACATGAGCACTTTCTGCCTTAACACTGAAGCATTCAAGAATCTGTACCTAGCAGGGCTCTCTCTTCTCTGTTCATCAGCACTCCTACCAGCTTGTACACTGGGTTACATTTTTGTTGGGAATCTGATTGCTCGAGCAACTCAAGACATAACAGACTCCAACTCACTTCTCAAGTCCGACCCTGACACAGACACCGAGCACAAGACCCCGGCACTAATTTGCTGGTGTGCCTTAATCACTTCTGTTGTCCACGCTGGGCCACTGCCATGGCAAGTGGCTATGGTGACCTTGCATCTGTTTATTTATCTCATACTTTGGGTGATTTCTGCTCATGAAAGAAATTAATCCCTTTCTCTGCATGTCCAGTTTCTCCAACAATTTTTTTAGTAGCAGGAATACTCTTAGTCTTGGATTCCACCTCCCCTTTTAATGGACAAAATGTAAGGCAGTTGCCCCCCCCCCCAAATACCCACCATTTAGTTACTGGCAGAGACCAAAAAGTGTCTGCGGTCACATAGGTTATCTGGATTAGTTTGTGGGGGGCAGGGGGCTGACACACACAGCTAGTGCTGGGAAAACAGGGACTTTATATGCTGTTGGAAGCTGAGATTCTCAGAATCCAATGCCCATTCAGCAGGGGTTGGGGAACCTGTGCCTCTGCAGATAGATATTGGCTGAATTATAGCTTTTGACATCCCTGACTTGCTGGCTGGGGCTGGTGGGATCTGGAGTCCCAACATCTGGAAGGCTGCAGGCTCCCCATCACTGCCATCCAGGTCAAGTATACAACCCCACCCAATCTTTTAAATTACATGTTTGCACAGGGGTGGCTGTGCCATGAAGAACGGTGCTTCATGTGACAGAATTTAGGGGGCTGGGTGAAGACAGGAATTGATGGTAACACCAAGACTTCTTGAGGGGTTGGGTCTTGCCTGCTGGTGAGGAGGGACACCCAGTGCTCTGCTTTTTGTTGCGAAATGTCTTGAGCCAGCATTGTGGGTGTAGTACGTTTTGCTCATCACCTCTTGCACTTCTTTCTTTTAAACAGGTATATGGCTGGTACTTGTGTGGAGGGAAACAACTGTAAATTTGCACATGGACCTGCTGAGCTCCGTGAATGGGAAGAACGGAGACACGTTCTAAGAATGAAGCTGAGCAAAGCCAGAAAAGATCACTTGATTGCTCCAAATGATAATGACTTTGGAAAATATAGTTTTTTGTTTAAAGATTTAAACTAACACTATAACAATGCATTTGTGTTGCCAGAAGGAAGCATAAAATCAGAATTTGACAATAATCAAAAGCATGTGACAGAAGCTGCAGATTTTTTCTGCTTTTATTGGCCTGTATTGTTCCTCCTGAAGAACAAAATGTAGTAGATGTGTAGGGGGGGAGTCGGCAGGTCTGTCTGTGCTCTCATGAAACAGAATGGTGAAGTTATAATAAAAACACAACCTGAAGTCTTACGTGCTTATTCGCCTTCTGTTGGACAGAAGAAAGTTGGAAAGTAACGGGAAGGGTGGTATTGTAATGCCTAGCAAGCCCCTAGTGTTGGTCCTTCAGCTGAAAACTTTTTAAGGTAAGCTTCTAAAAACAGATGTTTTGGGCTCAGAAGAAAATGATGGATAAAATTCTTCAGATGTTTTAATGGAGAGGATTTGTTTAAAACAAGTTTGCTATTTATCTCTATGTAGGTTGCTATAATAAAAGGATTTTCTTATTAAAAGATTTAAAGCAAAATAACCATTTAACTACAATATATGTTGAATGGGGTATTTTTCTCTATTTGTATGTTTCAATATAACTTGCTGAAAAGGATATTGGAAGAGAGACACGTATTACTTTTTTTTGAAAATCAAGTAGTTAAAAATTCTGTTTCTTGGTCTTTGCTGTTTAAATGATGATTTTGAAAGATTCCACTTGTATGTCAGTATTGTGTATTGTATGGACCAATATTGCCTGTAATAAAGATAACTTTACATAAAGTCTCTTCCTAAACATATCTTCAGACTCCTGAAGGATCGTTAATATTAGCCCTATAGCAAAAGGGGTAAGAGAAGCCATTCTGGACACACAGACAAACTTCCCGGTTGTATGTTAACAGAGTAGAATATGTGCATTTCTGAGGTAGAGTGTGAGCTGCCATCTCCATGCTCTTAATCCCACGTGGCTACAGTAAAGCAGGGATGGGGAACCTGTGTTCCTCCCAGATGCTCTCAGGACTCCCCACTGACCAGTGGTCAGAGGTGATGGAAGTTGTAGTACATTCCCTGTTCCTGATCCAAAGCATGTTTGCTAAATGATCTCATAAATAGAACATTTTCTACTGTGGACTTCCTGCTAAATTCACACCAAGACATAATATAGCCTGTGAAGTAGTGAGTTGTGGACCCTTGCAGCAGAGGCCTGGTCATCCTACGATCCCCAATACTGACCCAAAGTCCCCTTGATGCACAATGATTGATGGCATCTCAAGGCTGTCCTGCTCTGCACTTTTTAGGTTTCTTTCCTGGGGTGTGTGCGCACGCGCTTTCAGACCGCCCCTACCTGTGAGCACATCTGAGCAGCACTAAGAAAAAATTTGGGAAAGTTTTTAATAGGGGTGGGTTGTAATCTTTATTACAACTTGCCTCGAGAGTGCTATAGGATACAAGCCCCCATCAAACAGGCTAGGAAAACCCTTTAGTGCAGTAGCTAGAACGGTGTGGGGGTCATGGTAGAGCATCCACTTTACCTACCTACAGGTTCCAAATTTCAGCATGGCAGAAAGCTGCTGCCTGTGTAGACCATACTGAGCTAAATGGACCCATTGGTCTGATTTGGTAAAAGGAAAGAGGTTTGCTCCTTTTGCTGCCATCCTAGAATTTGTACAAAGCACTCTGGATGTGGGGCAGAAAATGGAAGCAATGAGAATAGCCTTGCAAAACAGCAAAGCTCAATGCGTGTCTGTACTTAATGCAGCCACTTCCAGATTAAGCATAGTGAGCAGGGGGGAAAGCTTGGGATTTTTTGTGTGTCGTACCAGTGTCGGGGAACTTCCAGTGCAGATTTGCCAGAGGCCATGAACCAGCAAAATTCCTTCATGGTTAAACCAGATTAAACCAAGCATAGCCAGCCAGCATAACATACTCTTGCTGCGATAATATGTGTCTTTCAGGCAGAGCAGAATTAAAACTCGCTCCCCACATATGACAGAGACGGCTAACAACTTGGGATGGCTTTAAAAGATTACGCAGATTCATGGAGGAAAGGGCTACTATTGGCTACCAGTAGCTGTGATGGCTAGCTATGCTGTGCCTCCAATAGCTGGAGGCCATGTTTCCAAAACCACAGGAGAGGAAATGAGCTTTTGTGCTGGAATCCTGGCTTCCCACAGACATCTTGGTGGCCCCTGCTAGAACAGGGTGCTGAGTTGGATGAACCTGACCCTGCAAGGCTGCTCTTACACCCTTAGATACCAGGGTTGGGCGTGCCCAAATGTACCTGACCTGCGCCCCCTAACTTAGCCTGGGGTCAGCACTGAAGGGAGGTTCAAGGGCCAGCCATGTTCGGCTGCCTCTGCGCCGAACAAGAGCGGCGCCATCTTGTCCCTCCATCCTCAAGCAGCGAGGCCTTTGCGGGCCAGAGCCGGCGTGCAATAAACGGAACATAACGATCAATATATTTATTTTTATTTGAAGTGGAAGCGAATTCCCACACGGGGGTAGCCCTGTGTCGTGTGAGGGAACAGCCGCCGCCGGCAGTCCTTCCTGGAAGAGCCCGAGGCCTAGGAAAGGAGCCAGGCCTCCTCGCCATGGCCCGCCTCGGGAGACCCCCGCCGCGGCGGCGCCCTTGCATCGAACCCCCCCGGGGCCGACGGAGCCCGCGCTCGCCCCGCGGCTCATGGCGGGCCTGCGCGAGGAGCTCCGCCGCCTGAGGGGGAGGCCGGAGCGTAGGCCTCGCGCGCCTCCTCCCCGTCCCCACCTCCGCGGCCGGCTGGCTGGTTGGCGGGGCGGGGAGACGTGGCGGCGGCGGAGGCGCCTCTCGCTCCGGCCGCCAAGCGACGTGTGCGAGCGTGAGGGGCTCCGCTGGGCCCCGCCTAGGCCGGGCGGGCCAGGCCCCGGCCGGGAGGGACGGTGCGGAAGGGAGGAGGGCATGTCGGCATGCGGAGGACCCGGACCTGACTCCGGCCTTCCCTCAGCGCCTCCCGAGGCTCCGCAACACCAGCTGGAGGAGGAGGAGGCGGAGGAGGAGAAGGAGAAGGAAGAGAAGGAGAAGAAGCCGCAGCCTCGGTGGCTCGGCGCTTCCCGCATGGCCCGGCGGCCCGAGGTGCTGTGCGGCGCCGCGGTGGTGCTGAGCTGCGCTTTCCTGGTCGCCCTCAAAGTCACTTGCAGGTAAGCGAAGGCGCACCTGCGCGGGGGAGGGGGGGGCTCAGGTTGGGCCTTTCTGCCCATGCCCAGGTGTGTGTGGGGGGGCACCTGGAAACGCGTGGGGGTGCTCCCTGCAAAATGCAAAGCCTCCCCTTGCACAAAGGAGCCCCAATCAACCCGTGCAAGAGTCCAAGCAGGTTTAATCCGAATCAGTTGCCCCAGCAAGCTAATGAGGTGTAGGGGAAAAGGGAGTGGCAGCTTCTCCCGAGTGGCTTCACCTGGGAAAGGGAGGGATGGTATTATTATTATTATTATTATTATTGAAGTGCAGTAGGGTCGTGCGGGGAAGAGGAGGGAGGGGCTGTTCGTGGACCGGGTCTCTCTTCTCTCTCCCGCCCATCCAAGCAGCAAGTGCGAGAGCATCCCTGGGCATAAGCAGAGCGCTGGGTGTTGGGGCCATCCATAGCACCATCCATGCTGCAGCTTGGTGGGTAGGGCGTCCATTTCGCAGGCAGAAGTTCCTGGGTCCTGCCCCAAGCAGGTCAAGAACCCTTGTCTGAAATGCTGGGGAGCTGCTGCCAGTCCGTGTGGACGTTACTGAGCTAGACGGGGCCTGACTCTGTATAAGGCACTTCCTACATAATCTTCTAGGTAGAGCTTAAGGCAATAGCCCTATCCTGTTGTTTGTCCCCCCCCCAAAAAAAAACCCCGTTGAGCCCTCCCCCCATAGATTGCCTTCTTTAGGGGTCATGGTAAACAGCAGCTGATTGACCTGGCCACCAGGATTGTATCTAATTCTTTTTTAACAAAAGACCCCACAAGAGGAGCCCTGATGAAATCTAATTGCATCTAATTCAGGTGCCTTTGGCAAACCCCTGCCCCCAGGAAGCATGGCAATAAAGTGATGGTCTTCCCTCACTGGTCCCAGGATCTGACATTGAGAGGTATACTGCCTGAGTACATGGGGGCTCCATTTAGCTGTCATGGCTAGCAGCTGTTGATAGATTTATCCTGCATTCTTTTGCCAGCTGTTTGGAAAAAACAGCTGTCTTGTTGGTTCCATCAAGCCAGTTCCTTTGATAAGGATTAGCTACCATGTAATTTGTCTACAATGAATTAGTTACTACTGCTACCTGCCTTTTTGTACTCTTCGTTGGGTCTTTCCCTTCCTCCCCCAACCCTTCTGTGACTCATAGGTGCATTTACATTGCACATTGTGCCATCACTTGACATTTGGCCACATTCTGCATGAAATTTATCCTATTGCATTTGAAGTGCTATGGAACTTGCACTGTGTGATCTGTGGTATCTGGTTCACGTATTAAAAACTATTGCTTGGTAATGTTATTCAAGGCTGTTCCAGTCCTTACGTTTTTAAGATGTGCTTGTGAATTGATCTCCATGTGCATGTAAAAATCTAACATCTGAATGTGGCGAAAGAATGTTTACAAGCAAGTGCGTGGTGCAGAAACCTTGAACAGGAAGCCACAACAAGTGCACATACAAGTGGCAAGTCTGGTTTTATGTCCACGAAACACTTGACATGTCCCTAGTTTTGATTTTGACTAGTGTACAAGGCATCAGGCGAGAAGGATCCATAGAAACATAGAAACATAATACAGTTCTCTAGGACTTAAAAGAGCGACAACAACAATTAGGTGCTATGGTTATGTGTTTCTAATTGTTGTAATGCAGTAGGAGCCTCAGGGTTGAGAAACACAGCTGGACTTTTCTCTTAAAGCTAATGGGAGCTGCTGTGAGGCCATGCTGTGGGGTTGTGTATGCACCTGAAGGAGCGTCTCCACCCCCATCATTCAGCCCGGACACTGAGATCCAGCTCCGAGGGCCTTCTGGCGGTTCCCTCACTGCGAGAAGCAAAGCTACAGGGAACCAGGCAGAGGGCCTTCTCGGTAGTGGCCCCCGCCCTGTGGAACGCCCTCCCATCACAGGTCAAGGAGATAAACAACTACCTGACATTCAGAAAAAACCTGAAGGCAGCCCTTTTCAGGGAAGTTTTTAATGTGTGATATTTTTGTATCTGATTTTTGTTGGAAGCTGCCCAGAGTGGCTGGGGAAATCCAGCCAGATGGGCAGGGTACAAATAATAATAATAATAATAATAATAATAATAATAATAATAATAATAATCTCCCACTCAGCCCTTCACCCTCAGAAGAGCCTGTGAGTGATTTGCAAAGGCAGCCTTTTCCCATCAAACTGCAGTGTGCAGAAGAAATGGAAGGCAACCCTTTTCCCACAGCTTGTAACATCAAAACTCAATTAAATTCAAATTCCCACTGCGTGAAGTAGAACTACAGTAAACATAAAGAGAATGCTGCTGGATCAGACCAAAGGCCTTTTGGGCCCAGTATCCTGCTTTCCAAAGTTGCCAACTTTATCCTTTTGGGATTCCCATATGCTGGGCCTGAGGGCAACCCAGTATGAAGAAGTACTCTTCTTCTTTCTGTCCGCCCCTCCTAAATTTGTTTGTTTGCTTACAAACATTTTATGCCGCTTAATATAGTAAAAATCTATGCAGTTTATGTAAAAGCAAAAAAAAAAAAAAGGTAACAAACAGCATTCAATAAGATTTCCTAGAAACAAAATAAAAGCAAACCTCAGCTATATCTCACAAATAAAACTGAGCAGTGTACAAAATGAATAATAATTTACAAAGAGTCCAGGATTTACGTTTTTAAAAGGCATTTAAAGGTCCTTCTGGTCTCTCCACCTCACAAATTACCTGACAGAAGGCATTCCAAAGTCTGGCTGCTATCACTGAGAGGCCTGCTGGAATGGGAGGGACAGGGGAAAGAAAGTACAGTGGTACCTCGGGTTAAGAACTTAATTCGTTCTGGAGGTCCGTTCTTAACCTGAAACAGTTCTTAACCTGAAGCACCTCTTTAGTTAATGGGACCTCCTGCTGCCGCTGCACCACCGCCGTGCGATTTCTGTTCTCATCCTGAAGCAAAGTTCTTAACCCAAGGTACTATTTCTGGGTTAGCGGAGTCTGTAACCTGAAGCGTCTGTAACCTGAGGTACCACTTTACTTTTTATGTAGCACATAATGGAATTCACTGGCACAAAATGAGGAGATGGTGGTTTTAAGAGTGCTGTAGAGTCACAGAGGATAGGGCTACCAATGGCTGCTATTCAGAGGCTCTCTACTTCCTTCAGAATCAGAGGTGTCATGGCTCAGAATACTAGTTCTGCTGGGTGCAACAGTAGAAGGCGGCAGCTTCTGATCCAGAGTAACTGGTTTATGCTCTGCAGTTCTGGAAGCATGTCCCTAAGCTGCTTTTTAGCTTTTGCCAACCAACCAAGTGAGAGAATGTGAAGTTCTGTTGATCTTAACGTTCGCACGCCCATGATACCTGACATATGCACACGCGCCTCTCTTCCTCCCCCCAATAGCCGCGCAAAAGATGTGACAATGCCAGCTAAGCTTCCAGTCAGCTTCTTCTCTTCAACGTCTCCAGTCTACGATCTTTTCCTTGGGCAGCTGGATCGTGCAGAGGACATCCGCCAAGATTCGGAAATCACCCTTTTCTTTTTCTACGCTCCGTGGTGTGGGCAGTCTGTTGCAGTGAGGGAAGAGATTGAGAAAGTGGCAAGCAGTTTGGCAGACCAGGTAAGGGCAGGAAGGGATGCAGCTGTTGCTTTAAGTTACTTTTCTTGTTCATCAGAGTTGTTTGGAGAGAGAGACAGGCTGATGTGCTGCTAATTTCAAACTGAGCCTGCGGTCCCTGAAAAACAGCAGGGCTTTGCATGCTAGCAATGGCTCCTCTACTCTGCAAAAACCCTGTCAATTTGGAATTGCCCTCGACAGAAATTTATAGCAAAGTGGTTGGGGGAGAAAAGAGACTGACACAGCTAGGGTTCTATTTGTGGTTTCATTTATTAAGAAGGAATGGGCTGTATTCCCATAGGACTGTTTGCCAGCACGATTTAGATATGTTTATTTAATATCATTTATATACTGCTTAATTACTCCATCTCTTTAAGTGGTGCACATGGAGCACAATACGATGACAATAAAAAATCAGTTAAAGCTGTAAAATCAGGATTCAGTTAAAATGCCTGTTGGGCTAGCAGGTAAATGAAGAATGTCAGTACATGGATCAGACCAAAACCAGGAGACTGTTGACCTTGTTAAAATGCTGAGTTGAATTGTGAACGAGTACGGTCCTTTTTTTGTAGTGAGTGTCCTAGTTAATAGTGTTACGGTTTATCTTTTTATGATTGTAAAAGACATTAGATACACCAGTGGATTCGATACCACAGCAGATTATGCTATCAGTTTATTTTAATTAAATTTTGAGAGAAGTACCATTTTTATTGTATGATTTGGAGAAAGCGCTTGGCTAAGCAATCGATACTTGATTTGACCTACATAATGATCTGCAGGATGTGCATTTTTTGTGCCAAGCACCTGCACTTTTCCGTGTACTAATTTAAGAACCTGTGACGAGCTCTGCTGGATCAGACCAAAATTCATTCTAGTCCAGCATCCTATTCTCACCGTGGCCAACTAGATGTCTATGGGAAGCCCACAAGCAGAACCTAAGTGCAGCGACACTCTAGTCACTTGTGAGTAACTGGGATTCACAGACATGTTGCCCCTGACAGGGATTTGGTTGAATATGCCAAAGGGAGTAGAGAGATGAGGGTCTCTTTTATGACAATAAAAATGCAAGTAAATATCCCAAATCCATCCTTGGGTAGATTTTGAGAATTGTAGTTTGCTTTAAATTCACATGGCTATCCACCCTCCTAGTAAAGGTATAGCCAGCTGCTAGGGAAAGACTTTGGCCACGTGATCAGGCTACATTCTCCAGAGTTGCACTTGTTCTCTTTGCAGTCCATCAACCAAGCCTCTGGCCTTGAAGTTTTCTGACTTCGGTGCTTGCCTCAAAAAGTGACTTACAGGTTGTGCCAAACATTTGTATTTACTCTCTCCATCCCCACCCCCCACCCCGGCCCTTTTGCAGGTGCTGTTTGTGGCGATCAACTGCTGGTGGAACCAAGGGAAATGCAGGAAACAGAAACATTTCTTTTACTTTCCGGTTATATATTTGTACCATCGGAGGTAAGGCTTTTAAGTGCTCTTTGGAAGTCAGAACTTGTTAAGTGTGGCAAGCCTTTATCAGCCGAACAAAGCTATCCACCCACGCAAACAGTGTGCCTTGTCGGTTAAGTTCCTCTGAGAACCAATTTTCAAACTTACATTGCTCATAGGAATCACTGGGCCGGGGCGGCAGGTTCTGCTCAGAGCAGATCTCTGTCTCCTGCTAAGCGTGGTTAGCACCCCTGACCCAATCCTGTCTGCTCCTTCTTCATGCCTCATGAAAATCAGCTACTAAGATTCAAGGAATCTTGTTTTGCTTTATGAGTTAAAGGACATAACCTCCTGCACCTTGGTGTGAATGTTCTTGTTTGTCAGGTTTGCTGGAGGGATGAAACTGGGGTGTGTCATTTTGCTATCAAGTCAGGAAAGTTCCCTTCTGTATATGTGTTCTAAGTTAAGGTTGTACAGTCCTTTCCTTTGGTAATTCAGTTTCTTGCTAAACAGAATGTGATGTTCTGCTCTGAGGTATATAATCAGGCATCCATGGTGATGGAATTGTGGTTTCTAATTCATAATCTGAAGGCTTTCCAATATCTAAGCACTAATTTAAAAAGACAGTGTGCTGTTAGGTCTTATGAGTACAGCGGGAAACTTGGGAAATGATATGTTTCTGTTGATCAGAACTCAGAAGACAGACTATTGGAAAGGGAGAGCAGCAGGAAATAGGATCTCTGCACAGATCCGAGGGTTCCTTATCACCATCAATTCCCTATCCCTCTGCTCTTTGGCATTTATTACCTCCAAGCATCCAGTTTGGTTAGCTTAGCTTAGAAGAGCAGTCAGTTCGAACTGCAGCTGAAGGGTTCCGTTTGCGAAATGGAAGCTTTGAAAGGTTATCGAGATAGCAATTGCGTGCTCAGAGATGCATGGTCTTTCAGAATGTTTTGCAATTGTCACTGCCTGCATTGTCATGGGGGCTAAGGCTATCAATGTCTACCAGCCAGAATGGCTGTGTTCTACGTCCACGGCTGGAGGGAGGCTGTCTCTGAATACCAGTTGCTGTGGAACACAAGTGCGGAGTTCCTGCTTTGAGGCTTCCCAAGGGCAACTGGCTGGCCACTGTGAGAAGAAGATGTGGGAATATAGTGGAAGCTGGTACTAGGACAGTGAAGGCTTCTGGATCTGATGAGACAATCAGAAGGCTGGTGTCGGCTGTTTTGTCCATGCTGCTTACAGTTTGCTGTTTCTCCCCTGCTCTCTCTCCAAAGTGCCACAATACATGGTAGAGCTGGGGGTGCCTTGCTATAACTATTTGCGCCATATGCATTGTCAGTCAAAAACTAGTAGAATGCCCTGGAACAGCGGGTTAGAATTCCTTGGATTTATCTTTATGTCTGCATGTGTTGAGTCACTTTGCACAAACGTTGAATAAAACCGCCATTTGGGATTAGGATGAAAAAGCCACGGGGTGAGTGAAATGTGTTTTGTTCCAGTTTAAAGAGTCTTTTGAGTCGCCTTATCTGGTTTTGCCCAATGTGTACATATTCTTGGCCGGTAATGGCTGTCCCTTTTGCCATAATCAAAGACCTAATATGATACTATTGTGCATTATGGTTCATGTTCAGTTCCTTTCGCCTGCCCTCTCCACCTTCTTGAATCAGGGCGTGGGGAGTAGCGGTGGCGCTTTGGAGAGGTAGGCAGGAATGTAGGCCTAACTCTGGATTCAGCCAGATCTAGAGGCCCCCGTAATCCTGTTCAGGCAAGGCAGAGAGAACATCTGTCCATGCCACAGTGTTGACCACCCACATTTCAGGCAGTAATTGCTGCATTTCACATTTATTGTTAAAACTTCTACCTCAGACCTTTCAGCTCTTAAATCAACCTTTTCCAGTCTGGTGCCCTTGGACTACAACTCCCATCAGCTCCAGCTATGCTGGCTGGGGCAAACAGTAGGTCAAAACATCTGGAAGGCACCTGGTTGGCAAAGGCTTGTCTTAAACGCTTACTCTTAGCCTTGACCAGCTCTAGGTCTTTCTTTATTAGGTTAGGTTAGGAATTGCAATTTTAACTTTTCAAACTTTTAACACAGTATCTGGTTTCTTTTCTTTTCAATGCCAGCTTTGGGCCCATCGAATACAAAGGCCCGATGAATGCTGTTTACATTGAGAAATTTGTCCGCCGAGTGATGACTCCCCTGCTTTACATCTCATCCCGATCGAAACTTCAGCAGTTTCTCTCCAATTATGAGGTAAATTGCCTCTGTTCGTTGATCTAGCCATTGATGACTCCTGGAAGGTTTGTGTTTCTTTCAAGGATGATCTTGCTTCTGGTTACAAAGAGTGGACTCTGTTTGCTTTCTGAGGTTACAGGAAACCAGTATTCTCTGCCACTGTATTTTTGACGTGCTGGTTCACGTGCTTCCTGTGTGGCTGATGTCTGGGTAAAATTCTGAAGATGATCGGCAGTGGCTGCAGCAATGTTGAGAAGTCTCATCTGGAGTATGTGTCTGTCTGTCTGGTTGTGCTAGCATGTTGTCAGGGAGGACCCATAACTTTAGAACTGTTCATTCCAAAGATATCAAATGAATTTCATCAACTGATTAAATTTGAAAAAAACCCACACAATCTTTTTGAGGGGGAGGGAGCATTATTTTCCTTGATGTTAGGTGGCCACATGTATGTCTGTTTTGCAGCATCTGCCCATCTTAAAATAAGCCTTCCCTTCTCCAAAGTGAGAGCAGAGGGGGGAGGCCTCTTCTGATATGGTGCCTCATACCTGCAGCTTTCATAGACAATTTCAAAATAGATTTTAAAAATAGCTACCCAGTTAACCAGTATATATATTTGGTCAAATCTGCCTTCAAGTCAGTTGATCTAATTTGAGTGGGGGACCTTTGGTCCTCCAGATGTTGTTGGGCTACAGCTGTTGCCATTGCTGACCGGGGCTGAGTTGGAGTCCGACAACACCTGGAAACCCAAAGCTACCCATGATCTAGCTCCCTGGTCAATTCATAGCTACAGCTCTAATGTTGATGCTTCTCCATCTTGTCAGGTGTGGGGAGGGGTGTTGAACCTGCAGTGAGTGTGTCAAAAGGTTCTGCTTTAATTTCTGATAGCTCCAGTGAAGCCTTTCCCTATGGGAGCACAGCCTTGTCTAAAAGCATTTTTGGCCCATTAGAATTGAGGCCTGATGGGTCTTGGCTCTTGGCTTCCTGCACCCTGCCTTTTCAGGGATCAGGGTGTGAACAGCTGTGCAGGCTCAGGCCTTTCTATAAGCATAGGGAGGGATAGATCCACAGTGTCCCAGAGGACAGAATGGGAAGCAGGACTAGAGATGGGGCTGCTGCGTCAGAGGGAGGAAGAGCAGGGAACTACAGGAAGCTCAAGGAGTCCCTTGTTAGAGCAAACCTTCGCTCTGCTTCACAGGGACTTGGTAGGTGCTCCTGTCTTCGCTTATCTCTTTCCCTGTCTTTCATTCCAGCTTGGCCTCTTCCCCCAAAGCCTTTCCAGCGTCTGAAAAACACAAAACTCTGTGCCGCTTCATTTGGGCATACCAGCCGAAGTTGCACACAAGTTACTAGTCCATATATATTTTTTAATGTCAGTTTTTAAAAATGTTCTGATTTAAGATTGATGCACCTACACAGATGTCTGTGCAGAGTTCCACGTCACTTTGAAATCCAAGTCACTGTTTTCAAGTTTGCCCGTGATGATGTTGTTGGACATAAAGTTTAGAGCCACAAGGGGGAACCAGCAGGAAATATTTGAAGGCCTCTGTGTTGATCTTGGATCACAGCGAGTATTAAAGCCTTTCCCAGCAGCAAATAATTGGGAACTAGTAAAGCTCATTCCTGTTGTCTTTTCATTCCCATTTTATCCCTCTGATCCTAGTCTCTAACTAGGGTTAAAAATATGTAAACATCCTATACATGTTTAAACAGACAAAACTCTCACGCACAAAATCTGGTGCCACCTTTTTGGAAAGTGGCTTCAGCATGGAATCTCCTGTCGGTTGTGGTTGTGTCACCTGGTGGTTTCTTATCACCTGAGCAGGATTTGTGTTGCTTTGAGTACCTGTACTTTGTCCTGGAGCACTTGATAATCATATTTGTTTGCCTTTGGAGCAAATTCTTCTCAACACTGTGCATATGCAACCGGCCTACTTGGCTTGCAGTAGGAAGGGGGACTACAGGCTTTCAGTGCCGAGCTGCAGAACTGCTCTGTTCTCAGAAACTTTTGTGGCTTCACTTTCTGGTTTGAAGTTTCTTTCCTTGCCTGTTCTGAACGCTTTGAATCTCAACATACATGCTGCACTGTTCTTTATCCTTTCGCAGATAGAACATCTGCATTCTTTTTGAAATACCATTCTTAGGCTGCATTCAAATACAATGCTAATCCGTAAGCCACATGTAGTGAACGAGTCTGCTTCCAAGCACCTCTTGCTTTCCTCCTCCTTTCTTCCAGTAGGGAGTCAAGCCACAGAGTGGCTGAGCCTTGTGTCCAAACCAGCAAACACACCACAGTTGGGAAGCCAAGAAAAAAAAACATTGGCTTCCAATTGTGGCTGTCTGGAGAGAAACAGACAACAATGGCCAGTCCAGTCACTCTAAGCCAGCTGATCCATAGTTGTTTCCCTGCTAGAGGGAGAGAGGAGCAAAACAGGAGCTGTCAAGTTGTGTGCTCTGGCATGCATCTCACACACAAATTAAACTCTGGTTTAAGGCATCTGGACACGGCTTCAGTTTGTAAGCCACCCTGGGAAGTGTTTTGCTTGGAAGGTGGGGTTACAAATCTATTAAGGAAATGTGATTTATGTACATGGGAAAGTGCCATATACCAAGTCACACCACTGGTCAATCTAGCTCAGTGTTGACTACAGTGACACTCCATCATCTCAGTTAGGTCCGTTGACCAGTTCTAGGAGTTGAAGCTGGGAGCTGTGGTATGCAATGTTCATGCTTTCCTGCTGTAAGGTTCTCGGTTAGTTGCTCATGAGTAAGCAGCCAGGACTCCGCTGTTTCCTTTAATGATTTTATTGTGCAAACTATTTACAGTGCAAAACAAAATAAAAAATTCTTTCCAGTAGCACCTTAGAGACCAACTAAGTTTGTTCTTGGTATGAGCTTTCGTGTGCATGCACACTTCCTTGACTATGGCAGACCAACACGGCTACCCACCTGTAACTATTTACAGTGCAGAAGTTCATGTCTGTATCAAGCAGTGTCAGAATCCGGGAATGGCCCCTTCCAGTTCTGACCCCAACAAAAGAGTTTCGGTATACGAAAACCCCGCCTTCCATCCTTTCGTTTCACCCCATGACGTCTTTAGGGCGACGGAAATTGCTTTCCCCCTGTATCGCCCTCGGGACTGGGGGAGTGCTGGGTCTCTCTTGCATCCCCAGAGCCTCTACTCCCTTCCCCCTGTGAACTCTGCCCCTCCTCGCTGGGCGTCTCGCCGCTCTTTTCGCTACCAGAGGAGGTGCTGCTGGCAAGGTGGGACTGGGGCTCCCTGTAGCATCTGGAGAGCCCTTCCACCACCTTGTGCTGCATTGGGGACAGTTCCCTGACACCTGCTGACCTATGGCCTTTCTCCTTGAAGTGGTGCAATAATAGTAATAATTTATTATTTGTACCCCACCCATCTGGCTGGGTTTCCCCAGCCACTCTGGGCAGCTCCCAACAGAATATTAAAAACACGATAAAACATCAAACATTAAAAACTTCCCCAAACAGGGCTGCCTTCAGATGTCTTCTAAAAGTCAGATAGTTGCTTATTTCCTTGACATCTGATGGGAGGGTGTTCCACAGGGCGGGCGCCACTACCAAGAAAACCCTCTGCCTGGTTCCCAGTAACCTCACTTCTGGCAGGGAGGGAACTGCCAGAAGGCCCTCAAAGCTGGACCTCAGTGTCCAGGCTGAACAATGGGGGTGGAGATGCTCCTTCAGGTATACTGGGCCGAGGCCGTTTAGGGCTTTAAAGGTCAGCACCAACACTTTGAATTGTGCTCAGAAACGTACTGGGAGCCAAACCCAGTGAAAGCTCAAAAGTGTGATACCATTGAGTGAAATTAGGTAGAATTTAGGTATTATCTTAGAAGTCCAGCTGAGATGTTGTGTCTGTATGTGCCATTGTTGGTGTTGGTCAGAAACCAGTCAAGATCCCCCCCCCCACACACACACAACTTTTTGAATAGACCTGGAGTTTGCAGCTACTCTGATGAGAACAACCCTCTGTGTCTCCATCTGGGAACATGTGCTCAATGGGAAATATTAACAATCCTTCCAAACTACAGGACTGCTTTTACAGTGGAGGAGCAATGCCCCAGGATTAAATATTTACATAATTAAACCAAAGCCCATTGTGCTGTTGTTTCCAATAATGGTAAATAAGTGCAGCACCTCTCATGTGTTCTCTTGTATTTTTGTTTCGCCTTTGCAGCCAGGAGTTTTGGGATATTTCGAGTTCAACGCTTCGCCCCAACCACCTGGTTATCTGACATTCTTCACTTCAGCACTGCATTCATTAAATAAAGGTAGTAAAGTCATTACCCATATAAACCACTGTTTAATGTTACATTTGATTGAATGTCACCATGTCTAATTTGTGGGTGGGAATGATGGGATGGCATTGGTTTTCTTTCCATTGTCTGCAGAAAGCATTTGACTTTATATTTAGCACTGTTTTCAAAGCAACCATCCTCATCACATTTATTAATCCCATACCCAATGTTATCAGGCCGACTTTGACAGGCTGCGCAGCCCTTGCCATGATAAAACTTCCTGAGCAGGAGCATGTTGAAAATGTATTTTGGCTTCTTGCACACAATGGACTAAATATATCACAAGACATCTCGGTGGGGGCTCTCAGCCAGAAACGCTGACAAAATTTCCTGTCACATTTTGTTCTCTGTCGAAAGCCAGCAAGTTTCAGTAGCAAAACGTGGAAGTTAAAAAGAACGGTTGCCCGCGTCATTTAGGCACCTGAGGTGGAAAATTTAAATGGCGCCCCCTCCCGCTAATTAACATGGGGCAGAGTCCCCTGAGGGAATTTCTCTTGTGAAAGCCCCTTTGAAATGGTGCGGTTCTTGCGCGGCTCCTGTTCATTTCAGTCTGGATAGTGGGGAGGTTTTCAGGCCAGGGGATGCTGCCGCATGGATGATACACGGCCTGTAACGGCACCAGCAACTTTTCTGCATGAAGCAGCGACCTTCCTGGTGGAGCCGCCTCTTCTAAAACGCGCTGTAAAAGCGAAACATGGAACTGGAGTGATCGGAGAGGGAGAAGATTTGGGCTGGGTTTGTTCACTGTTGTCTGTGCTGCATGTTGGATTACTACACTCTCCGTGCGCATCAGCAGTTTCTCAAAAACGAGCCACGCAACGCACCCCCGCTGTGGATATAAGAACATCAGTAGATTTCTGCGGGATCAGATCAAGGACTTATCTAGTCAAGCATTCTGTTTCCCACGGTTGTTAACCAGATGCCTCTGGGAAGCCCACAAGCGGGGCCTGAGCGCTACAGCCCTCTCCTGCTCTTTATTTATTTATTTTTATTCTGTTTGTTGAATTTATATCCCGCCCTTCATCAGAAGATCTCGGGGTGAAAATACAGGATAGAGTGCTTGAGGTTTATAGCACTGGACACACGGGCACAAGATGCAAATCTTCATCTCAAGGCTTCTCTTTTTGCAACGGGGAGAGTTTAGCAACTGATGTGGAGGAGTTGAACTGCTGTTCCAAAGGAGACGTCTTTTTGTTGTTTCCATGACAACAGAAACAGCCACCTTGCATCCTCCTGAGAAGAGGCAGGACTTTTTTTTTTTTTTAAAATAATAATCGACTGGTGGCTTATTTTTGGGGAATAGTGTTCTTTATATACTCCCAATTAGCTCAGTTAGACCTTTGCAGAAATTGTTTGGTGCCGAGTAAAAGTGTACGCTGTGATGAAACTACGAGGATGGGGGAAGAACTAAAATCGGCATTGACTGTTGTTTGCCAAGCCGATTGCATTAGATGAAACACTCTAGTAATGGAAGAACTATCTCACTAATAAAGTACGTATTGATCGTGCTGCCTGGAGTAGATTTGCCAGCTGACCATATTACTACTAATTCCACTCAGCTCTTGGCCTTTTATTCTCATCTCTCCATTTATAAATACCATATTTTTCCGGGTATAAGATGATGTTTTTTGCTATTAAAAAAATAAGCCAAAATTGGGGGTTGTCTTATACATGGATAGTGAATGCAGAGTGGTGACAGGCGCTTGGCGGCAGCAGCGAACAGGAGATTGGCTGCGGCAATTGGGCGGGTGATTGGTGGCTGCGGCAAAGCCTTCTGGTGATTGGCTGTGGCTGTGGCAATTGGGTGGGTGGTTGGCTGTGGTGAGGCATGCGGGCAGTCGCCTGTGGTGTGGGCGGGTGGGCTGCTGGTGGCAGTGAGTGGGCAGACGATTGGCAACTGCGGCAAGGTGTGTGATTGGCAGTGGCTGCAGCGAGCGATGGGTGGGTGAGCGATTGGTGGGGGTGACCCCCCAAGTTAAACAACTTAAATTTCTTAATTTTGGGTTAAAAAAAATAGGGGGGGGGGTCTTATACATGGAAAAAATACTGTAACTGCCTTATAAGTCAAAGAACTGTGGGGCAGGAAAGTTCCTGAAAACCATGGGGTCTGGTGGCTTTTGGCTATTTTACTCGTGCATGTTACCTGTTTGCTGCTGTGTGCATCAAAAAGATCCATTGAGGAACTGGGATTAGGCTAAAGTTATCTGCTGAGTTGTGCGTTGTGGAAAACCCAGGTCCGCTGCCCTGTAATGTGTGAAATGGCCTTTCAGTATACACCATTGCTCAGAATTCTGCTCCTTGCAGCCATCTCCTTTGTCTTTGAACGATGTAACTGCAGGATTCCTAAGCATACGTACTAGAAAGCTGGCCCTGTGGAATTCAGTGCCTGCCCGGATGGAGACCCAGCCCGTTCCAGTCTGTACCACTTTGAGGATGTTTTCAGGAGACAGCCACACATCAATATGACTGCATTACTGGTAGTCTGGTCCTAAATGCTCTTCGCTTGGAAGCAAGCCCTTCTGAATTCAATGCTTGCTCTGTGCATTCGCATCGACAACGAAAGTCCACTCGTCTTGCACACGCAAAGAAAGCAGCTTGCGTGTTGCTTTTATGCCTCGCCCTGACGAAGACCAGTTGTAGGCAGGGCATGCCCTCCATGTCCAGGCACAAAGCATTAAAGATCCCGCCGTCTTGGTGCTTTTAAAACCTGTGATAGTGCAGGAGCCTTTTAGGAAAGGAAGTGCTTTCCCAACCTCATCCAGATTCTGAAAGGGTCGTTTGCTTTTTAAATGACAATCTGGGGCATCCAAACCTTTTGTCCTGGCACTCTGCCCTCCTACTCGGTGTTGAAATGTATGTTCTAAGTGCAGAGCAGAGGTCGCGCTTGCAACATGACGTTTCTGTCGTTTCGTATCCTGTCAACAAGTTGCCTTATCTGCATTTGCTGTTTATCTTGGACCAAGTTCGGCTTTCTTTCTTTTGCCATTTCTTTGGCCAACAAACAAACTAAAACCCAATGAACTCCTTTATGCAGTCTTATTACTACTATTATTTCTGTCCAAAGGAGGGTGAAATCAGCCTGCATACTATACATTTCCCGCCCCCCCCTCCTTACGCATTCTCCTTTTTTATTTTTGTGGCAAAGAGTTGGGAGAGGAGGGTCCACCGTCTTAAGCCAGTTCTGCACAAAGATTATGTTTTTAAAAATGCACATACATCACTTGATTATTTAACCCTTGATGACTTGCAAAGAAAAGGGTAGAACTGGCTTCGCTGAAAAGCTGTCCATCTTGGAGCTTTAAGTGGGGGCCCATCCATTTTTACTTTTATCTCTCCAAACACAGGGGCAAGACATTTGCTCTTGAAAAGGAGAGCATGAAAGAAGGATGCATCAGATACTGTGCCGAAAGCCACACCCCACCAACTCGTACTTGGTGGCCGTAGCCTTGGGTTTGACTCCTCCCTTGACCTGTGTGCTAAGAGACAGAACCCATGCCTGCAGCTCTCCAAAGCAGCTGTGCCAAATTGCCTTGAAAGAGAGAAGAGTCATTAATATAGGGTTGCGGTGCACTTAAAATAAACTCTAAATTACATATTTTGGACAAGTGAGGAATTGAATTCCTTTAATCTAAGGAACTGGCCTCAAATAACTCTGCATTTCCTAGGGCTTCATCCTGAGTCAACATGCAACAGAGTTAGGGGAACACTTGCTTCCTGGGTAATCAGATTCTCTAGAATAGATAATAGCCATGATGACTGTGTTCCACTATCTGAGGCAGTAAAGCCTCTGAATGCCTGTTGCTGGGAATCACAGGTGGGGAGAGGGCTCCTGTGCTCAGGTCCTGCTTTCAGGCTTACCACAGGCATCTGGTTGACCACTGTAAGAACAGGATCCTAGGCTAGATGGGCCATTGCCATGGTCCAGTAGGCTCTTCTTAGATTCTTACATTGTTTAGGGGGTCTTCAATGCTGCAGGGTGGAGTAGTGAATATTCAGAATCCAATGAATGGATAACTTTCTCCATGCCTTCCTTCGGCCAGAAATAGCACGCCTCCAGGGGTGGTAGTGGCTAGTATCTGTAGCATCAAGACGGACCCTTCCTCTGATCTAGCAATGCTCTTCTGACTTTGGAAGCATCAAAGGAGCCTTTGCTCAGGCGCAAGGACCCAGGCTTGATTTGGAAACATTTACAGCCAGCCAAGCCAGAGGCAGCCCACAAGACTGCCGGGCTGGCTTGGCGGCAGGCTGGAACCTGGGCAGATAAGACAACCTGTGGGGCCTTCTCTCAGTGGCTGGCCACAAGGGGCAGAAGAATGCCAATCGAGAGACACCTAGTTGCCCTTGAGAGATGGATTGATGCCTCGCTGCCAATGTACTCTTCTTTGGGGGAAACTCCCCAGATCAGTTTGCTATGCTTGTTCCTTGGTAGCAAAGCTTGGTAGCTGTCTCTGCTCAGATTCCTCAGGTGCAGATTTCCCCCAAAGTGATGTCACCAGCACCATTGAGTGTGTGTGAGAGTGTGCATTCTTCCTTCCGCACCCCTCCACCCCCCACAGGTAATCTTCTGGAAAGCAAATAACTGCTTCTTCGATTCCTCCTTTGTTGCCAAAACTCTCTCTGATTGCTTCATTAATTATAGAATCCCACACTGGTTAGGGAGAGTGAAATGTGAGCCTGCCAGCTTTGTAATGTGTGCTTGTAGCAGGTTAAAGCCTCTTGCTCTTGGCAGGTTAAGCAACCGCCGTAAGCATATACAGAAGCAGGGCTGGCTGCAGCAGGGCTTCTGCATTTCAATCAAGACAGGATTCCTGGGGGTTTCCCAGTTGTCTGCATGCACAGTTTTGTTTGCTTCCTATAGTCCTCATCTCACCCTCCCCCCACTGTAGGAATGGTTTTCAAAGGAGAGTAAGGAGGACATGAGACAGTTCCAAACCAGTTCCCATAATTATGATTTCAAAACCACCCTGCTGCTTTCTTTTGTTCTGTTTTTTAAACACAATTTGGGATTCTCAGAATGTAGGGTCTGTTTCCATGCTGGAAAGTGAGTCTCTCTGTGCGTAGGCCAGTGTGGACAAAATACAGCTCTGAATTTGTTTCCCATGCTCTGTGCATTAGTATAGAGACAACTGAAAATGAAACCACACGTCATTCCCTCCAGCTGCTTCCTCCTTGTAGTTTCCTGCCCTGTAGCAGGCTTCTGGAACACCACCAGGTGCATCAGTGAAGCTATTATCCCCAGTACCAGGTGTTCCCCTGTCATCTGTATTATTGTCTCCCTCCCCCTCAGGATTTAGTTTAAGGCTCTCCTAATCAGCTTCGCAGGACTCTTAGCAAATCCATTCTTGCCAACTTCTTATTAAGTGCAACCCATCTCTTGGTCTCCTCTAGGAAGTGGAGACCAAGGTTGGTTTTGCCTACTGACCCACCTTGCTGTTTGTGGTTCCTTACTTACCATAGCCCAGCCCTGACAGCCCAACCGAGAGGAAGGATCCATGACACTTGTGGGGCACAGCCCCATTTCTGCTTAAATGTTTGGTCGCAGGCCTGTAAAGAATGTGAATGGATAGAGTCTTGCCCTCTCTGGGACTGAGTGCAACAGATAATTAGACCTATTCCATGCTGAGTTTGCAGCTCTATGTGCATTTTTATGCACATAGAAAAATCCTCAAGATCACCTGGAGCAGCACTCTTTGAAAGATGCTCACTGGCGGCAGAAAATGTGGTTGTAATGCATGATCTAACTTGTAGCCATTTGGAATTTCTAAAGGCTGCTGTGTTGTTGTTTTTTAAAAAAGAAGAGATGTATTTGTGCCCTCCTCTGCACCCCGAGCTCTAAAGTGACCTGAATTTTTTTGCACGTTGAGGAATATGATAGGATTTCTTGTGGGGGTGGGTGGGACTTCTTCAAAGGAGAGGCAGTTGCTGTGGGGCAGGCCTCCCGTTTATTGTCTGGCTCGATGTGGAATTGCTGCGATGTTTCATCAGCCGCATGGTGAAAAACATTAAAAGGCTTGCATTCCCCCCACTCACCTGAGCCAAGAAGCAACTAATTGCTTAGAAAGCGTCTATCATTTAAAGTCCAGCAGCCTCCTTTTAAAAGGAGCTGCCCACCAAGATTACCCACCAAGAAAACCCTGGAGATTACAGACCAGGGATCCTTTTTCAATCTGGGCAATCTTCTGAGGGCCACATGCCACACCCAGCCTCCATGTCTTCCCTGGCGTCCGTGCCTTGGTGGCCACGGCAGGTGGAAGCTCCTGGCGCAGCGGGCAAGGGCAGTGAGCTGATGCCGGGAGATGCCGCGTCCAGCCTCCGCCTCTTCCCAGGCGCCCTCCAGAACTTGGCGTGAACTTGCCACTTGCCTCTATGGCCAAGACACCCCTGTACACTCTTATCCTCCATCCAGACCAGAAGGGGTTCAAGGGCGCTTTCCAGGCAGGCAAAGATATTTAGTGAGAGAGGAGAGGAAGAGCATTGGGGAATGAATGTGAGCAAGCGCGGTTTCGCTTTCTTAAGCGTCATTTTGTTTGAGGGCAATTGCTCACGCATCAATTTCTAAATGATGGGCCGCGTCAGAGCTGTGGATGGCAGGGACCAATTTGGTGGCACGCGGAAAGGGGCCGGGCTCCGCTTGCTTTTCATTACTGTCCCTGGAACAGCAGAGCTGGTGGGCTGCTTGCCATATTGGCACCTCTTAATTTCGCCCACAATATTTCCACTCGTTGAAACTCTTTGAGCGCATGACTCATTTGAAACAAAATCACCACCACAAAGGACACTGCAGTGCACGTGGCGGAGTGAGCCTTTGTCTTATACCGCCTGCGTCAGTCCCTCCTGTTAACACCTTATTTTTATTAATTCCGAGCAGGGCTTTACTCCTCAGTGTTGTCGCAGACCCCTTTCCCCTCCTTCAGGTCCTGTATGTGAAGAACGAAGGAGGAAAGCTCCAGCTCTGGGAGGGGTCCCCCCCCCCCCAGGCCTAAAGAATCCAAAAGTGCTGCTCCGACTCCTCTCTTGTTTTCTCATATTGAGGATCTTTTATTTCATTATTTTGTGTGTATTGCAGTGTGTTTTTCTGCCGAAATCCTGTTGTATAATCGCTCTTTTTCTTGAAACGCAAGTTGAGGTAGAATTTTAACCCTGAAGCATTATGCCCACAGGTGGAAAGTGCGGATTAATAAAAAGGATATTGCTTGTATTTCCTGTGTAAAACGGCAGGAAAGCTGAGCTGGGGGGGGGCGCTTGTTTGTTTTTCAGAGTCTTCTCTTCCAGCAGCATGCCTTGGCATGGCTTCTGGAGAAAGGATTCTGTGTTGTAATGGCAGCTGGGCTTGTTTCCTTTCTTTCCTCAAGGTTTGTAACATATGCTTTCAGATTACCTTGGAACGATCCACTTCGGAGTGATCACAGACAAGCTGATTGCGAAGGAAGTCCCACTGACCAGCTCAGGCAGCCTCTACTTGCACAGACATGTGAACGCTTCTCTTGTGAGTAGTGCATTTTCACGTTTGCACGCCTGTGTCGCCTGCGCCAGGGCTGGGGAGCCCATTTTAGCCCACATTTACTAATGTGCAACCTTCTGGGAGCCACATTCCAATGGTGGGTGGGGCCAGCTGCAAAAATTGGGGGAGCTGTGGATGTAACTCTTACCTTTGTACACTAGGCTCCATTCCAGCCAAGCAAAAGTTAAAATGCAGCAGCCGGATTACTGGCCAGGGCTCCCTTCAGCTCTCATATAACCCCTGTTTTAAAACCGCTGCACCGGTTGCCCATTCGTTTCCGGGCCCAATTTAAGGTGCTCACAATAGTGTTTAAAGCCCTAAATAACTCAGCCCCCAAATTCCTGAACGACCGCCTCCCTCCCTACATATCCTCTTGGGTGCAAAGATGGCAGAGGAGTCCCTCTTACTTGTTCCACAGCCTTCAGAAGCTTGGGGGGTGGAGGCTTGGGAGAGGGCCTTCTCTGTGTTGGCTCCTAAGTTGTGGAACTCCCTTCCTACAAAGGTGCGCCTGGCTCCTTCCTTAGACAGCTCCTGGCAAATGTTGATGACCCAGTCCTTTACTCTGGCTTTTGACATCTGAGATGCATATTTTTTTCAGACCCACTTTATTTCTGTTAAAAAAAAAAGTCAAATATTTTGTATTGAGTTTTACAGTGCAAATTTAAATTCAAACCTTAAACATCACCACCACCATCATTTAGAATTAACTGAATCCTTTGACTCCCCTCTGCCCTTCCATGGTTTCCATTATCAATCTTTTTTCAACTGCTTCACTTATTTTCTCTATTTAAAAAATAATAATCCATTTTTAAACCATAGTTTTTAGTCCATTACAAGCATTATTCAAATTTTGCCAAAGTTTTTAGTTGTTTACAGTGTTCTCTTAAATACATTGTAAAAATGTTCCCATGGTTTCTTAAAGTTCTTCTCTTCCTGGTTTCTGATTTTCCCAGTCAATTTCGCCATTTCGGCATAGTTTATTTCTGTAATTTTAACATGTTTATTTTAATTGTTGTAACCTGCTTAAGACATTGGGGTGAAAGGCAGGTGGTTGTTGTTGTTGTTGTTGTTACCAATGGTGATGATGCGCGCACACACATCTCTCCATCCTACATCCAGGCAAGTAAGAGACATTATCACCATCCAAGAATCCAGGCACATATGCAGTTATCTGGGGTTGCGTTGGCAGGCAGATGTTCCAGGGCTCAGAACAATGGGTAATCCAAAAACCAAGTGCGTGGAGGGGGGAGGGAGGAGAGGTAGAGTCTAATAAAGGAAATTAGCTTACTTATGTAACAGTGGCCAAGGTCAGCATTTGTTTCATGTTTGGAGCTACTGAGTTTTTTCCTTTTATGCTAAATAATTTAATGAACCATCTGGAAGATGGTACAGCACTGTATGTGTGTGTGTAATTTTCTGTCTCCCCCCCACAACTTGCCTTTAATTTCAGGTAAGCAAAATCCCATGTTCCTGAAATGTTTATGTGTCATGAGCAAACTCCTTGAGTGCAAAATTAAAAAAAAATTCCTTCCAGTAGCACCTTAGAGACCAACTAAGTTTGTTCTTGGTATGAGCTTTCATGTGCATGCACACTTCTTCAGATGCACTGAAACAGAAGTCACCAGACCCTTATATATAGTGAGAGAGTGAGGAGGGGTATTACTCAGAAGGGTGGTGGGAATGGGTGATGGGTGTGGAAAACCTGTTGACAACTGTTAACGACTGCAATTAGTCCCAAAGGAAAAAGCAAGGGGTGAGATGGCTAAAGATAGCTTTGTCATGTATAATGAGATAAGAATCCAATGTCTTTGTTCAGACCAGGTCTCTCCATGGTTTTGAGTTTGGTAATGAGTTGCAATTCAGCAACTTCTCTTTCCAGTCTATTTCTGAAATTCCTTTGTATTAAGACAGCTACTTTGAGATCTTGTATAGAATGTCCTGGGAGATTGAAGTGTTCTCCTACTGGTTTCTCTGTCTTGTGATTCCTGATGTCAGATTTATGTCCATTTATCCTTTGGCGTAGGGTTTGGCCTGTTTGTCCTTGAGTGCATTTTGCTCCCCAGCCTTTCGTCCCCTCTCCTTTATCTCCAGGCTTCCTCAAGCTGGGCTGGGTAGGAAGGATGATCCACGCTACCATAAACTTTATAAAACAGAGGGACGCCTGCTGATTCCAAGGATGTGGGCTCTTAAATGCAACCTCTTAGAAGATAGTCCATCCAAGTGCATTCAAGGCATGTTTTTCAGTAAAGCAACACTGAAGCATCACATGCCGACTAAGAAAACGGAGCTATACCGTGTCTTCAGGATCACATTATCAACATGCAGAGGCATTCCAGTGGCTTCATAGCCTGTGTGGTTGAAAGAGTATCCTAAATCATGTCATGAGAAAATGGTCCCTTCATATAGATATATAGATTCATACACAGACGGCGGAATATCCAAATGCACATTCCCCGTCATTTCCCCCCAAAACACTAAAACACTTCTATACATTTATTAAATCAATAGAATAAAACATGAGCAATAGTAAAAGGAGCAGATAAAAGAATCGTGCAACAGATTGACATTTGCTGAAACTAACATCTGCTAAAATCCCTGGATGGGTAAACATGTTTTTGCCGAGCAGCTAAAAGATTGCAGTGCTGGCGCAAGATTTGCCCTCCTTCCAATCTTAGGAATGAATTCTTGGTCAGCACTTGAGCAAAACCAAAAATGTATCTCTGAGTGGGGGGAACAGTTCTGCCTGCTCTTTCCACTCTGCATCAGACACCAGCAGCTTTACTTCAACAGCTTTACTTCCCACCAATTTGTTGAGTTGTACGATGGTTGGGGAACCTCAGGCCCAGGGGCCCTTGGTCACACCTCTCAACGAACCTGCTTTGCACCCTCCCTGAGGATTTGTGCCCAGCTAGAGTGTGCTTTTGAACCCTGTTAATGCTCCTTGCTTGCCAAGAGAGAGAGAGCAGTGTGTGAGCGAACCAATATTTATTGTCCTAACCGCTTTTGCTCCTGGTCCCACACACCACTGACATGTGGCCCTCAGAAGATTGCCTAGCAGGGTATGTGGCCAGTAGGGGAAGAACGTTCTCCCAAGGGCTGCTTCCTACGTGGTGATTTGGCTCAGCTTATTCTTCATCCGTCGCTGCAGCTTTCCCAGTGTCTCTTCAGCCAAAGACCCAAACAGTTAAGCAGCAAAGAATGTGGGAACGGGTGCCGTCCATCACTTCCTCGTTTTCCCACCAAATTGTGCGGTGGGTCCCTGTCAGTCTGCCATTCCTTAAGGGATGACCAAGTTTTAACTTGCCCTAATTGATAACAAACGCTGAGAGCGCTCTTCTCCCTCTTTCCAGCTCTATCCGCACAAAGCGATGAACTACACAGCGGAAAATGTTTGGAAGTGGGCCCTGGAGAATCGCGAGACCTTCATCCGCTGGCTGAGACCCCATGGGGGGAAAAGTCTTTTGCTGAACAACGAGCTGAAGAAGGGACCGGCACTCTTCCTGTTTCTTCCTTTCGACCCCTTAGCAGAAACTCAACCCCTTGTAGATGAGGTGAGTGTAAGAAGGATCCTGCTGGATCAGTGTCCAAGCAGATAGCTATGGAAGACTTAAAATCAGGACCTGGGGGGCCACAGCACCCAGCATTCGGAGAACGTAGCCATCGTGGCTAGCAGCCATTCAGAGCCTTTTCTGTGAATTTGCTAGTTCTCTTTCAAATCGATGACCATCACTACCTCTTGTGGGAGCAAATTCCTTAATTTAATTGTGTGAAGAAGTGCTTTCTTTTTTTGTCAGTCTGCA
The DNA here is from genome assembly GCF_009819535.1 of Lacerta agilis. Lineage (NCBI taxonomy): Eukaryota > Metazoa > Chordata > Lepidosauria > Squamata > Lacertidae > Lacerta > Lacerta agilis. Next base: position 43,525,007 of record NC_046324.1, read on the forward strand.
AAGCTTTGAAGAGCTGCTTGGAAGTGCCCCCCCCACATGCTTATGATGGATAGAATACAGTGGGGAGGGGGCCTGCATTTAAGATGCACCTGTGTGGTGTGGTGGTGAAGGGCGGTAGTCTCGTAATCTGGTGAACTGGGTTCGTGTCTACATTAGTCCACATGCAGCTGCTGGGTGACCTTGGGCTAGTCACACTTCTCTGAAGTCTCTCAGCCCCACTCACCGCACAGAGTGTTTGTTGTGGGGGAGGAAGGGAAAGGAGAATGTTAGCCGCTTTGAGACTCCTTCGGGTAGTGATAAAGCGCAATATCAAATCCTCCTGTTTAAAAGGGTCAAGTGATGGGAGTGATGCTTAGCTCTTTATAGTGCCAATGTGCTACTGTGCATCAGAAGAAGCAAGACTGGGCTCGAGAGATGCCTCGCCTGGCTCGGCACAAGGCAGCCCTGAGTGTTCATGTGCAATGAAAGAGTCACTGGGGTATCGTTTGCTCATATGTAGGCAGGCTTGCTCAGCCAGAAAATGGGACTCGGTGCGAGCTTCAGGCCCCTAGTTCCAAGGAGCTCAGGTGGTGCTCTGAACCAGTCCTTGCTCTGATAGGTGATCTCTTTTTCTAAATGTAGCTGGAGGAAAAGTTGTGTCTTTCTCAGTGGGGCCAACCTGCAAAAGAAGGCATCGGTGTGTGTTTGCGGGGAGGGTATCCCTATGAAACAGGTGTAAGAGATTCCAGCAAAGCTTTATCTGGAGGCGAGAGACTGTTCTCATTTAGCAGGAGGAAACCAAAGAAAATAGACTTAGGGTATTGGTGACCCTCAACACAGACACAAGTTTTTCTTTGATTTACTGTGGTCGAAGGTAAGCCACTGCTTATCACCTTCAGGGGAATCGAGCCATTTTGGCCCACAGACATTTAATAACATTGGCTATCCCCAAAGCAAATTCCTTTGCGTTGCCCTCTTGCAGGGCAAAGGAAGAGCAATAAGCGTGTTGTTTTGGGAGGCAGGGATGGAAAGGTTAATGAGTTTGCAAAGAACTCACAACAGGTCAGCCTCGGAATAGGAACAATTCCTTGCTTCCATTTCCACCCTCTGCTCACTCCTGTGCTGCCTTAAGCGTTGCTGACGCTGAAGTTGGCTTAATTGGCTTTCTGATCTAAGGGAGAGGGGAATGAAGCTGTCAGGGCAGGTTAAAGATAATGGCCTGCCAATCTTCTAGAGGTCCTGATGCAGCCTCTGCATAAGCAGGGCAAAGTGAAGGCAGTTGTGTGTCCTTCTCTCTGTGTGTGTTTTTTAATTGAGGCAGCTTGAGCTCTTTGGAGGAAAGGTGAGGTGTAAGCAGAATAGTTATTAGCCAGCCTGCCCTCAGACACCTCCAGAAATCAATTCTGGCACATCAACAGCCTGGAACGAACAAGCAAAAGAACAGACTGCCTTCCTGGGTTGCTTGGATGCAGACGTAGCTCCCTCCAGGTGAGAAGCTATTGACAAGCCAAGCAGAAAATGTGCATCTTTGCCTGTCTGCCTCAGATGCACAGCAAGCTTACATAATTTCACAGGACTCGTGCGATCAAATCCATTATGATGATGTTTCGCCCTGTATCCCCAGGATGGTGACCCTCCAGACAGTCGTTGGCCTACATTTCCCATCATCCCTCAGCTTGGGCCAGGCTGACTGATGGGAGCAGGAGTCCCTCAGCTTCTGGGGGGTGGGGGGCAGCACAAGTTCCTCTTCCCTGCCACATGCAAGTGTGGGGAGTAACGTAAGCATATGCAAACTATTAAAAATAACCCACCTTAAAAAACAAAACCTGCCCTGGCCTCATCCTGTTCTTGAAAAGCCCAAGTGCTTCTCCTGACCAGAGATGACTCCAGCTGCCTTGCACAGCTTCCTTTCACTTTCAGGGGGCCTCTTATGTAATTTGTTTACAGTAAGGGTTGGTTTGTGATTTTCCTTCCCGCTTGGGGAGAGCTTTGCCTCCCAGGCGGCTGCATGGCAAGAAACTCTCCGTTCTAGCATCTCTGCCAGCACAGCTCAGAAGGTCCCGCACAGGCTGTCTTGGAATTGTTGCTGCGCCATCCCTCCTTGTTTCACAAGCACCGGCTTCATCTGGGCCAAACTAAATGCTGTAATAGACACCACCCCATATCTTCCTTTTGCTTTCTCGTTCTCAAACTGAGCAGCATGTGGCAACATTCTGCTTGCGCATGTTATACCAGCCCTTGGCTCGTAGCACAGCGGCAGCACCTCTTGCGTGGCATTGAGAGTGAGCAAAGAGACGGGCATCACATCGTCATTTGTTGGGGCTTGCATTTCACCCTCCTCCCAGGTAGTACCCTCTCAGGGTGGAAAGGGTGGTCTGATGTTCAGGTATACAGGGCAAAGACCCCATTGGGTATGCCTAAAGGAGTCTTTGCCTGTATTTTTAAAAATTTTTTTAACAAACCTTTAAAAACAAGCAGGACCGAACAGCTTTGAAACTGACAAGCTCAGAGAAATAAACAGAAATCACCATGCATTGTAACCTAAAGGTAGAGAGATTTTTGTGGTCTCTGTGTGACCATTCTTCAGCTCAGCCCTGGAATTCAATATTCCCTTCTTTCTTTACAAAACAACAACAACACACACAAACACTTAAATGGGGCAGGTGGCTAATTATTTTTGTTGTTGTTCAGTCGTTCAGTCGTGTCCGACTCTTCGTGACCCCATGGACCAGAGCACGCCAGGCACGCCTATCCTTCACTGCCTCTCGCAGTTTGGCCAAACTCATGTTAGTAGCTTCGAGAACACTGTGCAGCCATCTCATCCTCTGTCGTCCCCTTCTCCTTGTGCCCTCCATCTTTCCCAAAACCAGGGTCTTTTCTAGGGAGTCTTCTCTTCTCATGAGGTGGCCAAAGTACTGGAGCCTCGACTTTAGGATCTGTCCTTCCAGTGAGCACTCAGGGCTGATTTCTTTAAGGATGGATATGTTTGATCTTTTTGCAGTCCATGGGACTCTCAAGAGTCTCCTCCAGCACCATAATTCAAAAGCATCAATTCTTCGGCGATCAGCCTTCTTTATGGTCCAGCTCTCACTTCCGTACATTACTACTGGGTTCCAGTTCCTTCTCCAGGTGGATCACGTTTGGTCCAAACTCTCCACTATGACCTGTCCATAGCTTCCCTGAGTAATTCAAGCCCCTTCGCCACGACAAGGCAGTGATCCATGAAGGGGGCTAATTATTTAAGTAGCCCTAAAACTACTTTTGGAGCGGGCAAGACTGGAACTTTGCCTGTAATATACACATTAGCTCACTTGCCCGCGTCAGCTGATGCTATTTACTCTTCCCAAAGTGTGTCCTGCCTTCCGTTTCTGGGCTGATGTGGTGCTCGGAATTTGAAGCAGAGCAGCCTTTGAGCGAATAACTCTGCGTTGCTCAAAGTTGGTGGTTGTCAAATACTGAGATTCCTTAGAAGCTTCCCAAGGATTTGTAAATATTGATATTGAAGGCACAGCCATGGGGAGAATAATGGGGTGTTTTTTTGGTTGCGAAGCTCATAACATAAAGCTGCTGGGAGGTCTGAGTGTATCCTAGAACATGGCAACGCACAGGGTTTTTTCCAGGGACAAACTGAGAGGGAAAGGGCGATAACTTTGCCAATTGTCTTTGGTTTCCTCCCTCCTCCTGATATTATAACGGTGGCCTGGTAAAATGTCCATACGGCTTTCTTCTCACCTCCTAGATCTCGGAATTGGCTTTGGAATACAAGAGCTGCAACAGAAGCCATGCAGGGGAAGCGGATGCTGGGCATTTGCAAGGAGGCGCATCTTCAGTGGCTGGCATCCGCCTCCCTTTGGCCGAAGCCATCTCCATCGCCAAGTCCCCTTGCTGCAACACAGTGGTGCTTCCTCCCCAGTGGCACTCTATCACCCGGACCCACAACGTCTGCGAGCTGTGCATCAACCAGACAGTCGGGGTCAGGCCCAGCCGCCTGGGCGGCCTGCACTGCAACTTCTTGGAGATAGAAGCAGCCTTGGACTCGTTCTACCTCAAGGAGCGGACCTTTTTCCAAGTGATGTCCAAGACGGTTTCCTTGTGCAGCAACTTCCTCAGCTTTTACAGCCCTTTCAGCTACTACACCGCGTGCTGCAGGACAGTGAGCGGGACCCCGCTGGGCTTCGCCGGCTCCGAGGAAGTGGCTCTTGCTTCCCATGGGAAGAGATGGAAAGACGATCCCCAAAGCTCTATTCCTCACATTGAGGAAAGGAGTGATCTTATCCCAGAAAATGCCCTCTGCGACACTTACGTGACCGGCCTGAGTTGTAGGACTAACAAGACCTTGAACCTATACCTGCTGGATTCAAATCTCTTCTGGTTGTACGCGGAGAGGCTGGGAGCATCAAGGTCTACTCTGGTGAAGGAGTTTGCTGCCATTGTGGACCTCAAGGAAGAGACACACTATATCCTGGATCAGGACCAGGCCCTGCTGAAATCTAACCTAGGTAAAGTACAACCGCCTCATTAATTCAAAATTTGGGTGCAGATGTCACAGTTACTAAAAGCACAACCCAAGTTTGCAGGGAAATTAGACTACTGATTTAAAATGGTTTCTGGTTGGCCTCTCCTACTTCGTTTTTAACACCACTGCTCATCAAGATTTGATTCCAGGACGCTTTTAACAGTTTTTAAAAGGTATCAGATATACAAAACCACGAGTAAAAGATGAAATCAGCGATTCTTAGAAGTATGTTAAAAGTAAGACCTCTTTTTTTTTTCTTTTTTTTTTGGTCTAGCACAGAAAAGCAAGTACCGTATATTTCCATGTGTGAGTCAAGGTTTTTTTCTTTAAAAATTATGTTAAAAATTGGGGGTCGTCTTATACACAGATAGTGCAGAGTGTGGACGGGCGATTGGTTGCAGCTGCGATCAGGAGATTGTCAGCAGCTCTTGGGCATTTGATTGGTGGCCCCGGCAATGGCTGTTGTTGATTGGCTGCCCTTGCCGCAATTAGGCGAGCAGTTGGCGGCTTTCCCCCAACTGTTGGGAAACCCCCCCCCCAAAAAAAGCTCAACAAGTCTGGGCAATCTCCCCCCCCGAAAAAAGCTTTACAACTCTTGACAATCTCCCCCCATTTTCTTAATTTGCAGTCCCCCAAAACAGGGAGCGTCTTATACACAGAAAAATACGGTAATATTGGCACCTGACATCTAGTTCAACCCCCTGCAATGCAGGAATCTCCACATGTGGAGGTCCTCCCTTCCTGCTGGAGGATATTCTTTTCTTGCTCTTCCAACTTTTATTTGGCCGACATCACTGCCGAGGCTGTTCTGATTTCTCAGAACAGCCAGGCATGTGAAGCAGGCCCCATGAAGGCTGCCTTAATCGCCAAAGAGGCATACAGTCTGCCAAACCAGGGTTGGAAAGGGCAGCGGCAGGGATGGGAAACCTGTCCGTCCACCTGTCCCCCGTCCCCCACTTCTGGTGTTATAGAATCATAGAGTTGAAAGGGATCGTGAGGGTCCAGCAACATCTGGAGGCCAACAGGCTGTCCGTCCACCCTACTCTGAGTCTCACTTCCTGATGGGTGGACATACAAGGGAGGCCCTTCCTGGCGGTGGTGCTGAGGCTCTGGAACTCATTCCTTCAGGAGGGCCCACTTAGTTCTTTCCTCATTGGTGCAATGCACAGCAGTCACTGTCCATCTCTCTCGTGCTTTTATTTTGGCTCAGTGGTGGCCAATCTTGGCCCTCCAGCTGTTTTGCGACTACATTTCCCATCATCCCTGACCACTGGTCCTGTTAGCTAGGGATGATGGGAGTTGTAGTCCAAAAACACCTGGAGGGCCAAGTTTGGCCACCACTGTTTTGGCTGCTCTTCTTAACATTGCATGAAATGTTGCCTTTTGGAAAATCTGCTTCGTTGCAGCACTTCCTTTTATTGTACTAGATGCCTCGTAGGGATGGGGTGTGGGGCTCCCAACCGTGGACGGGAAGGCGGGATAGAAATCTATTCCTAAATTACAGCTTAACGTTGCCAACGGTATGCTTGACTTTTAGGAGCCCCTGCTGTTAACCGTGTGTCGTGCAATACATCCGTGGGCATGCTCAGACACGACAAGAGATTTCTCTGTCAGATGCAGTTCTGATAGCTCACCCTAGAGCAGGCATAGGCAAACTCCGGCCCTCCAGATGTTTGGTACTACAATTCCCATCATCCCTAGCTAACAGGACCAGTGGTAAGGGATGATGGGAATTGTAGTCCCAAACATCTGGAGGGCCGAAGTTTGCCTATGCCTGCCCTAGAGACTCGCACAAACTTAACGCTCCCACCCCCTTGAAACTGCTTGATAATAGTAGAAGACACACTATTGGTTTTTTTTTTGAGGCAGCAGCGGGATTTTGACAAAAAGAAGCCGAACCCAGCAAGTTGAGTAAGATAGTTAGCAGAATTCTAGCTTGATTTGAACAATCCATGCAAATGGATTCAGGAGGTGCTGTGCAGTGCTCAGTACCTTTCTAACCTCTTTAGATTTTACTATGCATTGGACATGTTTTGCACGACAACCTAAGGACTAGATACTTAGGTTTGTTGTTGTTAAACTGAGATTCTGAGGGTACTCACCCTAATGCCACATTCCATGCATGTGGAAACCCAAAATATAACACTACCCTAACAACAGTTGAGGGGGGTGTTTCTGTTTTTTGCTGCGACCTCCTGAAACAGCCCACAGACATAATCCTGCCAAGATGCTTCTCAGACCTAAAACATGCTTCCATGTTACGTTGTCAAGCCTAGAAGCTCAAAATAAACCTCCTGGCTCTTTAATTTTTTAGAAACCTTCATTCAGAACTACAGCGTTGTGTACAGTCCTTTAAAAAGGCACCTTGTTGGCGACAGGAGGCCCAGCCGCATTCGATCTCAACATGTCATTAGAGAAATTTTCACCGATACTTTCCATGAGGTCGCGTTGAGGAGCGAAAAGGTAAGGCTCTCTAGGCTCCAGTGGTCGGTTGCCTCTGCCTGCCTCCGTGGCTGATTCTTTGTTTTGCATCTGAATGGCATGGCCACGTCCTGGGGAATAACAGCCACACCTTGACGATGTCCTAAACACAATTGGAAAATGACTCCCATCTCATCTGATCTGGCATGGTGCAAAGAAAGGTTTACTAACACAGCTTAGCTGCCCCAGATCCCTGCTCTAGGTCCACAACAGAGGTAGTCTGAGAGGCCCTAAAACAGGGGTAGGCAACCTAAGGCCCGGGGGCTGGATGCGGCCCAGTTGCCTTCTCAATCTGGCCCGTGCACAGTCCAGGAATCTGTGTTTTTACATGAGTAGAATGTGTGCTTTTATTTAAAATGCATCTCTGGGTTATTTGTGGGGCATAGGAGTTGGTTCATATATTTTTCAAAATATAGTCTGGCTGGTCTGAGGGACGGTAGACCAGCCCACGGCTGAAAAGGGTTGCTGACCCCTGCCATAAAAGGTTATTTCCACACACACACCCATCCAACTTAACTTTTGTCTGCGAGTTGGAGTGGGGAGTTCCCTCCTGCATTTGTGTCCACACATGGAAAACCAGAAAGGGGCCCTTGTAAACATAGCTCAATGGTGTTAACAAAAATCTGGGGAGATGGGGTGCCACAGTGAAAGAAAACGGCAACATCTAATCTTCCATTCATCAAACTCAGGACATTTTGCTGGTCTACTATGCTCCTTGGTGCGGCTTCTGCATGTCTCTCAATCACATCTTCATCCAGCTCGCTCGGATCCTGCCTGCTGATAACTTCCTTGTGGCGAGGTGAGTTTTTCTCCCTTCTTTCCATTACATTAAGCCACTCTTGGGACTATGTATGCCAGCCTTCCCCAACCTGGCACCCTCCAGATGTTTAAGGCAGCAATTCCCATCAGCTCCAGCCTGGGGACGATGGGAGCTTTAGTCCAAAACATCTGGAGGGCACCAGGTTGGGAAAGGCTGGTGTGTGCTCTTAGTCAAAGTGTAACCCAGACTTTCCATGTCTTGATCAGCTGTCCAAGTTAGGGGATTGTGTTTTATTATGTGAGTCTTTAGTGGGTTTGTGGAGCCAGGCAGAGCCACAAAAGCCCCATCTGCTTTTGGGGGTTTACCAAGCCACTGCCTGTACAAAAAACCGAAACCTAAACTGCATAAAGTAACACATCCATGAGAAGAAATAGAATTCTACGGCTGTCCTCCTCCAACTTTTTACCTGGAAGCCAAACATAAAACACAAGACCCCAGTTAAGCTGAGTAACATCCCCAGTTTTTGATAAAGGGAAGAACTGAACAATTTTTACTGGGCACACGCAAGTGGAGGCAAGAGGCTTAAGCTCAAATGCTGAGACTGAACTAGAGGAAACTGCCCCAGAAATGATAGTTTGATGAGAAAAGCTGGTGCTTGGATTGATTCACACACAATACTAAGTCATGATGTGCTTAGACAGATGTGGCCTGTTTGAACATGCGAATGCAGCCCACCAGACTTACCATGGCTGGCTTGTTTTTGTCAGCAAACCTCGATTCATTGGCTTAGAAACTATGGCTTGTTGTAACTACGGATTGGCATTATGCCTGAACCCAGCCGCCTTGCTTAGCCTGGTTTCTTTGGTCACCCCGACCCAGAAGCTTCCTAAGTTACAGAGCCAAGAACAGTGGAAAACAAAGCAAGCTTTGGAGAAATGTGCCCAAGGCCTTGAACAAATCACTAAGTGGAAGATGGTGTGGTCAAGCAGGTGGTCTTGGTCGAAGAGTAGTTTCTGGTGCAAGAAGTCCAGGCTGCCTGGGAACCTTGAACTGTGTTTGGTCAGTTTCTGCCAGCCATTGTGAAGCTTGGCCTATTTCCTGTGCGGCCTGCACACATTTCCTTCCCTTCTACACAACCTGCCCTGTGAAATCACTCTGGTATTAAAAAGGTTGTTGGTAATTCACTCTTAGTTGGTTCAATTTTCTCCATGTGTGAGAGCCCTGGGAGTCTTCTGGAGTAGCTCTCAGGGCTTGACTCTCTCTCTCTCTCTCTCTCTCTCTCTCTCTCTCTCTCTCTCTCTGTGTGTGTGTGTGTGTGTGTGTGTGTGAGAGAGAGAGAGAGAGAGAGAGAGAGAGAGAGAGAGATGCATCTGCATGACTCAAGGACAATTGCTGGGCAGATTATACAGATGTATATTTTAAGCTCTGCCCTTTGAAGAAACTGCTCAACAGTTAATTAAATGCATGATCTGCAAACCCCCACCCCACCCAGCAAGTTTTGCTTGTTCACCCACCTTATTTCCAAGATAAATAACAAGGCCATCTCTCGCTTCTCTTATTTTATTCATTTATTTTTGCTTTCACAAACTTTCCACCTGCGCCCGGGCCTCCTCTCTTGCTTGCCCTTGAAGGAAGCATATTCCATCTTTTCGTAGCTTGAAGTTTAATCTCTTCCCGTAGTTTCCACAGTATCTTTAAGAATATCTTTCTGACTCTTCTGGTGGTGATGGTTGGCCGTGTGTACCATATTTGTTATTTTAGACTAGCAATTGCCATGAGAGATGAATCCATATTTTGTTTGTTGATTTATTAACTGCTTATAGAAAACCCATAATTAAACAAGAAACAACAAAAATGAGAAACTTTAGTGTCACCATAGTGCAGTGTAGTATTACACCCTATTCTGGCAATGAAGTTGCAGGAATGCCCTCCAGAAAGTTGTGACCGGGGTGGGGGTGGGGTGTTCCCCACCCCTTGAGTTGTGTAACAGATGAGCAGGTACCAAGTTTGAACAAAAATATCCATCAGAGCCACTCCCCTGGCTTCCCTGCATTCTTGAGTAAGCTTATCATCAAGTGCTAATTGCCAGACTGTCTCATACCAAGTTTTAACAGAAAAATTGCCCACTTCCTTCCAATTTCCAGTCTGACCACTACTAAGCATATCATTACTAATGGTTTGCAGTATCTGGGGAATACTGTCTCCTGAGAAAAGGTGGAGAGGAACGTCAGGCGGAATCGTTTGTCGAATTAGCTAAGTATAGAAAAAAAACCCCGCAGAGCCAAGAGTCTTAGACTTCCAAACACACCCACCGCCGATAAAACCCATGTGTCTCATACCCCCTCCAGTGAAGTGGGGACAGGTTAGAGTTAATGTAAATGAGTTTGCCTGGTGTCCAGTGCCAGGGGTAGCTCAGTTTGAGCATAGCCTCTTTATTGAGTGCTGAGGTAGCTGGCAGATAAACTCTAGACCACATGCCAGAATATTTTGGAATTGGGCGGCCCAGATCGGATTCCCATGCCAGCAGCCACCCCCATACTTAGTATTCAGCAAAAGTGTATGCACCTTAGAGACCATCACCTTAAGGCACTTAGCAGCTGGCCTAAGATCTTCAAAGGCTTCTCAGGGTGCATGGAACACAGTTTATCCTTAATAACCATTTGGCAAGTGAGTAAATTTGGAACCCATTAACACGGAGATGCCTTAGGGCATCTTGAAGTTTGCCAATAGAGAGGGGCTTCCCCTGTCAAAACGAAAGGTCACGTACCATGGCCAGACTTCTCTGTTTCCAAAAATAGAATCAATGACAGGGGGGTTCCGGTGAGCCCCGAAGCCCCCGGCTCATAGGAAGCGGCACCTGCTGCATCTCTGTACGAGTCACTGCTCTGAGAGCACCTCCTTCTAGTCTTCGCCTTCTCTGCACTGCAGAAATACTTGCAATTGGATGACCTTGCAGGAGCCAAACCATTAAAATGGTAATGCAGGAAGACAATGTGATAAACATGATGCTCATGCTTAAGTATGCGCTCGGCCACTGAGTTTATGGTCCTCTATAATCAGTGTGTTTGTATTTGTTTTGCTCTCATTACAGGATTGATGTTTCTCAGAACGACCTTCCCTGGGAATTCATGACCGACCGCCTACCCACCATTCTGTTTTTCCCTCATGATCGGTAACTCCCATTTTCTGGTTCTTTCTTCTGTGTTTGGAGGTTAAAATGGATTATCCATATTGACAATTGCCTTAAAGCAGGGAGATACTCTTCTCTCCTCTCCTCTCTCCACCCTGACCAGTGGCTTGCCAGTGGAGGCTGCCTAGGGGTTGCCATTGCCTGCCGCCTTCCTCTTCCTCCTTGGAGTTCCCCTTGTAGAACTCAGCAGGGAGGTAGCTAAGCGGACGAGAATTAGTTGACTCTGCCTTTCATTGTCTCCACCTTCCGCCCAGCGGGCACCAGCCACCATTGGCCTGAACTGATCACTTGCAAAGGGCTTTCAAAAATTATGCCTGCATGCAGCCCATGGGGCACAGATTGCACCCCCCGCCCCCCAAACCACCCCGGCTGTAAAAAGAATAGAGCGGTCAAGGCTTCCCTTGGCTTTCCACAGGCACGCTGTGTTAATTTTCCATTGAGGGAGGCGGGCCTGGTGCCAATTCTCAGCAGATCCTGCTCAGAAGTTCTCGCTCAATGGAAAAACAAAACACCAAGCTCGCTCCATGTAGGCCTCTACCAGAAAGCAATCATTTGCAAAGGCTGGGCTTAAATTCCTGCGATACATAACCTGAAATGGGCAACGAACCAGTCTAATCGAGGCGGCTCCATTTCCATCACCGCCACTTTCCTCCTGGTGCTCAGCCACGAAGATTTCAGAAAGCTCCATTGACCTTATTCCAGACAGCCTTATCACCCCCACCACCACCCCTTGCAAAGTAGGTCAGTATTATCTCCTCTTCTCTCTGCCCAGGGGGTGGAGCAGAGTCAGAGACTCAGCAGCTTCCTGAGGGTACCTCATCGTAACAGAGGGGAGGTCTGAAGCAGGGACCTTTTAGCTGCTATTTTTATTTCCCCCGGAGAAATTCTGAGCAAAGGCGCTCCGTTTCAGCGGCAGGATCAAAAACCCGCTGCTATCCTCTTGTTCCGTGTGCAAAAATAGGCATGCTGCTTGTGTGCCCTTCCCTGCTCTGTAATCTGGAGTGCTCGAGGGGGGGGGGGCAGGGAATGCTGACTCTAGTTCAATGACAAGTTAATTAATCTATTTTTTTTTTGCTTTTATTGCCTTGGAAGAGAAAGAATGTAGTTAGCCACAGGTCCCCTTGTCTGTGCCTGCGGTTGTTTTGGATTCCCCCACCCCCAAAATCTTAGTGGTAGTTCGTGTTTGGACAAACTATATAGCTCCCGTTGTCTCAAAAAAGCAAACAACATTTTACAGGATTCATCTCATCCTGGATATAGTCTGTTTGCACGGTTGCCTTCGGGCAAGAGATACAGAACAATTAAATCAAGAACGCATAGACTAAAAAACAGTTTTTATCCAAGAGCTATAACTATTTTAAATGCTGTAACCAAATGATCTCTTTGGGGAGTCATGATGGATGGTATGTATGTGTACGTGTGGTTGTAAATGTATAAATGCATGTATGTGGCTGTAAATGTGGGATGGCATTCAATTTCGTTGTACTACGTACAATGACAATACATTATCTATCTAGCTGACAATGTCATTTGCTATTGCTCATATGCAGCCCAAGAGGTCCGTTCTGTGTTGTCTGTAGTAATGGAGTCCGTGTGCGCTTCTGCAAACCTAGCATTGTGCAGATTAGGAACATTTTATTTCATTTCATTTGCACAGGGAAGTTTGATGTTGCCAGAGGGATATATAATGTATATGTGCGATTCAACAGATGTGCAGCTTGGACTGTGCTTGTCCAAAGTTCACACAGCTGCTTTCATGAGCGTGTTTTATGTTCTTGCCCCTGGATTGTTTTTCCTGTCTCTTCCCGCTCTGGTTGCAGAGTCAGGGGAAGTTCAATCCTGTAGGAAAAACAAAGCTCACAGTTGGTGACCCATAAAGTTGCAACTGGGACGTCTTCAAGCAAGGGCAAAAGCCGCTGGCTGGGCTTGTCAGGGCCAAGATCCTCAGCTTGCCAGCCTCTCACTGCATGGGGGCAGGGCAGGGCAAATCAAGAGGGGAGCAGCAGCCTGCAGCAGCTTTTTTGCAAGCAAGATTTCACAAGCCAGCCTGCTGCTGCTGCTGAGCACAGCCAGTATTTCTTGCCCTTCTTGCTTCTGGGATGGAAACTGCCTGGGCAGATGCTGCAAGCAATTCGATTAAGTTTAGTATCTATCACCGAGTTCTAAAGGAAATACTGTACCGGTTTATTGCACTGCCAAGCTGGTCCCCCTTTGGACTACAGTTCCCCTCAGCTCCAGCCAGCACAGCTGATGGGATCTGTAGTCCAGAACACCCAGAGGAACCAGCTTGGCATGATTGCACAAGAGACGGTGCGTCAGGTTGCCTGCTATGTGAAACACCGCAAAGCAATCAAGCAGGGGCTTCTCAGCACATCTGAAACACGGGTCTGTGGATAAGTGAGACATTTAGAAAAATGTTTTTGTGTATGTGGACTTCTTGGTAAGGCGATGCCAGCTGTTTTCCAGAGGCTCCAGTTGTGGCATGTTTGAGCCACACAGCCTTTATCTCCCTCCTGGATCCCAGTGCTTAGAAACATGCACTAGGAACGCCTCTTCCAAAATCGTATCCTAGGATGCTGCTTCCATAGCAGGGCAGGCGGTTTCTCCATCCAACACATTCCTGCCTTATTGGAAGCACTGTGAGCTTCTTACATTGTTTTATATAGTTGCAGTCCCTCCAGCAACTTTGCTGTTAGTGTTACACCCTCCTCCCCGGTATGTGGATATCTCGGAGACTTGTAACTTACATCTCTTAGCCACCTCTGAACTGAAAAGGCCCCTCCTCACTGGAAGAACCATTTCGAGGGCAAAGGGTAGGATCTGCTTGTCGTCTGTTTTTGAAGCAACCCTCGTTTTGCAACCTCTCCCTTTGGGAGGTGGACTGTTGCCATCAATTCCTCCCCCACCCCCCACCCCAAAGCCAACCACAGCAACACACAGAGCCTAATTTTTCCCAGAGCCTAATTTTTAAACTGGAAATGCCACAGGTGGAACCTGGTGTTCAAACCACGTGCCCCTTTCCTCGTAGCACATCTCACCCATTTCTCTTTCTTTAAACTTTTCCCAGGAAGGAGCAGAGTGTGAAGTTCCCCGCAGAATTCCCGGTCACCCTTCCCAACCTCCTCAAATTCATCCTCTGCCACTCCAGCCAGCCGTCCCCCGCATCCGGCCCGGAGCCCTGCCTCAAAGGTTGCCTCGGGCGGGAGGCGATGCTGCAGCAAGGCCACATCTCCCACTTGCAGAGGGAGGTGGAGAAGCTGAGAGCAGAGATCCAGGCCCTCCACCAGGCGCAGGCTCAGCTCCAAGGCCAGCTCTCCGAAGCCAGGAGGGAGGGGCAGAGGCTCCAGCAGGAGACACGCATCCTGAGGAAGCAGCACGGGGCCCTGCAGAGCCAGCGGGAACATTTGCAGGGGCTTTACGAGCAGAAGACCCGGGAGCTGGGAGACATGGCCGAGAAGCTGCAAGAGCTGGCCGACGCCTCCGAAAACCTCCTCACCGAGAACACGCTACTCAAAGTGCTGGTGGCGTCAGTGGAGAGAGAACTGGGGGCAAAAACCGAGCCAGAGTTCAGCCTTCCCAAGGAGGAAGAGGAGGAGGAGGAAGCTGGCTTGGCTGCTGAACCAGCTACGGACACTTTCCACGAAGCAGAGCAGGACGGCAACACGATCGAGGGCAGAATCGCTCCCGAGCACAGCAAAGAAAACCGGACAGAATAGCTTTTGTAAAGCAAGACACACACACAGAGGGAACCCCACGCAAATCAAGTTTAGTCTCAACCGAGAACATCTTTATGGAAACTTTATTGAAATTTCATTGTAAAGACTTTTTTTTGGGGGGGGGGGCCTGGACTAGAAAATAAAAATCAAAGAGTATTTTTATAACGAGTCACTGAACCAGATAAGACGAAGCCTGCGATGTTGACAACCGTCTGGGGACTGACTCTTTGCACTTTACAATTGCACTAATTTGATAGCTTTTGTATCGATTTAACCTAAATTAAAACGATTTGGTTGGAGGATGGCAGTGTAAAAGCTCCTCTTCTTCTCCCTGCTGTCCTTAGTTACAAGCCAGAACCACTTTTGGCTGCATCAGGTCTACCTCCACAGTTCAAATTAATTTTGATTTATGCTTCCTGGGTAATTTCCAAATTGGTCGCCTTCGCTACTTTCGTCTGTAGAATCGACGGGATTAAAAAAAGCGCATGCAATTCCCCCATCCCCTGCAAATTCAACTTTACAAAGGGGGGGGGCATCCCTCAGTCCCTTTTCTGAGCTTTTGGATTTGATAATTTTACTGACGTTTAAAACAAAAACACAATTGCCCTTAATACACAGCCCATTGAGATCATGAAAAATAAAAGGCAGAAAAGAAAACTAGCTCAACCTCCTCCTCGAAACTTGTTTTCTAGTTTGGAGATGTTAGCAGCTTCCATATCATTTGGGGAGGAGGGTTCTTACAACTTGTGCTGCTCTAAATTTCCTGTTGCTTGACTCACAGACAGACTCGATATAAAAGCAGTGGTTTTCTAGGCAGCCCTGGGTTTTGGGAACCGAGTCTGCAAAGCTCCAAGCATGCATATGATCCCAAAGTTGATGGAGTCTTCTTTCTCCCTGCTTACGAGGACCTGTGCATATATGTTAATGCTGCCTCTGCAGAAGGCCCTAAGTCACATTTGCAGCCTCAAGGAGTGGTGAAAGCAACAGCCTTATACAGTCGTACCTTGGAAGTCAAACGGAATCTGTTCCGAAAGTTCGTTCAACTTCCAAAGCGTTCAAAAACCAAAGCGCTGCTTATGATTAGCTGGAGGAAGCTCCTGCAGCCAATCGGAAACCCCGTCAGACGTTCTGCTTCCAAAAATAGTTCACAAACAGGAAGTGTCACTTCCGGGTTTGCGATGTTTGGGAGCCAAAACGTTTGGGGACTAACCTGTTTGACTTCCAAGGTATGACTATAGCTTTAAAGGGGGAACAAGACAAAATCATGGAGAGAAGGCAGTGACTATTAGTCATGGCTGCTCAATGGCACCAGCAGTGACCAGTTGTTGGGGAGCAACGAGGGGAAAGGGGTGTCTGCGCTCTGCTTGTGAGATTTCCTGCAGTCACCCGGTGGGGTCATTCTTGGGGACAGGAAGCTGGATTAAATGGACCTTTAGCGCCTTGAAACAGGGCTGTCCTTGCACTTTCTTTGGTATTTTTCTATATTTGGGGGTATTAACTTCCTCCAGCTGTTCTCAAAAACGTTAAAGTAAAAGTACGAATTAAAAGAGGCAACAAAACAGATGAGATGCCACCAGCAGGGACCAAAAGCCAGCTTAAAACCATCAGCCCAGGACAAACACATACCTAAAGCATCTGGGCAAATAATTCTGAGAAGTTCTTGGTACAGGATTGAAGAGGGTGCAGGGCCAGACGGCCCTGCCTGGGAAGCCAGTGGTGGCGCAGTGGTTAGAGTGTTGGACTGCGACCTGGGAGACCGTTCGAATCCCCACTCGGCCATGAAGCTCGCTGGGCGAAACCTTGGGCCACTTCCTCTCAGCCTAACCTACCACACAGGGTTGTTGTGGGGAATTAAATGAGGAGCAGAAGAGCTATAGAGGACCACCCCGAGCTCCTTGGAGAAAAAGGGATATAAATGCAACAGATAAGAACTAAAACAGATATGCCCAGCCATGCCTCAAGTTGATAGAGGCACCTGCATTTTAGGGCCTCTGCTGCCCATTTCAATGGGTGTGACTGCTCCATGGCTCCAAGATGACTTAGGAAAAAGAGACACAGTTGAAGGCATCTTCCAGCAGCCCTTCCCATGTTCTACTGGTCTATCTAGCTCAACTTCCCAAGGCCTCGGGTGGAGAATGTCCAAACTCCCTTACGCAAGGTCCTCCTTCATTAAAAGCAGAGGTGTGTGAATCAGGAACTCTCCCTGCCAGGCTTCCCACAGACCCACCAGCGACCTGCACCAGGTCTGCATTCAATAGTCAAAACTGAATTTCTGTTGCATTTTTTAATTTCTCGCGTTGTATTTTATTGCGCCGCGGTTTTAATTCAATTGTAATGCGATAAAATGCGGTGCAAGAAATAAAAGCACTAATACAATTAGGAAAACATCTAGTGCAGTGCAGTGCAATTGCTGCAACAGGCAAGGAAATCATTAAGTGGTCCACCAAAACCAGCAGTTTTCAAGTGGTCCGGAGTGTGTGTGTGTAGTTTTGGAAACCCTGTACTAGTGAGCACAAAATGTCACCAGAGCTGGGTCCTGCCTTGTTACTCTTCTACATAGAATTGTGGCGTTTGAAGGGACCCCAAGGGTCATCCAGTCCAACCCCCCCCCTGCAATGCAGGAATCTTTTGCCCAACGTGGGGCTCGAACCCACGACCCAGATATTAAGAGTCTCATGCTCTACCACCTTTGCAGCGTCAGCTGAGCAGCGCTCGCTTCCACTAATCCGACAGCGTGGCATCATCTGTGCATTAGATTCACAGAATACACACCTGTTGAGCAATTGCCGATCTGGGCAGGGAGGACGAGGGAGAGCCGCGTTCAAGAACAGCGCCCCGATTCTACACATTTGCTCAAACGTTCCGAAAGGCAGCTGGCACATTTAGCAGAAACCGGGAGGGGATCTGGCAATGGAAGCACTAGAGAGGTTAAGAACAAGAGCCTGCTGGATCAGGCCAATGGCCTGAATACGTCCAGCATCCTGTTCTCACAGTGGCCAAGCAAATGCCCGCAAGGAGGATCCGAGCGCAAGAGCACTCTTTTCTCCTGTGGTTCCCAGTAGCTGGTATTCTGAAGTGTTACTAATCTCTCGGTTAGCTTGTCCCAGGCGAGAAGCAGCTTGGAGAGCCCTATGATTGAGGGAATAGTGCAGGCCTGTTGAAAATGTGACTGCTCGAGCCACTTTTGAGCACGCCCTGGGCTGCCCAATCACCTGTTGCCTAAAATCAGAGCTGCTGGTCCAGAAAGGGCCGCCCTCCCCCCCCTTGCTTGCCTGTTCCCCTTCTCCCCAACATGCCTGCGGCAGCCCTTTCCTACTGCTAAGCAACGCAGCTGACACGGCACATGGCACACGGCACCAAATTCTAGAAGGGGAACAAAAGCAGGTGGAGCCAACTGGACCAAAGGGACAGAGGACTATGTAACTCAGATGGCAGCCTGGGAGATCCCGGAAGGGCTGACAAGAGTGGAGAGCCGTTGCCAGTCTCTCTGTAGACCAGAAACCAGAAGCCCCGTGGGGAAAAGGGTGGCACTATTAGCTGGAAGCGTGATTATTTGGGTGCAGCAGCAGGCAATAGACCCTATTTGTAGTGAACACTGCAACAGGCCTTTGCAGTTTGCATCCCTTCTGCAGCCTGCTCCAGCCTTGCGTTTTCCTCCCTGGTGAGCGACAAGTCACCTTCGTTTCCAAGGAAGGTAGTGGGGGGTTAACAAGAGGCCTGCAAATCTCCCTCTGCTATCAAGTGTGGGATGCCAGCTGCCACTCCTCTCTGGGACCTGCCTTCTGCCGTTTCCCAGCACGTAAACAGAGCTGCAAATCGGCCCCAGGTCCGTTTTAGAGGACGGCGGGGAAGAGCTCTGTGCTGGGGTTCTCGAAAACAGCTCCTCCTAACCCCGTGGGGCAGCGGCCTTTGTCTGCCACCTTGGGCGTTGTGCAATATCGCTCGCCCTCCTCAGCTTCCAAGAGAGGGGAACAGCAGCACCCTGGCAAGAGCAAGGTTAATGGGCCATGCCCCTCTCTGTTCCTCTTTCAGCCCGGCTAGGCGATTCGAGTTACAGCAAAATGGCTTGGGGGGGGAAGTTTCCGAAAAGTAGGGGGTGAGCCGATTTTGCAGAGAGCCTCATTGGTGGCGAGGGGGCTGTCCCAGAAAAATAAATGAATCAGTTCGATTTTTTTCTGTGCAAATCAGTCTAAATTTACACACGAAGTCATTTGCATTTTGCAAATTCAGAGACGTTTCTGGAGCCCTCAAACAAGGGTAGGCAACATGGTGCCCATAATATGTTGCTAGACTCCAGCTCCCTTCGTCCCAGCCGACCAAGCGTGGGGGCTAGGGACGGTTGGAGCCAAAGTCCAAAACTTCTCGAGGGAACCACTTTGCTTATATTAGAGAGCATTCTAATATAGTGACTTTTATTTCACTGCTGTTTAGCAAACAAAGCTAACTAAGCACTTCGGAAGTGCCACCCTTGCCTGATGTTGTATTTGCAGTTGGCACCCATTTTTTAAAGTACTACTTAATGAGCTTCTGAAGAATAATAGCGGATAGTTTACAGGGAAATGTTCCGCCTCGCTCCCGTCTTGCTTGAAAAAATAAAATAAGGGGGGAGAAAGAGACTCTTCTACCACGAAACACAACTGGGGTATTATGGAAACTGGCAAAGATGAAAGAAACATGAACAAAGGAAGGAGTTCCCATTCCTCTGGTCTGTCAAGTTATTTACAGGAGCCCTGTCATTTTAAGAAAGCAAATGGCATTTTATTTACAAAATACACAGATCCCGAGATCTATACAGCTGAGCGAAAAGTCATGTGGATCTTGATAAAACGAGAGGTCGTCTACAAGTGCCCTGGCACCCAGGAGCGCATGTAAACCATCAGTGCACCAGGAGATAAATTAGGGACTAGTTACATGAGCACAGGTTTTAAAAGTGGGAGCCTCAGCTGGGGGGGGGGAGATATCTTTACTCACATGCTTACTACCAAAGTAGGCCTGCTCGGCCATCAACCGCCAAGTCCACCAGCAGCCTTCCAACTATGTACACATTTTGGGGAGGGGGGGGGAGAGGAGAAAACACAGCTGTCATTAGCTGCTTGCTTTGGACTTGGCAGCTTCCTCACAGCCGCAGAGCACTCGACATCACTACGATTGGTCACAGCGTCACCAAAAAGCACATTTCTTTCCTTGCGCCTTTTTGCATCGGCCCCCTACTTAAAAATACATTTTTTAAAAAATAAAATCAACCTGCATTCCAGGAGTTTTTTGAGCAGCCCCCAAGTCCAGAGAAAATCCGCTTCCCACTTCCAACAAGCGCTAGGACTGGGAAGGGTTGCTCGCCAATGAACAAGCGGGCGATTCCAAGGACGGCCTCTTCGACCCTGGAGGTCCCGCTCTAGTAACTAAAGGAGACACCTTATTCCTATCACACCTACCTGAAAAGGCCTTGAGGGAAATAACTGAGCAAGAGATCCTGGCCTGCCAAGGAGAACAACACTTCCTTGTTTGCACTGGGAAACATGGAATCTAGCAAGATCCCACCAGGAGCCATGAAGGAGAGGGAGAAGCAGAAGCAGCTTCCGATCAAGGAAGACTGTTGGGAGCCGAGGGCGGGGCGGGGCGGGGCGGGACGCAGGCTTGGAAAGGAAAACTTGGGCATTAATGGGTTGTTGATTTTCTAGCATATAGATATTATTATTTTTTAAATGAAGGAAATTGAAGCATTAAAAAAGAAAACCCTAAAAACACAGCTGCAACACCCCCCCTCCCCCAAAAACGAAGCAAGTGAAAAAGAACCCTCTCCCCACCCCCCCACCCCGCCCAGTTTGGCTTTGGAGAAATCCCATCGGCGGCCATGCGTCTTCCCGAAATCCAGGAGTGGTGCTCTCCCCCCCCGGGCAAAAGCGCATACGTCCCATTCCGTGCGGAGGCTGCCTATGTACACGCCCAGTTCACAGTTGAAGTTCACATTATGTCAGTAGCTCCGTTCCGAAGAGGCTCAGTGGAATAATTCAAGTAACAGGCCGGGCACTTGCCGTCCCCCTTTCCCGACGCACCCCCGTGTCCCCCCAACTGTCCATTGCCGGCAATGGACCTTGTGCCAAAAACAGGAGGCGGTGCGGCAGGGGCCGGAGTGGAAATCGTCCCCAGCGCAGACACAGCCACGGGACAAACCTCTCGTTCCGGGGGCAAGGTTTGCTTCACAGTACCGGTTCCCAGGCCCGGCCACACGGACCCCCCTCTTTCCCCCAGACAGCCAGTTAGCTGTGAGCCTCGGTGCCGTTCGGGGTCAGCTTGGCTTTCCTCTCCATGCCCGGCCCGCGGGCAGAGTACTGCACCAGGAGGAATGGCTCTTTGGTCTCTCCCTCGCCAACTATGCTCTCCTCGTCCTCCGACTGGCTGATCCTCTGCAGCCGCAGGTAACACCAGCAGCCCAGGATCAGGGCGCCCAGAGCAGCAATAGCGATCAGGATGACGATGACCGTCACCACCCCGGTGGTTGGGCTGTGGTCCATGATCGACATGGCCGACTCCTGATGAAGACCGTTTTATCCGTTTGGAGCCTAGTCAGTCGAAAGAGGCGTTCAGCTGCTCCTTAGCTCCTGGAATATAAGGAGAACAGATTTCAATTCTTGTTTTCCGATTGATTGATTGATTGACTACTTACTTGCTACACATAAGAGGGTCCCAAGTAATGTTAGAAACTCAAGATCTATAAGCTAGGTGCCAATTAAGTTGGAGATGTTAAAACACACTATAACTGGGGTCCTGGGCCCGGGAGGCCTTGGGCTAAAGGCTGCAGCTCGGTGATAAGCACTGCTGCTTTTCTGGCAAAAGGTGACAGTTATAATTCCCGTTATCTCCTGGCAGGGCTGGGAAGGAGCTATTTGGAGCCTAGCATTTGGCGGACTAGTTTCTACCACTGCGTTCAACCCCCGGCAATGCAGGACTCTATTGCGCAGTGTGAGGCTTGAACCCACGACCCTAAGAGTCTCGTGCTTCATTGGCTGATGTTTTGGAATCCAACCCCCATCAGCCCCCAACAGAACGGCCTATCATGAGGGATGATGGGAGTTGTCGTCCAATGTAAAAGGTAAAAGGTAAAGGACCCCTGGGCGGCTAAGTCCAGTCAAAGCCGACTATGGGGTTGCAGCGCTCATCTCGCTTTCAGGCCGAGGGAGCCGACATTTGTCCACAGACAGCTTTCCGGGTCATGTGGCCAGCATGACTAAACCGCAACTGGCGACGAGTACCAGAGCGCACAGGAACGGCGTTTACCTTCCCGCCGCAGCGGTACCTATTTATCTACTTGCACCGGCGTGCTTTCAAACTGCAAGGTTGGCAGGAGCTGGGACAGAGCAACGGGAGCTCACCCCGCCGCGGGGATTTGAACCGTGGAACCTTCCGATCAGCAAGCTCAGGAGGTTTAGACCACAGCGCCACCCGCGTCCCTGTCGTCCAACGTACCCTCTTCCCCAGGCAAGCCAGAGGCATCATCACAGCTGAGGGACAAATTCCAGCCAGGCACAAACGCTAAAGCATGCAAAGCAGGGAGGATGAGGGTGTGTGGCCTGGGGAAGGGGGTGTGGCCAAGAAAGGGTGTAGCCTGGGAAGAGAGTGCTGTCATCTGAGCAGAGGGCCTTGGGGCAGGGCCTGAATTTGGTCCATCACTGCCCCACGACCGGGGGGGGGGGGAGCCATCCAACCTAAAAGTCTCTACAAGGAGATGTGGAGCTAAGATGCTGCCCATTCAATTGCTAAGGTGCAGTTGCGTCCCGAGGGCCTTATCCTGACTCAACCGCAATATTCGCCCGTCAGCTCGCCACCCAGCCCCGTTCCTGCTGGTCTTTGTCAGCCGTTCCAAGATCTCGGGTTTGCTTTTTATAGCTATCCCAAGCAATTACCAGAGGATGCTTGAAATCTCGCCAGCATCCCCCACGCTCTCCGAGCATCGGGTGTCAAAGCTGTGGGGTGCAGATGCTCAAGGCGTCCGGGGAGACCAGCAAGTTTCCGGAGGCATAAACCAAACTCCAGGCATGCACTTGCTTGTGTCCGAAGTGCCCTGCCTCTCTTACAGCTGGGGTGGGGAACACCTTTTTCAGCCTGAGGGCCACATTCCACCTGGGCAGCCTCCCGAGGGCCACATACCAGGTTCTTGTGAAAATTCACCAGCGTCTGAGTGTGAATTTCTTACGCATGCATTCCTGCATTTTATTTTCACTACTATGTAATTATTATTATTTTTAAAAAAGCAACGTTACTGTGGCATACACACTTGGCATTGCAAAACTCTGAGAAGAACAAATCTGGCAGGAAGGCGGGTGTTTTGGCTTCCGTACCGTTTCAGAAAATTCAAGTTACAAAATTAAGCATGAAATTGAGAAAGCGAGCAAGAGGAAACTGGATGGATTCAGGACGGATAAAGTTAAGTTCTTCTTCACACAGCACATAGTTCAGCTATGCAATTCACTCCCTTGGGGAAGGGCCACCAACCTAAAATCATAGAATTGTAGCGCTGGAAGGGACCACAAGGGTCATCAAGTCCAACCCCCTGCAATAATTTTAAATGACTTTAAAAGAGGGTTAAAGAAAATCATGGAGAGAAGGCCATAATCCATTTTGTCTTTGCTCCACAGGCAGCAATGCATTTGAGTATCAGCTGGTCTCCCCAGAGGAAGCTGGTTGGCCACTGTGAGAACAGGATGCGGGTCACTGGACCAGCAAGTCTATGACCTCATTAATTAGGGAGAGGCACATTAAATGCAAACCGAGCCCAAATCCTTCCTCATCCTCATTGCATGCTCTAGTTATCTCCCGCTTGGACTACTGCAATGCGCTCTACATGGGGCTACCTTTGAAGGTGACCTAGAAACTGTAATTAATCCAGAATGCGGCAGCTAGACTGGTGACTGGGAGTGACCGCCGGGACCACATAACACCGGTCCTGAGAGATCTACATTGGCTCCCAGTACGTTTCCGAGCACAATTAGAAGTGTTGGTGCTGACCTTTAAAGCCCTAAGCGGCCTCGGCCCAGTATACCTGAAGGATCGTCTACATCCCCATCGTTCAGCCCGAACACTGAGGTCCACGTCCGAGGGCCTTCTGGCGGTTCCCTAGCTGCGAGAAGCCAAGTTACAGGGAACCAGACTGAGGGCCTTCTCGGTAGTGGTGCCCGCCCTGTGGAACGCATCAGATGTCAAGGAAATAAGCAGCTATCCTATTTTAAAGAAATCTGAAGACAGCCCTGTTTAGGGAAGTTTTTAATTTTAATGCTGTATTGTTTTTAACACTTGATTGGGAGCCACCCAGAGTGGCTGGGGAAACTCAGCCAGATGGGCAGGGTACAAATTTATTATTGTTGTTGTTGTTGTTGTTGTTGTTATTATCCTGACTCACAGGACTCTGGAGGTTCTCTTTCTCGCACCACAGCCAGGGAGAAAGAGAGCAGTAGTTATCTTCTGCTTCAAAATCACAAAACCCTCAAAGCTCACGCAACGGGTCTGGCGTCTCCACAAGTGCCCGGTGGTGAGAAGGCGCCGCCGGTTGGCAGCATCCATGCCAACAAAGGGAAGGGAGCCCTTGGAAACATCACCTTGCTCTTGCCATACGAGGAGAGATGGTACTCGTCTGGCCTGCAGAGTGCAACGGGAGCTCACCCCGTCGCAGGGATTCGAACCGCCGACCTTCTGATCAGCAAGCCCTTGAGGGTGCAGAGGCTGCTGAATGAGGCCCAAAGCGCCCCACTCCATCACCGTCTTCTCGCAGCGGCCAGCCAGATGCCCGCAGGAAGCCAGAAATCAGGAACGGCGGGCAACGGCGCTCTCCCCATTTACAGTTCCCAGCCACTGCTGTGCAGACACGTAACTTTAAAATGTGCTTCCAGTGTTTGCGGCTGTAATTCTGCCCTGAAAAGCAGCATCAAAGTATTTTAAGCCACTGACATCTCAGCTTCACTTTAAAGGATAAAGGGACCCCTGACTGTTAGGTCCAGTCGCGGACGACTCTGGGGTTGCGGCGCTCATCTCGCTTTACTGGCCATGGGAACCGGTGTACAGCTTCAAGGTCATGTGGCCAGCATGACTAAGCCGCTTCTGGCGAACCAGAGCAACACACAGAAATGCCGTTTACCTTCCCGCCGGAGCGGTACCTATTTATCTACTTGCACTTTGACGTGCTTTCGAACTGCTAGGTTGGCGGGAGCTGGGACCAAGCAACGGGAGCTCACCCCGTTGCGGGGATTCAAACCGCCAACCTTCCAATCGGCAAGCCCTTGGCTCAGTGGTTTAGACCACAGCGGAACTTCTTATTTCAGCCTTTGTCAACCTGGTGCCCCTCGGGACGTGGGGGGGGGGAAGGGCTGCAGGTCCCCTTTGGCCAGTGATCAAAATTAGCCAGGGACATTTTGCTATCGGCCACTTGCGACCAAGCCAAGAGGGTGCCAGGATGGTGCCCAACATCTCCACCAACTGGGAATCATTAGATCTGGACACTCTTCACACACTAATCCTTCAACCGGTAGAATTCTATCAGCTATATTTTATCTGGGCAATCGGAATGAATTTCAGGAACCAAAATGCTTTTTGCCTGAGCAGGAGCAGTGAGCGACGTTACGGTTCCTTGCTGCCAGAGCTTGTCTTCATTTACCTGCCCTGCTCACAGTTGTGAAGAATATTCCTATGTTATGAATGGTCCTTGTCACCATTAAGGGAAAAAAAGGAATAGGCCAATATATATGCGGACTGTCCCTGGATCAAGGGATTTTTATCCTTTCAAGTTCTCAACGCTCTTAATCTAGCTCAAGGCTGTCCTCTGAACTAGCTAGATATTTAACTGAGAATCAATCACAGTCAGTCCATCATTTGAAAAATAAGACTTTAGAGCCGTCTTGCCCCAAAATGGCAACTGGACATTCCGTTTTGGTGACTGAAACCTTGGTTTAAGGAGCCGTTTGGCAACTAGCTTATATACCTGTGCATCTAACACTGCCTTTGGCCTGAGTCAGTTGGGTGCTTATTGTGTCCTTACTAGCTAAATAAGGTTGTTTAGATGGGAGTTCTCAGCTGCTTAGATGGAGTAACAGATGGGACCTGGGGTGGGGGGCTTGGCACGAGATTCCCAACAGGTGCTGGAGGCGGCAGGGCAGTGGTAGATAACAGGTGGTAGAGAAAGGATAGCAAACATTGTGGATTAACCATTCCGGGCTTCATTCCACAGCAGTGAGACCCAAGTTAGGAGAAATCTATGGCATGGCCACACTGAAGATGGCATTAATAGTAAAGGTAAAGGGACCCCTGACCGTTAGGTCCAGTCGCGGACGACTCTGGGGTTGTGGCGCTCATATCGCTTTACTGCCCATGGGAACCGGCGTACAGCTTCCGGGTCATGTGGCCAGCATGACTAAGCCGCTTTCTGGCGAACCAGAGCAGCGCACGGAAATGCCATTTACCTTCCCGCCAGAGCGGTACCTATTTATCTAATTGCACTGGTGTGCTTTCGAACTGCTAGGTTGGCAGGAGCTGGGACCGAGCAGCAGGAGCTCACCCCGTCGCGGGGATTCGAACCGCCAACCTTCTGATCGGCAAGCCCTAGGCTTTGTGGTTTAACCCACAGCGCCACCCACGTCCCTATCTAAAAAGGGTGGGGTGGATCTGGCAAGTCCCCTACGAGACTTACAACATTTGGGCTTTTTGATCTAGAAAAGAATAAGGTGACTGGAGTTAGGGAAATGCCAGAGGTTTATACATTTTTTAAGACCATTGTGGTTTTGACAGGCTTTTAATGTGCGATCTCTTAATCAGATCTGTCATTATCGATGCTAGCTGCTTGCCAGTGCTCCGTTTTAACATTTCCAGAATGGCTGTTGCGCTTCACAGCTGCTGGGTGCCAGCCATTTGGGGGGGGGGGCCTCTCTATCCCAAACTGCAGTTTCTGAACTTGAATGAAAGCAGTTAAAAGGTGAAGTCGTTGTCCTGTACAGGACTAGAACTCAGAGCCATCCAGGGAAACTGGAGCAGCAGAGTCAGGACAGAGAAAAGAGCCCATTGCACAGCATTATTAGAAACTCAAGATATATAAGCTAAGTGCCAAATGACACCTTATATCTAGGCTATGGTCACCATAATGGAATGTTTGTTCGCCAGGGGGTCAGACTAAATTCTACAGTTCTATGATCTCAACTAGGGATGCGGGTGGCGCTGTGGTCTAAACCACTGAGCCTAGGGCTTGCCGATCGGAAGTTCGGCGGTTCGAATCCCCACAACGGGGTGAGCTCCTGTTGCTCGGTCCCAGTTCCTGCCCACCTAGCAATTCAAAAGCACGCCAAAAAGTGCAAGTACAGCGGTACCCCGGGTGAAGAACTTAATTCGTTCCGGAGGTCCGTTCTTAACCTGAAACTGTTCTTAACCTGAAGCACCACTTTAGCTAATGGGGACTACCGCTGCGCCGCCAGTGCACGATTTCTGTTCTTATCCTGAAGCAAAGTTATTCACCTGAAGCGTTATTTCTGGGTTAGCAGAGTATGTAACCTGAAGCGTCTGTAACCTGAGGTACCACTGTAGATAAATAGGTACCGCTCCGGCGGGAAGGTAAACGGCGTTTCCGTGCGCTGCTCTGGTTTTGCCAGAAGCGGCTTAGTCATGCTGGCCACATGACCCGGAAAAACTGCCTGTGGACTAACGTCTGCTCCTTTGTCCTGTAAAGCGAGATGATCGCCGCAACCCCAGAGTCGTCTGCGACTGGACTTAACTGTCAGGGGTCCTTTACATGATCTCAACTACACTGCCTGACTGCAGATTGCTCTTAAAACAATTCGCTTGTCCCAGTTTGCGACAAGGAGAAACACACACCGTGGAAATGGAATTAACTGTGGACTAAGGCAGAGTTTTTTTTAAACTGTGGCCGCCAACCTGGTGCCCAGAAATCTCCAGGCAGCTGCAAGGGGAACCACGCCAGCAGCAAAAAGGCATGTGGTGAAATTCCAACACTGTGCAACACATAATTGGTAGGGTTTACCAACAGAAGATGGTGGTCTAGCAACAGCTCTGTGAGGGAGGTTAAGAGGCTGTGACTGGCCCAAGGTGAACTTCAGGACTTGAACCCCGATCTCCCAGGTCCTGGTCCAACACTCTAACCACTATACCACACTGGCTCCCTGGAGACCTTCTGCTTTTGGGCAGGCTCTATAAATTAAGTAGGTTAAATAAATATGGGGGAAACAAAATGTCACTTAGAGAAGGATCTAAAGTATTTTCCCGGAAGCTAGAATTTGTTTTATTCCAGATCATTTCCTCTGATGTTTTAACATGTTGTAAACCGCTTTGGGATTTTTTTCTGTAAAAGTTAAAGCGGCACAGAAATGAAATTAATAGCAGCAGCAATAAAGTTCGTAAAGGTGCCTAGACATTCTGTTGTGGTGACCATGACCTAGGTTTATGGTGCCATTTAGCTTATAAATCTGAGTTTCTAACACTGCGGCCAAGTGGGTTCCAGAAGCTCACTAGCAGGGCTTGGGTTCAAGAACACCTCTCCTGTGGTGTAGTGGTTAAGAGCGGTAGACTCGTAATCTGGGGAACCGGGTTCGTGTCTCCACTCCTCCACATGCAGCTGCTGGGTGACCTTGGGCTAGTCACACTTCTCTGATGTCTCTCAGCCCCACTCACCTCACTGTTTGTTGTGGGGGAGGAAGGGAAAGGAGAATGTTAGCCGCTTTGAGACTCCTTCGGGTAGTGAAAAGCGGGATATCAAATCCAAACTCTTCCTCTTCTTCTTCCTGCTGTTATTCCCCAGAGACTAAGAACCACGACACAATGGTGGCTGGACTCACAACCATTAACTCAATTTTCCTGATTTTCCCCTACCTGCTAATTGCGGCATTATATCTGAGCTTGGGAAACACAGGCAAAAAAAAACTCACTTCCAGATATACAGTGAAATATAGCACAAGTGCAGAGCTCATTTCCGTATTACTTGCTACCAGGGGGAAAAAAATAAGCAAACGACACGGAAATGAGTGCCATATTCTGCTATATTTCCAAAGCAGCTCGGATATAACGAGGAAATTAACAGCTGGCAGAAACGAAACGCCATGTGAATGCAGCTAGTGTCCAAGTCATCCCTCTTTCTCCTCTCTCTGCAATGTCGAAGCAGATTTTCCCGTCCTCTGAAGAAATCACTGCAAAAAAAGAGGGAAAAGAAGCCCGTATCTGGTCTAGACGAAGGACTTTTGTTTTATCCCAAGCATGTTTTGAACACCAGCCTCTCCCGGGGGGAAACCGGTCCGTCCGTCCCCAATAAAAGCCAGGTAGCTGGATTTGCTCAGTCTCTCCTGACACTGCGCATAAATCTCAGAACCTCGCCAAGTCAGGGCAGGAGAACAACTCACACAAATCACGGAGCTAGTCATCAACCCAGCCAGCGGTGACACAAAGTCACAAGGGCTTCTGGAAACATTTTTTTAAAAAAGAGATGGAAAAGAAGATAAGAGGCCGCTTTTACTCCAAGTCGGAGGCTGGCCAGTTCATTAGGTCCACAGTGAGAGGGGTGGAAGTAGCGTTCTATCAGGCGGAGGGACAACCACAGTTTAAAATCACTACGCAACCTTTCCTCTAGATTAAGAACACAGGGATGCCGCAACTCTCCCCCAGACAACTGGTATTTGGAGGCGCACTGTCCCTAAACCATCGTAGTAAAAAAGAAGTCACGAACAGGGGATTGGGGACTTGGCATCTGGAAGAGCTTCCCGACGATACAGAGTCACAGAATTGTAGAGTTGGAAGGGACCCCATCTAGTCCAGCCTCCTGCAATGCAGGAATCTTTCAGCCCCATGAGCTGTTCGAGAACGGAACGGGCCGTCTCGGAAAGCGGCAGTCTCTCGTCCATCGAGACAATTCTGCAGCGGTGCTGGACGGCAACCCATCAGGGATGCTGTAGCAGTGGGAAGCTTCAGCATCGCAAATGGGTTGGACTACAGCAGGGGTGGCCAACTCCCAAGAGGCTGAGATCTACTCACACAGTTAAAGACTGGCAGTGATCAGGGTTCAGGTCAAAGTTGTTGAGCTTTTTTAGGAAGGAGATCCCTGTTTTGGGGGGTTAAGTTAAAGTTGTTTTTTTTAGGGAGGAGGAAAGCCCCATTTTTTAGGGGTTCATGTTGAAGTTGTTTACCTTTTTTTTAGGGAAGAGGAAGGCCCCGTTTTGGGGGGGGGGCAAAAATGTTGAGCTTCTTTGTGGGGAGCCAGTGATCTACCACAGATGTCCAGTGATCTACCAGTAGATCATGATCTACCTGTTGAACGTGCCTGGACTACAGGACCAGTGTGGTGTGGTGGTTAAGAGCAGTGGACTCGTAATCTGGTGAACCGGGTTCGCTTCCCCGCTCCTCCACATGCAGCTGCTGGGTGACCTTGGGCTAGTCACACTTCTCTCTGAAGTCTCTCAGCCCCACTCACCTCACAGAGTGTTTGTTGTGGGGGAGGAAGGGAAAGGAGAATGTTAGCCGCTTTGAGACACCTTCGGGTAGTGATAATGCAGGATATCAAATCCAAACTCCTCTTCTTATTTGAGGTCGCTTCATCGCTTATGAGCATTGATCTAGCCCCACGATAATTCCCTGGCCACTACTACGGGCAGAAAGAGAGCTACACTCACTTTAAAAGGTCGGTTTTTACATCTCAGTATTTCGCCTCCAAGCCAGTAGAAGCTTGGGAGACTGCTCTGGAAGTTTCCCGGTCTACAGCTCAGCTCTGCTCAGCTTGTCACCATGTTCGTAGGAAGCTGCTCTATGCATTGGGCCGCGCTGCCAATACTCAGTGCCAAGGATTCTCAGGCAGGGAATCTTTCCCAGCTGTGCCTGGAGACGTCTGGGACTCATGGTGGGACCTTCTACATGCAGAACAGTTGCCCCACCTCTCAGCCACAACTCTTCCCAGAAGGGTCCCCGCTGCGTTTATAATCCAGTGTCCATTCCTTTCTCCGGGCAAAGAGGATTGCATAATCCCATTTGCGCCAAAAGCCCTTGATGGCGGAGGAGAAACCTGGCTATCTCGAGCCACTCGGCAGCTCTGCGGCAAAGCAGTCCCCGGCGTCCGAAAATCCGCCACCATAAACAATTCACACAAACCCCCATTGGCCAGAACGAAATCAAGAGGGCAGGTCATTTGCACATCAACGCCAAGGGGAGCGTCCGACACACCAACAGCGACGGGTAGCACCAAGCAACACACAGACCGCCCCTGCTGCCAGGGCAAGCGCTCAATGGCTCATTATGCTCGCCAACCGACAGTTAACCAAGGATGCAAAAAATGAGCATCTCACCCCAGCCAATGATGTTCAGCTGTCTGGAGGCATCAAAGCTTGCCCCCTTCCCCTCAAGCAAACCCTGGGGTATTCAATTCAGTTTCCCTTCAGATTCTGCAAATTCTCTAGGACACCCCCCCCCCCAGGAAATGCAACACAGCCCCTTGGCCAGAAATAAACACAGCCAGCTGCCCCCAACTCACAGCGGCTGCCAGAGTGTCCGCAGTTGTCTGCTGAAGGCATCCTGCCCCCCCCTTCCTGTCCACTCCACCCCCTGCACAAATGCAACCACAGATGTGGGGCAATGTGAACCTTCAGCGCGTGACACCACATCTAGGGGGATGGGGGACAAAATGTGCACAGGCAGCGAGCCGGACAGAGCAGCCTGCCCTTTGACTGGTTCCTCATCTCTGCAGAAACAGAGGGTCTGTTTGGTTTGGGGCAATGGGAGAAGGGCTGTTGGAGGAGGAGGAAGAAGAGGAAAAGGAAATATTCTGGGCGCAATTATATATATATTTTTCCCGGGGGGGGGGGGAGCTGGACGCAACTGAGTAAGAGACGCGAGGAGAGTGCGCTGCCCTCGCCCCGCATGTCTTTGCATGCGCTGGGATGGCGACGTGAGCAGGGGGTGGGCTCTGCGTTCGGAGGCACATGGCGTAGGATGTGGTGGGGTGTGTGTGTGCGTGCATGCATGCACTGCCATGGGCAGGGACCCCCCCCCCAAAAAAAAAAATCTTCGGCTAAACGACAAGATTTTTACGAGTAGAGAGAATAGTGAAGGATGCCTGAAACACGCAAGTCTGGAGGGCTGGGATCGGGGTGGGGGTTGCAATTCAACCTCAGCAAACTATACCAGGCCTCTCAATCGGGTGGGGGGGGACACACACACAGAAGACGAGGACCCTCCCCCCTCCACTCGAGGCTGCCCGAACCGCGCCCCATGCACTGGAGTTTTGCGTGCATATTTTTTTTGGGGGGGGGGGTCGGGTTTGCTACGCATGCATGCAACGCAGCTGAGGCTTTTGCAACCTCAGCAGCCACCCCCAGCCCCTCTTTTCTCCCCCCCCCCAGCCAGGCTGCAGCCGCAGGAGCTCGGCTGTGCGCAGAACCGGCCTCTTCCTTTGTTCGCTGTGGCGGAGGAGGGGCGCGGGTGGGGGAAGGGGGACGGGGAGGCGGAAAAAAAACGGGCAACCGCCCCCGCCGGATCGAGGGGTGGGGAGCGTCTTGGCGCCGCACTTTCCCCCTCCGCACCCTCCGCAACTTTTCTGCAACCACCAAGGCTCCTCTAGAGAGAGGTGGCGGGGGGGGGGGGAGAGAGAGAGGCGATAGGAGATTCCCAACTCCATCTTCCCGGGTTTGTTGGTGAGGCAAGAGACCCAGACAGCCACCCGAGGCAGGGGGTTGGAGAAGGGGCTTCCCACGCGCCCCCCTCCTTTGAACTGCTCCTTTATTTTATTTTTGCAAAAGGACCTGGGGTGCGGGCCTAGCTCCCCGCCGAGGCCCCTATCACGCACCCCCCCCCCGTATGCAAGCATGCACGCACCCACACATGCAAGCACCCATGCATTGCTTCCCCCCCCCCCGAGGTTCTCTGCAAGCGCCCGCCTCCCCCCATCGGAGCTCACCGGGAAGGCGCCCCGCGACACCCGCCTGGCGCTGCCCCTCGCTCGCTGGCGTTGTTGCTGCTGCAGCCCACCCGCCGGTACAGCCACCATCCCGGAGCCGCCGAGCGCCCCGAACTGCTGCCACCCGCGCCGGCGCCCGCTTTATATACCGCGGCGCAGCGGCCAATCCGCGGGCAGAGCTCCTGCCCGCTTAGCAACAGCTGACGGGCGAGGGGCGGGGGCGGAGCAGGCCACACCCACTTGCTGCCCCCACCTACCTGCCTGCCCCGCCCCCGGCGCCTCCCCAGCCAGGAGGGGTTCGGAGATCTTCGGCGTTAAGGATGCAGAAATATACTCTTTGGGTTCCTCCTCCTTCCCACCCCCAGTTCTCCACATTTCCAAATCGGTCTGCCGGATATCACTCTTTTTTACAGCCCCCCCGGAAAAAAATAAACAAATCAGCGTCTCCCGTGGGAATTTCACTTAATAGAACGCATTTTGTTTCTATTCTTTTGGCAGGCGGTATTGATAGCCACCTTAAGCGATTTCCCCTGATGTTATTAACTGTCATTATTTATATCCAGGCTTTTCTCATGCAAATTAAAGCAACGGAGACGCAGAAAGCTAAAATATATACAGTATATAAACGATAATAGTTAGAAAGCAATTAAGCCTTAATTGTGTTAAAACAATATACAGTGGTATCTTGGTTGTCAAACTTAATCCGTTCCGGAAGTCCGTTCCAAAACCAAAGCATTCCAAAACCAAGGCACGCTTTCCCACAGAAAGTAATGCAAAACCGATTAATCCGTTCCAAACTTTTAAAAACAACCCCTAAAACAGCAATTTAGCATGAATTTTACTGCCTAACGAGACCACTGATCCATAAAATGAAAGCAATAATCAATGTACCGTATTATAAAATAAAAAAGACAGTATTGTAGATGATAAAAATGGGGGGGGGATTCTTACCTGCACTGATGATAGGCATTGTTTGGATGGGGGGGGCTGTTATCCATTTCCGCAGTCACACAATCAATCAATCAATCAATCAGAAGCTGAACTGGGTTCCACACAGTCACAAAAACAAATTAACTGAAAAAGCCTCAAAAACAAAAACGCAAAATAAATAGCAAAAACAAAAGGGCCAAACTTAATGTGTTCCAGAAGTCTGTTTGACTTCCGATATGTTCGAAAACAAAGGCAGAGTTTCTGATTGGTGCAGGTGCCCCAGAAACAATATCTGACAGCCGCATCGGATGTTCAGCTTCCGAAAAACGTTCGAAAACCAGAACACTTCCGGGTTTTCAGCGTTTGAGAACCAAGGCGTTTGAGAACCAAGGTACCACTGTATTTTGTTAAGGATGCTGACCTCACAGAGCTACAGTTCCTGGCACGAGAAACAAACCAAAGTTCCCAGGATTCTCCAGGACTGTTAAAATTGTATAATTGTGTGCTGTGTTTGTGATCTGCCACCGGGTAACTGAGGGTGTTGCTCAAGCCCTATCCTGACCAGAACCTCTCAATAGATTGATTCGAACTAGTGGAATAACCACCCCAGCTCACAGTTTAAAAGGGCATTCAAATTTTGTCCTCTTTTGCAGATCTGCCACACTATTATGGGATGCCCGGCACTCTGGCAGATCCGTATCCCAGATCTTATGCAGCTGGTAGGTGTCCCCACCCTGTTGTAAGGTTTTGAGAAATGTGTGTGTCGTCTGCTATGTCCGTTGTTGTTGTTCAGTCGTTCAGTCGTGTCCGACTCTTCGTGACCCCATGGACCAGAGCACGCCAGGCACGCCTATCCTTCACTGCCTCCCGCAGTTTGGCCAAACTCATGTTGGTAGCTTCAAGAACACTGTCCAACCATCTCATCCTCTGTCGTCCCCTTCTCCTTGTGCCCTCCATCTTTCCCAACATCAGGTTCTTTTCCAGGGAGTCTTCTCTTCTCATGAGGTGGCCAAAGTACTGGAGCCTCAACTTCAGGATCTGTCCTTCTAGTGAGCACTCAGGGCTGATTTCTTTGAGAATGGATAGGTTTGATCTTCTTGCAGTCCATGGGACTCTCAAGAGTCTCCTCCAGCACCATAATTCAAAAGCATCAATTCTTCGGCAAACTATTTAATACTGCCCTTCGATTAAAGCAGCTCACCTGACAAATTGCTGCAGGCGATTGAGATTTGACAGCATTTCATTCCCCATTTTGGCGGACTTCGTTGCTGTGGAGCAATGCAGCTCGCTCTTTCAATTAAGTGATATTTTGGTAAGCGCTCTTCTTTAGGATTTCCAGAATCTACAACAGAAGAGATGGGACGTGGGTGGCGCTGTGGTCTAAACCACAGAGCTTAGGGCTTGCCGATCAGAAGGTCGGCGGTTCAAATCCCCGCCACGGGCTGAGCTCCCGTTGTTCGGTCCCAACGCCTGCCCACCTAGCAGTTCGAAAGCACACCAGTGTGAGTAGATAAATAGGTACCGCTCCAGCAGGAAAGTAAACAGCGTTTCTGTGCGCTGCTCTGGTTCGCCAGAAGCGGCTTAGTCATGCTGGCCACATGACCCGGAAGCTGTCTGCGTACAAACGCCGGCTCCCTCGGCCTATAGAGCGAGATGAGCATGCAACCCCAGAGTGAGATGAGCGCCAACCCCAGAGCCGTCCGCGACTGGACCTAACGGTCAGGGGTACCTTTACCTTTACAAGAGAAGAGAGAGTTGTTGCGTTGCATTTTTAAGAAGAAACACAAAACCCAGCTGAGCACACCTCCTTTGGGTCGGCCGGCAAGTTCTCTCCCTTTCCCAGCGGCTGAACAAGTTTAACATCATCGCCGTCGTCACACTTCCAGCCTCCATTTAGCCTTCTTTCTGCGAACAGGCTCCGCTGACTAAGTCGTTCAACATGGTTCACTGCCCAAGGAGTCTGGAGCCAGAATCGCATCAGCCTTGAACGAGCTTCGGGCAAACTGTGCATGGAACGTGTGTCATTGTTGCTCATCCAGCTTCTGTGTTGCAGGCCACCCTCCTCCATATCTCTGTTGTAGCTCCAATGAAAGTAGAGAGAAAGAGGCATCATAGAATTTTAGAACTGTAGAGCTGGAAGGGAACCCAAGGGTCCTCTAGTCCACCCCCCACTGCAAAGCAGGAATCTCAGCTAAAGCATCCATGACAGATGGCCACCCAACCTCTGCTTAAAAACCTCCAAGGAAGGAGAGTCCACAACCTCCCGGGGGAGTCCGTTCTGCTGTCAAACAGCTCTGACTGCCAGAAAGTTCTTCCTGCCGTTTAGTCGGAATCTTCTTTCTTGTAACTTGAAGCCATGGGTTCGAGTCCTACCCTCCAGGGCAGGAGGAAACAAGCTTGCTCCATCTTCCACCTGACAGCCCTTCAGATATCTGAATATGTCTCATAGAATCCTAGAGTTGGAAGAGACCACAAGGGCCATCCAGTCCAACCCCCTGCCAAGCAGGAAACACCATCAAAGCATTCCTGACAGATGGCTGTCAAGCCTCTGCTTAAAGACCTCCAAAGAAGGAGACTCCACCACACTCCTTGGCAGCAAATTCCACTGCCCAACAGCTCTCACTGTCAGGAAGTTCTTCCTAATGTTTAGGTGGAATCTTCTTTCTTGTAGTTTGAATCCATTGCCCCGTGTCCGCTTCTCTGGAGCAGCAGAAAACCTTTCTCCCTCCTCTATATGACATCCTTTTATATATTTGAACATGGCTGTCATATCACCCCTTAACCTTCTCTTCTCCAGGCTAAACATACCCAGCTCCTTCAACCTTTCCTCATAAGGCTTAGTTTCCAGATCAAGGAGAGCAAAGGAGATGCCTCAGTCCACATCACGTCATCCTTGAGATGCTTCTCCAGCAGCTGGTTATGCTTGAAGGTGATCTGATGAGACAGGAGGAGCTGGTTTCTAAGAACACCAAGCACAGTTGACAGTTCCTGTGTCCCTGTGTCATCCCACATTGCTTCAACTGCATTGCGCCACACCATCTCTGCAATATGCAAATCTGCACCTCTGTATGGTTGCAATATGTGGACTCTTTGGCAGCAGCAAAGCAGCCATGTCTAGAAGACTACGAAGCCCATGGTGCAGTGCCACCAGGTGTGAGCTTCACCCTAAAAGAATCGTCGGAACTTTAGTTTGTTGCAGGTGCTAAGATTTGTTAGGAAACTGCTATTCCCCTCACAGAACTCCCAGAGTGGTTTGACAATCAATCTGTTTCCCCAGGGAACTCTGGGAATTGTAGTTCCAGAGAGGGGAGAATTGGGGTCTCAGCACCCTTAACAAACTACAATTCCCAGGGTTCTTTGGGGAAAACCATGATTGTTTAAAGTGGCATGTCGCTGCTTTAAAAGGAGAGTGCTAACGGGGCCTTGCCCCCTTTTTCAAAATTGAAAACGGGGGACCTGGAGAATGTGGTTCATTCAAGGGAGGGAAATTGCATTCAGATTAACAGGTAGATAGCAACAATGACAGGCAAGCCCACCTGGCTGTCCCACCAAGTTCACCAAACTATCTTGAAGTTTTTTTTAAAGTCCAATTCACTTTTTCACTTACCGAATGTGACTCAGTTTTAACTACATTGTATATTTCTACTTTTTCATTTCTTATTTCAGGAGAGCCTCAGGGTGTATCCCAACCGCTACCTGAAGCTTCGAATAAATCCCACAAGTGGATTCCAGGTGGCAATGTTGGTTATCTTTCCTTAAATGCTACAGGTGTTTTAAATGCCTTCAGGTGTCTTCTAGAGGTTATATAGGTTTTTTAAAATAAATATATATATATAATATAATAATATTTTTATTGCATTTTCAATTTTTACATTTCAAAATTAATATCTTCCATTATAGCCATCCAATGCCTTCCCTCCCCTTTCAAGTTTTTTTTTTTAATCTACCCACCATTCCTGCATATTTTTGTATCTCCATCTAATTCAGTTCTCCCATCTTATATCCCTTTTAAATACAGTGGTACCTCGCGTTAATAACTTAATTTGTTCCGGAGGTCCGTTCTTATATATATATATATATATATATACATATATATATATATATATATATATATATATATATATTATTTTCTAATATAACAATACAAGAAAAACAAATACAAAACAACGACACAATACAAAGAACAGTAAAAAGAAAAACCAACAACATCAAAACATTCTCATAAATTCCATTACATCTTTTTTTTACATTATCATGGTGACCTCCTCACACCCTCTCCTTCTACATACATTGTATCCCATCTGTAGTAATTCCCTAGCCTCATATTTCTAAACAATACCAAAATACTATTAAACTTATTCTTCTAATTCTAATATAATATAACTATAGCCTATTACTTCCATCTGCTCCTTCGGAGGTCCGTTCTTAACCTGAAACTGTTCTTAACCTGAAGCACCACTTTAGCTAATGGGGCCTCCCGCTGCCGCTGCGCCGCCAGAGCACGATTTCTGTTCTTATCCTGAAGCAAAGTTCTTAACCTGAAGCGTTATTTCTGGGTTAGCGGAGTCTGCAACCTGAAGCGTATGTAACCTGAAGGTTATGTAACCTGAGGTACCACTGTATGTTATACTGTGGAATTCACCTTAATACTGTCAGCGTATAAGTTACTCTGACGGGAGGGCGTTCCACAGGGCGGGTGCCACTACCAATAAGGCCCTCTGCCTGGTTTTTATTTTATTTTATTTATTTACTGAATTTATGTACAAATATTTTATTTATTTATTGAATTTTAGTCACAGAATAAAATCAGAATATAAAACTGTAACTTCACTTCTCACGGTGAGGGAATCGCCAGAAAGCCCTCGGAGCTGGACCTCAGTGTCTGGGCTGAACGATGGGGGTGGAGATGCTCCTTCAGGTATACAGGACAGAGGCCATTTAGGACTTTATATATTATGTACAAATAAATACCGTATATAAGCATGGGTAGGCAAATTAAGCCCCGGAGGCCGGATATGGCCCAATCGCCTTCTAAATCCGGCCTGCGGACGGTCTGGGAATCAGTGTGTTTTTACATGAGTAGAATGTGCCCTTTTACAGTGGTGCCTCACAAGACGAAATTAATTCGTTCCGCGAGTGTTGCCGTATAGTGGAAATTTCGTCTTGCGAAGCACGGTCAGAGGAAGCGCGGTTTTACGAAAAACAAACAAACCGCAAAACGTTTTCATTTTGCGAGTCGCGGCCATAGGAAAATTCGTCTTGCGAGTCACCCTTTCGTTAGCGAATGCCTTTCGTCTAGCGAGTTTTTTCGTCTAGCGAGGCATTCGTCTAGCGAGGTACCACTGTATTTAAAATGCATCTCTGGGTTATTTGTGGGGCATAGGAATTCGTTCATTCCCCCCCTCCCACCCCCAATATAGTCCGGCCCCCCACAAGGTCTGAGGGATAGTGGACCGGCCCCCTGCTGAAAACGTTTGCTGACCCCTGGTATATAAGGAATGTTAATTTTGTACCTTTTACAAACTACAGTTCCCAGGATTCTTTGGGGAAAGCCATGGCTGTCTAATAACATAACATAACATAACATAACATAACATAACATAACATAACATAACATAACATAACATAACATAACATAACATAACATAACATAACATAACATAACATAACATAACATAACATAACATAACATAACAACAATATTATATATACCAGAAAGATATAGAGGTCTCATACACCCCAGGTAGTGTGGTTGCTGACCTTGAGCCAGACATCCTG
Organism: Lacerta agilis; assembly: GCF_009819535.1. Classification (NCBI taxonomy): domain Eukaryota; kingdom Metazoa; phylum Chordata; class Lepidosauria; order Squamata; family Lacertidae; genus Lacerta; species Lacerta agilis. Next base: position 43,564,271 of record NC_046324.1, read on the forward strand.
GAGAGTGAAGTCAAATGGGCCTTAGAAAGCCTTGCTAACAACAAGGCCAGTGGAAGTGATGATATTCCAACTATTTAAAATCCTAAAAGATGATGCTGTTAAGGTGCTACACTCAATATGCCAACAAGTTTGGAAAACTCAGCAGTGGCCAGAGGATTGGAGAAGATCAGTTTACATCCCAATCCCAAAGAAGGGCAGTGCCAAAGAATGCTCTAACTACCGCACAATTGCACTCATTTCACACGCTAGAAAGGTTATGCTTAAAATTCTACAGGGCAGGCTTAAGCAGTACGTGGACCGAGAACTCCCAGAAGTGCAAGCTGGATTTCGAAGGGGCAGAGGAACCAGAGACCAAATTGCAAACATGCGCTGGATTATGGAGAAAGCTAGAGAGTTCCAGAAAAACATCTACTTCTGCTTCATTGACTACGCAAAAGCATTTGACTGTGTCGACCACAGCAAACTATGGAAAGTTCTTAAAGAAATGGGAGTGCCTGATCACCTCATCCGTCTCCTGAGAAATCTGTATGTGGGACAAGAAGCTACAGTTAGAACTGGATATGGAATAACTGATTGGTTCAAAATTGGGAAAGGAGTACGACAAGGCTGTATATTGTCTCCCTGCTTATTTAACTTATATGCAGAATTCATCATGCGAAAGGCTGGGCTGGATGAATCCCAAACCGGAATTAAGATTGCCGGAAAAAATATCAACAACCTCAGATATGCTGATGATACAACCTTGATGGCAGAAAGTGAGGAGGAATTGAAGAACCTTTTAATGAGGGTGAAAGAGGAAAGCGCAAAATATGGTCTGAAGCTCAACATCAAAAAAACTAAGATCATGGCCACTGGTCCCATCACCTCCTGGCAAATAGAAGGGGAAGAAATGGAGGCAGTGAGAGATTTCACTTTCTTGGGTTCCATGATCACTGCAGATGGTGACAGCAGTCACGAAATTAGAAGACGCCTGCTTCTTGGGAGAAAAGCAATGACAAACCTAGACAGCATCTTAAAAAGCAAAGACATCACCTTGCCAACAAAGGTCCGTATAGTTAAAGCTATGGTTTTCCCAGTAGTAATGTACGGAAGTGAGAGCTGGACCATCAAGAAGGCTGATCGCCGAAGAATTGATGCTTTTGAATTATGGTGCTGGAGGAGACTCTTGAGAGTCCCATGGACTGCAAAAAGATCAAACCTATCCATTCTCAAGGAAATCGGCCCTGAGTGCTCACTAGAAGGACAGATCCTGAAGTTGAGGCTCCAGTACTTTGGCCACCTCATGAGAAGAGAAGACTCCCTGGAAAAGACCCTGATGTTGGGAAAGATGGAGGGCACAAGGAGAAGGGGACGACAAAGGATGAGATGGTTGGACAGTATTCTCGAAGCTACTAACATGAGTTTGGCCAAACTGCGGGAGGCAGTGAAGGATAGGCGTGCCTGGCGTGCTCTGGTCCATGGGGTCACGAAGAGTCGGACACGACTGAACGACTGAACAACAACAATATATATATATATGCTTGCAATGTAATAATATAATATGATGGCTGTCTAAATACTGCTTTAAATATAAAGTGCCTTTAAGAGAGGGAAATAAATAAGGCCTCCCCCCCCCCCACTTTTCCTTTCTCATCAAAAGGCAACAAGTTAATATATTTTCAGGAAACCAATTATGGGAGACTCAGCTCTAAAGATGATAATCACGCAGATCCTTGATTGCTTCTGCATAAAGGAGAGGCCGGCACAATAACAAATCAGGGACAAAATTGTACTTAACAAGGGTAATTAGCCGGCTGGTGCTTGCATTGCCCCCAGGAAAAGATGCCGGTGAAAATGATGAGGTGTCCGTGCCCACAATCCATAAGCAAAGAAAGGCAGATTCATTCGCTCTCCTCCAAAACAGCCCTTGACCGGTAACCACACAGCTGAGCGTTTAAGGAGGGTTTGTTTGTTTCTGTGCAAATTTGCATTTGCATTTTTCAAAAACAACAACCTACTCAGGTGGTTAGGGGACGCAGGTGGCGCTGTGGTCTAAACCGCTGAGCCTCTTGGGCTTGCCGATCAGGAGGTCGGTGGTTCGAATCCCCGTGACGGGGTGAACTCCTGTTGCTCGGTCCCTGCTCCTGCCAACTTAGCAGTTTGAAAGCACCCCAAAAAGTGCAAGTAGGCACTTCCGGCGGCGACGCAATTGAATGGTGGTCGTGAGTTGCCTCGGCTGCGAGGCAACTCAGTACATCCCGGGGGTTAGGAGCCCTGTACCCGCATATCGGGGCTCCGGTTGGGGTGGGGGAAGAGCGTCCCCCACCCTGGGCTCCCCGGCTGTGCCCATTGTGGCTCCGAACCCTTCCCCCGCTCCCCCTGTAAAGGGGGAGTGGGGGTGAAGGGACGACGGAGCCGGGCTATAGGGGACATGCCCCAACCGGGATGTAAATGCGGCGGCAGAGCCTTTGATGAGCGTCTAAGTTCTACCTGTCTTTGATGAGCTGATAAGAACCCAGTGACTGTGAGTAGTTGAATGACTCTTTGTATTCTTGGAACGATCTGGGGGAAAGAAGAAAGGCAGCCCGCCTTCCCTCCCTTCGGCATGAAAAGAAATTAACTCTTTAAGTGACTGCTGCTACTACAATCGATAGAAAGCATTGGGAATTTTAAAACTGAGACTGCAGAGATCTCCTTTTGGGGGTTAACTGGGAATAAAATATCTCCTTTTGAAGTTTTGGGCTCTACACCTCGGCTTCGGAGAAATGGCGACCGGGACTGACGTGGGAAAAAATTGAAACAAAGGGAGGAAGAGACAGGAACTGAAATTGGATACTCACTCTCCCTCTGAAAATGCTGGACTTTGCGATTGCACTGTCGCTGAATTTGGACTTACAAGATGAAGAAAGGCTTACTGTTTTGAGGCTGGAACTGATAAATCGTAAATTACAAGCTTTGTGTGGAATTCTAAGGGAAAAGAATTTACTTTCCACAGAGGAGGCTTGGAAAAAGTTTGATCAAATGGAATCATGCCTGTGCAAAGAGCTAGAAGGGGTGATTGGAAAATATTTTGAAGCGATTGGGCAACTCCGGAAACAGGAACCGATCTCTGGGGGTGGCAGCCCCAGGACGGGGAAATTCAGAATATCCAGACGCCGAGGTGGCAGCTTGGCGTCGAGGGACATGGAATTAAGATTTTTACAAGAACAAGAATGGCAAGAAGAAACGGAGGAGCCCAGAAGGAGAATGCTGAACACCCTGAAGCTCGATGCAAGGTTTGTTGTGAATGCAGCCTGGACTTGTGGACGTCTGGAAGGAGTTTATTGGAGAGCCAGTTCTGGTGAAAGACAGAAAAAGATAATGGACAGAAGGGGAGTGGGTTGAAGTATTAAATTTACAATTTAAATGGTCTGTCATGGTATCCGAAATCGGTGTGTGAAGTCTGTTAAGTATAAGTTTATTCTAAGTAAGAAAGGAGATATTGAACTTTAAGTTAAAAGCAGCATGTTAAAGGATAGAAGAAATAAGTTTAGTTATAAGAATATTTGATTATGATTTAGGTTATAATAGTAAAATTAAGATAATTGTGTTATTTTCAAGTAAAACTAAATTTTATAGAGTGAAGTTGTTAAGGAATTAAGTATATTGATTTAAAACCGAAGGTGAAAAGGCAGGGGAAGTCAAGCGTCAAGATTTGAAAGTAGAAATTTTTTCTTTGTTAGGCATATAACTAAGAAGAAAATCCTGGCATTATGTGTGTTTGTATCTGTTTTTATATCTGTAGGTGTGGGGTTGGGTTTGTGTTTCTTTTTTCTGTACGAAAATGCTAATAAATTCTGTTAAAAAAATAAATAAAAAAAGTGCAAGTAGGTAAATAGGTACCGCTCCGGCGGGAAGGTAAACGGTGTGGTTTCAGTGTTCGGTTTCGACAGAAGTGGCTTAGTCATGCTGGCCACATGACTCGGAAAAACGCTGGCTCCCTCAACCAGTAAATGAGCTGGTTGAGCACCACAACTCCAGAGTCGTTCACGACTGGGCTTAACTGTCAGGGGTCCTTTACCTTTACCTTACTCAGGTGGTTAACAATAGACCCCGGTGCAACAGGCAATGCAAAAAGAGCTGAATCGCAACAGATGTTGACCACCCCCTTCCAACTGGCCTCCTTTTAAGGCACGAAAACCAGGTCCAAATTAAAAAGGGTTGCAATGAAATTTTGAAAGAGTGGGGCTGGATTTGAAAGGTGATGAATACGAGAGGAGCAGGGGTGGTTTGTCCCGGTAGGTCAGAAGCCAAGGAGCCCGACAGCAGGTGGCGCCACAGCCCATGGCAGGCAGAGTGAACTCATTCTGGCTTTCTTTGTCTCCCTTTTCTTCCACCCTGCTGAGTTCTACAAGGGCAACGCTGAGATTGAGGAGGAAGCTGGCAGGCATGTTAAGTACAATTGTTTAATTCACACTGAAATGGAGAATGCCTGTGTGTATTGCTGAAAGGGTTTAACGGGAAGATTCCACTGAAGCTCAAAAGAGAAGCAAGAAGAGCTCTCTGAGCTCCTTGATGAGCGGAACCATCAATAATTAGCTGTTACTGTTGTCTGGAAGCTCTGATGTGGTGCTTTAACTTTAGATCACATGAAAGGTATTGAATTGCAAATGCGCCATCTTGGAAGGGTGGTGGCTGCAGTCTTTGTTCCCGGGCACTTTGGAAGTACAGGTGTGTAAATGAGTCTCCTGAAGAGAGAGAACACAGCTTCAGGGAAGAAAAAGGATGCCATAAGGAGAGGGGACTTTGCTTATAGGTCTGTTTGGGATTATCTTTTATTTCAAAGAATATGAACATGTGCTGGACTTGCACAACGTTGGTGGGGCAGTGCCTCATTTGGCCTAATTGACCGGCCTCCGCTGGGGAGGGGCCTCTTTATTACAGCTAATGGGGAGAGGGAGGAAGCTCAACAGGCGCAGACATGCCGGGAAAACCCAAAGAGAGTCGTACTATTACTTACTTTGATCTGGACACTATGGTGGAATCTAGACACATATTTAAAAAAAAAAACATTGTGAAAATGCTTTAAAAATGTTTTGAAAAATATATTGAATTTGTCATAGCTCGCCATCGCCATCCAGTGTCACATTTGTATAATGCACTTTACAACACACTTAAAACGCTTTATTTGCAGTTGAGTCCTAAATTTCAACCTAGTGTAGCATTCTTTTGTTGCCGCTGTGTCACGCTGTTGACTCGTTTTAAACTTTTTGTCCGCTAAGAACCCCTAGATCCTGCAGACACCCTTAGAGTCTCCTGTTCAGATTATGTAGGAGAAAATTCAAGGCAGAGGCCGCTGCAAAATTTGTCCAGGGGTTTTTTTTTGTGAATGTTGTTGAGGGCGATTCCTAGATTCAAAGCAGCCCCCCCCCCCAGCAATAATGAAGGCGGTCTCTTCCATCGCTCCAGAGAGCTGTGAAGTAGAGAGAGATCTTCTCCCCTTGAGCCTCCGGGCGATAAGCAGGCAAAGGGAACTTTGTGTCACAAAGCAGCATCTCCCCGGTAACAAACTGTGACAGGTTCATAAAGACCTTTTAATATCTCCGGCTTGGTGGGAGAAGTGTGCTTGCTCTTCCTGCAAAGACAGCAGGGAAGGCAAATAAGCCTCTTTCCGCTGCTGACAGAGGCTCTGTCTCTGAAAATCCAGATTTTGCTACCTCTCATCATCTCCTCTGTGCTAGAAAAAGTGATGTCACCCACAGGGTTTTCAGATTGCCAAGTCTCTCAGGTTCCCCCCCCCCCCGCTCCCACGACACACCTCAACCTTGTGAGGTAAGCTGGGCAAAGAGAGGGGATTGGCTGAGAACGAGGCTGCTGAACTCCAACTCCCATCATCACCCCTGGCCATTGGCCACGCTGGCTTGGACGGACGAGAGCTGGAGCCAATCGGCAATCTCCGTGTACCCATCACATCCCTCCCTCCCATAGGAGCCATCTCCTAGGGACCATGGGGGGTTTCGGCCCCCACAATAACATATTTGAGGGGGCCGGGCTCCAACAAAGATGATGGGCATTGCCACTCAAATGGTGTGCGTGCACTGCATCATGTGGTCGATTATGTGTGGCGGGGCTTACATGGGCCCCCACAATACCGTATTTTTCCATCTATAAGACGCCCCCATGTATAAGATACCCCCCGCCCTATTTTGGGGGACTCGGTTTTAAGAAAATGAGGGGAGATGGGCCAAAGCTGTCCAGCTTCTCTCCCCACGCAGCTGCGAGCAGGACGTTTCTCCCCTCTGCTCTCTGTCACTAGATCCTGCTTTGATAACATTGTATTTTGCAGCATATTGTATAACCTTATTTTTGAAAATTAATTAAAACTATTTAAAAAAATGAAAACGATAACAATCGGACAAATGCTTCAAAAAGACAGGACGTCGTTTAACCATTCTGTTATGTATTGAAGTTCTCACCCTAGGCCACTAGGTGTGTGTGTGTATATAGTTCATTCTGCTGCAGTTTTCACTCAGGTCCGCACATGCAAATGAAGGATTGAAAAGTGACGTTCAGGGACTGGGTAACTACAGAAAGTTGTTACTGTTGCATTGTAGCTGAGTTTTATATAAGCAGGCTGCTGAGCCCTTCAGCTCACTTCTGTTCCAGCCTGAGAATAAACAAGAGCTGCTTGGAAATCACTGTGTCATCTGCTGTGTCCACCCACAACTTAACACCTTCTAGTTCAGCAACATCTAGAGGGTCAAAGGTTTTGCACTCCTGCCCCCAGGGCAACAAATCCACTTAAAAAATTAAATAAACGACTTGTTGCAGTTTGGAAAGTGATGGGGAAATGCCTTGGAAAGTGCAGGATGAACGAATGATTCCTGGGAAGATTGGCAAGCCAATCGGGTTGAGTGCTCATTGTCATAAAACTGTCCCACCAACAAATCTGAACAAATAGTAAAATCTGGTTATAGTGTAATCCATATACAAGTTTTTTTTTGTGAGCAAATTGGGAGGAATGTTCTCTACACAGGTCATCTGGAGAGGCCCTGCCTTAGTATTATAAGGCAGCTTCCTGTGTTCTCAGGACACTGTAAATTCTCCGCCACCTGGAATCCTTTGAAATGGAAACCTTTTTAAGAAGAGAATTATGGTTCCACCGCAAGTTGCTGAGTATCTGCTTACAGAGTGGAGATGAGTAATTTCGCCCAGAGCCAGAAACAGTGGGGTTAAGCAAGAGGCAGAGGAGGCCCGGCTGAATTTCAACAGCTTCCTCCTGAGTTGAAGCAAAGGAGCACAATTCTTATTAGTCTTCCTTCTGTGTGGATACTTCAGTCTCTGGATTTGGAGAAACCCTCCAGCCCAGAGCTACAAGCAAGCTCAGAAACCCAGGCAGGTATATACAAAGACCAGCCGTAGGCATGCATCGAAACCTGTCTGTGCACCCCATGGGATGGATCCAGACTTAAGTTAAAATTGCACCGTGATCCCACTGAAATCAATGGCACTTAAGCCGTTGGTTGAAAACCACTGCCATATGGGGATCGAACTTGCAACCTTGGCATTATCAGCACAATGCTCCAACCAACTGAGCTATCCAGCTGGTCCTCACTTGCAAGCAGATGGCGTTGATTTAAGGCTCACCCACGCCACACCTGAAAACCCATGTTCTCTGTTTTCCACTTGTCCTCAGCCGACCTCCGCAGGTCCGTACCTGACTGCTTTGTACATGAATTGCAAAATATTCGAAACCTGGAGTTAGGGCTTCAAGCACCACAGGTGTTGTTCTCTTCACTCGGTTTTTTCCCTTCCCTCCAACCCTCCACCTGCCCTTGGACCCCTGCTTCTTTCTTCAGCAGTGCATACACTCTGAAGTGGGGTGTTCTTCCCCGCCAAATGTTGCACAAATAAAGAAGATTTCCACCTGGAAGATTTCCACCTGGAAATAAAAAGACTGGTTTCAGGCACCGGGTTCCCAAACTCCCACTTCCGCTGTGGGGAAAGTGATCAAGAATTTATTTCTGGTGCTTTGCACAGTGAAAGTAGACACTTGGGAACCCGGCTAGCTTCCTTTTCTACCTTCCACAGGTGTGTATACAATGCTTTCTTTCTCTCTTCTTCATCCCTGATGGAGAATCTACTCCTGAGTTTTCTTCCTTTCTCCTGTCCTCACCTCTAGCAATCTTTGAGGAAGGACGGGTCTGTAACTGTGTAGAACCCAAATACCCCCAGGAGAACATTTTCATCCCACTGCCAGTAGAGCTGTATAGATTTGCCTCTTGAATAGATTTTGCATATGGCAAAATTCCTGTTTACCTTACCAGACAATCATAGAATCATAGAGTTGGAAGAGACCACAAGGGCCATCCAGTCCAACCCCCTGCCAAGCAGGAAACACCATCAAAGCATTCCTGGCGGATGGCTGTCAAGCCTCTGCTTAAAGACCTCCAAAGAAGGAGACTCCACCACACTCCTTGGCAGCAAATTCCACTGCCGAACAGCTCTCACTGTCAGGAAGTTCTTCCTAATGTTTAGGTGGAATCTTCTTTCTTGTAGTTTGAATCCATTGCCCCGTGTCCGCTTCTCTGGAGCAGCAGAAAACAACCTTTCACCCTCTCCTATATGACATCCTTTTATATATTTGAACATGGCTATCATATCACCCCTTAACCTTCTCTTCTCCAGGCTAAACATACCCAGCTCCCTAAGCCGTTCCTCATAAGGCAATGCTTTCAGAGATGCAAACGATTTCTCTCTTTGCATGTTCCTGATAAGCGGGCTGCTTTCCCTTTTCCCTGCACAACCGCCGAATGGAAGGAGGGCAAAATAAAGAAAAGCCTGGGATAGAGATGGAAATTGCAAAGACTTGCATTTCTCACCAGGTGCAGGCCACTGAAACGTTTCGAAAATAAATCTTTTTTGTTTTGTGCGCTGAGATGGTGCTTTCCTTCTGGGTGGCGGGAACTAATTGGTTACAGAAATGCAAAGATGTGGTCCAAGAAAGTTACTATTGCGTGCTGGGATGCCTCTTCGCAAGCTGATGCCCTCCATGTGCTGCAATTGGAATCCAACAACATCTGGAGAGAACCAGGTTGGAAAAGGCAGTCTGAAGTTGAAACTGTCTTGAGCCCAGAATCTTAGGGCTCCGGTATTAACTCCTGATCCTATAAAAGGACAGAGCAGAAGAACGCCTAAGCTAATCCTTGCAGGGCACTGGGGAAGGGCGTATTTCATGTGATTATCAGCAGTCATATTCAAAGGAAAATTGAAATTTGCCAGCAGCATCAGGGGTGGTAAATGTGTGGCCCAGAAAATGACTGGTCCAAGTTCGCCCAGGGAGTTTCATCTCTGAGCAGAGATTTCATATGTTCATTCATTTAACATCGGCAAAATAAATACATCACAAACTCTGCATTTGAAACCATATGAAAACACTACTACTACTACTACTACTACTACTACTAATAATAATAATAATAATCCCACATACATTTTGGGCAAATAATGGTGCTGGAGGAGACTCTTGAGAGTCCCATGGACTGCAAAAAGATCAAACTTATCCATCTTTAAAGAAATCAGCCCTGAGTGCTCACTAGAAGGACAGATCCTGAAGTTGAGGCTCCAGTACTTTGGCCACCTCATGAGAAGAGAAGACTCCCTAGAAAAGACCCTGATGTTGGGGAAGATGGAGGACACAAGGAGAAGGGGACGACAGAGGACGAGATGGTTGGACAGTGTTCTCGAAGCGACTGGCATGAGTTTGGCCAAACTGTGGGAGGCAGTGGAGGAGGATAGGCGTGCCTGGCGTGCTCTGGTCCACGGGGTCACAAAGAGTCGGACACGACTGAACGACTGAACAACAACAACAAAAGCAGTTTACGTTTGCAAAACAACTAAAACAGAAAAACAAATCAAGTGCAAAACATAAATATATATCAACATACATCAAAATGCACCGTAATTGCAATAGATCCGAACACTTTCATTCATATTATTCTCCCCCTCACCACAAAAAAGACATAATACAGTCATAAAAATCAGGTGTGGGGAACCTGTAGCCCTCCAGATGTGATTGAACTAGAACTCCCATTAACCCTGGTCATTGAGGGAAACGACATATTAAAAATGTGGCATTTTAGGGAAAGTTCTTTGCAAAAATTGTGCATATTAGGCAAAACTTCATCTGTACATGCATATATTAGGGAAAGGTGAGTTGTTGTTGTTTTTAAATGCACACTGATACAGAAAATGTAGGCAACTGAACTTAAAATGGAAACCATGAGAAAATAAAATAAAAACCAATATGCAAATATTGGCGAGTCCCTAGTTGTGACACAAGGAATTATTGAAAGGGCAAAGATATGGATGGAAGAAACCACAGGAATCGGCTGCAGGTGAATTTCAACCTTGGGAAATGATGTAAATTTTGGGAATTGGTGGAAATCCCGATTCCTCTGCCGGTGTGTAACTTCACAAACTTCGTCGCCAGCACTACCACAACGTACCATGCCACACAAGCACACCCACCCTCATCTTATTGCGTTTCCCATTATCTCTGGACAGAAGCAAGTCCTTCAGCAAACAGAAGCCGTATAAATAATCTACCAAGTGTAAAGGCGCTGGGCTGGAAGTAATTACCGAAATCTGCAGGGGTATTTATTAACTGTAGGCTTGCTAATAGCAGCAGTAGTTAATCCACACTGCTTGATTTACAACTTTTAATAATGTTGACATCCGTCTATTATAGATTGCTTTATTGTCCCTAATTCTGGACATGTACTATATTTCAACCTCTGACTCTCATGGCCAAGAAAAAACTGGCTCTGCCTAAAGCCACTCTGGATTTAGAAAAAGCCCCATGGGGAACTGGCAGAATGACACGGGAGGAGAACCACTGTCCTCTTTAGTAGATTTCAGTATCTATTGGTAAATATCTGAACGATTTGCAGCAAACCGGGATAGGCTTCTGACTCCCAATTGTCTACCAATGGCTGTGTATGCACAATACATTTAAACAGTGCTTTTTTTTTTTCTTTTAAAAAAATGTTTAGACTCATTTTGACTCAAGAAAACCACCATTTTATAGTTCAAATCGGGGAAAATAAATACAGTAAATGGACAAACGTACAAAGATTCACAAAATATTTAGGAGTATGTGTACCCCTGCATTCTCCGTAGAAAAAAGCACTGCATTTAAAGCACCTGGAAACTGCAGTTTCCTCTTCATAGCTATAATTCCCAGCACCCTGCAGGTCCCAGGTTTCCTGTGGTGCAAGGATTTTATTTTCAGGATAAACGGGACTCTGTTTTTGCACCTCTACACACACACACATCACCACTTTTAATTGTTCTCTGAGATGTGGACAGGAGGAAAAAGGGAAATCGGGACATTCTGGGATCAAATCAGAAACTGGAATAGCTTCTGTAATTCCAGGATTGTCCCTGGGAAATAGGGACACTTGGAAAGTATGGATGTATGGCAACGGCCACCAGCTATGAACAGAAATGCAAATGCTGAATGGAAAAATATGGGCACTTGCTGGTGCTTGCTCGTGTCCAGAGAATGAGCAGCCTTCGCTGCTTGCTGCAGGAGGTAGGGAGTGGCAAAAGGGGTTACACGTACCTTGTGCCGTCAGGGCTGCCACCTGACAGCCGCGAAAAATGACCTGCTTTTCTTTCTCATTTGCTTGCAGCCTGCAAAAGCTGCCTGCAACGCTTGGCCACCTTTTCCATGAGCTCAGCTCTTAATTACAGCAATGACCCTAATTCTCAAAGCGCCGGTTCTGTGCTCTGGGAAAGAAAAAGGCTGCAGTTCTGCTTACGCAGCAGTTAATTGGGCGCGGAGTGGGAGGTAGGCAGTGGCTGGCAAGGTGCCCTCTTTGGGGAAGATGGAGCGACAGTAACTGAATTGTTTATGGCCTAAGCCTATAATGCAGGGTTTAATCTCTACTGTCTTTGGTGGGGGTTTCCTCCCTCTTGAAGGGCGTTTAGGATTGCCATTGAAATTTCCTCTTAAAGAAGTTTGGCTTCCTTTTAAGGAAAGGCCCTTCCTTCCTTCCTTCCTTCCTTCCTTCCTTCCTTCCTTCCTTCCCTTAAAAGCAAAGAAGAATTAAATCTCTAGGGCCTGGTTCATCTAAATTGTTGCACTAGTGGAAGCCTCTTCCTCCCCACGTGACAACCCCCCCCCCCCCCCAAAAAAAGCTGTGGTGGAGTTGTCAGGAGAACCCCCCAGAACACAGTGGAGGGAGAGGAAGATTGTTCCATCTGGCAAGGAGAAATGCTTCCGCTGATGGGACAAATACCTTAGCCTGGAGCTGAATCCAACACTATTCAACAAAACTAGGTGTGGGGACTTCCTTAAAGCAGGGACATGGAACCCACAGCCCTCTGGATTTGGCTGCTGCCACAGGAGTGATCACACCGTTCAGAGTTTGAGTTAGCTCTTTGTTAGCAAAAGCAGACTTGGCTGAGTGTCAGGCAGCTCATTCCTTGAGGTCTTACTCCATGAAAAGTCAGTTGCCGAGACTGAAAGTCCTCACGTCCTCACAGCCATCTAGGTCCCCTCCTCTCCAAGGCTTTCCCCAAGCAATCTGAGACTGTTTCTGTGTGCAGCCAACTTCTTCTCTGCTCTTTTCATGCCTCTTCTGGTTCTGGGAGACCGGGGAGAAGGGAGCTTGTCGCACCAGGAGGGGGAGACACCCATGCCCTTTCACCAGCCTGACTCATTTCTGCCTCTTGGCATCTCTTCTCTCCAGGGGCGTCGCAGGGGGAGAGAGGAGGCAGGGGCCCCCAGGCAGCGCCCCTGCTGGGGGTGACACATTGGGGGCGGCCCCCGCCCACTGGGCTTTTTTTTTTTTTTTTTAAATCTTTTTTAGGCCATTTTCGGCACTGCCAGGGTGGAGCCGCCGGGGCGGCCAGCGAGGAGGGTTGTCACCCCCCCCTCGCTGGCCGTCCCTGCGGCTCCGCTCCAGCAGCGCCGAAAATAGCCCCCCTTCCAGCGACACAGCTTGGCATGGAGGCAAGGGGTGGGCCAGCAAGGTGGGGTGCCACCCCCTCCTCGCTGGCCCGCCCCTTGCCTCTTTGCCGAGCTCCGCTGCTGGCTGGCTTGTGGAGCCGGGGCATGGAGAGGGGTGGGCCAGTGAAGAGGGACACCCCTCCTCTCTGGCCCATCCCTCTCCCTGCCCCGACTTGCGCTCCGCCAAGGGAGCCCGGGCGGCGGATTCAGGAGTCTTTGCAGCCCACAAAGACTCCCGAATCCACTGCCCAGCCCCCCTTCGTGCAGCGGCTGCTCACGCAGGCACGAGCAGCCGCGGCATGAAGGGGTGCCGCCGTCGGGCGGAGGCTTTGGGAGTCTCCCGAATCCTTCGCCCAGCACCCCCGGGGTGGGGCGTCGCATGCGTCATGACGCACGCACGCACCGCGATGCCTCGCCCCCAAGGGTGGCTCTTGGCTTCCCGCCCCCGGCAGCCAAGGGGCTAAGAACGCCCCTGCTTCTCTCCTGCTTCTGTTTCTGGACTTCTTCTTTCTGCCACAGACTCTCCCAGCTCACTAAACCCTGTTACATCTTTAGTTTCCAACACCACCTCTTCCCAAACATCTCCCTCTTCTCCCTCTGACCAGTCATCATCACCCCACCACCACTCCCTGGGCTCTGAGCCTTCTTCCCTTGCGGATTCCCCAGTGGGTTCTTCTCACCGTTCCTCTGCATCCAACCAGTTCATGTACTCCAAGGACTACAGATCCCATTATTCCTGACCCTCGGCCATGTTGTATGCAGGTAACGGGAACTGGAATCCAAAGTGTTTGCCAAAATTCATTTGGAGAGCCACAGGTTCCCCCACCCCTGCCTTAAAAGTGTGTGAGAGAGGTGTAATCATGGTGAGGTTTTCTGGCAAACGTTTTCAAAGTAGTATGCCGGTTGTCATCATTTTGAAGAACACACACACACGGCATCTCATCAACCATCCTTCTCCCGGATCGATAATATCGATGTGTTTATTTTATTTTTCTCTTTATGCCTTCCACTGTTTTGATATGCCTTTTTTATTAATGTGATGTTTCTTTGGTGACACAATAGCTGTCCTATTAAAAAAACAAAATCAATTCGCATTCTGAATTTCACCGCCTGAGGAATCAAGTCTATTCAGAAAAGTTCAGGACGTGTTTTTAGTTAGTTTTTTCTCAGTTGGAGAGACCAGAGTAAGGCAGCAAATGAGGGATGGAGGAGAAATTCGATTCTATTTTCATTTAAAGGCAAACTTATCCACTGGCACTTTCTGAAACATCATGGAAACTAAAACAGAGCTATCCTTTGAAATTCACGCTTCTCTGAATTTTGCGATGAATATCTCCAGCCACGTAATTTGACACGTAGACTAGGGTAGTCTGTGAATAAGAGCACATATAATAGTGAAAAACAATGCACAAAAATACCATTATATTTGGGGAAATGTGTACAGTAGGCAAAACTGCATACGAAAATGGGAGAAAATTGCCACTAAGGTGTTGACAAACCTTCGTGAGGACATAAAAAAGATAAGAATTCACAAAGTGTTGCAGAGATGTAGCAGACTGAACCTTATTGTGGAAAAATGAGAAATGAAAAGAATCCGACTCTCCCCCCCCCCCAATTCCTAAAAACAGGTCTATTTTATTCTGAGCCTCAAATCTTTTTTTGGAAGAAAACATTTACATCACGCCAAGCACCATTTTGTAGCTTTAAAAAACTGTCGTCTGCTTTTGGCCCTTAGAGATGCAAACTCTGGTGGTTTTCTGTGGCTGCTGGAATTGAGATGAAAAATCAAGAATGGGAGCAGGAGGCGGAGGGAGAGGAGATGCAACCTCATTGCCCTCTCACTGGAGCATTCACAATGTTTACCTTGGGGCTTGAAGACGCATTTAGAAGTAGGTTGCTCCTCTCCATTCTCATTTCCCTTTTGCAAAAGTCAGGTGGTCCCCCACGGGCCAATCAAAGGCCTGGAGCTCACTCATTGAGGAGTATTGCTTACAAAGAGAACAGGATTGACAGAGGTGGCAGCCGGAGGAGTTCTGCTCCTCTGTGAAATGGATGCATGCAGATATGCTTAGGAAAATATCGGCTGAAGGCAACTGTCCTCCGGATCTGATGGCGCTGGCTTGGGGGCTGGGCCCAGGACAAGAGGCTTCGCCACTGAGCTTGCCCACTCGCCCTGCAGGAATCTGGAGGCGCATGTGCTCTCTTGTCTGACCTTCCAACAACCACATGCGCATGTCTGAATTTGCAGCATGGGATGTAGTGCGTGCCATCGTTCGCCAGTGTGATCACGCAATCGCCTGCAGAGGTCTTCCGTGGTGTGTGTGTGTGTGTGTGTTTGTGTGTGTGTGTGTGTGTGTGTGCTGGCTCAATACATGAGCCAAGCACTGTGTAATTTAACCCATTGTTCACATTACACCAACATGCAGCACATGGAAGTATGCAGATGCAGAGAGCCTTGAACTCAGTCCTTCTGGAGCCTTCCTCTGAGGAAAAGCA
This sequence comes from Lacerta agilis, assembly GCF_009819535.1. Lineage (NCBI taxonomy): Eukaryota > Metazoa > Chordata > Lepidosauria > Squamata > Lacertidae > Lacerta > Lacerta agilis. The sequence goes on from NC_046324.1 coordinate 43,579,743, forward strand.
TCCTTGTGCCTGACTCAGGCTGAATACTAAACGTGAGCAGAGTGTTGACGTTGCTTCAGCAACAGTCTCCTTCCTTCCTTCCTTCCTTCCTTCCTTCCTTCCTTCCTTCCTTCCTTCCTCTGTCCCAGTTGCAAGCTCCTCCTCCACTGAAATGTGCCTTTTTAGTCAAAGGGGTCCAGCCTGCTCCAGCCATATTTTACTCCAATGGAGTGTGGGAGAGACTCTGGTGGTTGTGTGGCATCTGCCATGGAGTCCTCGGAGTCAGAACATGGCAGTTCGACACCTTCAGGCTGAAGGGGCGCTGCTACCATGGACTCGGCCTGCGGAAGTGCACCCAGAGCTGGCACTGAGTTCAATTCTCCTCCTCTCTCAGAATCCTTGATCTCATCCTCTGAAGAAGACTGTCAGGGGAAACCTCACAGAGAAAGGGAATGAATGAAGGTCGAAGACACAGTTTTAAACTCCTATGGGGGGAAAAGGCGTCACTCTCCCGCCAGAAGAAGCGGCGCCGCTAAAAAAAACCCAACAACACATGATTGTGTTCTAGAAACTTGGGAGGCCTTTTGTTACGATGAACTCCCTTTGCACTTTATAAATTAACACGCAAACACGGCTGGAGAGAGAACAGAAGAGGATGGCTGTGGCAGAGAGCAATTTCCAAAAGAATCCGGTTCCTTGCTGAAAGGCTGTTGTTCAGATGCCCACAGTTGCTCAGAGGAGCTTTTGTTTTGAGAGAGGGGTCACTTCAGGTTCCCGAGCTTGGCTGCTTCGGGTGAGTTAGCAGAAAAGGAGCTGCAGGAGGGACGTCCTCAGAATCCATAATAGGGAACGAAGATCCTGCCTGGGCTCAGGGAAAACTTCCACAGTGGGATGGAGCTGAGGGAGAGCTCTGTGGGAAGGTCGTGCCAGAGGTTTCAGGGTACCGGCACAGAACCCAAATGGCACCCACATGCTCCCATGGGATCGTAAGTGGCTCGCCAAATAGGTTGGGGGCCCTAGGCTAGCTTCCCAGCAGGTGGGCTACTGTGGGTTCCTGGGAGGGAAAGGAGAAGAGGTAAGGCAGGGACCAGGCACAGGGCCTTATCAGTAGTGGCACCCACCCTGTGAAATGCCCTCCCACCAGATGTCAAAGAGAACAACAACTACCAGACTTTTAGACGACATCTGAAGGCAGCCTTGTTTAGGGAAGCTTTTAATGTTTGATGGATTATTGTATTTTTATATTTTGTTGGAAGCCGCCCAGAGTGGCTGGGGAAGCCCAGCCAGATGGGCGGGGTATAAATAATAAATTATTATTATTATTAGGCAGAAGGAGGTCAGATGCTTCTACTAATCTGCTCCACAGGGACGTGACTTGCTGGGGAGTGTTGCTGAGTTCTACGCTGTTTCCTTTAACAGGGACGTGGGTGGCTCTGTGGTCTATACCACTGAGCCTCTTGAGCTTGCCGACCAGAAGGTCAAATCCGCGTGACAGTTCCCGTTGCTTTGTCCCAGCTCCAGCCAACCTAGCAGTTCAAAAGCACACCAGCGCGAGTAGATAAATAGGTGCGACGATAGGGGGAAGGTAAACGGCCTTTCCATGTGCTCTGGTTTCCATCACAGTGTCCCGTTGCGCCAGAAGTGGTTTAGACATGCTGGCCACATGACCCGGAAAGCTGTCTGTGGACAAACGCCGGTTCCCTTGGCCTGAAAGCGGAGATGAGTGCTGCACCCCACAGTCGATTTCAACTGGACTTAACTGCCATGGGGTCCTTTGCCTTTACTTTTACCTTCCTTGAACACAGCACTAACTTCACTGACAACAGAGTCCTGCGTCTTTTGTGCCGACCTGCGTCTGACTCCAACCCTGACACCTGGGTTGCATTGTTGTTGTTGTTCAGTCGTTCAGTCGTGTCCGACTCTTCGTGACCCCATGGATCAGAGCATGCCAGGCACCCCTATCCTTCACTGCCTCCCGCAGTTTGGCCAAACTCATGTTAGTAGCTTCGAGAACACCGTCCAACCATCTCATCCTCTGTCGTCCCCTTCTCCTTGTGCCCTCCATCTTTCCCAACATCAGGGTCTTTTCTAGGGAGTCTTCTCTTCTCATGAGGTGGCCAAAGTACTGGAGCCTCAACTTCAGGATCTGTCCTTCTAGTGAGCACTCAGGGCTGATTTCTTTGAGAATGGAGAGGTTTGATCTTCTTGCAGTCCATGGGACTCTCAAGAGTCTCCTCCAGCACCAGAATTCAAAAGCATCAATTCTTCGGCGATCAGCCTTCTTTATGGTCCAGCTCTCACTTCCGTACATTACTACTGGGAAAACCATAGCGTTAACTATTCGGACCTTTGTCGGCAAGGTGATGTCTTTGTTTTTGAAGATGCTGTCTAGGTTTGTCATTGCTTTTCTCCCAAGAAGCAGGCGTCTTTTAATTTCATGACTGCTGTCACCATCTGCAGTGATCATGGAGCCCAAGAAAGTAAAATCTCTCACTGCCTCCATTTGTTCCCCTTCTATTTGCCAGGAGGTGATGGGACCAGTGGCCATGATCTTAGGTTGCATAGAAAGGGATAAAGAGCTGCATTTTGCCCACAGGACTGAGGATTCTCACCCCTCTTTTATTGAAATAACTGGGTATGCCCATTGCCACTCCCATAGCTTGCCACCAACAGCCAGCTCAATTTCGATGTCTCAAGGAGTCCCACCTGCACAGAGGCCTTATCCCCCTGATCCTAGGCACGGGGAAGAGAGCTAATAATTAAACCAATGCCCCTTACAGCAACATGTCCTACATGTCCTCTTTTGAACATGGTAAAAATCCATCGCCTCCTTCCACAAAGGCGTCTGCTGACTTTTGCTTCGCAATCACATAACAGTCTTTGGTCCCTCCAGGCCTCTAACATTGCAAAATCAATCGCTTTCCAATACTCTGGCAGATGCGCGACTCGCTGCCAGCCAAAAGCGGTGACGTTAATCGGTCCCCATTGAGTTGCAGATTTCTGTTGCAGAGGGTGACTCAGTAAGAAGCATCTTCCGTACTTAGGTGTGCAGACGTTTTTTATTTTTAAAACCGAAACGTTCTGTTGGAATTTTTTCTCTCTCCCCAAAAGCCAGTAAGTAACTTAGGGAAGACTTGGCATCTGGAAGAATAGTAGAGTTGGAAGGGACCCCATCTAGTCCAGCCTCCTGCAATGCAGGAATCTTTCAGCCCCATGAGCTGTTCGAGAACGGAACGGGCCGTCTCTGAAAGCGGCAGTCTCTCGTCCATCGAGACAATTCTGCAGCGGTGCTGGACGGCAACCCATCAGGGATGCTGTAGCAGTAGGAAGCTTCAGCATCGCAAATGGGTTGGACTACAGGACCAGTGTGGTGTAGTGGTTAAGAGTGGTAGACTCGTAATCTGGGGAACCGGGTTCGCGTCCCCGCTCCTCCACATGCAGCTGCTGGGTGACCTTGGGCTAATCACACTTCTCTGAAGTCTCTCAGCCCCACTCACCTCACAGAGTGTTTGTTGTTGGGGAGGAAGGGAAAGGAGAATGTTAGCTGCTCTGAGACTCCTTCGGGTAGTGATAAAGCGGGATATCAAATCCAAACTCTTCTTCATGATGCTATTGGGGCATTTATACGCAATTCCGCTTTCAATACTGATTGCACCAGCAAAAATTCTGGAGAGACCATACTGCCTAATTTCCAGTTAGTGCATGCTCCGTACTTTCCTGCTGAAGTCCTGCAACTTTTCATACCACAGATATATATATATATTCCTCCTCTTATGCTGTGCTATAGTGCAAAGGTGCCCGACCAGGTTACAATAAGATGGTAACCTTGGGGAAGTATGGCAGAAAAAAATAATAAAGAGGAAAAATATGTGGATGGCCAATACTAATGCATCATTATTGTACAAGTGACACGTGGCAGAATAAACTTGGACTGGCAGACTATACTAGGAGTGGGGGAAGAAACTCAAGTAAGTTTGCTCTTGAAGGCAAATCTGCCTTTTCAGAAACAATGGATGAGCTGAAACGTAGGCATTCTCCGAAACCCACACTTCTCCGAATTTTGCAATCCAGTTCTCCAGCCATTGTTCTGTGCACTGAAGTTGTTTTAAGTGTGCATCTAGGGAACTGCAGCTCTTGGCAATGGATAAATTTCAAAATGCACATCAGGGGGAAATCGCTTGCCAATAACGTGTTTCTTAGGAGACATTCGCACCAAAACGGTGGTGGATTTTCACGGGGGGCTTTTTAGAAAAAAAAAAACGAATTTGCAAGCTGACGTGGAAATGTGGAGAACCGAACTTAAGATTGGGGAAATGAGCTAAGGAGGGAAAACCGAAATGGACCGATTCTCCCACCTCTGTTGCACGCAAACGCTTGCCCAAGAAACAAAGCTTCCTTTCCAACTCCCAGACCAGGCCAAGGCATGTAAAGAGCCTGCTCTAGACTTTTTCCACATCAAAAGGAAATGAAAAGCTCTGCTTTGCAGAAGCTCAGACAGGTTGTCTAGGCTGTGAGAATCATTACATATTAATAGGCTCTAAAAATATTCCGAATCCCCATTTCTGTGCATGAAATCTGCTCTCGGCAGATGGATTTTGCCTTCGCAAGCAAATCTGGGAATCAGCTCTGAAGGAGACTGTCTCTGACTAAGGAGCCTTTCAAACATGTGTGATCTCCCCCCCCCCCCGAAACCCCACGAGCTTTCCTTCTTATCGGTTTCCCAGACAAGAGATTCCCCCTGCACCTCTCTATATAACTTACATCGCCAGCAGCGAGAGGCAGATGGAATCGGAGGGGGAGCGATACCCAGCCTGGCTTGCCAAGGGGGGGGGGGGAGATAAATAATTTAAACTTTCCATTAAAGAAGAATCATTGGATGCCATGAAAGTTTAACGGTGTGGATCTACGTGTGCAATAAGGCAGTGCACACAAATGTTGTTCCTGTGCTGCTGCCGTGTGCAAAGGTGAATTTGTCACTTATGCAATAGTCGATAGTTGGAACGCAGGGTGCTGCCTTACACTGAGTCAGACCACAGGTGCATCTACAAACAGGTGTGGTGGACCTGTGGCCCTCCAGTGGTGGCTGAACTACAGCTACCATCACCCCTGGGCATTGGCTTTCTGCAGACCTTGCACCGTTCTCAAAGGTGAGGGAAAGAGCATGAGAAGGGCTTTGAATACAAGGTTAAGGAAGGAACCTCTGACTCTCCTGATGTTAAAACAAAATAAAAAATAAAAAAATTCTTTCCAGTAGCACCTTAGAGACCAACTGAGTTGTTCTTGGTATGAGCTTTCGTGTGCATGCACACTTCTTCAGATACACTGAAACAGAAGTCACCAGACCCTTATATATAGTGAGGGAATGAGGAGGGGTATTACTCAGAAGGGTGGTAGGAATGGGAGATTGGCTGATAGGTGTAGAAAACCTGTTGGCGACTGTTAACAGCTGCAATTGGTCTACCAGGAAAAAGCAAGGGGTGAGATGGCTAAAGATAGCTTTGTCATGTATAATGAGATAAGAATCCAATGTCTTTGTTCAGACCAGGTCTCTCCATGGTTTTAAGTTTGGTGATTAGTTGCAATTCAGCCACTTCTCTTTCCAGTCTATTTCTGAAATTCTTTTGTATTAAGACAGCTACTTTGAGATCTTGTATAGAATGTCCTGGGAGACTGAAGTGTTCTCCTACTGGTTTCTTTGTCTTTCTCTGTCCCTCACTATATATAAAGGTCTGGTGACTTCTGTTTCAGTCAGAGCCGTCTTCAGGGGATCTGCCGCCCTGGCGCGGCTATCCCTCCGGCGCCCCCGCCATGCCGCCTCTCCGCCGCCTCCCTCCCGCGCTTGCCGCCCCTTGGGAGGGGGGTGGGCGAGCGGGGGGTGAGGGGCGTGGCGCTGGAGCGGCGCGGGGCTCTGCGCGCCCTTCCAGCGCTTCCGGGATGGGAGGCGAGGGCGGCCGGCTCGCGCTCCACGCGCAGCTGGACGGCGCGGCGCTGCTGGGCAGCTCGCGCTGCATCGGGCGGGCGGCCGGCTGCGCGCGGGAGCGCGAGCCGGCCGCCCTCGCCTCCCAGAGCCCCAGCTGGAGTGCTGGAAGGTCGCGCAAAGCCCCGCGCCGCTCCAGCTGGGGCTCTGGGAGGCGAGGGCGGGCGGCTTACAGCCCTCCCGCCGGCGCGCGAGTGCCCGCCTGCCCGTGGGGGCGGGGGCGGGTTGGGGAGGAGGAGCCCGGTATGCCGGCGGGCTCGCGGGGGCGCCCCTGGGGCGCCCAGCGCCCTGGCGCACCGCGCCACCGGCTTCTATGGATGAGACGGCTCTGGTTTCAGTGTATCTGAAGAAGTGTGCATGCACACGAAAGCTCATACCAAGAACAAACTTACGGTAGTTGGTCTCTAAGGTGCTACTGGAAGGATTTATTATTATTTTTTATTTTGTTTTGACTATGGCAGACCAACACGGCTACCTACCTGTACTCAGAAGTAGGAATGGGGGTGCAGAGAGAAATCCAATCTGTCTGCATTTAAATCTGTACTTTCAGAAACAAGATGCAACTGAAACAAAGCCTTCCTTTGAAATTAACACTTCCCTGAATTTTTGCAATACCGTTTCCCAGCCATGTCATTTTTGCCTCTGGGTGAATGTTGCTGTTTGGATGGTTTCTGCACATGCTGTAGAGGGGAGTGAGGGGCAGATGGGGCTCATCAACCTGGGAAGGAAGCCCATCTAGGAGAAGGAAAACTCTGATGCTAAACCTCTGCTGCCTCGTGGGATATCTTCAGGAGAAGAGTAGAGTTGAGTAGAGTTTGGATTTGATATCCCGCTTTATCACTACCCGAAGGAGTCTCAAAGCGGCTAACATTCTCCTTTCCCTTCCTCCCTCACAACAAACACTCTGTGAAGTGAGTGGGGCTGAGAGACTTCAGAGAAGTGTGACTAGCCCAAGGTCACCCAGCAGCTGCATGTGGAGGAGTGGAGACACGAACCCGGTTCACCAGATTACGGGTCCACTACTCTTAACCACTACACCACACTGGCTCAGGAGTAAACACAAAGGCTCAGGAGTAAACTCTACAAAAATCCAGAGCGGAGTCCCTAAGTTGGTTGGATGGCGTCTTGTGTTGGCAAATGTCCCGCCTGGGGTCAGTTGTGAGACTGCTCCGAACCTGGAACAAAGCCTTGTGCACATTCCCGGCTACTCGAGACCGGTGGCACATTCAATATGCGATTGTTCCCCAGTGTGAAGACCAACACACACAAGCCATTGATGAGGCTAAGCTATTTATTATAGGTAAATGCAGAATATGTCTCTGCTAGCCAGCTCAGATACTCAGAGCTGTGCATAAGAGCGTCTAGCATCTCTCGAGCCAGAACTGAAAGTAACGTACAATAACATCACATGTGTGAGAAAGCAGATAGGACTGCTGGCTTTCTCACAGGATAAAAACAGACACATGTTACAGTGGCCACACTGTTGCTTTTGCAGCTCGGCATGTACAAATATCCCAACACCTTGTACGCCTCCTTCCTGCAACTCCTGCAGCCAAGCTGGTGCCAAATGTATTGCTCTGCTTTCCTTTGGACCACATCAGTGAGACTAAGAGGGGTGTCCTATCGTCTGGGCAGTCCAGAACCTCCGTACACACTGCCCAAGCTTGGACGGCCTTTTAGCCTGGGGTTTTCATATGATTTATTAGTATTTTTATATATTTGTGTACCTGACTGGTCTTTCCCCAGTATTTTTATCTGTTTTATCTGTATTTTTAGTCGCAATGGCCTGTTGGCTACGTGAATAAAGTTTGATTTGATTTGATTTGCCCAAGCTTGTGCCGTAGGAAGGTCACTTCTGTGCTGCTAATGCAATGGTTTGACTTCATCCCGTTGCCATCATGCTACAAGATCCTTTTATGCAGAGACGCCAGCTTGAGTGATTCCAGCAGGGTGCGCTTTCAGATAACATGAAGCCAAAACGAGGCCCTAATACCCTGGGTGGTAGGGAACCTTTTTTCAGCGTGGGGGCCACATTGCCTTCCAGGCAAACTTCCAGAGGGCCGCAGTACCAGTAGTGTACTTTTGCTGGAAGAAAAACTGAAGCCAAGAAAGCCAGAAAAAAACTGAAGCCAAGTCTCGCCATTTGGCACAGTGTGGCCTCTTTTACGTGGAAGCAGTTGGCACAGTGCCAAATCGGATCACGGCAATTTGGAATATCTGGGGACTCTCATAACCGCGGCGAGCGAAAACATGGAAACAGATTGGATGCCTGTCCCCATCTCCTTATTAGCTTTGCTCCCGAAGCATGACAGATGCTAAACTCATCAGCTTTGCCCAGAGGTATTCCTTTGTCATGAGCATCTCAGTGCTTATACCCTCATTAAGTTAAACTTGCATGATGAATATTGAGTGTGGCAGTTCGACAGCGCATATGCGGGAAGCTGGCTCCATTGAATTCCCACATTTGAGGGAGGGAAGCTTTTTCTTTTCTTTTTCTTTTTTATTGCATAGTTTTATTTTACAAGAAAATTCAAGTTAACAAACAACAAACGCATAACTTTGTTCCCGCATAAATTTCAAATTAACAAAATAGCAAATGCCTATCAAATGTAAATGAATATCATATCCAGTGATTTACCAAACCAGCTCAAACCAATACAACATTTTAATAAATACAACATATTAATAAAATTAAATACAATACTTATTAGTTGTTTGTGGGAGGGAAGCTTTTTCAGCTCTGCTGCAAGTTCGCTGGACGCTCACACCACACTTACGTGACCACCTCTATGGGAAATTGCAATACATATGCAGCCACACGTGGACTAAGGCATCATTCACCAACCTGGCGTCCTCCATCTGTTTCCATCTACAACTCCCCATCAGCCTCTGTTGGCGTGCAGTTCTTGCCCAAAACATCTGGAGGGGATCTGATTGGTCAAGGCTGGAACAAAATGCACAGCAGGGATAAGAACATAAGAACATGAGAAGAGGTCTGCTGGATCAGGCCCATGGCACATCTGGTCCAGCACCCTGTTCCTACAAGGGCCAACCAGATGCCCTTATGGCAGGCTTCCTCAAACTCTGCCCGCCAGATGTTTTTGGCCTACAACTCCCATGATCCCTAGCTAGCAGGACCAGTGGTCAGGGATGATGGGAAATGTAGTCTCATAACATCTGGAGGGCAGAGTTTGAGGAAGCCTGCCTTATGGGAAACTTGCAAGCAGAAATTGAGCACAAGAGCACTCTCCCCCTCCCCCTGTCATGCCTGGCTGGGGAGGGCACCAAATTTTGGCCTCACACAGGGCACCATAGTAGGACAAAGGCAAAGGGGGGTGTCATGGACTGGTTGGAAGCGGGGAAATGGTGGAAGGAACCAGCTGGGGAACCCCGAAGGGTAGAAGACTCAGAGCCCAGGGAGTGGTGGTGGGACAATGGTGAGTGGTCAGAGGGAGAAGACAGGGAGGAGGAGGTGCTGGAAGCTGAAGCGGTAGCAGGGCATAGTGAGCAGGGCGAGTCTGTGGCAGAGAGAAGTCCAGAATCAGAGGTGGAAACAGGAGAGGGGGAGGAGAGAAACCAAGAGGCGGAGATGAGTCAGGCTGGTGAAGAGGCATGGGACCCCTCCCTCCTGGTCTCCCAGAACCAGAAGAGGCATGAAGTGGGAGGAGCAAAGGCAGACATGCAGTTTCGGGGTTTCGGGGAATCGGCTTCCTCTTCCATGGCCGTGAATGAGCAGATCAAATGAAAGAAATTCATACCAGTTAGTTTCTTTAATAAACACAGCAAAAAGGAAAAAGAAAGCTTCAACCCAGAATGGCAGTGCTCCCAATTAAGGCTTACACCCCCTTGGTCCCTATTAATCTATGTCACTCCTAATCTGAGCTTGTACCCCCTGCACTGAGACTTTCTGAGCTCTTCTCGACCTTGGGCTGGGTGGAGGAATGCTGTCCAGAGACTGTGAATCTGTTAACTCTTCTTCTAGCTGTATTTCCCAGCTTCTGCCTTCTGAACTATGCCCCTCTGCAAACCACTGTTCCACTGGGAAGACTCAGGAGCAGGAGCAGGAGCAGGGGGAGGGGGGGCTCCCACCATTCCTCCTCAGTGCAGCCCTCCTCAGCACAGTCCCTGACACGCAGGGAGGAGTCTCAGATTGCTTGGAGAAAACCCTGAAGCGGGGGGGGGGACCTTTAGTCTCCACAACTGCCTTATAGTGGCAAGACATACCGATGAAGAGTTGCTGTGCACTCCTGAGCTGACTGTGTTTCTTCTAAGAAAGAGTTAAATTCACTTACTCCGTGTGAGTTATTCCTGACACCTGCTTTTGACAGTTGTGGGGACAAGAAATGTAAATTTAAAATTTCGTATGGTAGGCTACTTTCTACCTTTGACATGCAAGGAGCATTTTCAGAGTTCAAGCACACATTCCAAACAGGAAAATTCACTTGGGAGGCAAAGCAGAGTCAGCGAAAGATGTGGCCGCGCGGGGGGGGGGGGAAATGCTGTTTCAAGGGCCAGGTGGGAAGGCCTGGAGGGTCGCAATGGTCCGACTCAGGACAAGGTGGAATTCCTCCGTGTATAAGGAATGCCAGGCCAAAGACCTGACTTCCCCAGCATGCAGTCTCCAACGCAGAGCAGCTGGAAGATTCCCATCTCTTTCCACCAAGCAATCGAAACTGTCCTTGCAGGGTGAGATGCTGCAAAAGAGAGAGAGAGAGAGAGAGAGAGAGAGAGAGAGAAATGGGTCAGAAAATGCCGGTTGCCGAGGGAGTGATGCTGGAGCCAAACCAGCAAGCTTTAATTGGAAGGGTGCTCCTTTTTTTGGAAGCTGCCTCCCTCTGAGATGCCGCACTCAGCAAACGCAGACGGCGTGAAAGGAGCAGGGGGAGGAGAGCCTGGAGGAGCTAAGAATGACAGCCCTACGTGAGAAAGGATGGGGGTGCTGATATAGCTGGGTGTTATTGCAAATTGCAAAAAGAGGAGATCTGAGGCAGGGAAAGAGCTTCAGAAGAGCCTCCCGAGGGACATACGCCAAGCCAGTGGTGGGTGGGGCTGGGGACAAAAGTGAGCGGGGCACCAGGTGTACAATTCACCTCTGTGCAATTGGCTGGTTTTTACAGATGCACAATAAAAGGGACATTCATAGGGGTCAGGAGGTTGGTGGGGCAGTGTCCCCTTTGGCCCTGAAGAAAAAGAAGAAGAAGAGTTTGGATTTGATATCCCGCTTTATCACTACCCGAAGGAGTCTCAAAGCGGCTAACATTCTCCTTTCCCTTCCTCCCCCCACAACAAACACTCTGTGAGGTGAGCGGGGCTGAGAGACATCAGAGAAGTGTGACTAGCCCAAGGTCACCCAGCAGCTGCATGTGGAGGAGCGGAGACGCGAACCCGGTTCCCCAGATTACGAGGAGGTTGCCAACAAGATTCAGCCTAAGAGGTATCAGTCCACACTTGAAAGAAATAGGAAGGTCAGCACAGAGGTCCAATGTGCAGAGATAGCCGGGAAACCTGGAGGTTACTGCATTGGTCTTAACTCCATGCAAACCACTCTCTGCAAGTTGTGTTGCATTCAAACAGTTTCTGAAGTGTAGGTCGGTTCCCACAAGGCAAGAAACAGCGATAACAGCAAGAACCTCTATTGAACTACAGAACTGGACAACAGGGGCAAAGCAACTGCTTATATACATTTCTGGAGGCCTGGGCCACTCCCACTCCCAACGTGATTGGCTGTCTAAACTTCCAAGCTGCAAATCATGACTCAAGTTTAAGGGCCAGTGGCAGAGGCCCAAATCCTGAAATGTTCTGTGATTGGATATCATATATTGAATCAGAACACAGGGGCTCAGAATCCTTAGTCCAGACTCAAGCTCAGGCAAACACAGACCACTGACTACGTAACAGTTTCCCCCCTCCCAGAGCTACAATTCCCAGCATCCTTAACAAACTACATTTCCCAGGATTCTCGGGGGGAGGAGGGCCATGTGCTCTCAAAGTGCATTGGATGTGCTCTGAATGTCTGGTCCACTGAGATGGCAAAGCAGGAGCAGCTGTCTTCTTCTGCAGGCCTTCTGACAGACGACAGAACGGGGCTGATGGCAGGCACATGCCTGTCAAGCTAATGAGGGAATTAAGGACGGCCTAATCCAGCCCTCAGAGACGAAGCCACGTTTGGCTTCCATTTCCTGCGACATGAGCCGGCATGCGGCTCCCGAATTCCTCGCTCGCCACCACTCCGCCGTCTTGCACAGCAAGCCCAATTTTCCTTGTTCATCTCACCACCTGATAAATACACCCACACCATTAACAGAAACCCTGTTGCAAAGACACCAGGGCTCCCAGGCAGGGACATAGATCGGTATGTAAAAGGCACAGTCCTAAGGCACAAAGGCTGTGTTCGTACCAATAAAGCCTATAACTTCTCCCAGGGCCAGATTAAGACATTTAGAGCCCCATAACCCTTAAAAGATTTTGGTGCACCCATATATATCTAATTCAAAATATAGATGATAAGAAACCATCAAATGAAATTTATTCCCTGCTGTGGTTTGCAGTTTGCCTCGAGTGCCAAAATGTCTTAGGCTGGTCTTGCCCTGTTCCCCTGTTCTATGTGCAGAGCGCTTCTCTGGCTACATTTATGCATAAATCAGTTAAGGACACCGAGCAAGATCAGTTAACAGAGGCAGCTGAACCTCCAGCATTCGGTATACCACAGGACACAGCTTCCTGCTCTTTATGGGATTGAAAGAGGTGCTGCTGCTTTGACCCTGAACTTTGGAGGCCCAAATGAAGCACAGGGAACTGTTTCTATTATTAATATTATTATTATTATTATTGGCATTCCAATCCGTTCTGGATTGCGCTATGTAACACGGGCATGCTTAAGACGAACGCCCCCAAAAGAAAAAACCCGGAAGCAGCGTGATTTGAGCGCTTCTGCGCATGCGTGAAGTGCGCAGAAGTGTTCTGCGCATCCAGGGGTTGTGCACGTTCCGGAAACGCTTCCGGGTTGCGGGCGTTCTTAACTCGAGCGTTCGCAACCCGGGGTGTGTGCAACCCAGGGTATGACTGTACCTATATTCTGACTCTGAGTCGACGTCTTCCCGCCATCTCTCCCAACTGACTTTCTGACTTCCAATTATAATTTCATCCGCATCTCTCATTCCCCTCATCTACCTTTCCTTTTACTTTGAAATTCCTTATCATTGTAAATAAGTTTCTAATTTTAACTGTCAAACCTTTGAGCCAGTTCTGTTAGTGTTGCTAAGTGTTTACAATGTTCTTTCAAATAAATAATAAATTTACTCCAGTCTTTTTCAAACTCTTGGTCTCGCTCAGAGGTCCCCAAACTAAGGCCCGGGGGCCGGATGCGGCCCAATCGCCTCCTAAATCCGGCCCGTGGACAGTCCGGGAATTTGCGTGTTTTTACATGAGTAGAATGTGTCCTTTGATTTAAAATGCACCTCTGGGTTATTTGTGGGGCATAAGAATTTGTTCTTTTTTTTCTTCAAAATATAGTCCGGCCCCCCACAAGGTCTGAGGGACAGTGGACCAGCGCTGCCCCCCCTCCCCCTGCTGAAAGAGTTTACTGACCCCTGGTCTCGCTAGTCTCAGATTTTCCCGGACAGTCTTGCCAGCTCTGTATACAGAAGAGGCGCAGGGAGCTGTTTCAGTGGCTCCAGGGTGATGGCTGGCTGGGAACGGAAGGAATCTTTTCCGGGTCAGCAGCAAATCCTTCACGTCAGGGCATGCATGTGGCCTAATTTCCACAGAGTGGAGGCTGCGGCTTGAATGTTTTAGCATGCAAGACAAAACATTGCAAATCCTAGCCAAATCACGACGCTCCCGCTGTCATATTAAAACAGCCAGAAACCAGCCCATTGATGACGCTAAGATACCTTAGCTGTAAATAGGGTTTTCATTTTTTTATTTTAATTGCCTGATGCAGCTGCTGCTGAGGCGTGCCTGGAGGAGAGAAGCAAAACTGGCGTTTCTCAAGGCTGTGAAGGAAGAGTCATAAGTGTGATCCCAACATGACCCTTGCGTGTGTGTGCGTGTGTGTGTGTGTGTGCATGCTTCCAGTGGATGGGAGCTTCCTCCCAAGCAATTTGGGATGGGATATTTTAATGGAAAATTACCTAGCTTGTACTTCTTGAACCAATATGTGAATAGAAGCATAACTATGTTTTCAGATTTTGCAGATCTCTGAATTTTGCAATGCAGTTCTCCAACCAAACAGTGCAGAATCAGAGCCATCTCAAGCTCTTTTCTATGCAGTCTTATTAGAATCATAGAACTTTAGAGTTGGAAGGGACCAGGAGGATCATCTAGTCCAGGCTTCTTCAACCTCGGCCCTCATGCCTGAACACTGGTCCTGCTAGCTAGGGATCATGGGAGTTGTAGGCCAAAAACATCTGGGGGGCCGAAGATGAGGAAGCCTGATCTAGTCCAACCTCCTGCAATGCAGGAATATGCAGTTGTCCCATCGCTCAGCCCGGACACCGAGGTCCACCTCTGAGGGCCTTCTGGCGGTTCCCTCACTGCGAGAAATGAGGTTACAGGGAACCAGGCTGAGGGCCTTCTTGGTGGTGGCACCCGCCCTGTGGAACGCCCTCCCGTCAGATGTCAAGGAAATAAGCAACTATCAGACTTTTAGAAGACATCTGAAGGCAGGCCTGTTTAGGGAAGTGTTTAATGTTTGAAGTTTTATTCTGTTTTTAGTCTTCTGTTGGGAGCCGCGGCTGGGGAAACCCAGCCAGATGGGCGTGGTATTATTTATTTTTATTTTTATTTTTATTATTAGGATTGAACCTGTAACCTTGGCTTTATCAGCACCACACTCTAACCAGCTGAGCTATTCAGGCTGTTTATTATGTAGTTATAGTGAGTTAGATCAGGTTTCCCCAACCTGGTGCCCTCCAGATGTTTTTGGACTAGGCCCCTAGACCCATCTATGATCTGTAAATGCAGGGGAGAGGTTTGTTGTGCAGGTGGGGGTGGATAGGGGACGGGGACAAGTTAAATCATGTCACGACAGTTGATAGTATTTACCCAACACCCTCCAAACTCACAGATTCCAAGAAATCAGCTACGGCACTTAGATTAATCAAGGTAATTATATTCATAGCAATCATTTGGATTCCACGAGCATCGCAGAGGATAAATCAAATTTCCTCCACAGAATATTTTATGCGACTGAATGCCTGGGGATTACTTCAGCCTCTTCATTCTGTTTGTCCTCCTCTTTGCATGAATTGGAATTGAAAGTCGCGTTGAGGAAGATTAACACTCCTCAAATGCGCACCAGGACTGCTGTGTCACTGACTGTTTCCCCGGGGAAAATTCTGCTCTAGGCCAAGACGAGCCCAGCAATGGCTATTGCAAAGCATGGCAATTTTGTTACTTGAGGCCGGCTGGCCTCTTGGACGAGTGAGATATTTGTCCACAGCTCTGAATAATTGCTTCTCTGCTTCCTTTGCCATGCAAGATGAATGAATTAGGAAGAGAGTTCAAGGACACATCCCCAGCCAGAAAAAACACCCAAGAAGGGTGTGGATCTGGGCTGCTGACATGAGCGAGCCAGCAGTAAATCACACCGAGCAAGTTGGAATTAACTCTTTATTAGCAAAAACAGGATCTGCGTAGGAGTGCCAGGCCTAATGAGCAGAGCAGCTCAACTCTGGCAGGTCTTACCCCCATGAAGTACCGTATTTTTCTGCGTATAAAACGCCCCCTATTTTGGGGGGACTCAAATTTAAGAAAACGGGGGGAGGTGGCTCAGAGTTGTTGGGAGTTTTTTTGGGGGGGTTGCACAGGGTTGTTGAGCTTTTTTACGGGGGATTGCTGAAAATCGCTCACCAACACACAGTAGAAGAGTTTGAAGAGTTTGGTCCCCTCTTCTTCCCCACTTACCGTATTTTTCGCTCCATAAGACGCAATTTTTTCCTCCTAAAAAGTAAGGGGAAATATCTGTGTGTCTTATGGAGCGAATGGTGGTCCCTGGAGCCGAATTGCCAAGGGTCCAAAAGCAGATAGTGCTTTTTATTTTACAAAGAGAAAGGGGCATGTTGAAAGGACATGCTCATCAGCTCATCAGCAAGAGATCGGGAGAGAGATAAGAGTCCCGGCTCCCTTTCGGCCCACCCCCTTGCCCAGGCCTCCATTGTTGAATGTGCTACAGAGGGAGGTTGTTTGTTTCCCCAGCAACATGTGACTGGCTGATTAGATTATCTGTCTGGAAACTGTAGAAATGGCTCCCTTTCCTTCAGAAGCTGCAGAAATGTGAGTTGAACTCCATAAAAATGGGGCCTTTCCTCTTTGCTTTTCCCCCTTTGCAAAAGGAGCTTTGCTTTTCTCCCTTTGCAAAAAAGCTGCAAAACTTTTAGCTGAACCTCAAAAAAGCAGGGCTTTTAGAGGAGGAAACCCAGAAAAATGTTTTTTTTTGTTTCCTCCTCTAAAAACGAGGTGCGCCCTATGGAGCAAAAAATACGGTAGCCATTAAGCTCACTGGGTGAAACCTTGGACCAGCCACTCCCTCTCAGCCTAACCTACCTCACAGGGTTGTTGTGGGGACTAAATGAGGGGAGGGAGAACCATGTATGCCACTTTAGGCCCCTTGGAGAAAACAAGTGGCCTATAAATGCAATAAATAAATAAATAAATAAATAAATAAATAAATAAATAAATAATAAACTATTGCAAGCAAACAAAACAGCAAAAAAACAAGAACCCAGTGTCACCTGGTGAGAGTCTGAAGGGCTAGGCAAAGAGACCTGGAGGTCTCTGACCCTGTTTTCAGTCATAAAAAGCCAAGATCAATTGACATACAGACCTCCATTTTTTGCTGCGAGTCAGATGTCCATTAAGCCTCACAGCGAGGTTTTCGGCTGCAATTGCTTCCACTTAGAGGAATACGTGCAATGTGTTGGGCAGAGGGACGGGGGGGGGGGGGGAAGAGGCGTGGAGCACAAACACATCTTATTTATCCCTCCAACATGCCATTTGTGTCAATCAGCAATAACAAAGGAAATTGCTGTTGGCCCCCTGGGCTACTAAGTGAATGAACTGCGAGGGAGGTGGGCGTGGAAGGTTGTTTTTGTGTGAGGTGAAATCTTCTCTCTTTCAAAGACAGGCAGGCGGCTCCTCTCCACTTAACAATTTGTGCAGGTAACAGAGGCGCCAGAAAGAGTGGTGAGGGCAGGGTGACTTCATGTTGTC
This sequence comes from Lacerta agilis, assembly GCF_009819535.1. NCBI lineage: Eukaryota > Metazoa > Chordata > Lepidosauria > Squamata > Lacertidae > Lacerta > Lacerta agilis. The sequence goes on from NC_046324.1 coordinate 43,596,910, forward strand.
ACAGGGCCAAAAAAGAGGCATATAGAGGGGTCAGCTGTAAGACCAGCTCAGGATCAGGGCCGGATTTAGGTTTGATGAGGCCCTAAGCTACTGAAGGTAAAGGGGCCCTTTATATGTCCAGCTGTCCTTTGACAACAACAAATGGTCGCTGTTTTTTGTGTTGAATATATGCTATATGTCAAAACAAAATAAAAAATAAAAAATTCTTTCCAGTAGCACCCTAGAGACCAACTAAGTTTGTTCTTGGTATGAGCTTTCGTGGGCATGCACACTTCTTCAGATACCATACGCTATATGGTAATTTATGGACCTAATAGGTATCTAAAGCCATTTGCACATAACAAAATATGTATTTTATCATACATGAGCAAACCAGTGATATTTTAGGGAGCAGGCAAGCCCATTATTTACATCATAGGAGCCTACAAAACACAGTTGCTGTATGTAGGTTTTATTTGTTTTTTTATCTTATATTTTGGAAATGTACATCCAAGTTTTTTCCTTTGATTTTTTTTTGGGGCCCCCCCAAGAGAGTGGAGCCCTAAGGTATATAGCTTGTTTAGCTTATACATAAATATGGCACTGCTTGGGATACTGACTTTGCTTTGCAGGAAAGAAAGACGCACAGGTTTTCCCAAACCTCCCTAGCAACCTACGAAGCTGTGTTATACGCAGCCAAACCTTTGGCGCATCGAGCTCAGTGTTGCCTACACTGACTGGCAGCTGCTCTCCAGGTTTATGGCAAGGAGTCTTTCCCAGCCACTACTTAGAGATGCCATTGGAGGTTGGACCTGGGACCTTCTGCATGAAGAGCAGATGTTCTGCCACCGAGCTGCTCCCCTTCCCGTCAAAACAGGAATATAGGAAACTGAATTAGATGGCCACTTTGCTGGTTCATCTTTCACCCACACTGACTGGCAGCCGTTTCCAGCATTTCAGACTAGAGATGTTCCCAGGCCTACCTGGAAACACCACTGGGGATTGTTGAACCTGGGGTTTTCCACGTACAAAGCATACACCCCTTGCTGAGCTAGGCTGTTGGCATCTGTCTGTCTTGGGAGACAGAGTGCGCTTTTGGGGGTGAAGTCAAATCGTTGGAGGGTTGCAGTGTCTGCTGTGGCTGTAGGGACCGATACAGGAGAGACATGTTTTGTTGCAGCTGGGGCAGTTGAAGACATCTGGTGGATGGGCTGCTGCAGATGCACTATGGCACTTCTTTCTCTCTGTGCTCCTCCCAGTGGTCATCCGTCCTTTGGTCACTGCTATGAATGAACAATCTGTCTGTCTCCATGTACTGTCATCATCGGCAGGGGATTCCCACACGGCGGGGTTGAGGATGTCAGCCTTCACGTCACGTTTGCAGACATCTTTGCAGCGCAGAGTTGGTCTGCCAGCAGGTCTGGTGCCTGAAGCCAGCTCCCCGTAGAGGACATCCTTGGCGATCCTGCCATCTTCCATTCTGTGGGCATCACCAAGCCAGCCTAGACTTGCTGGGAACATGCTGCGAATGTGGGCTTGGGAGAACACAGCTCTGTTTGAGACTCTGTCCTGCCACGTGGTGCCCCAAATCTTCCTGACACAGCGCAGGTGGAAGGTGTTGAGGCATCGCTCCTGACGGCTGCAAGTTCCCCATGACTCAAGCAGCAAGCTCAACACACAAGCCCCGTAGACCTTCATCTTGGTACTGGACGTTAGCACCACGTCCAGTACCACATTCCCCCATACCCTTTTGGAGAGGCCAGCCATTGCCGGAACCTCCTTGCCAATATGCTTGTTTACAGCTCACACGTATACCGTGATAAATACAACAACAGCTTTGGCCTTGATTCAATCCACAAGCAGTGGCAGAGGAAGGGTGCGGGGGGCAGTCCGCCCCGGGTGCCATATCTGAGGGGGTGACAAGGCACCCTGCAGGGGGTTTGCCCTGCCGCCATTGCACCACAGCAGCCATGTGCGGAGGATCCCACTGCCATCTGTATGGCGCTCAAGTGGGCGCATGCGTTGCTACATACTGCGCATGCACATGTGCAGTAGATAGCAGCGGTGCCCATGCGCCGCCAGGTGGTTTCCTGATGGCGCCGCTCGAGCGCTGTACGGACAGCAGCAGGATCCCTGTGCAGTATGTAGCAGCGCTGTGCATGTGCCGTATATGTGGCACATATTCATGCACCACCGGGTGCTGGTTAGCCTTCCTTTGCCCCTGTCCACAAGTGACAGCACAGAACCTCAGGGTGGATTTCAATTCAGCCATTTCCCTTTGCAGTCTCCCTTCGAAGTCCCAGACTCAGGTCCCAGGCTTCCCTTTGGAAGTTCCAGCTGAAACAGAGGAATCTGTGTTACACACAGATCTAGCTCAGTGTCACCTACCCTGAATGGCAGCAGCTCTCCAGGATTCCAGGCAGGATACCCCACCAGGAGATGCCATTAGGGGGGGCAACCTAGGATCTTCTGCCTCCAAAGCAGGAGGGTCATAGTGAGCCTCAAAGGAAGAAATGAACGATGCAATAAATAAAAACGCATGTGCAGAGCATTCCTAACCATGTCTACTCACTGGGATTTACTCCCAGGTAAAGAAGGTTACGATTAGAGCTGAAATGAAGCCGACCCTTTGCTAGATCCACAAAGGATGAGGGCTGGGCTTCAGCCAGCTCCACAAGAGCTTGCTCCCTTTGCAAGCAAGTCCTCCTCCGCCTCATCTCTGGAGCCGAACTGACCTCTGCTGGTCTCTGAAAGTATTAGAAGAATCCGAGCCCCATGGCCGACACCTACGCAAGTCTTCTTTTCAATCCACTTTGCAGCCCAGGTTTTTAAGCAGAGGTTGGGCCATGCATCTGCCTTGAAAGCTTCAGTTGAGATTCCTGCATTGCAGGGGACTGAACAACAACAACAAAATCGCACAGTCACAAAGCTCACTGGGTGTCCTTGGGTTTAACCACTTATCTCTTTGCCTCTCCTACCTCAAGGGTTGCTGTGAGGTTCTGCCAGTGTGGTGTAGTGGTTAAGAGCTGTAGTCCCGTAATCTGGTGAACCGGGTTCGCTTCCCCACTCCTCCACATGTAGCTGCTGGGTGACCTTGGGCTAGTCACACTTCTCTGAAGTATCTCAGCCCCACTCACCTCACAGAGTGTTTGTTGTGGGGAAGGAAGGGGAAGGAGAATGTTAGCCGCTTTGAGATTCCTTCAGGTAGTGATAAAGCGGGATATCAAATCCAAACTCTTCTCTTCTTGGGGTGCTTGGACTGTCCTGAGCAACTTGGAGGAAGGGCAAGAGAAAAATGTAAAGATAATAGAGAGAGAGGCCAGGGTGACCTTGGGCCAGTCACTGCCTCTCAGCCTAACCTCCTCAAATTATTCTGGACCCTGTAGTTTACTCCTTAGAATTACAAACCCCGGCAGCCTTTAAAGAACCAAAGTGTCCAAGATTCCTTGAGGGAGAAAACATGTGCTTTAAATGTTTGGTTTGTAGGCTCCTTGCAGGCAGAGACTTGTGTTCTCACAGCACACACTGCATATACACAGTGCTGGTGCTTGGCAATTTTGTTTCGTTTCTTATAATGTTTATTAAATTTTCTGTTTTACAATTTAGACTATTCGTTGAAACGACCTTAAAATATCATTGACTTCCCTTCTTCTCTTTCCATGGTTCATTTTGCATAACATAAATCCCTGCATATTTTATATAAACTAAACCATTCAGTATTCCTTTATTACATCCACCAAAACTTATTTACACTGTTGAATTGATCTTAATGCTGCCAACATTTTCAAGTGTACACAATTCCCCCCCCTCATATATTCAATAAACATTTTCCAATCTTCTCTAAATGTATGTTCTTCTTGTTCTCTTATTCTGTATGTTAGTTCCACAAGCTGCACATATTCCATCAGTTTAAGTTGCCATTTTTCTTTAGTTGGGACCTCGCTCGTTTTTCATTTTTGAGCTAACAGAACGTGGGCTGCAGTAGTGGCATACATAAAAAACCTTTTTTGGCACCTGTGAATTTCCATTTAAACATTCCCCCCCCCCCCAATTCATTAGTGATTTTGTACCCTAGACAAGGCTAACTACTTATACATCCACACTCAATTGCTAACAAGGCTCTTAATCTCAGGGTCGTGGGTTCAAGCCCCAAGCTGGGCAAAAAATTCCTGCATTGCAGGGGGTTGGACTAGATGACTCTCGTGGTCCCTTCAAACTCTACAATTCTATGATTCTATCAGCGCTGGATTAAACCCTGGGGAGGCCCCTAGGCCGTCAAAATCTTGCCCCCCCCCGCAAATTATCTCCCAAGACATTTTTTATTTTACCAACCAACAATTGCAATAAATCAATTTAGATCCATTGTTGCAGGGCCGCTAAAAAGTGTGGGGCCCATAGGCCAGGGCCTGCTTTGCCTACTCAGTAATCCGGCACTGGATTCTATGGAAAACGGCAAGCACAAAAGTAGAAACCTCTCGGCTTATTTTAAATGACCAGCATAAGGAATACAACAAACGCATGTGGAATCTAGACACATATTTTTAAAAAGCGCTGGCTGTGAAAATGCTTTAAAAAAAACAAAACAGTTTTGAAAAGTATGTAGAATTTGCCATAAGCTCACCATCGCCATCTAGTGTCACCTTTGTATAATGCACTTAAAGCTTTATATTCCCAGCTGTACAGCTAGAAACAGAAGTGTAGATACCTCAAAAGCCAAAGCAAGTGTTTCCAGCACACAAATCATCGGGGGTCATGGGCTGATCTGCAGGTTGTCTTCTTAAAATTTAAGTCTCTTAAAAATTCCAGGGGCGCCAGCATCTCACTTTGCGCTCCTTTCCCTTGGCAAGTGCGGATGCTTGCTTGGGTATATATTCACCCGATCCACAGCGGGTCAGAATTCCGAGGCAACGCGCCCTGGTCCGAGGGGCGCGCCAGGCTGGCTCCAAAGTGAGCCCCATGGGATTTCGCCTCCACTGGGCCAGCAGACTGCGCGAGGACCCCGCCAGCCCCAATCCGAGAAAGAAGCCAGCTCTCCCCGGGCCTGACTCCCGAGTAGACAAGCTTTGCAAGACCCCACCCCGCCCTACACCGGCTGCCATCGTGCGCGAGGCAGCGGGCAGCCCATGCGCCCGCGCGGAGCCTAGCGAAGGGGAAGCCGTCGGGCGACCGGCTGCGCTTTTCCTTCTCCACCGAAGGGGCGGGCAGGGGGCGGTCTCAGCACCGGGTGTGGCTGGGCACCGCCCCCTCTCGAAGCCTCCCAAAACCTCCCGGCGCTTCCTCGACGGCCCAACAAGCCCAGCGGACACCGCAGAGCAGCTCCACCCAGCTAAGGCAGGTAAGTTCAGACGTGGCGGCCGCCAACGCAGCTTTGTGTCCCTTTCTCGCCACTCGATAACGAAACTGCGGGATCCTCCTGGGCTCGCTTTCTGCCAAGTTCTGTCCCTGGGGGTCCCGCGTAGGTTTAGGGCAGGTGGGTCGGAGCAGCCTCAGCGACAAAGCCCCCCTAGACGGGAGTGGCCGCAACAACCTGCGTCAGGGAGTCTTCTTCGCCGAACTTGCCTCAAGGCGCGTCGAGTAGTCCCAGGCTTGGGGGTGAGGGGGACGTGGGTGGGAGGCGGAGGAGAAGAGGCTTGCAGAAATGAAATTGACAGAGGGGGATGTTGGGGGGGGGGACACCGACACGGACTCTAAATGTGGAACACAAGACAAGTACACGCACCCGGACCAGAGCGGGGTTGGACTCCGCGTTTGGGTACTTCAATCGAAGCAGCATCCCCCGTCGGGTTTTTCAGAGCTGGGGCAGAGAAACTCGGTCCTTTCCTAGCTTTCTGCGGAGTGGGACCCACCTGGAAGTTTAAGGCCCCCTTTTGCCAAGCTGAGGAGGCCGCTGGGGGTTTTAGCCCAAAAGACACGGAGGGACCCAGTTTGGCAAAGGCAGCTCGAGGTGGTTTGTTTGTTTCCCAACTTAGGAGGGCGGTTGGGGGGCGACTTTGGGGGCTCCTCCCAAGCCCAGCAGTGGCAGATGGGGTCGTGTGTGTGTGTGTGTGTGTGTGTGTCTAGGCTGCTAGCCTCTCCTCCTCCATGCCTTCCAATTTTGCATCTGGTCATGGATGCCAGATGGCCAGGCGGTTTGCAAGTACGGTAGCTTCTGGGGGAAGCGAGGAGTTCATTAAGGGGAATAATGAGAGCCTGGCGGCCTCAACCTTGTAATGGCTGTGCTTTGAACAGGCTCTGGGATCTTCAGCGGGGTGCGGTGGGGAGTGAAACGAAGATTGGCAGGTGAACTCTTCTTCTTTTGGAAGACGCTCTGCTTTCCCTCCAACAACAAGGGGAAGGGGGAGATTGTGAAACTAAGCGCTGATGTACAATAGCTCTGGGGCTCTGCTGGATTTGGCAGCCCTTGCCCCGTGTGGCGTTGCAATACGTGGTGCAAAGAGTGCATTTGGCTTCTTCTCAAGGGGTGACTCTCCTCTTGGCTAATGCTCTTTATGTTTCTGAGCAAAGGAAGCTGCCTGTTTAGAAACCAAGGCTGCCCACGCACCACGTATTTAAAGCACACACACCCCCAAGAAAAGAACCATGGGAACTGTAGTTTGTTAAGGGTACTGGGAGTTGTAGTTCTAGGAGGGGTAAGCTGCAGTTCCCAGGATTTGGGGGCAGGGAGCTGCTTTAAATGTATGAAATGTACGCATTGACCCGTCTAATTGGACTGTTGATCCACCTGACTCCATACTGTCAGCTGACAGCGGCTCCCTGGTGTTTCAAGGCAATTCATGGGCAGAGTTAACCTGTGGAACTCCTTCCCACAGGAGGCAGTGATGGCCACCAACCTAGACGGCTTTAAAAAGAGACAAATTCGTGGAGGAGGTGGCTACTAGCCAGGATGCCTGACCCGCTGGGAGCCTGAGGGCCCCATTCCTGCATCTCTCCACCTAGCCCAGGGCGGGGCCTGGCAGGCTTCATAAGAACTGCTGCTGCCGTCCAACAAGGACCGGGGTATTTTGGGTGGAAGTTTTGTCGGGAGCTTTTGCTGTTATTGATATTAGCTGTGTGTTTTTTGTATCTTTATTTTTATGTGGAAATTGTCCAGTTTGGCTATGTAGTTTTTGATGTGTTTTATTTAATTCTTATGGCTGCTATGTTTGTAACTACGAAAATCTTTTCGTATTGTAAGCCGCCTTGAGCATTGTTTTAACTGTGGAAAGGCGGCTTACAAAGAAAATGACAAAGATGATGGTGCCTGTGCTCTACCTCCACCCTTGGAGGCAGAAATGCTTCTGAATCCCAGCTGTGGAAAACCACAAGAGGGGGGAAGAGTTGCTCTTGAACTCAGATCCTGCCTTGGGTTTCCCACGGGCATCTGGTTGGCCACTTCGAGAACAGGATGCTGGGCTAGATGAACCATTGGCCTGATCCAGCAGACTCTTTTTACATAGGTGTCCAGCGATCACACCTTGGACCTTCTGTGTCCTAACCTACCTACCGCATTTTTCGCTCCATAAGACGCACTTTTTTCCTCCTAAAAAGTAAGGGGAAATACCTGTGCGTCTTATGGAGCGAATGGTGGTCCCTGGAGCTGAATTGCCCAGGGGCCAAAAGAGGATCATGCTTTTTATTTTACAAAGAGAAAAGGGGGTGTTGAAAGGACCCCGCTCAGCCGCTGATCAGCAAGAGATCGGGAGAGAGATAAGAGTCCCCGGCTCCCTTTCAGCCCCGCCCCCTTGCCCAGGCCTCCATTGTTGAATGTGCTGCAGAGGGAGGTTGTCTGTTTCCCCAGCAACATGTGACTGGCTGATTAGATTATCTGTATGGAAACTGTAGAAAAGGCTCCCTTTCCTTTAGAAGCTGCAGAAATGTGAGTTGAACCCCATAAAAACGAGGCTTTTCCTCTTTGCTTTTCCCCCTTTGCAAAAGGAGCTTTGCTTTTCCCCCTTAGCAAAAAAGCTGCAAAACTTTTAGCTGATCCTCAAAAAAACAGGGCTTTTAGAGGAGGAAAACCAGAAAAATATTTTTTCCATTATTTCCTCCTCTAAAAACGAGGTGCGCCCTATGGTCTGGTGCACCCTATGGAGCGAAAAATATGGTATGTACTATGCTGTCTTAGAAACTCGGATATATAACCTGGGTGCCAAATGGCTCCTGAAACCAGGGTTACAGTCGCCAAAACTGAATGCCTAGGTGCTATTTTTGGGGCATTGCGACTTTTTGATTCCTGAAATCTGTTCTGATTGTGCAGATAAAACGGAACTTATAGAATTCTACAGGATGAGGAATTAGTGTATGAAAATAGTCCAGATCCAAGGATACCCAGGCATGCGCCTCCAGACGGCGGAGACGTCAGGCACCATCCTTTCACTCGGGCATCTCGACTTGGTTGCAAGCGGCCGATAGCCAGGGGCAAAATGTGCCTGGAAAATTTCGAACGCTCCTGCTATGGCCTTTAGCCCAAGGTTGAGCCTTATAAATTCCCATTGATGAGCAGAAGCTGGGCAACGAAGGGACCCATTTTCTTTAAGCAAAGCCTCCTCCCTGTTGTAATTGTTGGTGTCCCCCCCCCCAGTTTGTGGGCTGCTGGGAGGGTCCTTCTCCTTGGAGAACCAACCCCCAAATAAGTATGGGCAGAGGGAAGCTGAGTCATATGTAATTTCCGAAGGAGCCTTGTGCAACAGAAACCTTTTCTCTGCTGAGCTGCCTCTTGTAACCTCTTCCGAGCATTAGCGGTTGTGCTGCTGTGAATTATCCCAGTTCCGTCCACCCTGTTCTTGTAACCAAGGTAGGGAGCAGGTGCCTTGTGTTTCTGAAAGACAGTTTTGTCCAGCCCTGGGCTTGAGAAATGTCCAGATTCCGCGGGATCATCAGTTCAAGGGTGAAACAAAATCTGAATGCCTCTGGTTACCAAACAGGCTGAACAGCTTAGGACGGTGGCTCCCAAATGTTTTCATGCTGCCACCCCACCCCCCTCGGTTCCTGTAAACTCACCCCCAGTGCCCCCCTTACCCTATAAAAAGCAGTATTGAAATTAGAGTTTGCATGACCCATTAAGGAAGGTGATGTTATGGACTGGTTGGATGCGGAAGGAGGGTGGGAGGCAATAGCTGGGGAAAATCCCACCCCCCAAGGGAAGAAGGCTCAGAGCCCAGGGAGTGTTGGTGGGACAACAATATCACAAGAGGAAGAAGAGGAAGCCGACTTTGGGGGGGGGAGAGGAAGTTTTGGAAGCTGAAAGGGTAACAGGGCTTAGTGAGTAGGAGGAGGCTGTGGCACAGAGCAGAAGTCGAAGCTGGCGAGGAGGGAGGCCAAAAGGCTGAGAAGATGCAGGCTACTGAAGAAGCCATGGGGTGTCCCCCCCACCCCTGCTGTGGCCAGCTCTCCCAGTACTGTGGTACCTCTAGTTGCGGACTTAATCCGTTTCAGGGTGCCATTCACACCCCAAAAAGTCCGCAACTAGAGTGCCTCTTCTGTGCATGTGTTTTTGAGGCATGATTGAGTGCTTTTGCGCGTGCGCGAAGCGTGCAGATCGCTTCTGTGCATGCGCAGGTGGCGAACCCGGAAGTAAACACTTCCGGTTTTGCCGCGTTTGTAAGCTGAAAGTCCGTAACAAGAGCGGAGCACAACACGAGGTATGACTGTACCATCAGAGGTATGAAGAGGGAGAAGCAAAGACAGACATGCTAGCATAGTCTCAGATTGCTTGGGGGAAAACCCGGGAGAAGGAGGGGCTTTAGGGAGCAATGGGAAGGCAGAGACTGTCAGTCCTCACAACTGTTTCATTAGGCTGAGATTTACTGGGAAGAGTTGCCGTGCTTACTAGGCCTGAGCTGTTTTATTTCCTTGAATAAAGAATTAAGTTCACTGACATTTTGTGAGTTACCGTTCACCTGCTTCCGACACCCACCCTGACAGATAATAACACGAGTAAAAATAAATTTCACATTTATTCAAAATCCAAACTGTTTATTGTAATTAATTCAACGAAATTAATGAACTTGATCCGGTGACACCAGCTTTTCAGAGTCTGGTAGTCAGTTGCACATCCAGTGCCCCCACCACCACCCACTTGCCTCTTAGTCTGTCCCCCCACAAGTATTCCCGCTGCCCCCCCAAAGGGGTGGTACTACTCAGTTTGGAAACCACTGGCTTAGAAGAAGGAAGGAAGGACTTGATGGGGGCTCCATGCAAAATTGGGACGCCTCCACCAAAATTTGCAGCTTGGAAGACATTCCAGGGAGGAAAAATGAATTGGTTGGTAGTGAGTAGCAGTCATGAATGTTGTTTGTTCTAAATAACTTTTTTTAAAAAAGGACATTCAAATCTTCCTGTTGCATATTCAAGGATGTGGCAATTTTCTGTGTTGCAAAGCACAGAACAGTTTGAGAAAGCTGAGACGTCAGTACCCGGATTGTATTTGTCACCAAAGGATTGCTTCTCCGAATTTTATTTTTGAGTGGAACTTTTCCAGTACAGTGAGTGTGGACAGAACACAGCCTATGAAAAGCTACAACAATTAAAAATGCAGCCAATTTAGCTTGGATACTGTAGAGCACTGAACTGTGAAACCTTCAAGCTGTAATTATTTTCTTTAGCCGGTTAGCCAGATTCTATAATGCTCTTGGTGGAGGGGGGGGCGAGCAGGAGCTTGGGACTGAGATGTAAGGTTGGCATAGGGTAGGAACATAGGGTGCTGCTTGAAACTGAGTCATGCCATTGGCCCATCTATCTTAGTATTGTCCGCACTGACTGGCAGCAGCTGTGCAGAGATTTTGGCAGGGGCCTCTTCCAAGCCCTTCCCGGAGATGTCGGGGATTAAACCTAGGACTTTGTCATGGATGCTTGAGTTGAGATTCTTGCATTGCAGGGGGTTGGGCTAGATGACCCTTGGGGGTCCCTTCCAACTCTACAGTTTTATCGGAAACAGATGCTCTGCAGACCTACAGCTGGACACAACCTGCACTGGAGTCCTGTTCCTTTTCCTCCTTGGGCTTGTATTTTTGCTGCTGAGCTGAGATTGGCATAGCTAGCTAAAGGCAAGCTCTGTCTTGTGCCCAGCTTGGCCCCGAGTGGATCTGCTGTCATCTGAGACGCGGAGGCTATCCCAGCGCTTGTGCCAGTTCTGCGTTTGTTGATAGGCCTGCATTCATGCTGCTATGAAAGCTCCTTTTGTGTCTTGGGTTATTAATGCTGTGTTTTAAAAACAAGAATGATTCCCACCCCCACTTCCCAAAAATGAGCTTTCCCGGAAATGCAAGTGATGCTGAGCATGTTTGTGAGGGACGCAGTTAGGAGGGTATTGCCACTAATCAGTAGGGGCTGGGGTTCACATCCACACCCGTCATCCCTTTTGGGGCATCTCAGGCAGTGTTAGAAATTAGCCAGGCACCAGGTGCATTTGGTTTTTTTGTTTTTTAAAATATTTTTTTATTATTTTAATCTATAACATCTACATAGGCTAAAAAATAAATTCACATATATTCATCCATTCTGGCTATCATAGCCGTGACTTCCCTCAGACCTTCCAAATAGCTTTCAAATTTCTATCTTTTAAATCTATACCTCTTAAATCTATCATTGCTTAAAATATCATCTGTATATTAATCACTGTAAAATTCATAATTACAATAATATTTCTACATTTGTCTACAAAGCCTCTTGAAGTCCTATAAGTGTATTCAATTGAGTTATCGTTTGTCTCTCAAATAATTCGTAAATTTAGACCAGTCTTTGACGAATTTCTGGTCCCGCTGTTCTCGGATTCTTCCCGTCATTTTATCCAATTCTGCATATTCCATTAATTTCACTGTCCAGCACCAGGTGCATTTTGAGACTGGCGGGGGTCCAGTTGCGACCATGCGGGGATCTCTGAATGCCAGGTTGGCAATGGACATCTCCATTTGGCTGGCTCCTCCAGCTTTCTTAAGCAGGTGAACAGAAGAGCTTACAGCTTCCTTGACCGTCGGACCCACTATGGGTCTTGTCCGCTCAATCTGCTGGAGCCTCTCTTTGCTTGCAGGGGAAGTCCCTAACACCCTGAGGGTTTGAGACCCACCGGGACCCCTCACCTGGTTTAGCCAGCTAGTTGAAGCCATTCCCAGGGTGTGGCCGCTGACGGCTTCCGGGAACCACAGGTGAGAGCCGAGTGTAGTGTGGGGGCCACAGGTGGACAAACTACCCCAGAAGGAGCACGATGTGTCCCCCACCAGAGGTACTACCCCTCCCCTAACACCCCATAAGAACTTTAAAGGTAAAGGTAAAGGGACCCTTGACCATTAGGTGCAGTCGCGGGCGACTCTGGGGTTGCGGCACTCATCTTGCATTACTGGCCGAGGGAACCGGCGTACAGCTTCCGAGTCATGTGGCCAGCAGGACTAAGCCCCTTCTGGCAAACCAGAGCAGCGCACGGAAACGCCGTTTACCTTCCCGCCGGAGCGGTACCTGTTTATCTACTTGCGCTTTGACGTGCTTTCGAACTGCCAGGTTGGCAGGAGCTGGGACCAAACAACGGGAGCTCACCCATCGCGGGGATTCGAACCGCCGACCTTCTGATCAGCAAGCCCTAGGCTCTGTGGTTTAGACCACACTGATTTAGATGTCAAAAAAAGCAGCCTTTGCCAATGTGCTGGCTGGGGCTGATGAGAACTTTAGTCTTATTATTAGGGTTTTTCGAAAGCTGGAACTCACCGGAACTCAGTTCCGGCACCTCTCAGGTGGGTACCATTGCCATTATAAGAGAACAAGGGAAGTGTTCATGGTGAGTTCCGACACCTCTATTTTTTTTTAATAGAAAAATAGCTGCTATTATTAAATTTGCATACCGCCCTTCACCTAAAGATCACAGGGCGATTCACAACATAAAAATACAGAATGAGAACACAAAATACACAATAAAATAAAGCAAACCAATAACCCCCCCTCCCACAAACACATTTAAAAGGGCATAGGATGTCATCTCAAGCTCTGGTTATAGAGAGACATTTTTGCCTGGCACTTAAAGATCAAGGTCTCTAAGCAGCTCTGGGAGACGAACCTTTGCTCTCCTTTAACCTCCCCCTTCACAGCTGTCAAGGCTGGGGCAAAGCTGCATGGGTTAATGATCAATCGCCTTATCGATGGGGCAGATCCTGCACCTTGCTACTGGCCTGGGTGTGGCTCACCTGGGCCAAAGTTATCATATGACGCCCTCATGACTTTTGCTCATGACGAGGGCGAAGGAACAGCTCCGCGTCCGAAGAGTTTTCCCCGTCTCCCATCCAAGTCCTAACCAAGCCTGACCCTGCTTAGCTTCCGAGATCAGACGAGATCGGGCGTGTTCGATGAAACTGATTTGTAAAAACGTTACATGGGGGGGGGGATACGAGAGAGAGAGACATTGCACATGCTTTTGTAAATCAAGAAAATCTTTAAGAAGAAGAAGAAGAGGAGTTTGGATTTGATACCCCGCTTTTCACTACCCGAAGGAGTCTCAAAGCGGCTAACATTCTCCTTTCCCTTCCTAATCAAAATAATTTTTTAAAAAATTACTGCCAAATAAATAAATGTATCTCAGGGGTGGGAAATGTTTTTGGCCCAGCCGGGCAGATCTTTACCTTTCCCCCACTCACAGGCCAACTTTGACAGGGGGGATGAGTCACCTACCGGCAATTACCTGGTTGTCATGATGATGTCAGGTGACTGATAGGTGGGCGATCCCGCCCCACCTATTATAAGTTGATCCATGGGGTAGCTGGGGGTGGGTGGGGGAAGCAACACCAAGCAGGTTTGGACTCTGCTCACAAGCTGATGAAGGGAAGCTTCAGGCCTGGTCCCTGCAGTGATTTGTGTTTGCTGGCAGATTCCACACACGGAACATGCTGGCAGAACAGCGCCCAGCAGGATTAAACCCGCTCCATCGGCTGACATTGGCTGATGGGTGTGTTATCCCTTCCCCCAAGCGTTGAGCTGCTTCTTTCCAAGTCCTCATTTGAGCGAGTCTTTCAGAGATGAGTTGAGCACGGGGGGGGGGCTTTTTAGTGGTGGCTCCTCATTTCTCGCTTGGTGTCGAATTCTCTTCCAATACCGTACAAAGTCCCTCTCCTCCTCCTCCGATACTTAAGGTGTTTATATAATCGGTGTTTCTAAGTGGCCTACATGCCAATAAACCGTGCTGGGAACGAAGCAATTAAAAACATCTCCATAAAACCCAACGGAAGCCTGAACGCTGCCTTTAAAATGCCTGGAGGAAGGTCCATCAGGGAGGGGGCTTGTCTAATCTCAGTTGGGAGGAAAATCTTTTACTTACAAACTGCACCTTTTGCCTTATTCTTCTAGGCCTGTTGACACTTGGGCTGTTTCAGTCTGGTTCTGTACTGTAATTGTATTTGTAGTTAATTGTAGTTAATTGGAGAGCCAGTGTGGTGTAGTGGTTAAGAGCGGTAGACTCGTAATCTGGTGAACCGGGTTCGCGTTCCCGCTCTTCCACATGCAGCTGCTGGGTGACCTTGGGCTAGTCACACTTCTCTGAAGTCTCTCAGCCCCACTCACCTCACATAGTGTTTGTTGTGGGGGACAAAGGGAAAGGAGAATATTAGCTGCTTTGAGACTCCTTCGGGTAGTGAAAAGCGGGGTATCAAATCCAAACTAATTGTAACATTTCTCATTTTTCTATGTTAAACAGAAGGGCAGGATATCTAAATACAATTACTGTATTCAGGAAGCTGCCTTTGCCACGTCAGACACTTTATCCATTTATCTCAGCTCTTTCTACGTTGACTTGCTGGCGGCTCTCCAGGGGTTTAGATAAGGGCGTCTCTGAGCCCCACCTCATGATTCCTGTGGGAATTGAACCCGGGACCTTATGGGCACAGGGCGGTTGCTCTGCCCGTGAGCTACAGGCTATTCCCTTGTGTTTTCACTCCTGCGTTTGCTAGGGTTTGAAGGATTGGATTTTAAAATCTATTACATTTTAACAGATTTGTGAGATCCCAGATTGATTAAGGTCATAGCTGTCAAGTTTCGGATTTGAAAATAAGGGATCAGCAGTCTCCCCTATCCCGGGGACAGTCACATGTCAGTGGTGGGCGGAGCCAGAAGCAAAAGTGGGTGGAGCAGCAATGTAAACTCCAAGCGGCCTAGGGCTTGGAGCAAATAGGAGGGCAGCCAGCAAAGAGGAGGGCAGCCATGTGCTCTGTGCGATGGAGCCCCATCGTCTTCTTGTCTGATCCCATCAAAACAGGACAGGAAGCAGCAGCTGCTCAAAGGCAGCCAGGCTCCGCCCACCAGCTAACCCTATTGGCCGGCTGAGGGGCTCGGCGGCAGCGGATAGGGGCTGATGCAGGGGGAGGAATACACCCCCCTGTAAGCACGGGAAACGGCTCCCACTTGCTTTGAGGGCTGAGGCTTTTCTCTCCAAGTAGGCGAGGTCTTCCCACCCAGTCCCTGGCCAGCAGGGGAGGAGCTGCTTCCATTAAAAACAGGAAATTTAAGGGAAATAAAAAATAAGGGAGAGCAGCGGGAAACTGCTTAAAATAAGGGAGAATCCCGGGGAAAACGGGATACTTGACAGCAATGATTAAGGTACCTCTTAATTAAGCGATACAACAAATGATAACTTCGTTTGGAACCATGGTTTTAAAAAAAGGATGGTTGCTTCTTCCATGTGAGCTGCTTTCCTGTTGAGGTCCTTGGTGAAGTCTGTTTGGCAGGATGGAGAAGAGGCGCCTCTGCTTTGGACACCCGTCTAGCCCCCAGAGTACCATTTTCCTATGTTATTGTCTGCTTATGAACCACAGAATCATCCAGTTGGAAGGGACCCCCAGGATCATCTAGCCCAGCCCCCTGCAACACAGGAATATTTTGGCCCAAGGCGTGGCTCAAACCCAGGACTCTGCGATTTGGAGTCCTGTGCTCTCCCCAAGCTGAGCTATTCCAGCTGGCTCTCCTTTATGTCCCACCTTTCCTCCTCGCTCCAATAAGAAATGGTGGTAGTCACCAACTTGGATAGCTTCAAAAGAGGATTGGGCAGTTTCATGGAGGAGAAAACGATTGATGGCTGCTACCCAGGATGGCTAAGCTCTGCCTCCACAGCTGAAGGCATCAATACCTCTGAATACCAATTGCAGGAAACCGCAGAAGGGGAGAGAGCTCTGGTGCTTGGGTCCTGCTGCTGGGCTTTCCATTGAGGCATCTGATTGGCCGCATCAAGAAGAGGATGCTGAAGTTCTAAAGTAGACATTGGACAGATCCAACAGGCTGCTCTTATGTTCTTTTTTGTTGTTGTCTAAAATACATTTTATTAATACAGTGGTCCCTCGACTTACGAATTTAATCCGTTCCGAAAACACATTCGTAGGTTGAAAAGTTCGCAAGTCGAAAAATTCAGATGTCGAGTATTTCGTAAGTCAAGGGACCACTGTATATAAAACACATACATTTACATTTACACAATACACATACACAACACACTACCTTATTTTCATGACATAAAACATACCTGTTGTTGTTGTTCAGTCGTGTCCGACTCTTCGTGACCTCATAGACCAGAGCACACCAGGCAATCCTCCACTGACTCCCGCAGTTTGGCCAAACTCATACCAGTCGCTTCGAGAACACTGTCCAACCATCTCATCCTCTGTAGGATACCTACATACCTAGCTATACTATACCTAGGGACGCGGGTGGCGCTGTGGGTTAAACCACAGAGCTTAGGGCTTGCTGATCAGAAGGTCTGCGGTTTGAATCCCCACCACGGGGGTGAGCTCCCGTTGCTCGGTCCCAGCTCCTGCCAACCTAGCAGTTCGAAAGCACGTCAAAGTGCAAGTAGATAAATAGGTACCACTCCGGCGGGCAGGTAAACGGCGTTTCCGTGCGCTGCTCTGGTTCACCAGAAGTGGCTTAGTCATGCTGCTCACATGACCCAGAAGCTGTACGCCAGCTCCCTCGGCCTGAAAGTGAGATGAGCGCCGCAACCCCAGAGTCGGACACGACTGGACCTAATGGTCAGGGGTCCCTTTACCTATACTATACCTATCAGCATACCTACACAGCTACTCCACACGGGCACCCACCAAGAGACTTGACTGCCAGCCGTTCTTGTTACGCTACTTTATTTTTCCAACTAGCTTAAACGCATTCCATTATTTGTTTAGTCTCTTCTTCTGTCTTGACTTTACTCTCCTTTCACTCTGATCATTTTCTGGATTCACTCAATATCTGTCAGAAGTTCTACTTTTTCCCCACATAAATTTCAATGTATTCCTTAAAGATAGCCCACTCCTTATTCACTTTTTGTACCGTATCTCCTCTTATCCTCCCTGTTAGTTCAGCAATATGGAAGCAATATTTCCATCATTTTAGATAGCCAGTCTGTTTTAGTTGGGACGCTGCTGCTTTTCCGATTTTTGGCAGTCAATAATCTTCCCGCTGTAGTCGCATACATAAATATTGGTCTGACCATTCTTTTTATTTCCTCTGACATGATGTTCTTAAGTTAGTGAGGACAGGTGTAGGGACTTTCCACCCTAAGCAGGCAGATGGAGCAACAGAAACTGCAAGTTGCAATGTGTGAACTGTACAGAAAATAGATTTCGCCCTTGCAGTTACTGTGTGTGTGTGTGGTGGTGGTGATGGGGGTGATCGGCTTCTGCCTGAATGAAATGATTGTCTTGGTGAAAGCCTGATTTGGAGGAGCAAAAACGAAACCCACGATTTTCACTTTGTGGAACAGGTGGCGAGGAGAGGCTGGGGCAGTTTTTTTTTTATTTCTGGGGTGGGTGGGTTGCTCATTTTGACTTTGGTTTGTGTCCTGTTTCTTTGGCCCGTTCTTTAAAACTTCGCTTCGGGGAATTCCAGCTTCCTTCTCGAATCTTCTACCTTGTAACTTACTGGGAGAAGTGATTCTTTTACGGCTTCTTGATAAATTGCTTCAGAGAGGCAAGAGCCAGCGGAGGTGTCTGACCATTTGCCCTGTTGGGTTCCTGTCAATCGTACTGTAGTTGTATTTGCATGCCAAATGGATTGCATCCTTGAAGCATCCGGCAATATCTTGTTGCCAGTTCGCTCTCTGTTTTCCTTGTTGGGACACGCTGCCTCTGGGAGGCTCCTTTAGCTATGTGGGAACCTGGAAACAATTGTGCCTGGCTCTGGATTGATCTCCAGCAGAAATGTTTCTCCTTTTAAGATAACCATGCAAATGCCCACCACTTTTCATCTGAAGAAGTGTGCATACACACGAAAGCAAATACCAAGAACAAACTTAGCTGGTCTCTAAGGTGCTACTGGAAAGAATTTTTTATTTTGTTTTCACTTTATGAATGACACTTTTCTCTTCGGCTTCCTTCTTGTTCTGTACCGCATTGATAACCAAACTGCATTCCGTGCATCCAGGTGTGGCCTGTGACACCCTTTCACCTGAGCCACACCTGCCTGCCCAACACCTGACGTCATAGTCGATGCCAGGCTGAAAACCTGGCTCAGCCAAAGGAAGGTGTGGATCGGCCAAGACAGCAAAATCCTACGCCAAGTGCTTTCTTGCAAAGAAACGTCGCCTGATGTCATCGTGATTTCAGGTGACTGACAGCTCTGTTCGCTTGTCAGATTTGAACCACAAGCTGAGGGGAGGGCAGTAACCAGTCTGGCTCGATCCTGTTCCCCACCCCTGCACAAGAATTTTCACAAGGCTGTCTTGGTGTGAGCTCTGTTCTCATGCTTTGCAAAGTTTGACGAAGGTGCGACAAACCACACCTTTCTGCCACTTCTCCTTCCTCTTTGGGTCTGAGTCATGGCCGCTATTGCTGATACTTGTAGTTAGCACTTCCTGGTTCAGGGACTTTTGGTGAAATAGGACTGCTTTTTGTTGGGGACTGCAGGAGGGAGAGAAGGAGAGAGTCAAACACAGAGATGCCCTTAGATGCTTTTTTGACATTACAAAAAAAAACCCAGGAACTAATTGAAGTGTAGGTTGGTTCCTATGCGGCAAGACACAGCGATAACAGCAAGAACCTTTATTGAACTACATAACTGGAAAATGGGCAAAGCAACTGCTTATATACATTCCTGGAAGCCTGGGCCACTCCCACTCCCACCGTGATTGGCTGTCTGAACTTCCAAGCTGCGAATCACGACTCAGAGTTCAAGGGCCAATGGCAGAGGCCCAAATCCTGAAATGTTCTGTGATTGGGCATCATGTATTGAATCGGAACACATGAGCTCAGAATTCTTAGTCCAGACTGAAGCTCAGGCAAACACAGATCACTGAATATATAACACCTAAAGTACATATGGCGTCTCCATTTTCAGTTCATAGTCTTTTCCACTGGTACCATGATGTATGGGAGACCATCATACTAGAAAAGTTAACCAAGAAACTTAAACTAGCTCAGGGGCAAGCAAAAGAGAATCCCTTCGCCCCAGTGTGGCTCCCCTTTATCACATACAGGACAACAAGACCCTATACCCCCCCCAACAGCATACGAACCAATATAGCTAATCTGACCCAAAACCCCCACCCCCCTTACATACAAACAAACCATACTGCAACCAAACGAATGCAACCGACCAAGATCTGGACCCTCCAATCTCTCGTAAGGCCAATAAAAATAAATATGATCTATAGATAGAGGACCTGCCCATGTAATGCTGACACAAAACCCTACACAAACACTCTGCAATAGAACGAAAGAACATTACCCCCACCTCTCTCCCTCTCCCCTCTCTTCCCCCCCCCCAACCGCATGTCCACTATGACAATAGTGTCTCCTACCCAATGTGATTGCATTCCCACAACTCTAGTTTGGCCCTTACTCTTGTATGAACTTGAGGGTTGGCTGCAATTGCTGCTGGGTGTTGTTTGGCCTGCGCATGCATGAGGATCCTGCAACAGCCTTTGCAGGTGTTTTGGACTACAACTCCCATCAGGCTGGTGGGATTTGTCATCCGAAATGTCTGGCGTGCACCATGTTGGCATAGGCTATTCCACAGCCTTTGCTCGTCCGTTGCAAGTCGATCGAAGGTGTGTTTCATTCCGGTTCAGCTGCAGCATGGAATTCCCTCTCCTCTCGATTGCCGGAAATGTCGTTCAGCCACTGCACTGGGCTTCTGACACTTCCGTGAGAGCTAGCAACTTAATGAAAGGTGAAGTATTCAGGAAACTGGGTGCTCCAGAATTGCATCATACACTGCCAGCCTTGTCTTAAGAGTTCTGCACTTATTTCCTTGGAAGGACAGTTTCATGCTAATAAAAATCTCAGAAACATGACTGTAGGAAACTTGCCTTCTCAAATGTTCCATGAGGTCTGGTTGGTTTAAATTGCAGAATGTGACATCACCAGAAAGCTGTAAAGGTAGGTCAAGTTGTGCAAAACTGCCCTGGGCTAGGCTAGCTTTTCATTTACTTCTTTTTTATTGCAAATTTATTGAGGAAAGAAAGAAAGAAAGACAAACAAAATATCAGAGTACAATAAATCTGCATCCATCTTAATTTACACGTACAGATTAACTTCCGCCATCCAAATCAGTATTTTGGAAACTTGTAAAATCCATTTTCCTTGCCCTGCCCTTAGTCTCCATACTTTTGTCTAGTCTTGACAGGCAGTGGGTTCTGTTGGGGGGGGGGAATCTTTGCAACATGATCTGGGGGCCCACATATCTATATTTATAATCAGGATAGGGTGTATAAAGTACTCCAGATCAGCAAAATGCTTCCAACCATTTCAGCCTGATACAATCTCACACTTGATACAGCTTGCCTGTAAAATATAAGAAGGGGGGGGATAAACAAAACAGAAATAAAAGTATTTACATATAAATTAGCCTAACAGCTTTATGGAAAAATAGGTAGAGTGGTACCTGCGGTTGTGAACAGGATCCGTTCTGGAGGCCCGTTCGCAGGTGTGCGGCGTGATTAGGCGCTTCTGCGCATGCGCGAGCGGCGAAACCCGTAAGTTACCCTTTCCGGTATTTCTGGGTCGCCGCAGGACGCAATCTGAAAAAACGTAACATGAAGCAAACGTAACATGAGGTATGACTGTATTCTTTTTTGTAATGTTTTTGGGACAATAATATGATAATGTCCAACTTTATGCTAGGGGACGCAGGTGGCGCTGTGGTCTAAACCACAGAGCCTAGGGCTTGCTGATCAGAAGGTCGGCGGTTTGAATCCCCGCAATGGGGTGAGCTCCCGTTGCTCGGTCCCAGCTCCTGCTCACCTAGCAGTTCAAAAGCACGTCAAAGTGCAAGTAGATAAATAGGTACCACTCCAGCGGGAAGGTCAACGGCATTTCCGTGTGCTGCTCTGGTTTGCCAGAAGCGGCTCAGTCATGCCGGCCACATGACCCGGAAGCTGTACTCCCTCGGGCAGTAACGCGAGATGAGCACCGCAACCCCAGAGTCGGACACGACTGGACCTAATGGTCAGGGGTCCCGCTACCTTTACCTTTTAACTTTATGCTGCTTTCAACCTGCTGTAACAGTATTTCTTTAGGCTCGTTATCTTTGGTTTATTTTGTTTAATAGTAATAATAAAAATAAAAATAACCCACAATATATGGATTCAAAAAAGAAATAAGGGCCTTTTCTGCAGTGCCCCCCCCCCATCTGTGGAAAGCTCTCCCCAGCAAGGTTCACCTGTTGCCTTCATTATACATCTTTAGGTGCCAGGCAAAAACGTTCCTCTTCAACCAGGCCTTTGGCTGATTGACCCCCCCCTCCATGCCCCTTTAAATGTATTGTGAGAAGGGGTGTTACTGTTTTGCTTTGTTTTTGTTATAACAATTTATTTTGTGCTCCTGTCCTGTATTTTTGTTTTGTGAACCACCCCGAGATTGTTGGATGAAGGGCGATACATAAATTTAATATATTAAAATTTTAAAAAATGGAAATAATTCCCCACGTTTTCAAAAGCAGCACACTCAAGACCAGTTGCTTAAACTGTGAGCCCGCCTAAGTACAAGTATACATTCAAAGCAACATAATTAACAGGAAACTTGAAACATTAGCTTAAAAATGTTAAAATTAAACATTGCAAAGCAGGTCAAATACAGAATGCACATTCAACGCAGCAAAGTTCACCGAAAGATGGTCTCAGAAATTTTAAAAGAAAACATTAATAAAGGAAGTCAAATAAAAAAATGCACATTTAAAACAGCACAATGAGAGAGTAAATATTATCATAAGCATAGAGCATATCTGCTGCTGCCCAGGATGGTTCATGGTGAGTTGCCGCTGTGGAATCTCAGGCCTGGTGACCTGGGTCTGCACTAAATGTCAGCAGAGATGGTCTCTGGCTTCAGCTTTTGTAGCTGGAGTCAGTCCAGGCCCCGCCCTCCCAGGCCAGGTAGAAAAAGACCTGCAAGGAAGGGAGCAGGTCCCCCAGGACTCACAGCCAAGATGGTTTTAGTATCTAAGCAGCTACAACTCCCATCGCTCCTCTCCAGCATGGCCAGCAGTGAGGGATGATGGGAGTTGTAGTTTGAGAATATTTGGGAACCCAAGATTGAGAAATCGGGTCCTCACTCACAGAGGTGTGACCTGGCAACCAGACCCGTGTTGTGGGTGGGGATCATTTGGATAGCCACAACCCCCTATTGGTGGGTCCCTCGATGCCGGGAGCAATCTGGCCAATGGGACGCCAGGAAAGGGCATCGAGGGACCTATTTAAGCCCATGCAAGGGTACCTGAGCTTCCTCTTTGGGCCAGTGCATTGGAACACCCACCCACCTCTCCCTATATTTAAGACTTGCGCTTGACCTTGCTATGCCGCCGTGTGTCACCTGTTGAGGCAGGGGCACGGCAGGAATTTTCCCCATTTGGCTGATTGGCTGTTGCCACTTGGGTTTCGCCTGCTGCGTAGCAAATCGTCACAACTTGTAAGGTTGTGAATAGGCTCTGGTTCATGTGATAGGGGTGGCAGAGTAGTCTGGCCACTCCTATGTGAAGGGTGTTCCGATAAAGGAATCCTAGGGACTCACTGGTTTGGCAAACCCTGAAAGGGGTTGTGCCCGAGTCCAGGGGACAAATGTAATGAATCAGATGTAGGTTAGGGGCTGTTCAGAGACCCACGGTGTTTTAGGAGTTAATGGGCTCCCCAGTTTGAGTGGCAGATACCCTTTGGAAGGCAGGACATTCCGCTATTTAAAAGGAGGGAGCAGCCTTTAGAGAGGGGTGTGAGTGTGAGGGAGAGTGGTGACTGAAGAAGGAGGGTGTGGGGCCAGGTTAGGTTTAGGTTAGGTTAGGATTGTTGAAGATACAGTGTATGTGTTACTGAAAGGAAGAATCTACACTGTTAAGAAACTAAGCTTATGAACCAATACTGAAACCGTTATGCTCTGTAATAAATAAAGATCTCTTGTTGTTGAGCCAAGAAAATATTGTCGTTCTTTTGGTCCAGCAAGTTATATAAGCTCTTGAGGAGGGGAACTCAGGGAAAGGACAAAACTAACCTGAAAGGTGATAGTTTGTGTCTTGGAGTTCCCTCAGGAGGGGCTAGCGGGCAGAAACCCTGGTATTGCCACAGAGTTGCTAAGAGGGCTTAGCCAACTGATATAGTGAGGGGATCTAATAAAGAGAGGCCCCAAACTGTAGGCAAAGGAGAGGTTAACCCCTGAAGCCCAGAGCAGAGGATATAACAGGCCACGGCCGCTGGACAGGAAAACTCCCGTTACTAAGAAATTCCCAGAGTATTAATCAAAGGGAAGGGCAATAACAGACGGACCTCAGAGGGACAGGTGGGGTGCATTGTAATTTGACCCAGAACGCCTGATTAAAAATTCACTTAGTAACAAGGGGAGAGTCTGAAGTGGAGGTCCGTCACAACATCAGGGTGGCTGACTGGCATCCTTGGCTATCCTACGATAGAGCCCTGGGTCAGTGCTACCTGCAAGGGTGCAGGGAGCTAGTCAAACCAGAGCCTATGCAACCACTCACTTGATTGTAATCAATAAAGTTGTGGCCTAAATTCTGCCAAAAACCAAACCAAATATCTGAGTCATGTGTGAATTTATTTCTAGGGAATGGTTAAAAGGTCCAAACACGCAAAGGCTGGCCTACGCCGACTTGGCAGCTGGTCTCCAGAGTTCCAGGCACAAGAGCTTCCCAACTCTTCCTGGAAACGCTGGAGATGGAAGCAGCGACCTTTTCGTCTGTAGATGCCTGCCTTTCACAAGGCAGATGCTTCCCACGATTCCTCTCTCTGTGCGGCACCCGCATTTTGCACCCCGTGACCCATCCTTTGGGGCTCGAGGCTGTACTCGAACTCCAGAGCAGTCAGAGAGTGCTTTTGACGAATCACGCACATTGCTTAGATGGCACGATGCTGGCTGCGATTAGCAGAATGAACCTTTGTCCCTTAAATCAATTAAACTGCCTTCCCTGAGCTCAGGACAGTCGCTAGACAGAGGCATAGCAGCTCGGCTTTGAGGAGACCCTTAAGTTAAGTGCTTGAAGGCTTCTAACAACTTGACTCCTGCAGCAATTGCCTTGCCAATAACCAGGCAGCATCTAGGACAGATGTGCATAGTACAGAATCATGGAATTGTAGAGTTTGGATGTCACCATGGGTCATGTGGTCCAACCCCCTGTTTAGGGAAGTTTATAATGTTTGATGTTTTATCGTGTTTTTAATATTCTGTTGGGAGCTTCCCAGAGTGGCTGGGGAAACCCAGCCAGATGGGCAGGGTATTATTATTATTATTAATCATTATTATTATGCAGGAATAATATGATTGCCTGGCCTTGCTTTGCTTGAGCATAAAACTCTATGGGTTTTTGGCTACCTGAGAGAAATGGCATTTCTTTCTCCAGGAACTCTTTCCTATGCACTTCTCCTCTCTATCAATTTGCTGCTAAGGAGGTACCATCATCTTCAACACATTGAACCCCAGCTTTGCCAGACAAGGCAAGTTAGCTGCGATTCCTGCATTGCTGGGGGTTGGACTAGATGACCATTGGGAGCCCTTCAAACCCTATGATTCTAAGTACAGTATTCAAATTCCTTCCTCCTCCTCCTCCTCTTCTTCTTCATCTTCCTCATCCTCCTCTTTCTTTCTTTCTTTCTCTCTGCCCTTGCAAAGCTCTCCTAACCCTCTCCTCCATTCTCAGCATGATCAAGAGGCCCCTCTTTCTTTCTTCTGCTTGCCATGTCCATTTCTTCGCCCCTGGGGGGTTTTCACCCCAGAATCTAAGATCACTTCCCTTTTCTTCAATACCCACAGCAAAAAAAATAAAATGGGTTGTTGATAGATGTTTATTCGGCATTTGCGCCCATCATACAATACAATCATACAATACAAAACAAGCAGTCAATCAAAAATCAGATAAAATCAAATAAAACGACAACCCAATACAGGCCGCGGATATAATAACACAACTCACAGGGACCAATATTATCACTTCGATAAAACATATCTAAAAAAGAATTAAGGTTAAAATTTAGGCACCCAAAACTAAAACCAATGTCTAATTCTATTTTTGAAAAACATATCTAATAATCAGTAATCGGCTGACATCCCATTTTGTCTCTTGTGCAAGATGGCGGCTGTTAGGAATCTAGCAACCTGTAGAGTTATATAAGGGTCCACATCTTGGAGAACCCAAGCAAGACGTTGGTCAGCTGGCTTATCAGCAATGGACTGAACTATCGGATTTAATATACTGGCACGTATCGATCTGTACATAGGGCAATTGAACATTACATGCTGTAGAGATTCAGTTGATTTGTTTTCACAGGCACACCTAGGAGAAACTTGGCCCTTAGTAAATCTATGACTCATCACGTTCGATGGAAAAACATTAAACCTAGCTCTAATGAAGGCATAACGATGTGAAGCAACCGTGAGTGATGTTAAATAAGATGGAACTCTGTAGATAGGGGTAATGCCGATATTTAACGGCGAACAAACTCCCCCACCAGTTAAGAGATTTTGATATAGCTCCACATCATCCAGAATTTGGTTTATACACCTTTTTGATTCAGTAAGATCCAATTTGAGTAATTCAGAAGGTGAGATCTCATAGGTCAGCAATTTGGCATGGATTTTTCCAGCCCACAGATTTGTGAAATCATCCCGCCACATGCACTGAATAAGATAGTGGTTCGGGAGTTTATGCCAAATGGTTAGCCAGTAAATCAAAACTCGCCTCCACAAAACTGACTCCACTGAGGGGATCTTCATTTCTAGGCGAATGGCTGCATTACTTACGCATGATGGTAATTTTAAGAGTCGACGTAAGAATTGGCTTTGAAGCGACTCTAAAGGTGCGAGATTTGCAAAAGCGGCCCATAATGGGGCAGCGTAGGCCATTGTGGCCGTCACTTTAATGCTGTACACTTTCAAAGCTGCAGGGATGTATAAGGCCCCCTCAGAAAAGAAAAAACGGAGGAGAGAGTGGGTGAGTGAGGGCTTTTGTCTTATTATATAAGAATTCAACTTGTGATTTCCACCCCATATTATACTGAAAATAAATTCCTAAATACTTGAATTTATACACTTGTTCAATTTTCCTACCCTCCAGTTTCCATGAATAGAGTTTCCGACTCCTTGAAAATATCAATACTTTGGACTTGGAGTGGTTAATAGACAAGTGGTTTGTATGGCAGTAGGTCACAAGAATCTTAAGTGCCCTCCTTAAACCCACCCTAGAGTAGGAGAGTAACACCGCATCATCTGCGTAGAGAAGTAGTGGGCAACGATAATCTGCTATGCGCGGAGTGTGAATGAATTTGTGTGAGTCAGCTAGAGGCTTCCTCATGTCACTGATAAATAAGTTAAAAAGAAATGGCGCTAAAATGCAACCCTGGCGTACTCCCCTATTTATTGGCACAAGGTTAGTTAGATCGCCGGCAGGTGTTAGTCTCACCCTGGCCACGGACCCATCATGAAGTTGGGAAATAAGCCACAAAAGTCTTCTGTCAATTCCCCAACGGGCAGGTTTATCCCATAGTATTTTTCTCGGGATACTGTCGAACGCCGCCTTCAGATCTATGAAAGCAGCGTTGTTTTTTTGACGGCCACCAGGATTCTCGCTGGTGATCTGTTGGCTCCCCACCCCCTTGCATTGCAGAGGGTTGGACTAAATGCCCCCTGGGTTCCCTTCCAACTCCACATATCTACGATTCTTCCCATAGTGGATGGTTTGAGAGAGTGTGGGAAATCGCATTGTCAGAGCATGTGACTCACCACCGCAGAGCTGGCGGAGGTTTGAACAAGATGGTTTTGATACAGCATGGTTTCCATTTATGACTTTTATAACCACCAGCAGTGTATTATACAAACCTCACTCATCTCTATGGAGGGGGTGCAACTCACCTCCTCTTGCCAGGCTTACACATGTTTCAGATTGTCCCCTTCCCCAACCAATTGGTTTAAAAAATAATAATAATCATTTATGGCTCTTGATCTGACTCACTCTGACCTGTTGCTCCAAGAATTATTTCCTAACTAGCTTTTTTGCTTTTTAAAATTCTCCTGACCCCAAGAGTATTCTGGAAGCTCCTGTTTTCATTCTTCCCTGTCCCTTTAGAGCAGGGGTCAGCAACCTTTTTCACCCGTGGACCGGTCCACTTTCCCTCAGACCATGTGGTAGGCCGGACTATTTTTTTTGGGGGGGGGGGGAAATGAACTAATTCCTATGCCCCACAAATAACCCGGAGATGCATTTTACATAAAAGAACACATTCTACTCATGTAAAAACACCAGGCAGGCCCCACAAATAACCCAGAGATGCATTTTAAATAAAAGAACACATTCTACCAGAGCCGTCTCATCCATAGAAGCCGGTGGCGCGGTGCGCCAGGGCGCTGGGCGCCCCAGGGGCGCCCCCGCGAGCCCGCCGGCATACCGGGCTCCTCCTCCCCAACCCGCCCCCGCCCCCGCCCCCACGGGCAGGCGGGCACTCGCGCGCCGGCGGGCGGGCTGTAAGCCGCCCGCCCTCGCCTCCCAGAGCCCCAGCTGGAGCGGCGCGGGGCTTTGCGCGACCTTCCAGCACTCCAGCTGGGGCTCTGGGAGGCGAGGGCGGCCGGCTCGCGCTCCCGCGCGCAGCCGGCCGCCCGGCCAATGCAGCGCGAGCTGCCCAGCAGCGCCGCGCCGTCCAGCTGCGCGGGAGCGCGAGCCGGCCGCCCTCGCCTCCCATCCCGGAAGCGCTGGAAGGGCGCGCAGAGCCCCGCGCCGCTCCAGCGCCACGCCCCTCACCCCCCGCTTGCCCACCCCCCTCCCAAGGGGCGGCAAGCGCGGGAGGGAGGCGGCGGAGAGGCGGCATGGCGGGGGCGCCGGAGGGATAGCCGCGCCAGGGCGGCAGATCCCCTTAAGACGGCTCTGCATTCTACTCATGTAAAAACAGCACGGTGGCTATTTTAAGTGAGGGCACTGGGGACCTTAAAGAGCATTCTCCCCCCCCCCAAATTACGCACCCCAGCGACACAATCCCCTCAGAGTCGGTCTTATTCAGTGCGACCTCTCAGACATGCCTCATGCTCCTTTTTTTGCGCATGCGAAGCTGCGACGGCCATTTTAGGTGAGGGCACTGGGGACCACCCCCAGCCCCACCCCCAACAACAAAAGCAAGTTCGCCTGCGTCACGTTTCCACTGTGTCAGAAAGTCCTCAGGTGCTTACAGGTGGCAGTTATAAAATGGTTTGTGTCAGAAAGTCCTTAGGTGCTTACAAATGGCAGTTATAAAATGATGGACAGGGCATTGTTGCTCTGGCCAGGTCTGATGATGTTGATGGGCGATCTGCCTTTCTATTGGATGCTGTTGGAGTCTTCATTCCTTTTGCTGGTGAGGTATAATAGGCACGCCACTTTTTTGCCTTTATTCTATATTTTAGGCATGGCAGGTGTGGTTTTTTTGAATTTTTATGTGGCCAGATCCTTCCTTGATGGTCAAGTTACGCTTTGTCCTAATTTGATGCTGTTTG
This sequence comes from Lacerta agilis, assembly GCF_009819535.1. Taxonomy (NCBI): domain Eukaryota; kingdom Metazoa; phylum Chordata; class Lepidosauria; order Squamata; family Lacertidae; genus Lacerta; species Lacerta agilis. Next base: position 43,625,766 of record NC_046324.1, read on the forward strand.
GTGCGGTGGTTACAGAGAACATCGGTGTCCGTCGCGCACACAATGGGAACACACATATATATATATAGATAGAGTCGTAACTTAGTTTTCGAACAGCTTAGTTCTGGAACATTTTGGCTCCCGAACGCCGGAAACCCAGAATTGACTGTTCCGGTTTGTGAACTGTTTTTGGAAGACGAACGTCCGATGGGGCTTCCAATCAGAAACCACACTTTGGTTCCAGAACGTTTTGGAAGTCGAAAGGACTTCCGGAACGGATTCCATTAGACTTCCAAGCTACAACTGTACTGAAGATGTTGCTTGGTCACAGTTATAGTTAACACTTTTCTTTTTTATCGAGCTATACATCTTACCGACTTTTTGCACCTGCATTTTCAAAAAACCTGTAAACATATCTTTAAAACAATAATTGTATAAAGTAGTGGGTGGAAATAGCAGACGACACAGTGATTCTCCAAGCAGCTCTCTTGATTCTCAGGCTGGAACAGAACTCAACTGAAGGGCTGAGCCAGCCGGTTTATATAGTACTCAGTAACATGCAACAGTAACAACTCTCTCTAGCTACCCAATCCGTGTACGGCACTCTCAGTCCTTCATTTGCATGTGGTGGACCTGAGTGAGAACTGCAGCCACGGTTGGCAGAGGGAAACTATATACACAACACCCCTAGTGGCCTAGGGTGAGAACTTCAATACATAACAAATTGAGCGTCAGATCGCATGGGAGGGTGTCAAGTTGCTTAACACTGGGGTGAGTGTGTGGTTTGTGCCCTTGTTTCTTCTTGCCTAATTTTTGGCAAATGTATTCCCAGAACAACTGAGAAAGATCCCAGGTGTGTTTGTTTTAATTCCTGGAAGTGTCACTGGAAATATTATGGAAAACAAAGGAAGGGGGGGGGAGGAAGAAAGGAAGCAGCGTAGATAACCGTAAAATCTGATGCAGGCAGACTCATTAGAGGGGAGAGTTCTCTGGCTTCCATCAGTTCTAAGAATAAAACCGCAAGTAAATCATTGCGTGCACATCTGCCACGGCTGGCTAGATGCTAATCGCTTATCTGGCTTCTCCTGGAAAAACATCTCTATTCGGTGGTTGCACTTGAGGGCCGCATCTATGAAATTCTGCAGGCTCGTTTTAGAGCTTTGGGTTCAGAATCCCTGACAAGTGAGGCTGGCAAAAAAAAAATGTTGCAGTTTGCACGGCTCCTGGTCAGCGCTAGAAACTCAGATCCAGTGGTACCTTGTTTTTTGAACATCTCGGAAGTCAAACATTTCGGTCTTCGAACGCTGAAAACCCAGAAGATCCCCATCAGATCTTCCAGAGCACATCCAAAAAATAGAACCACATGCCCCCCAAATCAACCAAAACCCGGTCCCACTTTTACTGTATGCAGATGATGCAACCTTAATTATCACTGACGAGGATAGGTTTGAATCGTCTTCTACTCTCCTTGGTTTCTTTCTTACTGTGAAATTAACAAACTCTCTATAAATTATGAGAAGACAAAAAAAAAAAAAATCTGGTCTTCTCTAATTTCCGGAAACTAGAGAAATGGAAAATAAGAGGGCAAGAAATCCAGCAAGTAAAGATGCAGATATATATCAGAATTTTATTCCAGAGCAACTCCGGTTGGTCAAACCATCACACAAGTGCTATAAAATAGGCAGACAGTAGCCCACTTTTATTTTCAGAAATGTAAATCGGTTCATACCAGCTGCCATTCAGATTTTTCAAGCTGAAGTGTCTTGCATGTCAATATCCCGATCCCACCCGTGGTGAAATAAAGACACAGGACACAATGAATAAGGTTAATGGGCATGAAAAGGCCACAACTTTATTGAAACAAAATAGAAAATTCTTTCCAGTAGCACCTTAGAGACCAACTGAGTTTGTTCTTGGTATGAGCTTTCGTGTGCATGCACACTTCTTCAGATACACTGAAACAGAAGTCTGTCTATGGGAAATTCAAAGCCAGAGGCACCTCCTAGCTGCTTCAACATCCAGTGGTTAACCCAGACAAGAATATGACTTTCCGCTTCCAGCTAGTAGCCAACCACAACCTTGGCGTGCGTGCCCCACATCCTGCGTCAATCCAGTCTTTCTCCAGAAAGACCAAGTGTCTTTCTCCAGAAAGACCAAACTTGCGGCAACGGATTTTTCTATTTTGTTTCGACTATGGCAGACCAACACGGCTACCCACCTGTAACTACAACTTTATTGGTTACGGATGTTGAGCGGTATTGGTTTAGGCATTGGAACTAACTGACTATATCCGACTCCAGCATGTTGTGCTGGCAGTCCGGGAAGGGTTAACCACCGATGGGTGAGAGAGCCCTGCTGCTGCACATCAGCTAGGGACTCACCCTGTGATTACCGATCTGGGGCGTGCATTTGGCCCTCACCTACCACGGCTTCGGACAGGGACACGCCCCCCCGGACTCATTTACTGAAGTACCCTTCAGCACCTTGGGGGGAGGTGATGGCCCAACCTCCCCCCCCCACCTTCAACCTTCCTGAGATAATCCAATGCCTAACCGCCAAAACCAAAGTTGTGACGAGTTGCTACGAGGTAGGCGAAAACCACCAGGCTGAAGCCAATTTGCCAAATGGGGAAATTCCTACCAGGCCCCTCAACGGCGACCAACCGTGGTCCATAGCAAGGTCATGAAAACGCTGCCTAAATAAAGGGTGGGAGGGTGGGAAAGCGTGCAGGATGGGAGCAGGAAGCAAGAGGCTAAGCCCTGGCCGCGCTCTGGCTTAAATGCAGCCAGCCACGCCCGTCAGCTGTACCAATTGGTCAGCTAGCCGGGCACCGCGCCCAGGGCTCAGCCAATAGGGGCAGGGGATGGAAGCATCCCCTGCACACGTGTAGGGCTCGTGCTGACTGCAACCCCCCCCCCTGCTTCCTAAGGGGCGGAAGGGGCTTTCCCAGCTACTTTTTGGGATCTCAACATGGATGGATGCATATAATAGTGATTTAGATAAGATACACTCAAGTTTCTTGAGACCTGTCCTCAGGCTCCCAAATTCAATCAAGTACTGTATGAGACGATGTGTACAGAATTAGGTATACACATGGTGGAATATTGGGCGTGGAATACAACTATAAAATACTGACTGCGTTGCCATTTCCGTTCCCAACCTTCGAGTCTGCCTTCTGACTTACTTAAGGACTCCTATAAATCCAGATGGCTCCAACTCATACACAGCAAAATTCAATTTATTGGCGTTGACTTGGAATTATTGTGCAGTTCTAGTGAGCAATACGTTTATCGGATTTCCAAATTAGATTAAGGGATATTGAAAAACAAAACATTGAGTCAGCCGTAAATAAAATCTGCTCCTCCAAGTTCTATGCTTTCAATACAACCGATAACAGGATGACTTATACCTCAAAGTTAATGGAGTATTTTTCCGTGTATAACATGCCCCCTATTTTGGGGGACTCCAAATTGGGAAAATGGGGGGCGATTGTATCCGTGTATAAGACGACCCACAATTTTGAACGTAATTTTTAAATTAAAAAAACCCTAGTTTTATACATGGAAAAGTACGGTAATTCCAGTCCAACGCAGGGCATTTATGTTAGCCCAAATGAACGTTTCTCCCTCAGCTTTTGTTAAGGGCAGATAATTTAAACATTCCTAGAAATGATAGACATTGTGGAAGCTATTTGAATGTGCTGGACACAGTAGAATATAGTCTTTTCTACTGTCCACAGTACAACCAGCTACGTAAACTCGCGTTATTCCCCTTTTTGGGTTAGTTTAGCATCATGGGACAATGAAGATATCAAATTCTGCCTGTCTGATACTAACCTGGAGGTGGCTGAGTTTCTGTCAATAGTATCTCCTAGATGTTTGGAGGAAGAAAATAAATTTTAAAAAAAGAAACCTACAGGTGAAACTCGAAAAATTAGAATATGGTGGAAAAGTGTATTTATGTAAGCAATTGTTTTCATTAGCTACCAGAGTTTAATATATGAGATAGACTCATGACATGCAAAGCGAGATATGTCAAGCCTTTATTTGTTATCATTGTGATGATTATGGCGTACAGCTGACGAAAACCCCAAAGCTGAAATTGTTAATTTGGGGTTCTCATCAGCTGTACGCCATAATCATCACAATTATAGGTAGGTAGGTAGGTTTATTTCGGCCATGTGGCCCATATCACATCGCAAAGCACATTCATCATAATACACACAGAGTAAAACAATTTAACGAATTTAAACATACAGTATGAAACCAATTTTAAAACAACCCATTTACACCCTTCCATCTAAGTCACACTAAGATCTGAGTAGTCCAACTGAACTAGTTTTTTTAATTAAAATAAAAATCTGTTAAAATTAATTTATCACCTATTTTATTGCCCCAATATTAGGTCTTAATTATTTTCTGCATTGTCATAAATGGGAAGAGAACCATTCCTCTTCTTTGTAAATAGCACATTAGTCAAAAACCTAGCGACCATATGGGTTCTATTTGGTTCCTCGTCATTTAATAAGTAAATTAATTTAGCATCCTGAGTTCCATCTTGGGTTTTCTTCAAAAGTGGAACCAAAAGTTTGGACCGAGCTGCCGAATGAATTGGACAGCAAAAAATATATATGCTGTAAGGATTCTATGGAACCACTATTACAGTCACAGCATCACAATTATAACAAATAAAGGCTTGACATATCTCGCTTTGCATGTCATGAGTCTATCTCATATATTAGTTTCACCTTTTAAGTTGAATTACTGAAAGAAATGAACCTTTCCACGATATTCTAATTTTTTCGAGTTTCACCTGTAGAGAAGTGAGGCTGGTATCTCTGACATATGCTTTTTAATAAAATAGTGACTGCTTTTGTGCCATCAAGCAGTTTGATTTTACAGGCAATTTCTTCTTGTTGTTGTTGTTTAGTCGTTTAGTTGTGTCCGACAGATGGAGGCTTGACAGCCATCTGTCAGGAATGCTTTGATGGTGTTTCCTGCTTGGCAGGGGGTTGGACTGGATGGCCCTTGTGGTCTCTTCCAACTCTAGGATTCTATGACTCTTTGTGACCCGATGGACCAGAGCACGCCAGGCACTCCTGTCTTCCACTGCTTCCTGCAGGTGGGTAGCCGTGTTGGTCTGCCATAGTCGAAACAAAATAGAAAATTCTTTCCAGTAGCACCTTAGAGACCAACTGAGTTTGTTCTTGGTATGAGCTTTCGTGTATCTGAAGAAGTGTGCATGCACACGAAAGCTCATACCAAGAACAAACTCAGTTGGTCTCTAAGGTGCTACTGGAAAGAATTTTCTATTTTGCTTCCTGCAGTTTGCTCAGACTCATGTTGGTAGCTTCGAGAACACTGTCCAGCCATCTCGTTGGGCAATTTCTTAGAGAGATGCTAAATGCGTACTGTAAAAAAATAAATAAAAAAGGCCTTTTCAGCCTGCATGTATAAATTATATATATGCATTGTCTACAACACGGAAGTTAATGCTTCATTGCAGGTAGGTAGAGGAGTATCTTTGGAAAGATAATGGAGCTGTTCCCTGAGCAAACACACCAGCTTGGACAGGAAGCCTGCATCCTCTTATGCTGTGTACTTTGGGTTGTTGAAAGCATCTGGGTGCAGCCTGCATTATTTATTCCTCGCTCCGCATCGCTGTGCTCTGCAAACCCGCTTTTCACGTTTGGAAGCCGGAACGGGCGAGGACTTAAACCAGGGGTCAGCAAACTTTATCAGCAGGGGGCCGGTCCACTGTCACTCAGACCTTGTGGGGGGCTGGACTATATTTTGAGGGGGGCAGGAAATGAATGGATTCCTATCCCCCACAAATTACCCAGAGATGCATTTTAAATAAAAGCACACATTGTACTCATGTAAAAACTTGCTGATTCCTGGACCGCCTGCAGGCCGGCGATTGGGCCGGATCCAGCCCCCAGGCCTTAGTTTGCCTACCCATGACTTAAACCACCTGCAGGCAGCTTGCCAGGCCAAGTGGAGAGAGACACACTTGCCCCGACTTGTTCTTTTTGTTCCACCTCCCGGAAAAGACTGAGCCTGCTTCCCAGATAAAGAAACATTTGGTGTTTATTTGGTTACATGTGAGTGAGGCCGATGGTTCTGAAAGGAACAGCACCCTTTACATTTTTGTATTGAAAAGATTCAGTTGTTAAAAATAAACCTGCTGCTTGATTTGATTGTGGGGTCCTTTGGTTGGTGGGAAGAAACCCATTTTGGTTTACTAATCATAGCTGTAAACTTTCCCCTTTTTTGTGGGAAATTCCCTTATTCCAGCGCCGTTTCCCATTGCAAAAAAAGGGAAAATTGACAGCTATGGCCGTTTCCCAATCCAAAAAAAAAAGGAAGTTCGACAGACAGCTCTGTTACTAATACAGCTGGTTAAACATTACAACTTTTAAGATAATTTTTGTGTGTGTAGATTGATTTATATAATCGGCGAGGCAGGGGGTAGGTGGGTGGGCCTCGTCATCTGGGTAGCCCAGGACCGCCATACGCATTGCCCTGCTTTGTGCCCCGGGGAAGTCACTCTGGTGCTGCTGACAGAGGGTTTTTCCATAAGTGTGATCTGATTTCCTGAAGGTTGGTGGCTCCAACCCACTCCATCTTGCAGCTTGTGGGGTCCCCCCCCCTACGTGGGTTTTGGGTAGATATTGCAAATGCAGCTGTTGGGTAGCGATGGTAAGATACACTTGCAGACAAAATACCAGTGAACCGATGAGCAATAAAACAACCCGCTGATCCCAAAGATTGCACAACTGGATGGAGGAAATCCGTTGCCGCAAGTTTGGTCTTTCTGGAGAAAGACTGGATTGACGCAGGATGTGGGGCACGCACGCCAAGGTTGTGGTTGGCTACTAGCTGGAAGCGGAAAGTCATATTTTTGTCTGGGTTAACCACTGGATGTTGAAGCAGCTAGGAGGTGCCTCTGGCTTTGAATTTCCCATAGACAGACTTCTGTTTCAGTGTATCTGAAGAAGTGTGCATGTACATGAAAGCTCATACCAAGAACAAACTTAGTTGGTCTTTAAGGTGCTACTGGAAGGAATTTTTTAATTTTTAATTTATTTTGTTTTGACTATGGCAGACCAACACGGCTACCTACCTGTAGCTAGCTGGCTGTTCTCAAGAGCGAGTGCCTGCTATTTATTGCATTTCGACCCCACCTTTCTCTCCAAGGAGTTCAGGGCTCTTCCCCTCCTACAACAACCCTGTGAGGAAGGTTAAGAGGCTGTGACTGGCCCAAGGTCACCCAGTGAGCTTCAGGACTGAGTGGGGATTTGAACCCCGATCTCCCGGGTCCTGCTCCAAGACAGTAACCACTGTACCACACTGGCTCCCTAGAGTCCTCCTGCTGTGGGGCAGCTCTATAAATTAAAGTAGGCAAATAAATATGGGGAAAGCCAAATGTCACTCAGAGAAGGATCTGAAATATTTTCCGCGGAAGCTTGAATTTGCTTTATTCTGGATTGTTTCCTTTGATGTTTTAGTGTGTTGTAAAGCGCTTTGAGATTTTTTTTCTTTAAAATATAAAGGGACATAGAAATGAAATCAACAGCAACAACCATCACTGGAGGGAAAACATGGTGCCTGGGCATTCCGTTGTGGCGAGCACAACCTAGGTTTAAGATGGCATTTGGCGATTAGCTTGTACATATGACCAGGCACCCCCAAACTCGGCCCTCCAGATGTTTTGGGACTACAATTGCCATCATCCCTGACCACTGGTCCTGCTAGCTAGGGATGATGGGAGTTGAAGGCCAAAAACATCTGGGGGCGAGTTTGGGGATGCCTGCGTATGACTTTGTAGCCCTGGTTGTGTCCCTCCAGATGTTGTTGGACTCCAGCTCCCATCAGCCCCAGTCAGCATGGCCAGTGATGATGGGACAACATCTGGAGAGCCACAGGTTCCCTTTCCTGGGTCCAGTAGGCCAGTAATGCATTCACTTTTAAGAGTGTTGTCAGAACAGGAGAAATCTCTTCTATTCCTTTTGGGATACTTTTGTACATTCACGCATTGCCTTTCCAGCAGGCAGATCAAGGTGGTTCTCTCCCCCTTTATCCTCAAAACAACCCTGCGAGGTAGATTAGGCTGGGAGACTGTGACTGGTCACCCGGTGAGCCCGTCTCCTCCTTCCTTTAAGTTGGCACCCACAGTTTCTAGGCTGTGGCTTTTTTGAATGCGGTTAAAAAAAAACCCAACGTCTTTGTTTACGGCCTTTCCGCAGAGCTACTGTACAAAGTACAGCTCTGTTTAGTTTATCAGAATTAACAGAGGCAGCAGCAGCATTACAATGATGTCAAAAGCCAGCTAAGAGCATGACTATTTTTAGCTGGCCTTAAAATGAATGCTGCTACCTGTGTTCCTTTTGATTATTCAGAGTCTTGTTGGAGGACAGATGCCTCTGAACACCCAGGTTCCTGGGATTTGCAAATGGGGAGACTGTGGTTGTGTAAAGCTCCTGCTTGTAGGTTTCCCATTGGGGCATCTTTTCTGGTCATTCTGACAGCAGGTCGGCCTTTGGCCTGGTCCACCATGGCTTGTCTGGTTTTATTTTTATTTATTTAATTAATTTCTATACCTCCCTATACCCAAAGGTTTCAGGGCAGTTCACATAAAGCAGGCATAGGCAAACTCGGCCCTCCAGATGTTTGCGACTACAACTCCCATCATCCCTAGCTAACAGGACCAGTGGTCAGGGATGATGGGATTGTAGTCTCAAAACATCTGGAGGCCGAGTTTGGGGGGTTCCTGACATAAGGATGTTCTTAAGACCACCTCCTTCCTCTATCCGTATCTCCCTTTAATTTTGAAGTTCCTTCTTTCCATTAAGACAATCAGTGGAGGATTAGACAAATGGCTACTACTACTACTGCAACTACTACTACTACTACTAATAAAAAATTATTTATACCTCGCCCTCCCCAGCCAGAACTGGGCTCAGGGCGGCTAACACCAATAAAATTACAAAAAAATGTAAAAGAAAGAAAAAACAGTTAATTAAAATACGAGTTAAAATACAATTTTAAATGCAGCCTCATTTAGTTGTAGCCCATGAATCAAAACCATAAGGGGAGGGAAACATAAGGGTCAGACTGAGTCCAAACCAAAGGGCCAGGCGGACAGATACAAGCTTTTAACACTAGCTTATCTTTAAAAAGGTAAAGGTCCAGTTGTGTCCGACTCTGGGTTTGTGGCGCTCATCTCGCTTTACTGGCCGAGGGAGCAGGCGTACAGCTTCTGGGTCATGTGGCCAGCATGACAGAGCCGCCTTCTGGCAAACCAGAGCAGTGCACGGAAACGGCGTTTACCTTCCCGCCGGCAGTGGTACCTATTTATCTACTTGCACTTTGTGCTTTTGAAACTGCTAGGTTGGCAGAGAGCAGGGACTGAGCAATGGGAGCTCACTCCGTTGCAGGGATTCGAAACCGCTGACCTTCTGATCGGCAGGCCTAGGCTCTGTGGTTTAACCCACAGTGCCACCCGCTTACCTTTAGGATACTTTTTTTTTAAGTGTTTTTTTCTTAATGCATTTGCAACCTTTGGGTCCTTGGGACGAAGGGGTGAGATATTGAAGAAATATTAACATGCATGCTTTTTCATTTTCTGTCTCCCAGAAACATGGATCCATTCCGCTCCTGGCTTCGGGGCCCAGCCTCCTCCTTACACCGAAACAACCGGCTTCCATTCTTCTGCTCCGTACCCCCAGCCCTATCCCGTCCCAGGGCCTGGACCAACTATGAAGGCCAACAGGCGCCACCATATGGCATGCAACCTGGAGTCATAGGAGGTCCCCCACCAGGTAAGCCTTCAATTGCACCATTTTGGTCCACTTATACCCCACTTTCCTTCCATCTGGGAGATTGAGAGCCAGTGTGGTATAGTGGTTAAGAGTGGTAGACTCGTAATCTGGGGAACCGGGTTCACTTCCCCGCTCCTCCACATGCAGCTGCTGGGTGACCTTGGGCTAGTCACACTTCTCTGAAGTCTCTCAGCCCCACTCACCTCACAGAGTGTTTGTTGGGGGGTGGAGAAAGGGAAAGGAGAATGTTAGCCGCTTTGAGACTCCTTCGGGTAGTGATAAAGCGGGATATCAAATCCAAACTCTGCTTCTTCTTCTTCTAAATCTACAGCACTACGATACCTCTTTAAACAGCCACGACTCTTATTTTATTTGAAATAAAACTCATAATGTTTATTGTAAACATTTGGTGAGATCAAAAGACATAATGTGGTAACATAATAAGGATTGTATGTTTAAAGTATAATACAGAAACTTACTAAGGAATTATAGACATTTATAGAATGTACAGTATATATAGTAAACACCCTTAAGTAAGAGCAATATAGAGAAGCCAGAAGAGGGGTGGAGGGAAGTTAGTTCGGATAAGGTATAGATTTTAAGGAGAATAATATTGTTAAGCTGTATTGTGTATAAGGTATTTGGGGAAAAAATCAATAAAAATCAATGAAGGAAAAATAGAAATAAACAGCCGTGTTCCCCTCACGGAGCTACGGTTCCCTGGGAAGGGGGATTGGTGTTTAAAGCACTCTGGGAACTGTAGCTCCATGAGGGGAACAAGGGCCTCTGAACAACTCCCAGCAGCCTCAACAAACTACACTTCCCAGGATTCCTTGGGGGGAGTCGTGGCTTTTTAAAGAGGTAGCTGTCAAGGACTGGACTGAGGAGGAATGGCGGAGACCGCCCTCCCCTCCTGAACCTTCCAGAGAAGAGGAGGACGGTATAGATTTACAACAGTGGTTTGCAGAAGGGCACATTTCAGAGGCTGCAGAGGGGAGAAGCTGGGAAATATTGGGAGATGGGCAGGAAGAAGAAACAACACCAGGGGTGAGGCAGCTGACAGACTCAGTGTCTTTGGAAAGCATTCCTGACCACCCCCCTCCTAGGACCCGGTGAGCATTGAGAGTAGAACAGAAAGCTCAGAGGCAGAAAGCACAGATCAGCCGGCACAGGGGTGATGTAGAATAGGAGAGACGGAGGGGGTGGGACTTTACTCGGAGCAACGCCATTGTCTAAGAGAGATGACATTTCTACGTCTCTCTCTGTGAATATTGAATACAGTGGTATCTTGGTCCTCTAACTTAATCCGTTTGACTCCCGAAACCATTCGAAAACCAAGGTGCGGCTTCCGGCCGGCTGCAGGAGCTTCCTGCACTCAAGCAGAAGCCGCGTCGGATGTTCGGCTTCTGAAAAACGTTCGAAAACCGGAACACAGTGGTGCCTCGCAAGACAAAATTAATTCATTCCACGAGTCCTTTCGTTTTGCGATAATTTTGTCTTGCGAAGCACGGTTTCCCATAGGAATGCATTGAAATTTAATTAATGCGTTCCTATGGGGGGGGGGAAGCAGCAGCAGCGACTCCCAGCTCCGTCTCTGCCGGGCTGCTGGGCACTGTCATCCTGACGGGGCTTGAGCTGTGCCTGAGGGGAAGCAGGAGGGGGAGTGTTGTTGCCGGGCAGGCTGCTCTCCCGCCGCCCACTCTCCCCGCTCTCCCGCTGCCGCCGCCCGCTCTCCTCGCAGCAGAGTTGAGGCTCCCCCGCTGCTTCTTACAGTGGTACCGCGCAATACGAATGCCTCGTGGATGAATGCCTCGCGGAACAAAACGCCTTCGTTTTGCGAGTCACGGCCATAGAAAATTACGTCTTGCGAGTCACCTAAAAAATCACAAAACCCTTTCATCTAGCAAGTTTTTCATCTAGCGAGGCATTCGTCTTGCGAGGTACCACTGTACTTACTTCCGTTTGGGAGCCAAGCCGTTCGAGTACCAAGGTACCGCTGTAAAAGACTTGGTAGGAACTCTTCTTGGCTGCCAACGTGGGAGGGATTGGGTTCCTTGAAGCCTGACAGTAACGTGGCGCTTTAAACGCACAGTGCAAACGAGACCCCAGGCCTTTATAGCATCAGCATATGCCGCTCAGACTGAGCCCCATAACCCTCCAGACACGGTTGGACTGCAGCTCCCATCACAGTCTCTGACCCTTGCCCAGGCTGAGCTGCAGCCCAGCAACACCCCCTGTTCCCTTCTCGGAGATGCATCTGAAAGCCAGCAGCCGAGACAGAAGAGGGAAGCCTCTTGCATCTTCCTTGAGGTGGTTCGTTTTGATTTCCCATTGGGTGAGGAAGAGGAGGAGGAGGAGGAAGAGGGAGTCTGAGGTTGAGCAGGAAGGGAGTGTGACCCTCTCGCCCTTGTCTCTTTGCCTCCTCTGCTGCCCCAGTTGCTGTTCAGGCAGTTTACGTCCAGGCACCGCTGGTCTTTCACGACCGTCCCGTCCAGATGAACTGCCCTGCGTGTCAAAAAACCATTTTGACGCGCCTCTCGCATACCTCTGGGGCGCTGACCTGGCTGGCTTGTGGCGGCCTCTTCCTGATCGGGTAAGTAGTGCTGGGTTTTATTTGAGGGATCAAAATTGCACCTGAGCCGGCCTGATGTCAGTACTGTCTGTTTAAGAAACAGAAGAAACAGGTGCCGTGTTTTGTTCTTAATTGCCCGAAGCGTGGGCGTTACTCTGTGTATATAAGGCTCTGTTGGGAAGCAGTTTCTTGTTGGGAGTTTTGAGAGGTTTGGGGAGTGTGAGTTCTTTGATAAAGTGTACAGGTGAAACTCGAAAAATTAGAATATCGTGGAAAAGTCCATTTATGTAAGCAACTGTTTTCATTAGCTACTGGAGTTTAATATATGAGATAGATATTAAACTGATAAGAACAGATACTACACTTGATCTTAGAACCTGCATCCGTGTTACTGATCTTATCCGGAAGCGGCAGTCACGGAGTACCTGGGGCGAGAGTCTGTGTTCTGATTAGAACAGAACACAGACTCTCGCCCCAGGTACTCCGTGACTGCCGTTTCCAGATAAGATCAAAATTTAACCAAAGTTGGGAGAAATTTGGAATATATATGAAAAAACAGTGCCCGAACATAAAAACTTGGATCCATTTCTAATTTTCTGTATTGGTAATAAGGGGAAGGGAAGATAAGAAGTCGATAAATTCACAAGAAGTTTGGTTAAGCGGTTGGGAAATGCAGTACCGAGTAAATTAAGCAACCCGAGGGGAGGGCAGGCGGAAGCCTAAGTAAAGTTTACAATCAGGTATTATGATTTATGACTAATTTTGGTTATGATTTATTTATTTAAGTAGTGAATATTGATATCTTATTAATAGAATGAATGAATATGTATGACTTGTTTTGTTTAAAAATTTTCTCCTTTTGCTGTATTATGGTTTTGTGTGTGTGTGATGTTTGTTTTGTTGTGTACTGTTTTTAATGTATGAATGTTAGAATTCTCAATAAAGATTTATTTATATATATAAAAAAGAGAGTCTGTGTTCTGAAGGCTGCCTGCTTTCTCTCGACAGGTGTGTCGCTGGCTGCTGCCTCATCCCCTTTTGCATGGATTCGCTTCAAGACGTCGACCACTACTGTCCCAGCTGCAACGCTCTTGTCGGCACCTACAGGCGCCTCTGAGCAACATTAGACACGTGCTTTTTAAAATTTATGCTTTTTTTCCCCTTTTCTGGAGTTCATGGAAATGATTTTTGTCGCTGTGCCTTTTTTTTGCCTCTGAAGATTTGGGTGCAAGAAGACCAGCCTTTGGCCAAGAATTGAGATGGACCTCTCCAGCCTCACGTCCAACACGTGCATGTTCTTTCTGGCAAAAAGCATGCCTGCACAGTCCATGGAAAAGCATCGAACTGGTGCAGTCTTAATGCATCTTTGCGCTCGGGCACTGTCCCACATTCTCCTCCTTTTTTGGCATTGAGAAGGAGGCGTTGCAATTGGAAACCTCAAAGATATTTTTCTCTCTCTCTCCGTTTGTATGTGTAAATTGCTAAGGCCTTTTATGCAGCCTGAAGACACGTGGCTCCAAAATTCTCTCCCTGGGGAATGTTGATGAGATCCCTGTTAAAAATAATAATCCTGTTTTTTAAAGGTTGCTTCTAAAAAATGAGGCACTTCAGGGCTTCTGTAGCAACTGGTTTCAAGTTGGTGGCCAGGTTTTTTAAATTTTATTTTGCAGGGGTCCTCAGAACCTCAGGTTGCCTCTTCAACTTCAGAGACCGCCTGGTAGGACCCTTGTTTGCTACCCAAACTTGGATGCTCCAAAATCTGTTTTTGTACTCATTGGAGCTTTATATAAGCGCATCGCCAAGAGATTTCTGAAGCATTTTTAAATTACTGCTGAGAAGTAAATGTGAGGAAATAGGTTCCAGGCCTAGAATTTTGCCTTTCTGACCAAAATGATCATCTTTCTGCTACGAGTCAAAGATCTCAAGAGGACTGAGTGCCTCAATCCGATCCTTGCCTCCTCTTTACATGTTTGGCTAGAACAGGACCAGTTTCTGATGTATCCATAGAGTGTAGAGCAAATTCTAGAGAAAATAATGTCCAAAGAGATTATCTAGATAAACCAATGCTTGTGAATGTTGAGGCTAGATTCTGCTGGGGTGGCTATCGAAAATTTCCTGCCCCAGTGACCCGACAGGAGAAAACCTCTGCTTTTCTTTCGTCCCCACGGGCAAGTTGCAGGCCAGGCAAGCAGCTGCCAAATGAGTTCATCGCAAGCACCCTTTGGAAGCAGATGCAACAATGATGGAAATACTTGAAACCTACTTCTATTCTGAACTAAAAGTACAATGCAGTAGAGAGCTGAAGACTTGCCTGCAGGAATTGTGGGTAGCAGCGTTGGATATATGCTTTTCTTTCTTTTTTTAACTAGCAGGATGCAGCTTGCAAAAAAAGACTCTTAGCTCTGCCGCTGCAGATCTGGGCAAGTTTATCTACATCAGATTTGCCCCACGTAAGCCTGAAAAGAAAGCAGACCGCTGGAGGTTTTTAAATGCAAACATTTTTTGTGTGTATGTGTGTGTGTTTTCCCCCCAGTCTATACACACGTGATCTAGTTTGAATTAAACAGCTGTTTCGTCCTCTAAATAAAACGGTGCGCCTTGTAAATTGGCTGTTAATGCTGGTTCCGTGCAGGATGAAGCCACCAGTGGCTCCTAACCCGGATGGCTGTGTTGCAGAGAGGCGGCATGCTTCGGAGAATGAGTTGCTGCAACTTGCAGGAGGGGAGAGAGCACTGTTGCACCGCAGTCCTCCTTGCAGGCTCCCACAGGCACCCAGTTGGCCGCTGGGAAAACAGGACGCTGCAGGAGATGGGCCATTGGCCTGATCCAGCAGCTTTCTGTTATTGCGTTCTGGCATTATTGCAGGTCTAGAGGGGGGAGGGTTCGTGGCCTTCCTGAGCCCCAAGACCTCAATAAATCAGCCTGGAAAGCCACTCCTGACCCCCCCCACCCCCGGCCTGAGGCCTTGACATGGAAACTTTTCACAGACGCCTGACTGATTTCCTCATCCAGCAGGCTCTTCCTACTTTAGATTTCACTTTCTGAATTGGGGGTATGGTGTGCTTTTGAGATCTGCAGGTGGCAAACTTTTTCTGCCATCTCCTCTTAAGTAAGGCAGCTCTACAGCGATCTCTCTCACAGCCGAAGCCAAGCAGCCGTTTCTTTGGGGGTGGCAGACATCTGCTATGAGCGGGACTTTGCCCTCAAGCAGCTGTTGCTTGCAAAATGCAGGCTTCCCCCCCCCCCGCCCCCTATCAGTCGATAGGGAGAAAGGTTGTTTTTTCCACCTGGCCCTTGGGGGGGGGGCAAAGGGATTTTGGCAGGCAGGACGACCCACCTGCCAGCCATGCGGTTTTATTGTGATGTCATGTGACTGGCAGGTGTGTTGACTCACCCACCTGTCAATGCTGGACCCGGGCTGGGACCAGGATAAAGATCTCTGGAGCCAAAAGGGTTCCCCACCCCTGTCCTAGAGGAACTGGCATGGAAAGGATAGGGTGGTGGTGATTCTGGAACAGATGGTCCTTTGGTCTGATGCAGCAAGGCAGGTTCTCTCTGCTGCTGCTGAATATAAGCTACTTTGCCACATTCGTATAGAGGATGGGGAAGGCCCTCCCCTCCATCTGCCCACCTCCCCACCCCCTTTGTCATGTCTTAATGCAGTAATAATAATTTATTATTTATACCCCGTCCATCTGGCTGGGTTTTCCCAGCCACTCTTGGCGGCTTCCAACAAAATATTTAAAATACAGACATTAAAAACTTCTCTAAACAAGGGCTGCCTACAGACGCCTTCTAAAAGTCAGGCAGATGTTTATTTCCTTGACATCTGATGTGTTCCGCAGGGTGGGTGCCACTACCAAGAAGGCCCTCTGCCTGGTTCCCTGTGACCTTGCTTCTCGCAGGGAGGGACCCGCCAGAAGGCCCTCGGCGCTGGACCTCAGTGTCTGGGCTGAACGATGGGGGTGGAGACGCTCCTTCAGGTCTACAGGGCCAAGGCCGTTTAGGGCTTCAAAGGTCAGCACCAACACTTTGAATTGTGCTCGTACCTGGAACAATGGAGGTAACAGAGGAGCGTTCTCCTTGCCACACACACAAACCGGTGACTCATGCGGCCTTCCACTTGGGAAGCTGCAATTTGCATCCCTGTGTCTCCAGCCTTAGCCTTAAGTTTCATGCAGGCCCAAATGGGAAAAGCAGGTTTGGACGAGCAGCATGTGCCCTGCTTAGGGCCCCTTCCAACAGCTGCCCTTTGAAGAATGGGTTTCCCCTTTGATTAGAATCTTCCATGCTGACCACATGCTCCTGAAATCAAGTGACGTTTGGCCGCAGGGTTGCCACAGAAGGGGATTTTCTAGCTTTCTTTGTTTGTTCCAGCTATCATGGGACTGTTCCTCACATGACACTCAAAAGTTCAGAGCTTTGGTTCAAAACAAATTATCTTTGCTACCTTTGTCAGAAGACCATAGAAAAAGCTATCTAATCTGCAGCCCCACAGCCACTTAAAATTATTAAAGCACAGAGTCATTGAAGCCTATTCCTAAACAAATGTGCAACTTACAATTGTCCGCAAAACCCACATATTTCACCTTGCAAAACCCAAATCAAACCACACACCCAAGGAGTTACAATAAGTCCAGTATTCCCATGTTGGGGAGACAAAACCTCCCACCTCTGTATACAGCAACTCTACTGTTACTTTCAGCAGCTTTACAAATAACTCTTAGACCGAGGACAGTTCTCCAAACAAAAAGGTTTTTACTGAAGCTCTTTCCTGAAAGCTCTTTCCGATGAGTCTTTATTACAAAAAAAATAAATAACTTTATTCTAAGAAAAGACGTGTCTTAAAAAAAAAAAAAAGTCAGCAACATAATTCAAAGTCTGCTGTTCCAAGCTCCTGGAGTGAGCATTTAGATGCACTGATAAGTTTGATTTTCCTTCCAGCTTCGCTTTGGTAAAATGACTGTGGAGAACACAAGAATTGTGGGTTTTTGTTGCAGATCCTTTCCAATTAAAAGAACATGACGGCTTGGGGGGGGGGAGGGGAGAGGAGAGGAGAAAGGACCTCAGACAGAAACGATTAGGCTGAATTTTGCTTTTTTGGAACCGCAACAAAAAAGCATTTTGCCAACAACTGGGAGTGATTCTTTCATCCACAGGGTTAAATATATATATCTTATAGTACAGGGTAAAGTTCTTGGGAATAATCAAACAAATCCCCATCTTCCTATGGCCAAGAACAAAAATCACCTGTCTTCCATTTTCATTTTTTCCTCCATCTAGATAAATGTATGCAATAAGCATATTTTATCAGAATGGAAGGGAAATCCCTCGCTCCTCCCTGCATGCCGGCACGTGGCAATTCTGCTCATGGTGTTAAAGTTTTGGACTGTGCTATTCCTATCCTCTCTAGCAGCCACCCTAAAGGTTTCTCCAACTGAGATGCTGGGTTTTCAAAAGGAAATTATCCAGTCTCTCCAAGAGCTCCTTGCCACGAAAACAGGGATGGCTGAGCAATGTTTATGCACAAATTCAGTCAAGCCTCCTCCAAGGACTCAATTTGGTCATGGCCAACGGGGTCAGAGGGAACTCAGACCAGCAGCATCCGAAGGGTCAAAATATAGCCATCCCTGCTCTAAGGTAAACAGATGGGATTGGGGCTCAAAGATACAACCTGTCCATCGCTATCCCTATGCTTGAAAACTAACCCTTTAAAAGGTCAGGAAAGTGTAGAGGAGGGAGAGAAGCAGATTTTGTGCCTGTTGTGTCTCCACTACGTTGCAAGGAGTGGAATTATTTGGCTCGAGTATCTTGGGCGATGGATTTCGGCAGATGCTGCCGTCTTCGCCCGTGTTTGGTTTGCCAGTCTTCTTCTGAGCTGCACCCCCCGGCGAGAGAAGCCACAAACCGGTGTTAAACCAAGCCAGAGTCTTTGGCCATGCTGTAGAAAATGCCTCTCTTTGGATTAGGCTGGCAGGGGAGCCATATTCCACAATTTCACCCTTGTCAAGGACAATCACCCTAAAACAAAACAGAAATGTAGTCAGCAACATTTACAGTTCCAGGGGGGTGGGGGGTCAGAATCCAGAGATGCAGGGTCTGTTCTGATTCTCTGCGGGAAGTCCATCAATGGGAGCCAAGGG
The DNA here is from genome assembly GCF_009819535.1 of Lacerta agilis. Lineage (NCBI taxonomy): Eukaryota > Metazoa > Chordata > Lepidosauria > Squamata > Lacertidae > Lacerta > Lacerta agilis. The sequence goes on from NC_046324.1 coordinate 43,644,283, forward strand.
CAAATAGGGGGCAGAGGCTTAATAATCCCTGACTCGACACTGCTAGCCACGCACAGGGATAACCTGCAAATACATGTACAAAAATATAGAGGTAAGGCTATCCCTGAAAGCCGGCCACAATGGCTATGCTCTCCCTCCACTGTCAGAGGCAGTATGCTGGAATCACAATTGGGGAGCCCTCTGGTCCCGGCTTGCAGGCACCCCACGTGCATCTGGTTGCCCGCTACGAGGGCACCATTCCGGACTAGATGGGCCACAGGCTTGATTCTGCAGAGCTGTGCCTCTGATCACTCCACACACCAACTTCCCTGCTGTTTCCCCTCCTCACATTAACTCTGCAGAGCTTCCGCTCCACGCCCTATGCAACTATGGAGCTCGCTCTTCACCTTCCCCAGCCTATTTCTTAAGCCGCCACTTCTGTTCTGCAGCCCCGTTTGCCCCACTTTTCACCTCTACCCCATCCACTGCGAGAAGTGAGGTTACAGGGAACCAGGCAGAGGGCCTTCTCAGTAGTGGCCCCCGCCCATCAGATGTCAAGGAAATAAACAACTATCTGACATTCAGAAGACATCTGAAGGCAACCCTGTAAAGGGAAGTTTTTAATGTTTGATGTTTTATCGTGTTTTTAATATTCGAGGGAGCCGCCCGGAGTGGCTGAGGAAACCCAGCCCAGGTGGTTGGGATAAACAAACAAACAAACATTTCATCTATACCTCTCACACGATGCAGCTGAGGAACGAAAAAGGGAGAAGTCTGAGTACAGCTGGAAGGGAAGAACACTGAGAGGAAAATGGTGATTGTTTAAAACAACATAAATAGTTTTGAGTAAAGCAAGCCTGGAGGCACACAGATAAAAATGGCAGTTTTTAAACAACAGCAGAGGTAAAGCAGGGATGAAAACTCAAATGGGTTGGGTTTTTTATATAAAAAGGAGAAAGAGAGATGTGTACAACACAGAAGCTAACACAACAGAGCCTTTACAAACTCCCTTCTCAGATACTCGCATGGTTTGTCCACTTTTACCGTGTATAGTCCATAACTGTGTTCAACCGGTGTGCTATCGTTAGGACTGTGCAGCCCTCAAACTGTGTCCGGATTGTTGACTGTATGAGGTCATCTGTTTCAAGATCTACGGCCGCTGTAGCTTCATCTAAAACCAGGATTTTGGATTTCCGAAGCAAGGCTCGAGCAAGGCATACCAGCTGTCGCTGCCCAACACTTGAGACAGAAAGTAAAAATAAAAAACCACACACACACACAAACTTTAAAAATTGAATCTCTAACAACAGTCCATTTCAGGGCCAAATAGCTAATTAATAATGTTTTCAAAGATCATACTTGAATTAGCCACTTTCACTTTTATTTTGAAAAGAAAAAGCAGTTGCAAATGTGCACCCGTGATGTGGGACCCAGAAAAGGCCAACCTTTTTTTAAAAAAAAATCTAAACAGCTTATTTAAAAGCTGCTGCACAACTCAATTCAAGTCACTTTCGAAAAATATCTAACATCATTCCTTATTATTCTATGTCAAGAGGAGGCAAAAACCTGCATTCGGGTCGGAGGAGCACCAGAAATAGCTTGTGCGCTTGCGCAAGTGTAATTTCCGGTGCACTTCCGGATCGGAGAACGCCCGTGCACATGTGCACAAGCTATTTCCAGTGCTCCTCCAACCCGGAAGTGCACCGGAAATAGCGTGTGCGCACGCGAATGGGTGCACGCTCCCCTGCCCTCCGTGCAATTGGCACTGGAGGAACCGGCAAGTTTGCTGACCCCTGAAATAGATCATCTGTTATAAAGCTGAGCAAAACCCTAAGAACCAGATTTTGCAGGATTTTGCTTTGATTTGGATTCCAGTACAGTCGTACCTTGGAAGCTGAACAGAATCTGTTCCGGAATTCCTTTTTTTTTTTTATAAGAATTTATTGACATTTTTACTTATAACCACATACAACCTTAACCACACCTACATTTATACACATACTAAACAAATACAATTACACATCTAATACAAAAATTGCCATGATTTTCCTTCTTAATTAGACATCTCAAAAAAAAAAAAAAATTTCTTTTTCCAATCTTGACAGTTGACTTCCCCTGCCTTTTCACCTTCGAGTTTATATCCATAATCTACTTTTTAACCTCTTCATTTAAAAATTTAAACTTAATTATATATATAAAGAAAAACATTCATCTTAATCTTCATCTTAATCTTAATCGTCTTAATCTATAAACTTAAACCACTTAAATCGACTTTATTTATACTACATCCTCATAAATCCTCACAGATCATCCTCATCAAATCTATCTCTTCTGTCCTTTGAACTGCTGCTAATAACATAAAAACTTAAAATATCTCTTTTCATGTTCAAACAGATAATAAAACAAACTATTGTTGACAGTGTTCGCCCTCCAATTTCAAAGTACCATAACAGATTACTTTTAGATTTTGCTTAATACATCACCCCACACCCCCTCTGTCCATTCTTCTCCTGATGGCATCAGCACTGAACTTCCATGCATCTTCCCTCTCCAAACGTCCACAGATCCAGGCATAGTCCAAAGCTCTCCTTGCCACGAGCTCCGAGGTGTCCAACTCTCCCTCTCTCAGCTTCTCCGGTTCTTTGTAGCATTCCTTTTCTTCTTGTAAATACCTTAATTCTCTGTCCCTGGCCCCCGAACTCACACCTCGGGGACTGGATATAGCAAATCTTGACATCGCCTTGGGGCTGCCACCCCCAACAAGCGAATTTCTTCTCCGAAGTAGCTCACTCGTTTCTTTCCATCTTTCCATCCATCCTCTCAGCTCTTTGACAAGATTTTCTTCCAAAGTGTCAAAAGTTTTGTTAGCCTCCTCTGTGGGCAGTTGGTTCCATTTCAGACCCCCACACAAGACTTTAACTTTTCTGTAAAGTAGTTCCACCTTCAAGGCAGTGAGCCTTTGTTCATCTGTTAGTCCAGAGTTCAATACCAGTTCAAGGACGAAACCCAGCATACTGGCAGAGGAGGAGGAAGTGGGTATCATATTTCTTCTCCTGTCTTTGTTCGTCGCCATTTTCCTAAGCTGGAGCGCAAACACCGCAACTTTAAATAGAGATATTTTCCGCTAGTTAGCTTCCCAAGAAAAAAGTTTGCCAGTCTCATGTATCGATTTTAAATACTTTATAACCAGTTCTGTGGCAGCAATCCCTCAAATTGGTTAATTTCTTAGGCTCGAAGGGAGGGAGGCAGGCTGCCTTTCTCCTTCCCCCCGGATCGTTCCAAAAACACGATTTCTGCCAAGATTATTTACTCACGACCACCGGGTTCCTTTAGCTCCATTCTTCACAGGTAGAACTTAGACGCTCACCGCGGGCTTTGCCGCCGCATTTGCATCCCGGTTGGGGCATATCCCCGTAAGCCCGGCTCCGTTGTCCCTTCACCCCCACTCCCCCTTTACAGGGGGGCAGGGGAAGGGTTCGGAGCCTCCGCGGGCGCAGCCGGGGAGCCCAGGGTGCGGGACGCTCTTCCCGCACCCCAACCGGAGCCGCGCGCTGCGGTAGCGCGGCTCCTAACCCCCGGGATGGACAAGGCGCTTCGGACCCGAAGCAGCCTTCGACCACCCGGCGATGGCGTCGCCGCCGGAAGTCCTGTTCCGGAATTCCATTCGACTTCTGAAACGTTCGGAAACCAAAGCATGGCTTCTGATTGGCTGTAGGAAACTCCTGCAGCCAATCGGAAACCGCGGAAGCCCCATCGGACATTCGGCTTCCTAAAGAACGTTCGAAAACCAGAACACTCACTTCCGGTTTTCGATCGCTTGGGAGCTGGAACGTTCAACTCCTAAGGCGTTCGGGAGCCGAGGTACGACTGTATTAGACTTAAGCACAGACACACAAAATGAGGAGTCAGCTCTCATGTAAAGGGTTCCATGTGACTCGCTAAGGCAGCTTGAGTTTCTGTTTCTAATATTGCTTTTTGTGCAATTATGTGTCCTCACCCAATGCTCCTAAAGTGAGGACTTTTACAGCCCAAGGGAGTGTGCTCCTATAACTTATTATGTGGACAAAATGTGGGTTTTGCACTGAGAGGTTAGGGTTTCTTTTACAGTGTGGGACTTGGTTTTAAAAGAAGTGAGGGTGAAAAGGGTATTCAAACATTGCTACCCTCAGCCAGACTTGCACACACGGATGCTCAGGGTTCCAGAACGGAACAAAGAGGTTAATGTCATAGCTCAGCGTTTCTCAATCTTGGGTCCCCAGCTGTTGTTGGACTACAACTCCCATCATCCCTGGACCACTGATCTATGCTAGTTAGGGATGATGGGAGTTGTAGTCTGTCAGATCTGCTGGCGGTTGCTCACGAGTGACCAAGCATGAGTCCCAACTGTCTTTTAAACAGTTTATCGGTGCAGACTACTTACAGTGCAGAGAACAAGAAAACACGACCGTCTCAGTCACTTGCAAAATCCGGGAGTGCCGGTTTCCGGCTGTGACCCAACATAGGAATTTAGGCACATTGAGGCACCTCCTCCCCTGTCTCCTTTTAACCCCTCTGCGCAACTGGGGTGACGGAAGTGGCGCGCTCCCCTCAGAGCAAAACTCACGAGGCGTGCTGGGGCTCTCAGTAACATCCTCGAGCCCCTGCCTCATCGGGCGGCCTGCAGCTTGCTCCTCCCCGCTGGAGGAGGTACCGCTCTTCCCGCTTGATGAGGTGTAGCTACTGAGGAGGTGTCAGGGCTGGGGAAACTTAAGATAACGGGATTTGAAAGGAAAAGAAAAAGGGGCAGAAACTGTACGATACCTCAGATTCTCGCCTCCTTCGGAGCACTCGTGGTTGAGTTTATCAGGAAGTGCCGAGACAAAGCTTTTCAAGTGAGCGAGTTCCAAAGCCATCCAGACGTCTTCATCGGAGTATTGGTCGAAAGGGTCCAGATTCATGCGCAGGGAGCCAGAAAACAAGATGGGGTCCTGTTTAGAGAACAGAAAGCCATCAAGCAGGTCTGTGCTGCACATTTCATAAATTTCTATTAAGATTTAGTGTCAGGAATAACGTAGTCCTGGACAGAGCAGAGTGAACGCAGGTTTTCTGGAAGCTTCTGGCTGTAGAGCATTGACTGGAAAGCACGACGCAAGAACTCACAACTTCACTTGGATAACTATATACAGTATTTATTGGAGCAACAAGTATCCAGAAGTTACTATGTACAGACTTTGGAAAAGAAAAGAAACAAAAGCTAAACCTCTCTTCTCTCTCTCAACCTTCATTAGCCAAACCACACTACACAATACCACACCAACCCCACACAGAGCTCATCTCTTTAGGAACTCCTTAACCAATCACAGGGTCGTTACTAAGGGTCTAGAGAGAGACTGTTTCAGCCAACATTTAATTGTCAGAGGTGGATAGCTGACTTTCTGCACACAGGCACTTTGAAATCTCTAACAATTTCTACTAAGGCAGGTGTGTGCAATAGTCTACAACAGAGGTAGAGAACATGGTGCCCTCAAAACGCTGCTGGCCTGCAACTCCCATGCTCCCTGACCACTGGTCATGCGGAGAGGGGCTGATGGGAGTCAGGACCCCACAGCACCTGGAGGGCCAATTTCCTCTCTCCACCTACATGCAACTGCTCCCAGTGCAGGAAACATGAAACGCTTGAGCCACAGGTGAAGTGCCCTCCAAGAGGCTTCCTTCCTGCCTGGGTATCTAGAAACCAGTCTCAGCAGCAGGACCGGGCAGATCTCAGCAGAGATCATGTCCATGGGACCAGTAGGTTACACACTAACAAGAATTCAACATGAGTGTACTGCAGGAACCAGAGGGTACCGGTTGTGCATCTAAATCCTTTCAGAAATTAATGTGCACTAGCCAAGCCCTTGCACATTCGCATGTTAACAGTTACAGGCAGGTAGCCGTGTTGGTCTGCCATAGTCGGGGTGGGGGGGGATTCCTTCCAGTAGCACCTTAGAGACCAACTCTATGGTCTGAAGCTCAACATTAAAAAAACTAAGATCATGACCACTGGTCTCATCACCTCCTGGCAAATAGAAGGGAAAGAAATGGAGGCAGTGAGAGATTTCACTTTCTTGGGTTCCATGATCACTGCAGATAGTGACAGCAGTCACGAAATTAGAAGACGCCTGCTTCTTGGGAGAAAAGCAATGACAAACCTAGACAGCATCTTCAAAAGCAAAGACATCATCTTGCCGACAAAGGTCCGTATAGTTAAAGCTATGGTTTTCCCAGTAGTAATGTACGCAAGTGAGAGCTGGACCATAAAGAAGGCTGATCGCCGAAGAATTGAATGCTTTTGAATTATGGTGCTGGAGGAGACTCTTGAGAGTCCCATGGACTGCAAGAAGATCAAACCTATCCATTCTCAAGGAAATCGGCCCTGAGTGCTCACTAGAAGGATGGATCCTGAAGTTGAGGCTCCAGTACTTTGGCCACCTCATGAGAAGAGAAGACTCCCTGGAAAAGACCCTGATGTTGGGAAAGATGGAGGGCACAAGGAGAAGGGGACGACAGAGGATGAGATGGTTGGACAGTGTTCTCGAAGCTACTAACATGAGTTTGGCCAAACTGCGAGAGGCAGTGAAGGATAGGGGTGCCTGGCGTGCTCTGGTCCATGGGGTCACGAAGTCGGACACGACTGAATGACTGAACAACAAAGTTTGTTCTTGTTCATACCAAGAACAAACGTAGTTGGTCTCTAAGATGCTACTGGAAGGATTTTTTTATTTTTAATTTGCACGTTAAGATAAGGTTACCAGACTTCTTTCAATGAATCCGTGGACACTTTTAAACTTCAATGGATTTTGTATGGGGACTGATTTGTAAATCCAGGGCCAGTCCCTGGGAAATGGGGACATCTGGTAACCTTACGTTAAGAAGAAACAAGGTGAGCAAGCGGATGCTGGAGCAGGCCTTTGTAGGCACAAGTTAAATCTCCTCTTAGGTTCATACGTATCATCATCATCATCACTTTTAATTTGTATACCCCCTTTCTATCTTACAATACTCAAGGCGGTTTACAAGCTGAAGAAACAAAGAATGTACACCTTACAACAATCTAATGCAATACAAAAATGTGATAATAAAACATAGCTTTAGAATAAACAACCTACATCAAATAAAGTAACATTCAGCAATCATTAGAATAGCGTAGAATAATATCAGCATATAAAAATTAAACAGAATCCCACTCTTAACCATTACAATAAATTATTTCTAAACTACAATCAATAAAACAGACGGCAAGCCGCAGTGCATAAAATAAAACAATACAAATTGAGAAGCAGGGACTGGGCAAGGCAGGCGATATATACTGTATATTCTGGCGTATAAGACTACAGTGGTACCTCGCAAGACGAATACCTCACTAGACGAAAAACTCGCTAGACGAAAGGCATTCGCTAACAAAAGGGTGACTCGCAAGACGAAAAATTTTCGCTTTCCCCCCCGTCAAACCGCGCTTCCCCCGTCCGTGCTTCGCAAGACGAAATTTTTGCTAGACGGCAGCACTCGCAGAACGAATTAATTTCGTCTTGCGAGGCACCACTGTACTTTTTAATCCAGGAAAATCTTCTCAAAAGTCGGGGGTCGTCTTATACGCCGGGTGGAGAATCTGCGGTCGAGTATATCTCAAACTCTCTATTTTAACTGGAAAAGTTGGGGGTCGTCTTATACGCCCAGTCGTCTTATACGCCGGAAAATACGGTATCCGTCTGTCTCGATAAGAATGTGGAGGGCGCCTCTAGGAGTGAAGTCAAACTGCTGCGCTTGCAGCACCGAAGTGACCTCCCCATGATGCAAGCCTGGGGCAGTGTGCATGGGGGGTCCTGGGCTGCCCAGACGACAAGACTCCCCTCTCAGTCCAAAGGAAAGCAGAGCAAGACATTTGACACCAGCATGGATGCAGGAGTTGCCAGAAGGAGGCGTACAAGGCGCTGTCCAACCAACTCCAGATTTGTGTAGGGCTTACTCCTTAGCCTTCTCTTCCCCAAATATATCCTGCAAGGCAGCAGGGGTTTAGGATCAGAGTTTTCCTTCTCTTAGATGGGCTTCCTTCCCAGGTTGATGAGGCCCACCTGCCCCTTAAAGGTAAAGGTACCCCTGTCCATTAGGTCCAGTCGCGGACGACTCTAGGGTTGCACGCTCATCTCGCTCTATAGGCCGAGGGAGCTGGCGTTTGTTCGCAGATAGCTTCCGGGTCATGTGGCCGGCATGACTAAGTCGCTTCTGGCAAACCAGAGCAGCGCACGGAAACGCCGTTTACCTTCCCGCTGGAGTGGTACCTGTTTATCTACTTGCACTTTGACGTGCTTTCGAACTGCTAGGTGCTTACGTGTGTGCAAAAAAACGGGGCTCCACCCTCCATCTACAGAGCAACTTCAGACAGTATTTGAAAGTAAATTCATCAAGAACATCAAGAAAGTTGCGCCTGCCCTTTGCTTATGCCAGCAAAGACCAACTCCGTCCCGAAACTGCCTTGATCGGCCATCTGACACGGCCTTGCAAATGTTTGCTTCCTCTCTGCGTTTTCATTCTCTCTCTTGGCCATTATCAAGCACTGTCTGAAATGCTTTGGCAGAGAAGCTGCATGTGCGTGTAGGAAGCAAATAAAACCGGGCACCCATTAAGATCCATGGACTCAGCCTGTAACATTAAGGCAGCACCAGCAGTGAACATGGCCAAAGGAGTTAGAAAGCACGGCCCGTAACGAAATAGTCAAATCGTGGGCATGAGCAGAGAGTCCCGCTTACCTGGGGGATAATCGTGACCTTGAAGCGAAGGTCGTGGAGCCCAATCTTTGCAATGTTAATCCCATCAATGAGAATCTCCCCTTCGGCTGCCTCGTTGATGCGGAACAAGCCGAGAGTAAGGGACGACTTTCCAGCTCCCGTTCTTCCAACGATGCCCACCTATGCAGAAGGGGGGTGGGGGGAATGAGCCATGAAGCTCTTAGTTCTGGAAAGTAAGGTTGGAGCCAAGGGGATGAAGGATACAAAGCAGTATCTGAAGGGGATCTTCCTGCCCCACTGCCCTCCAGACTGAGGAAGGAAGAGACTTCTTTTAAGAAAGCTGAAGTAGCAGCTCTGCTTGGGAAACTCTGCGGCTCTGCAAAGCAGAAAAGACGCTGCCTTTGTTATGGCACGGCTAGGGAACACCTGCAGCCGAGCCGGGTGCTGAAATGCAGTTCACATCATCCCTGCTGATAGGAGCAGAGGTGCAGGAGCGTTTCTAGCCCCTTGGCTGCCCGGGGTGGAAAGCCAAGAGGCACCCCCTGTGGGCGGGGTATCGCGGCATGTGCATGCGTCATGTCGTCATGACGCATGGGCACAGTGCAACACCCTGCCCCCGGGCGGCAGCTTTGGGAGTCTCTGCGGCCCGCAGAGACTCCCTAAGCCGCCGCCTGGGCTCCCTAGACTGAGCGCGAGACGGCAGGGGGGAGGGGTGGGCCAGTGAGGAGGGGTGTCACCCCTCCTCGCTGGCCCACCCCTCTCCATGCCCCAGCTCCGCAAGCCAGCCAGCGTTGGGAAAAGCCGCTGAAAGGGGGGGTGAAGGAAAGCAAAGCAGGCGCTTGAAAGTGCCTGCTTTGTCTTCCTTTCCTCCCTTTCAGAGGCTTTTTTTGGCCGCCGGCCACCCCTCCTCGCTGGCCGCCCCTGCAGCTCCACCCCGGCAGTGCCGAAAATAGCCTTTAAAAAAAAAAGCCCGGGGGGGGGGCACCGCCCAAAGTGTCACCCCCAACAGGGCGCTGCCTGGGGCGGACCGCCCCCCCCCGCTACGCCCCTGCAGAAGTGCCACACACAGCCAAAAGACCACGGGTTCCCCAGCCCTGCTTTGTGGACAAAGCTACCAGTCTTGGCACAGAGGAGTCTTGGAAAACAGAATGCGCAACCTTGAAACTGCTGTTTTAAGTTTCAAGTTGCCTGAAGACACGGAAAGGCAATGGGCTAGGGTGTGTGTGTCCTTCATGTCTTCAGAAAGTAACATGCCAGGCAGCCCTAAAACACCCTCTCTTGGATACTCTTCTTGATCAAGGCTCCTTTATTGTCTCCTCTCACCTCCCACAAATTCTGCCTTTCCAGCTTTCCCATCCACACAGCTCCTTTTCAGCCTCAGCTCTTCCTTTATTTATTAAATTTATATACGTCGCCCGGAGGTCACAGGGCGGTTTACCACATTAAATGCAGAATGAAAACACAAAATTATTTACAGTAAAACAAAACCCTCCCGCAAACACCTTTGAAAGGCCATAGATTTTTAAATCAGACCAAGAGGAACTGTTTTTGCCTGGCACCTAAAGATATGCAACGAAGGTGGCAGGTAAACTTCCCTGGGGCGAGCATTCCACAAATGGAGAGCCACTACAGAGAAGGCCCTGTTCTCGTGTTGCCACCCTCCAGACGTCACGTGGAGGAGGCGCAGGAAGAAAGGCCTTAGATGATGAATGCAGTGTCAGGGACTGTTCATATGCGGAGAAGCGGTTCTTGAGATACTGCGGCCCTGAGCCATTTAAGGCTCTGTAGAGGTTCCACTTCCCTCCCTCCTCCCCTTTCCTACAAGAACACCTTCTCTGCCTTCTTAACTTCCCCCCCTGCTTCAGTGTCCATTAATGGGTCCCGGCACTCACTTTTTCTCCTCCATCTATGGTGATGTTGATGTCCCTCAGGACCAAATCCATGTTGTCCCTGTAGCGAAGGCCATAGCCTTTGAACTCCACCTTGCCTTCATGGGGCCAGTTGCTTGGTGGGGCCGTTTGCTTAATGGTCCACTCTGCCTGAGAGAGAGAGAGAAAGAAAAAAAGCCAGAAGCTTCCATTATTAGCTTCTGATGTGCCACCTAGTAGACCCCAATAGCATGGGGGAGAAATCTGCGGCCCTCCAGATGTGGGAGGACACCACCTCCCATCATCCATGACCGTAGAATGTAGAATGCAGTTGGAAGGGACCATGAGAATCATCTAGTCCAAACCCCTCCAATGCAGGAATCTTTTGCTCAATGTGGGGCTTGAACCCACGGCCCTGAGATTAAGAGTCTTATGCTTCCTGCTCTGCTTGTGAGCGTCCCAGAGCCACAGCAGAAAACCAGGATGCTACTCAAGATGGACCTCTGGTCTGACTTAGCAGGGCAGCTATTCCACTATTTAGTGACTTCCCTTCTTCTCTTTCCATGGTTCATTCTGCATATCATAAATCCCTGCATATTTTGCATAAACCAAACCATTCATTATTCCATTATTGCATCCATCAAAACTTATTTACACTGTTGAATTGATCGTAATGCTGCCAACGTTTTCAAGTGTACACAATTCCCCCCCAAAAAATATATAAACATTTTGCAATCTTCTCTAAACGCACGTTCTTCTTGTTTTCTTCTATTATATATTGTCTGCAAGCTGTACATATTCCATCAGCTTAAGTTGCCGTTCTTCTTTCGTTGGGACCTCGCTCGTTTTCCATTTTTGGTCTAACAAAACACGGGCCGCAGTAGTGGCATACATAAATAGCCTTTTTTCTTTTGACACCTGGGAATTTCCATTTGAATTATCCCCAACCAATTTACCAGCATTTTATACCACCATATTGCCCCCAGTCTTCCGGCATAGCAACCTGGAGCCAAACGCTACATTCTTGGCCTCAGAAACAGAGCTGCTGTGCATAGTAATAATAGCAGCAGTAATAGTAGTAATAATAATAATTTTATTATTTATATGCCGCTCATCTGACTGGGTTGCCCCAGCCACTGAAAAAACACAATAAAGCACCAACCATTAATATCCTCAGATGCTTTCTAAAGTTCACCCCTGTGCAGATCCTGTTTTTCCAATAAAGAGTTAACTTCCCTTTCCCCATGTGATTTACTGCTGACTGGCTCCTGACACCCATCACCTGAAGACGGCTGCACGGCCCCCACTTGATGCACCAAATAAAGCAGGTTTTTGCCTGCAGGAGTTCATGCCACTGTAAATCTCATGGCCTCTTGTGACGGATTGGCCCTAGGGTGGAGGAGTTATTACCTCCCGGCTCAGAAGGGGTTATCCACCTTCATCTGACTGACAGTTCATCCTTTGGGGGCGGGGCGGTCCCCGGTTTAAAAGGAGAGAAGAGCCGTTTTGGCAGTGGAGAAGAGGGAGGGTGTGTGTGGAGACAGGGAAGAAGAAGGGTGTGGGGCCAGGGTAGTGGTGGTTTAGGTGAGGTTTAGTTTAACTTGAAACTATAGAGTGAAAGAGTTTCTGTATTAATGCAACTAAGATTGTGAACGCATGAATCTTTAAAACAACTATGTTCCCAAGAAAATAAAGTTCGGTTCTTTTGTGCAAGGGAGGAATCGTCATTATTGGTCCAGCAGGGTATCAAATCTCACAGAGGTGTGGACTCAAGAAAGGGCAAAACTTACCTGAGGAAAGGGAGGTGACAGTTTGTGTCCTAGAGTCACACAGAAAAGGGTTAGATGGTGGAAACCTAGAGTGCCACGAAGTTGCCAGAGTGTTGAGGCAAATCGAGACAGTGGGGATCCGAGCTGAGGGAGGCCCTTTACTGTAGGCAAGAGGTTGTTCATTTAAGTAACCCAGAGTAGTGAGGATACCAGGCCACGAAAGCTGGAAATAGACTCTCATTACTAATAAGCCCTTGAAGTAAGAGGGGTTTGTTTTGAGGTGAACCGAGCTGAGGGGGGGTTGGTTTCACCCCTGTACCCTTGTTGACACAATTTTTAGTAATGGAGAGGTAGGATTCGTCGCAGCCTCTTTAAAGCAGAAGGACCAATATGGCTGCAATGATAAATTCTAAAGGGCATCGATGGGCTTTAAAATTCTGCCCTCATCTGTTGGGTGACCAGCAGGAAATGCAGATCCCTGTACCGTACCTGCGCAACCTACAGACTTACAATGCGCCCTCAAAACTGCAGCTAGAGGAGCGGTCTTGAACTTACCTCTTTCTCCTTCTCAGAGTATTCTTTGACTCTTTCCACAGCAACGATGTTTGTCTCCATCTCGGACGACATGCGAACCAACCAATTCAAGTAAGTGGTAATCTAACAAAAAAACAAACCGAAGCCCCAAATATGTGTTTTGCATACATGCCAGCAAGCTGCCAGTTCAAGTTCTGCCCGCTGAACATGCTTGGGGGACTCGTGTATTTGTTTCAGGCGTTATCTCCTTCTCTATCTTCAGGTTCAAAATTTTGAAGCCAGGGAGGTTTTGGCAAACCATTAAAAAGTCTACGTCTTCATGAAGCGCTGCCTTGTTTAATAAGGAGGGCTGAGGTGGTCTCAGGCATGCTGTCTTTGTTTATAGAGTTAAGAGCCAATGTGCGCATGCAGAAAAAGCAAGAGGGAAAGGCTCGGATCAAGCAGATTTTCAGAACTGCAAGAGGAAGGACCTCACGTCTGAATGTTAATTCCCAGACGCCGAGCATAGACAGAACAGCTCCTCGTTTGGGAGCTGGAGTTGTTTTATTGCAAGTACTTTCTTTTTAACACAAGCATCTTACCTGGGCGGCTGGGGATGAAGGAGAGAAGTTCCACAGTGGAGCTACTGTTGCATCCAAAGCCCCCCCCCCCTGCCTGGTCAGGTGGTGGTGGTGGATGTCTGGTGGCTTATTTTTCCTCACCCCTGCCCACAGATTAACCATGCCAGCTCGAGGAGTGGAATGGTTTTAGGACAGGGGTGGAGAACCTTCAGATGTTATGGACGACAGAATCCATCATCCCTGACCACGCTGGTGGGGGATGATGGGAGTTGTAGTCCTAGCAACATCTGGGGGGCCACCTCCCGTACTAGGGCCAGGGGAACGAGACTGCATAGAATCTATGGGTCCACTGCCTCCTTGTATACACACTCCCTCCATCACACTGAGACTGCCCTACAGCGATTGACCTTGCTTTCTTGCAGGAGAAGAGGGGGGCCTGCAGCACCCTCAGTCGCCTTCTCAGAGAGCAACAGGATTGCTCCCTAATACCTCCTAACCTTTCGCTAAAAGCTACCTAAAAAGCACAATTCTCACCTTGCTGAATTATCTATATAGAAGAAGAGTTTGGATTTGATATCCCGCTTTATCACTACCCTAAGGAGTCTCAAAGCGGCTAACAATCTTCTTTCGCTTCCTCCCCCATAACAAACACTCTGTGAGGTGAGTGGGGCTGAGAGACTTCAGAGAGAAGTGTGACTAGCCCAAGGTCACCCAGCAGCTGCATGTGGAGGAGCGGGGAAGCGAACCCGGTTCACCAGATTACACGTCTACCGCTCTTAACCACTACACCCACCACCCTGGCTCTCTTTATAGCTTTACAAAATGCTTAGCCACCAAAGACGAAGAACTGCACCCCTTTTTCTTAAAAAGATTATTAGGCTTCCGCTCCAAAAGCAAACCCAGCCTGTTTTCCGTGAGCTACCTGCAGCGAATAGGAGATGGAGAGCCCAACCAGCCCTGGGCTCAGACTGTCGCGGGCGATGACGGCGAAGAGAGCGGCAAAGAGGACGATGAAGTTCCCAACGTACTCCAGCCGGACTGCGAGCCACCTGGAAGGAAAGAGGGGGCTTCTTTTAATAGCCACCAGGCCCTTGCAGGCCAACTGCATGAGGGCAGGGTGGGGGGGAGAGAGAGCTTTGTAGGGTGGAGGGAAGAGAGAAACAGGGAAAGCAGTACACACTAGCGGCCAAAATTGTGGAAACCTTTTGGAAAAAGTGTATTTCCGAGGTTTGGTGGCTCATAACACCACTTTTTTTTTTAGTAATACCATAAAATTATATATCAACGGAAAGATAATTTAATGAAGAATGTAATGCAGGCTCGGATCAAGCATTTCCTGGTGGTCATCCAGCAGATAAGGACAGAATTTTAAAGCCCATCAATGCCCTTTGGAATTGATCATTCTGCAAATGCAGCCATATTAGTCTTTCTGGTTTAAAGAGGCCAGGGGTTTTACAGTGGCATGAGCTCCTGTAGGCAAAAACCTGCTTTACTGTATTTGGTGCATCATGTGAGGACAGGCAGTGGTCTTCAGATGATGGGTGTCAGGAGCCAACCAGCAGTAAATCACATGGGGAAAGTGAAGTTTAAAAAAGTGGTGTTATGAGCCATCATTGCCAGAACAAAATGACGCCTGATTGGCCCTCTTAAACACTCCTTTTTCTGGTTATTTGGCTATAACGTTTGATAGAATACAGATAATTGAACAAACATTCTTACATTACATTCTTCATTGAATTATCTTTCCGTTGATATATAATTTTATGGTATTACTCCAAAAAAAGTGGTGTTATGAGCCATCAAACCTCGGAAATACACTTTCCCCAAAAGGTTTCCACAATTTTGGCCACTAGTGAACAGTATATAGGCTGGTAGTTGATCATGAAAAGTTTGCAAAGGAAATTAAAAGCTGGTCGAAACTTAGGAAACAGATTCTCAGGACCACCTGACATGTTCAAGGTGCCCCAGGTTTAACTAGGGATTGGAGTCTGGGACTCAGGAACGATTCTGCTCGCCTCCAGAAATGTCCAGCAGAGGGCCTCCAGTTCTGAACCAATTCCACTGGAGTGTTGTTGGTGCTGAAGGACCGACGTGTATTCATACAGACTGGTAGCAGGGAAAAGATTTCTGTAACTCAAACCCAACGCTCCTTGGGTCGTCCACCTACCTGTTGGCGACGATGCTTGGGTAGTAAGCTTTTTGGTTTTCGTCCACCTTCACGTCGCTCTGCTTTATGAAGCGCTTTTGCTCCTCGAAGGCTCGGATAACGCTGACCCCCAGCAGCGTCTCGTTGAAGTGGGAGTAGACCGGGGAGCGGCTGACCGACTCGAGGCGCTTCAGCTGGCGGGAAGTGGCTACGTAGAAGCGCTGGAAAGGGCCAGGTCGGAGAAATCAAGGCGACGGTAAGAGGCCGCCTCGCACCCACTTTGCTTCTAGCCCAGGGATAGCCAAACTACAACTCCCATCAGCCCCTCCCGGTGTGGCCAATGCTCAGGGATGATTGGGAAGTGGCTACGTAGAAGCGCTGGAAAGGGCCAGGTCAGAGAAATCAAGGCGACGGTAAGAGGCCGCCTCGCACCCCCATCGTTCTGCCCGGACACTGAGGTCCAGTGCTGAGGGCCTTCTGGCGATTCCCTTGCTGCAAGAAGCCAAGTTACAGGGAACCAGGCAGAGGGCCTTCTCGGTAGTGGCACCCGCCCTGTGGAACACCCTCCCACCAGATGTCAAAGAGAAAACCAACTACCAGACTTTTAGGAGACATTTGAAGACAGCCCTATTTAGGGAAGCTTTTAATGTTTCAATAGATTATTGTATTTTAACATTCTGTTGGAAGCTGCCCAGAGTGGCTGGGGAAACCCAGCCAGATGGGCGGGGTATAAATAATAAATTATTATTATTATTTGCTTCTAGCCCAGGGATAGCCAATGTAAACTACAACTCCCATCAGCCCCTCCTGGTGTGGCCAATGCTCAGGGATGATTGGGAGCTGTAGGATGGGGATGTCAGGGAATTATGGCGGAAACAGGAGTGGAAATTGTCCTGTGTATGGGATGGAATCATTCCAGGGAATATGATCCCTGTTAGCTGCCGCCGCTGCTGCTTTTCAGTCCATAAACTATATATAAACACTGACTCTCCTGACCTTACCTGTAAAACATGAAAATTTAAAAATGTCCCAATACAGAGCTGCCTTCAGATGTCTTCTAAAAGTCAGATACTTGTTTATTTCCTTGACATCTGACAAGAGGGCGTTCCACAGGGCTGGTGCCACCACCGAGAAGACCCTCTGCCTGGTTCCCTGTAGCTTTGCTTCTCACAGTGAGGGAACCGCCAGAAGGCCCTTGGAACTGGACCTCAGTGTCTGGGCTAGACGATGGGGGTGGAGACGCTCCTTCAGGTCTACAGGGCCGAGGCCGTTTAGAGCTTTAAAAGGTCCTAACAAAGGCACCCTCAAGGAAGGGCAATGAGGTTATATTAGTTATATGCAGTGCATACCCCTAAACATTTTGTGAATCCTTGTACTTTTGTCCATTTACTGTATTTATTTTTCCTGATTTGAACTATAAAATGGTGATCTTCTTGAGTCAAAATGAGAGTACCCCTAAACATTTTTTTAAAGGAAAAAAAGCACTGGTTATATGATTATGCAAGAAAATCATCATCATAATTAAATTGACTCTGGGAACTATGAATTTTTATTATACAGTGGTACCTCGGTTTTCTAACGTCTCCACTGACGAACATTTCGGTTTCTGAACGCCGTAAACCCAGAAGTAAATGCTTCTGTTTTCGAACACACCTCGGAAGTCAAACATGCAACACGGCCTCCGCCGAGTGCAAGATCCTGAGGCCTAGCTGTTGGCTACTGAGTGTTCGGTTTTTGAACATTTCAGAACTTGAACGGTCTTCCGGAACGGATTACCTTCGAAAACCGAGGTACCACTGCAGTTAATTTTATTTGCTTGCAGCATTTTGACATCAGTCCATCTATTTTTGAAGCGGTATATCCTGCTTTGTATATTTAAGTTGATCCAAGATTGGTGCTGCCAAGAAGTACCTTGTGCCTGCCCAGTAGACTTCTTATTTGGTTCCTTCATCATATAAGCAATCTGAGAAGCTTTGGTTACTTGGCTAAGGAGCAGAAAACCTCCTAAAAGGGGTGACGGAGAAAGACACACAGCGAATGTCTGGACTAAGTGTGGCCAGCTTATTCTTTGATGGAAGAGGCTATAGCACACAAGAGGGGGCTATGATTCTATTAGAAGGAGTGGCACCCACCGCTATGCCACATAGCCTTCCCCAACCTGGTGTCTTCATGATGCTCTGGACTACAACTCCCATTATCCCTAGCTAGCAAGAACAGTGGTCATGGATGCTGGGGGTTGTAGTCCAACAACACATTTGAGAAACACTGGCTTGAAGGACTGAATGAAGATTCCGGTTTGAAGCTAACACGGTCTCACCAGGAACCAGCTTGGCTAAAGCGAAGTCTGAGGCACAGCTGGAACCAGGGACAAGAGCTTTGCGTACCTGTACAAAGAAGTAGACGAATCCCAGGGGAGGGATGACCACAGCAGCCACTGGCGTGGCCAACAGGATGATGATGCAGGCCCCGATGACGTTAAACATGGAGCCCATGAACATCTTGATGATCTGGGGGATGGTGGAGTCAATGGTGTCGATTTCTTTGGAAAACCGGTTCACCAAATTCCCGCTGGGCGTCCGCTCAAAGAAGCTCATCGGGCACCGCAGAACGTTGTGGAGCAAGTTGACGTGGAGACGGCGGGAAGCAAATATCCCTCCGATCGAAACGGCCATGGAGTAGCCAAACACGGCAATACCTTCAGGGAGACGGGCACAAAAACACCCCTAAGTGACGGCGTCATTCCTTTCAACTTCGCTTATGAACGAACGGACTGAAGACCTTATTAACACAGCGGGCCTGCGAACGGAGCCTACCGCTGTCGAAAACTACTTGCACAGCTCCACAATTCCCATGAAGGGTTTTCTTCTGCAGGGTTTCACATTTTGTGTTGGCCTTAAATTTCTTTTCTGCAAGGAGCTGAATAAAGGCGGGGGTGTCCTGAGAGACTGTGGGGTGGTCTAAGGTTTAAGGAGTGAGGGGGGTGGGGAGAGGAAAGAGGCGCAGGCCCTAAACGGGGGGGGGGCACCCATCTGTTGCCTTCCGTTCTGTTATTCTTGTGGTGCCCCTCGGCTTAGCGCCCAGTGCCAGCAAATCGGTTGTGCCTTGAGGAGGAGCTAGAATGTGGGCTAAGCCCTTCCGCCTCCCAGACCACTGGAATCCCCAACCCAGAATGCACTTATTTCTAAAGGGTTTACCATTCTCTGCAGAAGAAGCCCGACCCCAGCTTCCCTCCTGTCTGTGATCTTTTGGAGCCACGACCTGGACTGAACCCTTCCCAGCCACTGAGCTCTTGGATAAGCTTGGAGAAATGTTGCCAAACAGAATCAAGTGTCGCTGTGTCCTCAAGCAAAGGGTGCTCCTGCCAGGAGGCCCAGGGCAACTCCCTGGACGCCTATTTGAGGCTGCTGACTTGTGTGCAAAGGCACCCTATTCCAGGCCCCACAAACAAGGGGAAAAGGAGGAAACCGGCAGGGTCACCACTGCAGGCAGTGAACATGAGGACGTAACAGGAGCCCTTCTGGATCAGGCCAAAGGTCCATCCAGCCCTGCCTCCTGTTCTCACCGTGGCCAGCCAGATAAGGGAACGGCCGTAGTTCAGGGGTTGAGCATCCGATTCTTAGCAGGAGGTCCCTGGAATGCAGCTGCCAGGCAGTATTGAACGGAGCTTGATGGACCCGTGGTCTGCTTGTCTTAAGGCAGCTTCCTGCATCCCTACACCTATGAGAACCCCCAAAGCAGGACTGCAAGCCGGGCCCAAACTCACCCTTCAGGAGGAGGCACTCGAGAAGCAGAGCTGGAAAAGGCAGGCTCAGAAAACAGAGGGTCTGGGTGCGGTGTCAGCACTTACCGCATTTTTCACTCCATAAGACGCACTTTTTTCCTACTAAAAAGTAAGGGGAAATGTCTGTGCGTCTTATGGAGCGAATGCATGGTCCCTGGAGCCGAATTGCCTTGGGGCCAAAAGCAGATCGTGCTCTTTCTTTTTTTACAAAGAGAGAAGGGAGTGTTGAAAGGAAGCCGCTGAACAGCTGTTCAGCAAGTGATCGGGAGAGAGGTAAGGCTCCCTTTCCAGCCTTGCCCAGGCCTCCATTGTTGAATGCAGTGGGAGGCTGTTTGTTTCCCCAGCGACATGTGACTTGCTGATTAGATTATCTGTCTGGAAACTGTAGAAATGGCTGTAGGACTAGAAACTGCAGAACTGTGAGTTGGACCCCATAAAAACGGAGCTTTTTCTCTTTGCAAAAAAAGCTGCACCACTTTCAGCTGATGCTCAAAAAAGCAGGGCTTTTCCCCTTTCCTCCTCTAAAAACTAGGTGCATCTTATGTTCAGGTGTGTCTTATGGAGTGAAAAATACTGTAGCTTGAGTCACAGGCTTTGCAACATGGCTTTGCCTGCAGGGAGGTGTTTTTGACGTGCAAGTAGGGAAATCGCGTGGTGTGTTTGTGTGCAGCTGAGACGATGGAAAGATCCTGCCCCTGGATGAAAGGGCAGGTAGAGGTGGAAAGATTTCAGGTCCCCTTTCTCTCTGCCCACTTCATCCCCAGCACAAGGATCCCGGGACTTCCAAGAAAGGAGATTCTGACTCAACATTAGGAAGAACTCTGTAACAGTAAGAGCTGTTTGACAGTGGAACGGTCTCCCTTGGGAGGTGGTGGTATCCCTTCCTTGGAGGTTTTTAAGCATAGAATCATAGAATCCTAGAGTTGGAAGAGACCACAAGGGCCATCCAGTCCAACCCCCTGCCAAGCAGGAAACACCATCAAAGCATTCCTGACAGATGGCTGTCAAGCCTCTGCTTAAAGACCACCAAAGAAGGAGAATCCACCACACTCCTTGGCAGCAAATTCCACTGTTGGACAGCTCTTACTGTCAGGAAGTTCTTCCTAATGTTTAGGTGGAATCTTCTTTCTTGTAGTTTGAATCCATTGCTCAGTGTCCGCTACTCTAGAGCAGCAGAAAACAACCTTTCACCCTCCTCTATATGACATCCTTTTATATATTTGAACATGGCTATCATATCACCCCTTAACCTTCTCTTCTCCAGGCTAAACATACCCAGCTCCCTAAGCCGTTCCTCATAAGGCATCGTTTCCAGGCCTTTGACCATTTTGGTTGCCCTCTTCTGGACACGTTCCAGCTTGTCAGTATCTTTCTTGAACTGTGGTGCCCAGAACTGGACACAGTATTCCAGGTGAGGTCTGACCAGAGCAGAATATAGTGGTACTATTACCTCTCTTGATCTAGACGCTATACTCCTATTGATGCAGCCCAGAATTGCATTGGCTTTTTTAGCTGCTGCATCACACAGATGCAGAGATTTGGATGGCCATCTGCCATGGACGCTTTAGCTGATATTCCTGCATTGCAGGGGGTTGGACTAGAGGACCCTTGAGGTCCCTTCCAACTCTACAATTCTATGACTCTCTCCCCCCCCCCCCAATTCTGTTTATGAACTTCAAAATCCTTTTTCCGAAGCTACCCAATCCCTGCCTGCAAATATTGCACTTTGTCGCAATTAGAAGCAGGGAAACAGTTTGAGCGTATTGAGGGCTGCGACTCCCTCAAAGGTGGTGGGATGTTTTAAAGCGCTAGACTAAGTCTAGGTGGCCCGGGTTCAAATTCCCACTTTGCCAATGAAGCTCAGGGGGGTAAGCCCTGGGCCACACACTCTTAGCCTAATCTACATTGCAGGGTCGTTGTGAGGACAATGATGGGGTGGGGAGCCATGTGCACTGCCATGAGCTCCTTAGAGGAAGGCCAGAATAAAGAAATTTGCTGATTTCCCACCATTAGTTTGATTTCAGAGAGCACAGAAGTGGAAATCGCTGTTCACCTTTCATGTGGTGTCTATTCCATGCATTTTCAAACTTCTTTTCAGCCATGAGGACTAGAAACTCCTTTTTCCAAAAAAAACAGTTAAGAAGTGGAGATTCTTGGCTTGCTGGATTCTGGGCCAGTACAGCAGCACAGAATTAACGCAGAATTATTCTCCTCCCTACCCAATTAACATCTCAAGTCCCTGCCTTTCAGCATTCAGAAGCCTTAAGCATCTGAACCCTACAGCTGCACGGCCATTTGCCGTGTCTACGCTAGACATGGGAAGAAATGAACGACGCCGCGGCAGACACGCTAGTGCACCTCGACGGGAAGCGATGGAGAGAAGGTGAAAGGAAAGGCCGGAGGTGGAGGAACTCCTTCAGAGGAGTCGGATAAACTGAGTAAGGCGACGAGCACCGAGAGAGATTGCAAGCAGACCTTGAGACATTCCCAGCGCTCCGTACACTCCCAGCCGGAGGTTTGTGTGCTGCTGCGTCCCATTGATAACAGGATCGTCCGTCCATAGGCTTAGCCAGTAGTTGGAAGCCAGCGAGGCCACGTGGTTGCAGAGAAAAAGGAAGACGCTCATGAAGGTGATGGATAGCCCAATGGCTTTCATGTACTCCCAGTAGACAGCTGGCTTCACCTAAAATACAGAAAAGGGATCGGACTTAGCACACCACTCTTGGGACGCGACTCACCACTCCGATAAACAACTACCTGACATTCAGAAAATACCTAAAGGCAGCCCTGTTTAGGGAAGTTTTTAAACTGTGACTTTGTATTGTATTTTGGTATTTGTTGGAGGCCGCCCAGAGTGGCTGGGGAGACCCGGCCAGATGGGCGGGGTATAAATAATAAATTATTATTATTATTATTATTATTATTATTATTATTATTATTATTATTATTATTATTATTATTATTATTACTACTGGGCTGCAGCTCCAGAGCTGAGGTGCAACTAAATGTACAGTTGTACCTTGGAAGCCAAATGCCTTGGGCTCCCAAACAATCGAAAACTGGAAGTGAGTGTTCCAGTTTTCAAACAATTTTCCGAAGCCGAACGTCCGGTGCGGCTTCCGATTGGCTGCAGGACACTCCTGCAGCCAATCGAAAGCCACACTTTGGTTTTTGAATGGTTCCAGGATTCGAACGGACTCCTGGAACGCATTCTGTTTGAAAACCAAGGTACCACTGTAAAAATTTAGGCTGCTGAAGAAGAGTGTTTCTTTAGAAGCAGCAGCAGCAACAGCAGCAGCAGCCTGGTTCGCAGGCCTCCCATCAGGGAAAGACAAACATACACATGCCCTTGGCCCGCAGGAATTAAGGACCTGTGCTTGACAGTGGAAACTTGGAGTGGGGCCAGATGTGTGGATTCGAGGTCTTTCAGGCTCCATGAGCCAAGCTAGAAGCTCATGGCATCTTTTAAAGAAACGAAACAAAACACAAAAACAACCCGGAGAGTTAAAACATTTCTGGGGTCAGACAACCCTCGAAACGGATTCAAAGTAGTTGCACTCATATAATGAAGGCGGCACTGTTCGATTGATTAATTGGTTTGCTGAAAAGTCTCTTTAATTAAAAGGGTGCCACAGATGAGCTGGGCAGCACTTCTTCCCCTTCCACCCACCCCTTCCAGTGGTGTCCAATACTAGCCCTACTCAGAGTAGACCCACAGAAATCATTGGGCACGGCTGATTTAGGTTCATTAATACCAGTGGGTCTACTCTCAGTTTAACTTAGCTGGGCTTGAAACGGGATGAGCAGAGGCTAGGAGCTTTAAAAACGGTCCCCCAAACAGAGACTCCAAACAGCAATGCTTGTCTCTTACAGCAAAACAATGGAGGAGGGTTAAAATTTTGATGTTGTTTTTTTAATTGAAGCTACTCTCATCACCAGTTTGCAAGATTGAAAGATTGCTGTTCCCTTTGGGGGAAGAGCTGGACACGCAATGGCAGAAAACACGCTCTGCATTCCAAGTGTCCCAGTCTCAACCCCTGGCTGAAACCATCAAGAGAAGGGGCTGGCAACCTGTGGCCCATGGGGTTCGTTTAAATGGCCCGCGAGCTGCCCCGAACCGAGCTGGCTGCTCGTTGAGTCCCCACATGCTGCGCTAAACCGGCGCAACGCAGAGTGGGAACTCGCTTCCGCCGTGCCGGAAATCATGTTCAAATATATAAAAGGATGTCATATAGAGGAGGGAGAAAGGTTGTTTTCTGCTGCTCCAGAGAAGCGGACACGGGGCAATGGATTCAAACTACAAGAAAGAAGATTCCACCTAAACATTAGGAAGAACTTCCTGACAGTGAGAGCTGTTCGACAGTGGAATTTGCT
Organism: Lacerta agilis; assembly: GCF_009819535.1. Lineage (NCBI taxonomy): Eukaryota > Metazoa > Chordata > Lepidosauria > Squamata > Lacertidae > Lacerta > Lacerta agilis. The sequence goes on from NC_046324.1 coordinate 43,668,038, forward strand.
GCCAAGGAGTGTGGTGGAGTCTCCTTCTTTGGAGGTCTTTAAGCGGAGGCTTGACAGCCATCTGTCAGGAATGCTTTGATGGTGTTTCCTGCTTGGCAGGGGGTTGGACTGGATGGCCCTTGTGGTCTCTTCCAACTCTAGGATTCTATGCGCAGACGCCAGAAACCGTGTCTGCGCAGACGCCGGAAATTGCGTCTGCACAGACGCAATCCGGCCCACGGAGTGATCTCCGGGGAGTGAACCGGCCCAGACAAGGTAAACCTTGCCGACCCCCTGCTCAAGAGCCTCTGCAGAGCAGTGTAGGCCAAGGGCAGCCCGTTTTGTGCCCATCCAACGCACATTATTCCTGGGACACCACTTGCCATGCTGGCTTAGGCTGAAGGAAGTTGGGTGGCTGGAGGGAGCAGCTCCATGTTAGCTACTCTTGGTGTAGACAATACGCAGGCAAGGTGTGGCTCGGTGACAAAGCCGACATCGTTTGCTGCTGGAAACCGAGAGATTTTTCACAAATGAGGAAAATAATCAATTCACCTCTCACCTTCCCAGTCTTGGCAGTGTCCGCTTCTGTTAATTTCCAGGCACCTTTTTCCACCGGCGTCTTCTGAAGCTCAGCTGTGCTGTTCTGTTTCAAGGACTTCCCAGTTTCCCCGCTGTGCATGGAAGAGTTACTGAGCTGCCTGTTAGAAAATGCGCGGCGGCTTAGAAATCAAGGCATGCCAGTTACTTTTATCCACAAGCTCAAGATGCTGCCCGTTGAGCATGAGACCCTTAATCTCAGGGTTGCGGGTTCGAGCCCCACATTGGGCAAAATATTCCTGCGTTGCAAGGGGTTGGACTAGATGACTCTCAAGGTCCCTTCCAACTCTACAATTCTATGATTCTATGACTTTTTAAAACAACCACAACCACACCAGCGTTTAAGACTTAGGTGTACTGTGCTGATATATTTCTGGACAATTAACCGTAGTAAACTGATGGTGGTTTCATTAGTTTCATTGTATTAAGATGCCTGTTTATGGAGGGCTGAAACGAATTATATAAATACTTTAAATAAAATCAACGTCAAGGCTGGGAAATCCACTGCACTCCCTGCAAAATCTGGGAGTCAAGAATTTGCACTTTTAAAAACAGCCACTTTCACCTCTCCAGCCTCCTGCAAGGAACAAAAGTCTGCTCTGGTTCCGAGTATATTTGAAGCCTTTCATAAAAGTTTCTCCAGAGCTTAATCGAGGTCTTGAAGACCCCGTGTTTCTTCTTAGGCCTAAACCATGAGTGCGGTTCTAACACATATCACGCATGTCATTTGGAGGCGGGTGAACGTCTGGCAATCAGTTTCCCAAATTTAGACCACAAAGTGAAAACTTACACAGGGAAGACAACATATGCTAAACTCTATTTTCTCAGGCGTACTCTTCTTTCCAGGCTATGCAAAATGCATGCCATATCGCTATTTAAGCCGGTAAAGAAATAATTCTACCTGGGGCAGGGAGGAGAAATGGCAGACCTTGCACCAGAAAGTAAGAAAAGAGCACCATTCTTCCCCACCTGCCACGCAGAGAAACCTTAGTAGCGTTGCTCAGAGTGGAGGATTAAAGAGGGATTAAGGAGAGGGACCCAGGTGGCGCTGTGGGTTAAACCACAGAGCCTAGGGCTTGCTGATCAGAAGGTTGGCGGTTCGAATCCCTGTGACGGGGTGAGCTCCCATTGTTTGGTCCCAGCTCCTGCCCACCTAGCAGTTCGAAAGCACATCAAAGTGCAAGTAGATAAATAGGGACCGCTCCGACGGAAAGGTAAATGGCTGCTCTGGTTCCGTGCGCTGCTCTGGTTCGCCAGAAGCGGCTTTGTCATGCTGGCCATATGACCCGGAAGCTGTCTGCGGACAAACGCCGGCTCCCTCGGCCTATAGAGCGAGATGAGCACCGCAACCCCAGAGTCGGACATGACTGGACCTGATGGTCAGGGGTCCCTTTACCTTTCCCTAAGGAGAGGGAGAGAACCTTGACCTGCTAGTTTAGCATTTTCAGTTTTAGATTGAGGGTGTTCAACTGACCATCCTGGCAATTTCATCTGGTCTTCTGATAACCATACCCCCATTGATTTTAAAACAGTTTGGAATAAAACCTCCAAGTCGTTTTCCAAGTTATAAGGAATTGCAGTGCCACATGTGAGCCTCTTTCTGCCAGGCAATGACAACTTTAGCAAAGGAGACTTAAGGGCTCATGAGGTGTCAGTCTGCAGAGGCCACACACTTCTGGTCCTCCGGTCACTGTCAGAGCAGCTCCCAAGAAGACAGGTGTTGGGCCATTCCTGTTTCAGATCAGAAACATTATCAGAGCATATTATTCATTTAAAGCAGTGTTTCCCAGACTTGGGTCTCCAGCTGTTTCTGGACTACAACTCCCATCACCCCCCCCCCCCAGCTAGCAGGACCAGTGGTCAGGGATGATGGGATTTGTAGTCCAAAAAACCAGCTGGAGACCCGAGTCTGAGTAACACTGAGTTACGACATTAACCTCTTTCTGCCGTTCTGGAACCCTGAGTGAACGGATGTGTTTTTACTAGCTGACAGAACATCAGTACTGTTGGCGCCTGCTAAATATTTGGGTGAGGGGGGGTGAGAGAGGCCATCCCACGAAGTGGGTGCAATCACAGAGAAAGCCCATCTTCAAGGTGGTCATGAGATGGATACCTGCAGGTCACATCACAGCCAAGAGGGCTTCTTTTGATGACAGTAGTGGACTGGGAAGGGTGCTTTTTTCAGCAGAGGTTTCTTTCCCCACAAAGCCACCAGGAAGACCACGTCAAAGCAACTTCAATGAAGATCCAAGAAGCTTCCATACCTCATGACTTCTTTTCCAGAGGCTTCATTCACAAGAACCCCGTTTTCCATGTGCTTCCCATCCTTTGCGGTTGGGCTGTTTGCATCTGCAGAAGCGAGATGAGCAACAGCATGAAAAGGGTGAGAGCAAATTCCTAGTTCCCAGTGCCAGAAGGCTACCCCCCAAATTAGACCTGCCGCCCCCAACTAGGATTAGCATCTAAACACATGCATTTGGTTTAAGCGTCATACGCAGGTCCATCAACTACCTGCCCCCGATATGAGATGCATGGAACAGAGAACGTTTGCTCCGTAGCCAGCCGAAGTCCAGGTTAGATCTCACGGCTAGCGTCTTTATTCATCAAGAAAATGTCTGTTTTTGTTAGAAGCGAGTGAGGAAATCCACGAGACCACCCAGTCTACCAAGTGTTTTAATTCAACTGCAGAAAGCTGACGGAGAGGAATGTCGAACGCATTGTTTTCTCCTTAAAAGCATGCCGGGTGCAGCAGACCCTTTTCAAATATTATTAAAGCCAATTGAGGAGAGGCTTATCCCTTCCTTGAGTGAGCAGAAGTGCTTACGGTACTTCTAATCTTAGGCAGTTCGAGAAACAGCCAGCAGCACCCCCCCCTCCATCTCTGACACCTTTAACAACCTCATTTTAAAAACTTGAGGCGGGGGCCGGGAGACGGGGACAGAAGTCCAAAATCTCAGCCCCAAGGAAGAGGATTAAATTTACAGTGCTTCTTCAGGCCCTATTGATTTCAGGAGAGAAACAAAGGTTTGGGAAAGGGATGTGGAGCAGTTGGGGCTGCACTCTGCAGCGTTCTCACACAGCTCCCAAGCATTTCAACATACGGAGCCTTCTCCTCTAAAAAGCCCACCCCCCCGCCGCCGATTCTTTGCATACCCTTGTCAGGCATGGGGGCACAGTGTGTCTCTCTGTGCATAAATTCTTCTAATGCCAAGTTTGGGATTCGAAGGAACGTTCATGCAGATGAAAGAAAACTTTCGCATGGGGAATCAGGACCCTCAGAACCACGGTCCAAGCGGTTAATGGCAAATGTGCATTTGGGTGGCATAATTCCAGCTTACAACTCACATCTTGGTGTTCTTGCTGAAAAAAATACTGTTTCAAGCAACTCATAGGACTGAAGAGTTGGAAGGGACCCAAAGGGTCATCTGATTCAACCTCCTGCAATGCAGGAATCTCAGCTAAAGCATCCAAAACAGATGACAATCGAACCTCTGCTTAAAAAACTCCAAGGAAGGAGAGTCCACAACCACCCGAGGGAGTCCATTCCACTGTCAAACAGCTCTTACTGTCAGAAAGCATTTAGATGGAATCTCCTTTCTTGTAACTTGAATCCACTGTATCAAGTCCTACTCCCCAGAGCAGCAGAAAACAAGCTTGCACCATCTTCCATGTGACAACCCTTTAGATATTTGAAGATGGCTCTCCTATCTCCTCCCAGTCTCCTCTTCTCCAGGCTAAACATACCCAATGCCCTCAACTGTTCCTCATAAGGCTTGGTTTCTAGACCCTTGATCATCTTCTAGACCCTCCTCTGCATATGTTGCAGCTTGTCAACATCCTTCTTAAAACTGTGGTGCCCAGCCAGGACACAGTGCTCCAGGTGGGGTCTGACCAATGCAGAATAGAACAGTACTAGGACTTCCCTGAAGTTGAGGCTCCAGTACTTTGGCCACCTCATGAGAAGAGAAGACTCCCTGGAAAAGACCCTGGTGTTGGGAAAGATGGAGGGCACAAGGAGAAGGGGACGACAGAGGATGAGATGGTTGGACAGTGTTCTTGAAGCTACTAACATGAGTTTGGCCAAACTGCGGGAGGCAGTGAAGGATAGGCGTGCCTGGCGTGCTCTGGTCCATGGGGTCACGTAGAGTCGGACACGACCGAACGACTCAAGGACTTCCTTTGATCTGGACGCTGACTTCTGTTGATGCAGCCCAGAATCGAACCACCATTTTTTGCTGCTGCATCACACAGCTGACTCGGGTTAACCTTGTGGTCCTTTAAGGCCCCTAGAACCTTTTCACACGTACAAATAACTATGCTGTAGAGTCCATGAGGGAATAAATGGTGATATTATGCCCCAACCCAGCAGACACTTGTGCAACAACCTCTACACGTATAAATGCCTGTTATTTAAGGCTGCATCTGCATACCTATGCAGATGATGGGCGTTTGAGTCCAAACAACCTTTGAAGGGCCACAGGTTCCCCACGATAGATGCCAATCTCAACCTAATCAATGAACACCCATTTAGACTTCTGTACAGTTGAGTATCATCCCTGCGAAGGAATACAAGTGACAGAATCTGGGGTACTTTTCTCAACAAGCAAACAAACACAAAAAGAGGGGTTCTGCTTAGGAATTCCTAACGACCATTTCCCCCACCTCTATAAAAACTCAGAAACCACTAAATGGACACTGGTTTCATCTCAAACTCCAGGTGTCTCTAACACTTCAAGAATCAAGATGGCAACGGAGGTAGTGGAAAAGTTAAACAGGGAATTTCAGGAAAGGAGGATGAACGTTGCCTAAATCAGATCCAGTCGCACTGCAAGCAATAGCTTTCCAGAGCTGTACGTGAAGGAAGTACGTCTTAAAAAGCAGGCCTCTATACGCGGGTGGCGCTGTGGGTTAAACCACAGAGCCTAGGGCTTGCTGATCAGAAGGTTGGTGGTTCAAATCCCTGCAATGGGGTGAGCTCCCGTTGCTCGGTCCCAGCTCCTGCCAACCTAGCAGTTCTAAAGCACGAAATGCAAGTAGATAAATAAGTACCGCTCCAGCGGGAAGGTAAACGGCATTTCCGTGTGCTACTCTGGTTCGCCAGAAGCGGCTTGGTCATGCTGGCGACAAGACCCGGAAGCTGTACGCTGGCTCCCTCGGCCAGTAAAGCGAGATGAGCGCCACAACCCCAGAGTCGTCCGCGACTGGACCTAACGGTCAGGGGTCCCTTTACCTTATAAATATTCTATAAAACTTAAACTTGTCAGCTGACTACATTTCATCTGAGTGGTTAGACACTGACTCACAAGCTGAAGCCTATAACTCTTCCACGAATATGAGATCTAAAACTGAACCTTTCATGATTAAGACAAGAGTCCGAGGTCTAATTACACAGCCCACTTAAGTCAGATTTGAACCATTCACACTGCCAGGAATCTCCCATGTGGGATTTTCTGGGGGACGGAGGTTCAGAGTGCAGAGATTTCTCTCTTATAAACCTCACCAACACAGTCACAAACCCTGCGGGGATAGGAAACAGTTTAATACTGCTGAGGTCATCTTATCACTTTTCATGCATCTCATTTGCCATTTTTTTTTTAGATAAAAAAAAATTAGCTTCGCAAACGGCCAGTTCCGCAGATGTCAGACCAGCAAGAAGCAAACTCACTGCCTACTTCTATTAAGCAAGCAAGCAAGCAAGCAAGCAAGCAAGCAAGGGAGCCATTCTTCCAAGCGTGCAAGGTTTCTGTTAATAGCATCTGAGTCCCTTGTAGAATTCACAGCTCAGAGAAGATGGCCGGGATCCAAAGGAACACACAACGTTGCTCCATGTTCCCAAGGAGACCTTGGGCTTGAGTTTCTCAAACAGCAACATCCCCATGTCACGTGGCAAGCCGTGGTCGAGGCTGAGAGGACTTTCCAAAAGCAAACTGTGATATGACCTGGGAGGGCCGATCTCCAAACGCAAAAAAAGTCTAAAGTCTCAAGAGGGTGCGCCCAAATTCTGAAGTGACCCTAAGTGGTTGAAACTTGACAACAACAACAATACACAATTAGGTAATAGGAGTTGGCAAAGGAAGAATAGCCAGTTCCAAAAAGAACCATTTCATCATTCACACATACAGTGGTACCTCTGGTTACATACTTAATTCATTCTGGAGGTCCGTTCTTAACCTGAAGCACCGCTTTAGCTAATGGGGCCTCCCGCTGCCGCTGCGCCACCAGAGCACGATTTCTGTTCTTACCCTGAAGCAAAGTTCTTAACCTGAAGCGTTATTTCTGGGTTAGCGGAGTCTGGAAACTGAAGCGTATGTAACCCGAGGTACCACTGTATTGGATTTGCCAAACCATGCTTGCTTTCATCTCAGACAAAGCGGGTTTTTTTTTTAGAACTACAGCTTCTAACAACATGCACGGAAACCTTTCCAGGACCACAAACCTTCGTCCTCATCTGACCTGGTACCTGCAGATTCGTGTCAGAAGGAGAAATTAGCAAAAATAAAAATGAAGGCAGAGTGAATTCAAGAGAAAACTGTTCCATTAAGGTAAAGAGAGACAAACCTTCTTCTCTCCCTGAGGCTGTGTGGTTTATGCAACAGTGAGCAGAAAGAAGAAAGAAGAGAGAGATTGGGAAAGCAAATTGTAGCTTTTGGACGGCAAGTACCGTATTTTTCACTCCATAAGACACACTTTTTTCCTCCTAAAAAGTAAGGGGAAATATCTGTGCGTCTTATGGAGCAAATGGTGGTCTAGGGGCCAAAAGAGAATCGTGCTTTTTATTTTACAAAGAGAAAAGGGGGTGTTGAAAGGACTCCGCTCAGCAGCTGATCAGCAAGAGATTGGGAGAGATAAGAGTCCCGGCTCCCTTTCAGACCCCCCCCCCCTTGCCCAGGCCTCCATTGTTGAATGTGCTGCAGAGGGAGGTTGTTTGTTTCCCCAGCGACATGTGACTGTCTGATTAGATTATCTGTCTGGAAACTAGAAACGGCCCCCTTTCCTTAAGAAGCTGTAGAAATGTGAGTTGAACCCCATTAAAACGGGGCTTTTCCTCTTTGCTTTCCCCCCTTTGCAAAAGAAGCTTTGCTTTTCCCCTTTGCAAAAAAGCTGCAGAAATCTGAGCTGATCCTCAAAGAAACAGGGCTTTTCCCTTTGCAAAAAGCTGCAAAACTTTGAGCTGATCCTCAAAAAACAGGGCTTTTCCCTTTGCAAGAAAAGCTGCACAAATTTGAGCTGATCCTCAAAAAAAGAGGGCTTTTAGAGGAGGAAAACCAGAAAAATATTTTTTTTTCTTGTTTCCTCCTCTAAAAACGAGGTGCGCCCTATGGTCCGGTGCCCCCTATGGAGCGAAAAATACGGTACTTGTTATGGAAGGGTACCAAGGCATCAGGTAGCTCTGCTGCACAAGCACCGCTGAAATGAACGAGGGCTAAGCTTTGCTATTCAAAAGAATACTGCACCAATGTCACTGCAGAAACACGGCGCAGCACACAGAGCCAGGCCACTGATCCACCCACCTAGCTCAGCGGTGGGGAACCATTTCCTGCCTGAGGGCCACATCAACCACTGGGCAATCATCCGAGGGCCGCATGCCAGCGGAGGGCCGGGCCAAAAGGGGACAGAGCAATTCATGCAGATTTTGCAGTTGTAAACTAGCTTCTACACATACTCGCAACTCTATTCTCCATCTGGAGAAGGAAGAGGCATTGTCAGTGTTCAATAACATATTCCAGCCAGGCAGAGATATTTGGAATGGAGCAGTGCCAGGGAGGGGTGTGGCCTGGGTAGAGTTTTGAGGCGCCAGACAGAGAGGCCTGGAGGGCTGCGTTCTGTCCCCAGATCTGAGGTTCCCCATCCCTGATCTAGATTGACTGGCAGTGGCTCTCCAGGATTTCACAGAGATCTCTCTCTGTTTGCCCAACCTGGGGTTGCTGGGATTGAACCTGAGACCTTCTACATCAGCGTTTCTCAACATTGGGTCCCCAGCTGTTGTTGGACTGCAACTCCCATCATCCCTAGCAAGCAGGGCCAGTGGTCAGGGATGATGGGAGTTGTAGTCCCAACGACAGCTGGGGACCCAATGTTGCGAAACCCTGCACATGGAAAGCAGATGCTCTACCACTGAGCTTTGCCCCCCTCTCCAAATGGAAGGAAAAAGCGAACCCTGGTTGTTTTATTAAGAAACAGCTGAAGGCCTGCAGTGATAACAATGGGTTCTAAACTTATCTAGAATGTTTTACGAGGTTTACCCTGTTACCCAAAAGCATCCCACAGAGCTTAACGCTCAAAACGACGGCCACAACAAACCCAATTTCAGTCAAAGCTGAGGCAGAAGCAACACAGGGGGGGGGGGAGCCGATTACATGAGAGGAAGTTATGAAACTGAACAAGTCCTCTTCCCAACCAGGGCAAATTACTCCACGCGGTTACATCAGCCTGAAAGTTAATCTGCTCCAAGATTAACGTTTTCACCAACCTATGAGCAGATTTGCCATTGAGCTTTTAAATGTGTTTTACCTTAGAGTAGCAAGCAAGTAAAAAGTCAACAATAACAACAACAACAGCCTCCTCCTCCTCTGGAGATGGAAGAGGTTAACCTTGTTGCTGTTTCCCATATCATCATCCCCATTATGCATCCCAACCCTACAACTCTACCATTCTTTGATCAGCATCATCTAGGGAGCAAGGCATGCTGGGTAGGTTCCCAAGGTCTCCCCAGGCAGTCCATTTAGCTTTAAGCACGCATACAGAGAGAGAGACCCTTACCTTCCTTGTCCACATTCTGTTCCGCACTGGCGTATGTGCGCAGGAACTCTGCAAAGGCCCCGTCTTGCTTTAGCAGCTCTTGGTACGATCCCATCTCAGAGATTTTTCCTTCTGTCATTACTACGATTGTATCCATAAAGGGCAGATAACCAACGCCGTGGGTTACCAACACTCGAGTCTAGGTGCCCAAAGAAAAGAAAGGGCAGTTAAGAGAGCCAGGGTGGGGACCTGGAAACTTGCATATTTGTTGAACATGCTACACTGTGCTGCTCCTCTGCTTAGATCAGGGGTCCCCAGACTTACCGGACCTCAGGCCGCTTCCTCCAGCACCGATCGCGTGGCAGGCCAGAGGGTGGGGGAGCGCGCACCCACACGCTATTTCCGGCGCACTTTCGGGTCGATGGAGCGCTGGAAATAGCTTGTGTGCATGCGCAAGTGCCATTTCCAGTGCACTTTTGAGTCGGCGGAACGCCGGAAATAGCTTGTGCCTCCGGAGACACAGAAGTGCGCCGGAAAAGACGCTTGCGCATGCCCACAAGCTATTTTCAGGGCTCTGCTGACCCGAAAGTGGGCAACCGTGCCGTGCCGGTGGCGGCAGTCACTGGATGCCGGATAAATGAGCCCCTCGGGCCGCATCTGGCCCGCGGGCCTTAGTCTGGGGACCCCTGGTTTAGATTGTCTAACTCAAGGTTTCCCAAACTTGGGTCTCCAGCTGTTGTTGGACTACAACTCCCATCATCCCTAGCTAGCAGGACCAGTGGAGTTGGGCAGAAGATTCCTTCATTGCAGGAGGTTGGACTAGAAGACCCTTGCGGTCCCTTTCCAACTCTACAATTCTGTGATTCTATGACTGGCATGGAAACATCTCCAAACAGCTTTCCTGGACTTTGCAAAGCATCTCCTCCCCCCCCCCGCACCGAACAGAACGAAGCCACCTGCATTCCAAGCATACTTTGTTTTTGAGGATCCCCTTTGGTCCAATGACTTTCTCAAAGATGTGCTTCCCAACATGAGCATCGACAGCTGACAAGGGGTCGTCCAGCAAGTAGACATCAGCGTTACAATAGACGGCTCGGGCCAGGCTGACCCTTTGTTTCTGGCCACCAGACAGGTTTACACCCTGGGGGAGAGAAGAGGGGGTGGGAATGAGACTCTGCAACTGTCCAGCGGAAAGGGATTCTGTTTTGCGAAAGGCTGGATTTCCATTTCTACAAGGACACTTTTAAAAAGCAGTTTCACGGGGGAAGGGAAGAAATGGAATAAAGATGTGCGCACACACAGGTCTCGGTCCATGCAGCACTCACCTAAGAGGCAGGCACAAAGAAAATGGGACAGGTGAGCAGGGGCGTAGCCAGGGGGGGCAAGGGGGGCAGGCCACCCCGTGTTCCATAATGGAGGGGGTGACAAATGATCAAGGAACAATTTTTTTAAAAAATAAATAAATCTGATTTATTTTTTTTGAAAATGCCTGCTCCGAAGGTCTTGTCTTACTATACTAGGGATTATATAGCTATATATGAAATTTCATGCATATTGGTTAATATCTTGACCTTCCTCCACCAAAATAGCTGTTCACTTGGCTGTTTTCCTATGTCATGAAGGCTGGAATTTCAGTTCAGAGAACACTTACTGTTCCCAACCCTAACCCTGTGGAAAGCCATCTAATGAGACTTTAATTTGATTTTGAGATGCTTTTAGGAGGTAATTTAATTATTGTTTGATCTTATACCAATGTTATGTATCTGATGTTAGCCACCCTGAGCCCGACTTTGGCCAGGGAGGGTGGGATATAAATAAAAGTTTTTTATTATTATTACTTGTTATTATTCCTTTGTAAGAAAATATGAAATAACGTAAAACCATTTTTGCGGGGTGGGGTGGGGTGGGGGGTGACAAGAAATTTTTGCACCGGGTACCACCTGACCTTCCCATGCCTCGGGGGGCGGGGGTGTGTGGCAATTTTTTTTTTGCCCCCGGGTACCAATTTACCTTGCTACGCCCCTGCAGGTGAGCCCTGGGAGTTATTCTCACAGTCCTACACATATTCAGGATCTGTTCTCACACCCCAGGAGCAAATGCAGGGATTTTTTTTTTTTTGGAGCCCATGACCACTATGACATGTTAAATACCTTTTCTCCAATTTCGGTCTGGTCTCCTGATGGGAAGATCTCTAGATCCTGCAAAAGGGCACATGCCTCAATCACACGCTTGTAGTAGCTCTCCTTCACTTCACTTCCAAATATAATGTTTTCCTTCAGAGTCGCGTTTTGGATCCAAGCTTGCTGAGGGACGTAGGCGATGGACCCCTGCAGAGAAGAGAGGTTGAGGGGTGCAAGGTTCTGGTCCATGTTGAGAGGTGTTAAAACAGAACAAAACCCTGTAGGATACATCAACCCCTAGAACTGTCTCTCCATGATGTTCTCTGTTTGTTCCCCCATCACTCTCCCAAGTCAATTCTGACATCTCACAATGCTAGCTCATTCAGTTAGCTGGCCGGCTCATCCCAAACTACCCTAATCTTCTTTGGGACGACACCACATTCACATGACACATGAAGCCCCTAACAGAACAACCCCACGCTGCAAGGAGAGAACAGGAGCCAGTAAGGTGCTCCACCATGGATGCAGTGATATTGTGTATGGAACAAATTAGTATAACCATCCAGGGAACTCAGGCAGTGTCACATGCTCACAGGGGAAGCAGGAAACCTGTGGGGTCACTACGATATGATACGATCATCTTTATTGTCATTGTCCCATACAGAACAATGAAATTGAAAAATCTACATCAGACATGCAAAAACCGACAAGCCTACCTACTATCCTGAAAATGCCTGTCGACTCATTCCCCATCCTGCCTATGCATAATTAACCTCCTAAACTTTAATACCCTACCTGATTAGCCCCCTAAAAACTCTGATGCCCCACAACTGCCTTACACTGCGTTTAAAGCCAAAACCACTAGTCAACCAGGAGGAAATTCCTTCCTAATTGCAGCCAGGGTGACCCCTGAGCAAGCAGCAGGACTCAGCCGCCAGCTGTCTCAAAGATATGGGCTGCTGAACTTTTTTAAAAAAGAGAGTCTATTTCCTGGCCGTACCACCAAACAGCCCGCACATGTTCTTTACAGATTTCATCGAGGGCAGGCATATTCTCTTCTTATAATTTTACATCTCGTATGTTTTGCAGGGGAGCTGTCGTACCTTGAGAGAGACGTGCCCTTCTCTCTTTTCCATTTCCCCCAGCAGAGCAGACAACAGCGAGGATTTGCCGCAACCAACCTGACCGACAACGGCGACCAAGCGGTGTTCTGGGATCACAAGACTGATGCTGGAATGAAGGGCAGGGGAGGGTGGGAAGAGAACACAGCTTCAGCGCCGCTGGACTGAGATGCGACACGGAGAGGCAGTGATAGAGAATGCATTTGGATCGAGCAAAGGGCATTGGAAATGCAATCGAAAGGGAAGACACTCCCTGGAAAAAAGTTTGTATCTGGGAGCGGCCAATGGGAAGTGTGCCACTGCAGACCCGTCATCCCATCAGCCCCAGTCAGCACAAACAGTGGTAAGGAAACGATGGGAGTTGTAGTCCGACAGAAGCTGGAGGGTCACAGGCTCCCCGTCCTGGCATTAGTGCAATTAAAACTATTTAATGGGAGAGGAGGGGGAAGAAAGCCGCAACTCTCACTTGTTCAATGATGGAGGATCACTTCTTGACCAGCTGAAGGTGGCGCTCTTCACAATAATGCTGTTTCCATCAGCTAGCAAATAATGAAAGAGGTTGTTTTCATGCAGGTCAAAACACCAACACAACCGAAAATAGGTTACATGCATACAAAAACGACAGATTTAAACCCTGGAATCTCCATGGAGGGCTTGGAGAGACTCCTGCCTGAAGCTCCGGAGAGCTCCAACCTGTCAGGGTGGACAATACTGAGTCTGACTCCATGTAAGGCAGGTTCCTGTGTTCCTAGGAGTCTTCCAGTGAGCTTCTTGGCTGCGTTGGGGGAAATATGCACCTTCACCTCCCAGGTCATGGTCCAAGGCTTAAAACTACTACTCTGCATAGGGCAGGGAAAGGAAGACTTGGAGAACTTTGTGGTCCATCTATACCTGGATGCAAACTAGACTTTGTCACAAGTTCCATTCAGCATCAAAGAGCTGAGCCGGGCAAGGGAGGCTAAACACTATTCCTCTTAAACGGGGCTTTTCTCCTCCCTTAAAAAAGCTCAACAATTTTGACTTGAACCCCCCAAAATGGGGGTAGAACACTGCCAGTTTTTAATTCTGTGAGTAGATCGCAGACTCTTGGGAGTTGGCCACCCCTGCCTTAGAAGAAGCCACCTTGAAGCCTGAGCAATGCTGACTGGATAATCTGGTGGTGGGAAGTGGCAGAGGCAAATGAAGTGGGAAACTCCACCCCATCCATCCCTGGCCCCTAGTAAACCTTGAACTTACAGTCTTTGATGGAACCTCTGACGATGCTGTCTGGATCCAACTCCTCATGAGACAGGAAGACTCGGAGACGCTTCAGAGACACGCTAGCCTAGGCAACAAAGCCGAGAGGTTGCTCGAATGAAGCATGCCTCTTGCATTTCCTTTTTTGAGCGTCCGCCAATTTTGCTCTCACAAAATTTTGGCCAGACGACGCAAAACGAACACATGGCATCTGCTAGCACAGGATGTGCTTGCTGCCACTAGTTTAGGTGGCTTTAAGAAGCGGATTAGGTGTATTCCGTTGGAATTCCCTCCTTTTGTGGAATTGCTCTTCCCACATGGACCCACCTGGCAACAATCTTATTCGTCATTTTGGCATGAGGCAAAGATATTATTAAGTTTCTCATTTGCACTTAAAAAGGTAAAGGGACCCCTGACCATTAGGTCCAGTCGCGGACGACTCTGGGGTTGTGGCGCTCATCTCGCTTTACTGGCCGAGGGAGCCGGCGTACAGCTTCCAGGTCATGTGGCCAGCATGACTAAGCCGCTTCTGGCGAACCAGAGCAGCACACGGAAACGACGTTTACCTTCCCGCTGGAGCGGTACCTATTTATCTTTCGAACTGCTAGGTTGGCAGGAACATGGACCAAGCAACGGGAGCTCACCCCGTCACAGGGATTCGAACCACCGACCTTCTGATCGGCAAGCCCTAGGCTCTGTGGTTTAGACCACAGCGCCACCTGCGTCTTACAAGACACCTTATAAAATGAATTCTCCAGGCATTGTACAACCCCCATCTCTCAATACTTTAATGCTAAAGCACTAGTACAATACACTAGGCACCAGGCCCACAAACTCTATGTTACAAAGCAAACAGGACATGAAGGCTGGCAACATCAACACTGCCCTGTGGGGAATCCCTTGCAGATGACTGCAGCACTTGGAGACAGACAGGTCGGGCATCCATAGCAGCAACCAGAGGTGGAATGACCACTGGGCGGAGCACACAGAGAAGAAACGCCATGGTGCACCTGCAGCAGCACAACTGGACGCCTTCGTCTGCCCCAGCTGGAACAAATTATAGCCCTCCTGTTATCGGTCTCTACGGCCACAGCAGGCGCTGTAACTCTTCCAACAGTTTGACTTCACCCCCGAAGGCGCACTCTTCCATTGTCTCCTGGGACAAGACAGATGCCAAGCAGTAGAATTCAAATCTATGGTGTGATCTATCAAACACTAATAACTGTGATAACCAAGCGGAACCTCCAGGCAGGAGGCCATCGAATCCCAGCTGCTCTGGGACAACCATGGGAGGGAGCTGTTGCTTTCGTGCCCCGCTTAAGGGCTGCCCAGAAGCATCTGGTTGGCCAATGTGGAAAACACAGCCCGCTTCCCGCCTCCTTATTTGGCCTTTAGGAATCCCCCCAAGGCTACAACGCTCGCTGGCTTGTTCTGCACTCTCGAGTGCTTCCGCTTGTTTTCCAGCCCAGGAGTTGCGTTTCCTTGTGGCCAGTCTACCCGGGGCCACGTTCCAGTTATGAGCAGGGACAGAAGCCAAAGAATATGCATGAGACTCTTAACTGTGTACAGCTGGGTGCAGCCCGCCCCCCCCCCCGCTTGCCACCAGCCCAAGGCAACTGCCTGCAAAGAAACTCTTACTTGCACGATGCTGCTGATGACCATGGGAAGGATGTTCAGGGGGAACCGGAGGATGTTAAACAACGCCAGCGACACAAAGGCCCTCTCAGCATCCAGGACATTCTGGTCGGAAACTGTCACAAAAACAGCAAATGTTGACAGAGCAACCTGGAAAAAAGAGAGATCAATGACAATCTGCACCTGGTTTTTTATTGCAGCCTTTGTCCAACTTGATATCCTCTATGTTTTGGACTACAACTCCCATCAGACCCGTGGCTTATGGGAGTTGTAGTCCAAAGCATCTTGGAGGGTGCCATGTTTGGGAAGGCTGTATTTTTCCAGTAAAAAGAATGTCTGTGGGGGTTTTTTGGGGGGGGGTTGGGGGTGGAGAGAGATTAGACTTTGGTATTCTGAACCAGTGTCTTCAGAAAAATGTTTAGCCCCAGGGAAGAGACTCTCCGTTGAGACATGTTTCTTCTGCCATATCTCCATGAGGCCAGACCCCTTGCATAGGCAAGAGAAAGTGTGGATAAGCCCTCAGTTGGGGCATGACAGCCCCATGGCATAGACAATGCAGATGGATAAGCAGGTATAAATATTTGGAATAAAGTCTTTCGAAAAGCTACAGGATGGAGACACTTGCAATGGGCTCTATGCCCTGCTCTTTGGTGCTCTCGAGAAGATGCTTTCAGCCTACATCTTAGGAGGACCTTTCAGCAACAAAGCACTCAAATCAAAGGGTTCCTTTTCAAAACAGCTCTTGATTATTTTGCTGTTCATAAGAACACCCAGGTGGACTTAACAGGCTTCCTGTACATGGCCGTGGCTGGGTCACTCATTGTCCTCAGGACTGCGCAAATATTATCGTTGTGTAAAGAACGTGCAGAAGGGCGTTTCACACTGCAAACAGTGAACCATGACTGGAGTCCAGCTTAAGCGGGTTTTCAAAGATTTCAGGAAGCTGCCTTAGTCTGACCTGGTCTATTTGCCTCTCCAGCCCAGTATCATCTACTGCAGGAGTGGGGAAACTCTGGTCCTCCAGACACCGCTGAACCACAACTCCCATCAGCCCTAGCAAATGTGGCCAATGGCCCAGGATGACGGGAGTTGTGGTCCAGCAACATTTCGAGGGCTAAATGTTCCCCACTCCAGGCCTTCTACTTGGATTGGCAGGAACTCTCCATTTTTTCAAGCAGAGGGAATTCCCCCATCACCTGTTCTTCTGTTTTTAAACTGGGACTGAACTTGGGTCCCTCTGCAAGCAAAGCAGGTGATCCACCTACAACCTCTCCCTACTCTCTTTTAATTAAATGGCTCACCATAATCAAATGGCCCACATATTTATACAGAACACTCAATACCAGGATAGTCTCTAAGCAGTTTGCAAAAGCAATGAACAACCCACAAGCAATGACAGTGGGAAAACTACAAATCAAGCAATAAGCTCATTTTGGAAACATGTCTGGGAGTGGCCGCCGGGACCACATAACACTGGTCCTGAGAGATCTGCATTGGCTCCCAGTACGTTTCCGAGCACAATTCAAAGTGTTGGTGCTGACCTTTAAAGCCCTAAACGGCCTCGGTCCTGTATACCTGAAGGAGCATCTCCACCCCCACCGTTCAGCCCTGACATTGAGATCCAGCACCAAGGGCCTTCTGGCGGTTCCCTCACTGCGAGAAGCAAAGCTACAGGGAACCAAGCAGAGGGCCTTCTCGGTAGTGGCGCCCGCCCTGTGGAACGCCCTCCCATCAGAAGTCAAGGGTATAAACAACTACCTGACATTCAGAAAATACCTGAAGGCAGCCCTGTTTAGGGAAGTTTTAAAACTGTGATATTTTAAATGTATTTTAATATTTGATGGAAGCTGCCCAGAGTGGCTGGGGAGACCCAGCCAGATGGGAGGGGTACAAATAACAACAAGGCGCATGCCAGCTTACAATAAGCCTGCGCTCACCTTGGTGCATAAATGCAAATCATGCAATATACCCCATTGCTCATTCAATACCGCTCCTCCTGTTCTACTCCCAGCATCTACAAAGACACACAAAAGCACCATTGACCAACAGTACGCCTGATGTAAACGGATTTATTTACTCTGCTCTGTTCCATGCTCCTGCAACAACACCAGACGGATGGGAATATGGCAACAGGATCGAAGTTCTTGAAGAAACCCAAATCCAGCACACAGTTCAAGCTATCCAAATCTTGGCAGTGTTTTTTTTGGGGGGGGGGGTGAGAGGGTGAAGGTGATGCAGCCACTAGGAAGTGGAAAGCCAACCCCTATCAACTTGCAGCCAGCTTCTAAAAGCTCCTCTGTACTAACAATGAGGACTAGAAAAAATAATTTCCTCCAAATGAAAGATAATTTGAGCATCAAGCACTGTGAAAGCTACTGAATTTTGTGCTGGCATGATGAACCATGCAGGTTTGGCCACTCTTTGCTTAGATTACTCTTATCCAGTAAGGATAGCTCAGTTGGTAGAGAATGAGACTCTTGATCTCAGGGTCGTGGGTTCGAGCCCCACATTGGGCCAAAGATTCCTGCACTGCAGGGGGTCACACTAAATGACCCTTGTGGTCTCTTCCAACTCTACAATTCTATTATTTTTAAGGCAATTTTAGGTTCTTCTTAACCCTAAGCATAAACACACACTGGTCACACTCCTATTGGGATTGCCAAACTCACATTTGAGCAGCCTGACTCCTTGCCTGGATGCTCCACGGACAACTCAATGAACCGCAGTCATCAAAGCACAAAATCAGGTGTAAGAAAACGCCAATTCGTGCAGCGCTTTAAAATTACCAGTTGCTTTCAAGCCCCATGGGGAATTTAAGTGACCTCCCAGAGACTTTCATGAGATGGGACAGGCCCAAGTTCAGCTCCAACTATTTTAATGTTGCTTTTCATGTGAAAATATTTCTAGACACGCCTTTGAAGTCTCCTAAGGCTGAGCGATGTGCTTCTGCAGGTCCTCATAGCTTTGCTGCAATGTAAACATAAGCAGCAACTCAAGGAAAGGAATCCTTGAGTGGAGAGAACACTTGACACCTCCGAACGGCGCACATTTTATCCTAATATGTAGCTGTGGCTTATTTGCCACCTCCAGGCAGGCAAGTGGCGCCCTTTGTTTGAGCCCAGCGCAGCAAACCATTTTCATGCAATCAGAACCCAATACAGCTGGTGAAAGTAAGCTTCGTATAGGAGGTTCCTGTGGTGCCCTGAGCAGGTTGGCAAAGATGGTGCCAGACTCAAATCGGCTCCGAGCGACAGATAAGGCTGGAAAAGACCATAAGGTGTTTTTTTGCCAACACCCTGCCCCAACAACGGATGCTGTCAAGAAGTTAGGTGGTTGATGACCAGGCAAGGAGATTTTTTCTTGGTGGTGGCACATGGAATGTCCTCCCCAGGGAGGCTTGCCTGGCACTAAACCTAAAACACTTCCTTTTCAATGCAAGACCTTCTGAAACTGCCCAAGTCTTTCAGACAAGAGCAGTTTTATTAAATTCTGTTGGTTTTATTGCTCCAACTGTGTGCGTATGTTTTTGTTTGTTTGCTTGTGTTTGTTTGTTTTCTTTTTTTGCTGCTCCTGCAGCATTAATGCTTTTTCTTCTTGCTATTGGGTTATTTTACATCCTTTCTTTTTTAGTAGCAGTTGCTCTACAGGTGAAACTTGAAAAATTAGAATATCGTGGAAAAGTCCATTTATGTAAGCAATTGTTTTCATTAGCTACCAGAGTTTAATATATGAGATAGACTCATGACACGCAAAGCAAGATATGTCAAGCCTTCGCTTGTTATAATTGTGATGATTATGGCGTACAGCTGATGAGGACCCCAAAGTTGAAATTGTTAATTTGGGGTTCTCATCAGCTGTACGCCATAATCATCACAATTATAACAAACAAAGGCTTGACATATCTCGCTTTGCATGTCATGAGTCTATCTCATATATTAGTTTTACCTTTTAAGTTGAATTACTGAAAGAAATGAACCTTTGCACAATATTCTAATTTTTCGAGTTTCACCTGTAGGATTTGTTTAAGCTGAAGGATGGCATAAACATGTACCATGGCTGCAATCCTAAGGCTGGTGGTGGCAGGGCTGGGAAAGTTGGTGTTCTGTTCTGAACACCCATCCAACGCCCTTGCTGGGCCGTCGTTTATTTCACAAGACTTATATACAGCCTGGTTGTAATAAAACCTCAAAGCAGTTTACAAAAAGAAGGGAGCACGGAGGAAGTAAGGTCAGAAGGCAGCACTTGTGCTCCTTGTATGCTCTGCTTCCCCCTTTTTCTTTTTTTTGACAGCAGGAAAAGGGGGAGGAAAATCCCTGGGAAAGATTTGGGCCAGCTTCTAAGCTGGTCTAAATCCCTCTCTGGTTTGGTGATGTTCTGGGGGACCAGGAGAACTTTGGATCTTTTGGACACAAACCATGTCCCACTGCCCCCTCCCCCAGCATGCAACCTTTTTTGGTCCTGCTGATGCCAATTGGGCAAAGGTGTCTGAAGTTTCCCACAGTGGACAGGGATCCCCCAGGCCACAGGACTGCATGCTGCATAAAATGAAATAAACACTGGGCAACAAGAATCTCCTAGCTTGAACGACGGCAGCATGACAAAAATACAAGGAATGTTAATATTCTTGTAGCATTCCCTCTTTGAATGAGCGCCCAGATGTGTGGCAAGCAACAAGCAGAGTTCTATGCACAGAAAACAGCAGTGTGTAAAAATACCATCTACTAGCAGCTTTTCGAAAGCATTGCTTTACTCACCAAGAACGGGGCACACACCCACGTGAACGTCCCCACTGCAGCAAGGTAAGCGGACTTTTTGAGCACCTTCAGCTCTTCCCGTCTGATCCCCAGGACTTTCTCTTTGAAGGCTAATTCCCAGGCATAAAGTTTTAGCACTTTGATCCCATTGAGAATTTCATTCATCAGCTTAATCCTGTTGTCCTTGCAATTCATGTGAGCAACCTGAAACGACCCAACAAAAGCAAGTCGAGGCAGCTCTCTCTCCCAAGTCGGCCTGCGACAAAACTTCCAAACGGTAGCCGTCATTTTTTAAAACGTTGTTGTCGGGTTTCTTTGTAGCTCTGAGCTATAAAATGAGGCGGCTTTAAGAAATGGAAACTGTGTTTTGCAAAGCCTACAACTGACACGTGCCGGCAAGCCATCAATAGGAAAGGAACAAAGAGATGGTTGCAGGTGAAAGCGTTTGACTGGCTTGAGTAGCTCCTTCACAAGACAGGAAGGTTGAAAACACCATTGATAGATGTTTTAGCAGCATCTTAGTTTTGCAGCAGCATCTTAGTTAACAATGTGATTTGCCCAACCTTGCAAAACAGGTCCAGGAGTCATTAGCCCTTGAGTACTGTACACTAAACATATGTGTTTAAGCAGGAAGAAAAATGAGGAACCCTCATTTGCAAGATCACTTAGAGAAGGTTCTTTCTCACCGGAGGTGCACAGCGATTTACAAGCATGGTTGACTGTCACATCAGACCACAAGATACTGATCTTGCTATTACTGGCTGGTATGGTAATTTGCAACATTCTTCTGTGCGGCACGATAGACAGGAAGTCTCAGCACGTGCCTTAGAGACGGAATCAATCATTCTTGTGCAGAAAGGAAGTCTCTTACCTGATAGGTCTTTGTTTTCATTGCTATCACAGCATTGACTGGAACCAGGAGCAGCATGACAGCCACACCGGCCAACACCGAGGCACCTAAATTCTAAAGAGAGCATGTTTAGAATGCGGCATAAAAAACCTGCGGTCCAAATAGTAACCTTGAAGGTGAACCATTGCAGGAATGAGCAGGTACTGAAACACTCTCCTGCCTTCTAGCCAGAGGACACCGGGGAAGAGTGCTGAGTGGGAGAGCACCTGCCTTGAAGGCACAGAGTCCCCCGATTCAATCCCTGCCACTTCCAGTTAAGAGGGTCAAGTAAAAGAGGGTGGGAGAAACATTTCTCTTCCCGAGAGCCTGGTGAGCCACGGCCACTCAGAGGAGACAGCACTGGCCTGCATGGACCAAGTGTTCGGCTTCACCGTAGGGTAGCTTTGCATATTCAGATTCCAGTCATTAGATGAGAGTGTCAAAGAGCGAGCTGCCAGTAAATCACACCATTCAAAGTTGGAGCTAGCTCATTAATGGTTGATTGTCAGGCCTTAAGAGCACAGCAGCTCATCCCCAGCAGGTCTGACCCCATGAATCAGTTGCCAAGACTGAAAGTCCCTGTCTCCCCAGGGCTTTCCCCAAACAATTAAGAGACTGTGCCTACGTGCAGCCTGCCACTGCTCTGCCCATTTCAGCTCTCTTCTGGTTCTGAGAGACTAGCGGGGAGGGGAGCTTAACACAGGAGGAGGGGGAGACATCCATGACTCTGCGTCAAGCCTGACTCATCTCTGCTTCTTGGCCTCCCTCCTCTCTTGCTTCAGTTTCTGCCTCTGATTCTGGACTTATCTCTGCCACAGATTCTCCCTGCTCACTAAACCCTTCGGCTTCTCACACCTCCTCCCCCCAGTCTTCTCCCTGTGACCACTCATCATTGTCCCACCACCACTCCCCGGGCTCTGCGCCTTCTTCTTTTGATGGTTCCCCAGCTGGTTCCTTCCACTATTCCTCTGCATCCTACCAGTCCAAGACAGAGAGCTGTTGGCACTTGATTCCCTTCCCTGCTATCCCATCCTGGACTCTGAAGCCCTAATCCTTTAATGACAGGATTCTGGCTTTCCCTTGAGTAAAATAAGCACCATTGTTTAACTACAGTAAAGGAAACAATGGACACACAGTACTTTTACCTGCCAAAGCAAATAGAGAGCCAGTATGACTTGCAAAGGCGCAGACCAGACCATGTTGATGTAGGTAGCTAAGTCCATGAACCTCTGGGCATCCACCGACATCAAGTTGACAATTTCTCCAACTGTAGAAGTCTTCCTTGCTGAATTTGTGATGACCAAGGCCTTGGCAGTGGAGAGGAGAGGAAGACAAAATGACAAGTCCAGAGATTGGAAGGTTTGCTGGGGCATAAAGAACTTTGATTGGCAAAATCCTACTTCCTTAGATGCAGGAGTTTAGCAGCGAAGGTGCTGGATAAACACACACACACATACAGTATATATAAACACATGAACTAAAGAGAAGCCAAGCGTGGGCTTAAAGTTTGGGACAGAATGTCGTCATGCCTAGAGCTTTAGAAAATAATTTTTATTTCTCTCTTTAAAAAATAACCTCCAAAGGTTTTGGATAGGTCATACCTATAATCCAGAAACATCAATTAAATAGTGAGAGGTTAACTAAATAAGCGTATATCATCAAACAAGTTGAGTTTATTAACTTGCTAGATGGTATGCAGACGGTGTTTGGTGGTAGAGCACATTCCTTTGCAAGGAGGAGCTCCCACTACGAACCCCTGGCACCTCCGACTAATAAGAATCACGAAGCAGGTGACTGGAAAGATCTCTTTTAGCCACGGACCCTGAGGAGCTACTACTAATCAGGACAGGCGATACTGGGGGAGATGAAGAGCTGGCGTGAACTCGTGTAAGACTGTCCTGTCATCGTTTCTGATAGAAGTAGGCAGTGTCTCTAAGGGGAATCTGGATCCCTTTCAACACAAACATCACCAAGGAGAAAGGAATGAAAGCGCCACTGAGAGCATAGGAAGCTGGCTTAATATGGAGCCAGACTATCTATCCATTGAGCTCAGTACTGTCCACACTGACTGGCAGCCGCTCTCCAGGGATTCAGACAGGGAACGTTCTCAGCCCTAACTGGTCGGGACCTTCACGCAAAGAAGCCACAGCCCTTCTTCCAAGTGAGTAATTAGAGCACATCGGCTGCATTTGCCATCTGGAGTAAGGCATCCCCCAAAAGGATAAGGAGCGGCGTTGCTAAGCTACGCTTCTACGGTGGAAGTCATTTGTAAGCAGCTGCAGCCAGGGCTGCGTCTCGAGATGTGGGCGAGGACCGCCGCAGCTCCCTATGCAGCTGGGGACAAATGCAGCAATGCTACCCCAGCCTAAAGTAAAAGCCAACTGCGGGGGTTTAGGATGAAAGCTTATTGGGAGAGACATTTAGTCTAGTTCACTGCGGGTGCCAATCCCCGTGGATGAAGTGATGTCAGGCGGAGTTAGGGTATTATACACTTGCAGGTCTCTACCTTCCGATAGACTGCGCCGATCACAGCTGTTTTAAGCCTCATCCCCGTCACGAAGCAGATGTGGAAGTACTGGTGGAGGACCAGAGTCTGCAGGCCGGCGGAAACGAAGAGGAGCACCGTGTACAGGTAGCCTTGCCAATTGGGGGCGTCCTTGTCATTCACAAAGTGGATGAGCAACCTGCAAACAAAGCAAGCCGGGGGGGGGGGGACATTTGAAAGGAAGCCAGCAAAAAGCCCTGGTTAGACAGTGAGCAAGGGACGTTCACCATCTCCAGTTCCCTACAGGTCCAAAGACGGCGTGTGCCTGCAAGGAAACGAGACTGAAAACACTCTGGCCGTGAAACAGGCCAATTAAGGAGAGTAGGGGGAGTTCCAACCAGCTCTTAAGTGCAAACATTTCTGAAGTGGCTAACGAAAGAAACAGACGACAATACATTTTTACAGCTGTAAAGTCCCCTAAAATCCAATTAAATAGCTGCTAAAAAATATACTTGAACGCATGGGCAAATTAAAAGCGGTTTAAAAAAAAAAAATCCTCGCATGACACTTAATGGTATGGACCAGGCAAGCAGCTTGGGAAAAGCGTTCTGCAGAGACACCACTAAAGAGGCGATGCTTGATTATTTCAGAGTGCTGCCTTTGCTACCCAGCCAGAGATTTAAAGTGGGAAAAATAGGCCTAAGTATGGACCAGGCAAGCAGCTTGGGGAAAGCGTTCTGCAGAGACACCACTAAAGAGGCCACTGGCGACGCTTGATTATTTCAGAGTGCTGCCTTTGCTATGCAATAACCCAGCCAGGGAGATTTAAAGTGAGAAAGATACATAACTTACGAGACCGGACAGACTTCCAAGCATGTCATGCGTAAGGGAGGTTTTTGTGGATTTCTTTATTTGGCTTTCTTACCCCTCCCTTCACCACCATAAGATTAGAATCAGTTAAAACAATGTTCGTTCCAAAGTAAGCACAGTGTGGGCTTGCCACTGAGATTTCAGCACATCCTTCCCAAATATTTCCTTAAAAATCGCATTGCCCATGTTCTCTATCTAAAACTCCGGGGTGCAATGTTAGGAGAGAAGCACCGGAGTTTGACGGAAGAGCAAAAATGTTGCATTTATAAGGATCAATCCCAGACAGCTCTGGCTAAAAGTAGAAGGCGGAAGGCAATACGAAAGGCATCTATCTGCTGAAGATCCCGGAGAGCTATTATGCACCAGGGAAGTTCATTTTGAACAAGATGAACAAACCGCTTGACTGTCATATGAGGCACAGCCCCTTTACGTGGACTGCTGAGCAAATGTACTAAGAGTTCAATCGCCGTTTTATGTGAACAAAGTGTTCCTGTTCAAACAGAGCCACTTTGCAGTGGACGGGAAGGTCAGGAGAGGGTTAGAAAGCCATCTTCAGGGAAGATGTTCTGTACCTTCTCACCAAGGAATGTTTGAAAACCTTTCATGGGATTGCCAAGAGTGCCTCCAAATGCTGTGAAAACCGCTGTCGTAAGTGGAGGAACAGAAACACCAAGTAAACTCCTAGACAGCAGTTTTCCTAAGCGTGCCAGACTTGCGAGGGAGAGCAGAGGATCTTGCTATAACTTTAATCGAGCCGGTCATCACCCTTACCTTGCCCATTTCATTTCAGCTAAACCGAAAAACACAGAACCTAAACCATCCTCCCTGCCCGCATCTGCACTGACGTACTGATGTTCTTTTTCGAAATAATTTTTAAATTGCTTTTGCAGACAATAAACAAAGCAAACTAACCGAAATCCCTGAAAGTTAAAAGGAGAAGAGGAATGATGGCATTGGAATCCCAAAGTATCTTAAAGAATGGCCCAAGTTCAAGATACAGATTGTCAGGAAAACCCCCTCCCCGCGGCGGGCGGCGTCGCGGGAGCATTTAGAGTACAGGGATCCTCGTCCGTTGTTTACGAGCTCCCCCTCCCCTTCCTCAAGCGGAAGCGACCATTCCTCAAGCGGGGAAGGAGAGGTGGAGCCAGGAAGGCGATGCAGGGGCTTGGAAGGGGTCAGAGAGCCTCAGCACCACCGCAGGGAAAGCGGGGATAGGGGTCAGGTTCCCACGCTCCGTGGTCGGTTACAGGAAGGACATGGGAGAAGGAGGAGGGGATTTAGAATCCCGCGGCTTTTTTGCTGGAAGAAGAACCGGAAGACTTCATTCCTGCACTCTGCTGAGCATTGAGATGGACGCTTGAAACTTTACTCCACTGTGCATAGCTTTCACAATAAAGAACTTAGTTTTTAGAAGTTCTTTGTTTTGGCGCGTTACTCATAAGCAACCACTAAGCGTCCTTACACAGATGGTGCTGAAGAAAGAAGGGTTCACAGCAAATGTTAGCCCAGCTCCTATAACTTTGTAGAGAAGCAGCCCGCATTTACAAGTTCCAGATTTCCAGAGAAGCAGCTGGCAGCCCTTCTTGTAACTGAGGGTTTGTTCACATAGGAAATAAAATCCCACCATATTGCATGAAATTTGTCCCCAGCTAACACCAGGGTTTCTTTTCAACAATAGTCGTAATTTATCGACTGTCTAGGGCAGTGATGGCCAAACTGTTTTTGGACTACAACTCCCATCATCCCTAGCTAACAGGACCAGTGGTCAGGGATGATGGGAACTGTAGTCCCAAAACAGCTGGAGGGGCCAAGTTTGGCCATCACTGGTCTAAGGATTATAAAATTGTAAAGCTGGAAGGGACTCAAAGAGTCATCTAGTCCAACCCCCTGGCAATGCAGGGATGAAATTATGCTTGGCGCCCCAGAGCTCACCATCTTTGGATCTTCTAGTCGCACTGGATTATCGCCACTCGGTGTTGCAAAAAATACCCCAACTAGTTGTCTAAAGCCATCTCAACTATTCAGTCCTAGAAGTGCCTGCAAAGTGTTGTCACCATTCCAGCAGTCATGCAAGTAAGTCAACCACCTGTTCCAGGTCAGGACCTGTTTGAACCATTTCTCACACCTCTGGAGGCCCCAGACGACAGCACTTCTCCAGGTGGTGAATAGTCTGGGGTAGGGTTGCCATATGTCATGGAAATCCCCAGACATATCCAGAATACCGCAGTCGGAAGCAGTCTCTGGGCGAAAATCGCTAAAATGTCTGGTTTTTGTGTGTGGATTTGCCAAAAAAGCTCAACAACTTTGGGAAAACTTAAAAACAACAACACAACTTTTAGTGTCTGGATTTTCACTGTATGAACTACAGAAACCCTAGTCTGGGGACATCCACTTCTGGTCCTGATGAGTGTGAAGGTAGGAAATGGCTGGGAGACCCAAGTAAACCACTCTCTGCTTTATAAAGGAAAGAGGAGCATCAAAAGCAATCAACAACCACCCATGGAAAAGTTTGATACCGGCAGCAACTATCCATGCACTCTACAGTGATGGGAGCAAGACAGCGCTATGCTTACTTTAAGATTTCAGGTCCTGCAAACATCATAAGGTCATGGATGGCCTTGAACAGGAAGCTCATGAGGAAGTACGGCCCAAACGACTTGTATAACACCTTAGCAAGAGACGGCTCCTTGTCCCGTTGAGAAGGTTTAATGATCAGAGCTTCAGCTTCTTCCGTCACATCCCCGTTCGAGCCACTGGATTTTGTGGGTTTCTTGGGCGAGTACATCATTGGCGTCGAGAGCCTACCGAAAAAGAAGCGTCCAGAGATTCTGCATTCACTCGCATACTTCATTTGCACACAACATGTACTTATGGTACTTTCATATTTCTTTATTACAACTGTGGAAAAAAAATGGTGTAGAACTCATCGCCGCCGCCCACTCCAGATATTGCTGGCCTACAGCACCTAACATCCCTTGAACGCTGGCCAGGAATTGGCAGCCCAACATCACCTGGATGTGAGCAAGTTTCTAACCCCAGATGCAGGTGGCAGGTCAGGTGCGGTTCTCCTCCTGGCCATTAGCGGCTGCTTTTTGTGAGGGGTGGAGGGAGAGACGAGGGCGGTGGCCACATGCAAAAGGAGCCAAGCTGTCTGCATGTTTAGTAGCCGTATAGAAGAGAGAATTGCAGCAGCTTTACCTTGCGTGACAGGCTAGGCTCGCTGAAATACCCTCTGAGACGCCCCAGGTATAGGGCAGTATATAAATTCAATTAATAATAATAATAATAATAATCTGTTAAAGGTGCACACACCTTGGCTTCTTTTGCATAGGGCTGCTTTAAATGAGAGGGAAATGGGTTTCGAAGTTATGCAAAGTCTTGCATCTGCAAGAAGGTCAAAGAAGAGGCGGGAAATGCCTGCGTTCCTTGCAAATACGCTGTAAATCAGCGGTTGGCAACCTAAGGAACATGGGCCACAAGCAGCCCATGGGGGTCGTTTAACCGGCCCATGGACCCCCGCTGCCTGCTCGGTCGGCTCCCATGCGCCGCACTAAACTGGCATGGAGCAGAGCGGGGACCGCCTTCCGCGACGCTGCCCGGCTTCCCATTGGCTGCAGGAAGCTCCGGCCCACCGCGGCGTCTGCAGGACCATAAACCGGCCCAAGCCACAAAAACTTTGCCAACCCCTGCTGTAAATCATCCCTTCATTTTGGAATTGCCTGCGTGCAACTGTGTTTCGGAGTCTGAGGCTTTGAATAGCTGCATGGCAGGGCTTGCAATTCAGCTACTCATTGACTTTTTTTGCCTTCTCCCCTCTCCTGGACTCACCAAGCGCTTCCCGTCTTTTGCAAAGCCAGGGCAGAAACTGTTGAGGAGCTTCCCCCCCACCCCAACCTTCTTCATTCTTTCTGTTTTACAGGCTTTGTTTTAGAAAGAAAAACTACCGAGAAAATGAAAGGTGAAACCTCAGTGCAGTGGCGTACTGAGGGCAGGGCGTAGGGGGCGGGGCGCCCCGGGTTCCAGGGGAGGGGCGGGCCCCAAGCAAGGCGTGGAGCGAGGCAGCCTTGCCCCGCAGCCTGTTTGCAAACCTGCTCGGCGGCCTGTGAGCAAGCCGCGGAGCAAGGCTGCGCTGCCCCATGGCCCGCCTGGGGCCTGCCCGCCAGCGCCCCTATGCGCGGCTCGTGGGCCGCCACCGCTGCCCCGTGCGAGCCGCCTTACACCCGCCACTCGCGCTCAGCAGCCCCACAAGCCGCCGATCATTCAGCGGCTCGCAAGGTCACTGCGGGAGCAGCAGCGGCCCGGCGGTGGAGTGAGCATGCGCCGGATTTGGCACATGCTCACTCTGTCCTGACGTTGCGTCGTGACATCACGACACAACGTCAGGACACCCCGCCCCCAGGGGTGCCTCCGTTCGCCACCCCGGGTAGCGAGGAGGCTTCCTCTGCGCCTGCCTCAGTGCATTAATCCCTACAAGCCCTTGCCAACACAAGGAATGATAGTCCAGCAACATCTGGCAGCCACAGGCTCCCCACCTTCGGATTCTTAGTAGTTTAACACTACTAAGTTTAACACTACTACTTTAACACTAGTAGTTTAACACTACTACTTCCGGGTCTGCTGCATATGTATCCTGAAGGATATGTAACCGGAGGTGAACGCAACTAGAGTTACCACTGTATTTGTTTTCATGCTGCTTTTTACTGTATATTCTGGCGTATAAGACTACTTTTTAATCCAGGAAAATCTTCTTGCCAACACAAGGAACGATAGTCCAGCAACATCTGGCAGCCACAGGCTCCCCACCTTCGGATTCTTAGTAGTTTAACACTGACAGTAAACTTAAAACACTCACGTTTTTGCCTTTGCATACTCCTTTGCCCAGTTCTGAACCATATCTGGCACCACTTCTTCAGACGTATCCTCCTTGTTTAACGACCACAAGTCTTTCGCTTCCAGTGGCTGCCGATATCCATGAACCATCAACCTACGTTAGAAAAGGCACAACTTTCAGGTGACTGAACAATGAAGCACATCTCAGAGGCATGCATGTACAGCTGCTGTCAAGGTCTCACCTGGAACAATTCGTGTGTCTGTAAAATGCAGCAGCTAGTCAAACAGCGCATAGAAATTCAGAGAAATGAGGACCTCCCCCCCTCGCTCCGGCAAGCCAAAAGTTATGGAAACAGCTGCAATTTCTCCTCCATTGAATAGCACACCAATTGGCATCATGGTTTTATACTGTGATATAATCCCTCTCCCTAGAACGATACGGCCTCCCTCAAAAGCTCTCCATTCTTCTCCAGTCATGGGTAGCTTGTGGCTCAGGGTCCCTTCTATCCTTGAAACAAGGTCTGCTTGGCCTTAGAGTGGAACTTTTTTGCTGCTTGTGTCTATTTTACAAAAATAAGAAAGCTTTTTACAAAAATAAGAAAGCTTTTTTTTTTGCTATCTTCAGTTGAACTCTTTTTACCTGGTTACTGCTGTTTTACACAACTGTATTTATATCAAATTCTATTCTATTTATGCTGCTGCTGTTTTTTAAGTACAGCGGTACCTCCGGTTGCACACGGGATCTGTTCTGGAGCTCCGGTCAGATCCCAAGGAATTCGCAACCGGAGGTGCTGCTTCTGTGCATGGCGCAGCATTTTTGTGCATGCGCACGCAGCGAAACCCGGAAAAATACTTCCGGGTCTGCCGCATACGTATCCTGAAGGATATGTAACCGGAGGTGAACGCAACTAGAGTTACCACTGTATTTGTTTTCATGCTGCTTTTTAATAATAATAATAATAATAATAATAATAATAATACACATTGCTTTGGGCAATGTCCAGTGGCAAAGCCACTTACAGAGAACTGAAAGTATATATAATC
Source organism: Lacerta agilis (assembly GCF_009819535.1). NCBI lineage: Eukaryota > Metazoa > Chordata > Lepidosauria > Squamata > Lacertidae > Lacerta > Lacerta agilis. The sequence continues at coordinate 43,698,337 of NC_046324.1, forward strand.
AGTATTTCTGTAGCAGAGACATGGGACTAATAAGCCACAAGGTGCACAAGCGCATGCCTTAGACCAGCAGCAGGGAACTTAAGCTCCACTAGATGGGTGCTGGACTACAATTCCCATCATCCTGGATCATTGGCCATTGTGGCTGAGGCTGATGGGAGTGGTCAAGGACATCCCCACCCATGCCTTAGATAAGAAAAGAGGAAGGAAGGAAGGAAGGAAGGAAGGAAGGAAGGAAGGAAGGAAGGAAAACAGAGAGAGAATGAAAGAGAAATAAAGAAAACAGCCAACCCACTGTCTTTGAGAATTTCAATGAATGGCGGCCAACAGATTGAGGTTGAATCCTGACAAGACAGAAGTACTGTTTTTGGGGCCACAGGAGGCGGGCAGGTGTGGAGGACTCCATGGTCATGAATGGTGTAACTGTGCCCCTGAAGGACCAGGTGCACAGTCTGGGAGTCATTTTGGACTCACAGCTGTCCATGGAGGCGCAGGTTAATTCTGTATCCAGGGCAGCTGTCTACCAGCTCCATCTGGTACGCAGGCCCTGCCCGCAGACTGTCTCGCCAGAGTGGTGCATGCTCTAGTTATCTCTTGCTTGGACTACTGCAATGTGCTCTATATGGGGCTACCTTTGAAGGTGACCCGGAAACTACAACTAATCCAGAATGCGGCAGCTAGGCTGGTGACTGGGAGCAGCCACCGAGACCATATAACACCGGTCTTGAAAGACCTACATTGGCTCCCAGTACGTTTCCGAGCACAATTCAAATTGTTGGTGCTGACCTTTAAAGCCCTAAACCGCCTCAGTCCAGTAGACCTGAAGGAGCGTCTCCACCCCCATTGTTCTGCCTGGACACTGAGGTCCAGTGCCGAGGGCCTTATGGCGGTTCCCTCGCTGCGAGAAGCCAAGTTACAGGGAACCAGAGAGAGGGCCTTCTTGGTAGTGGCACCCACTCTGTGGAATTCTCTCCCACCAGATGTCAAAGAGATAAAACAACTACCAGAAATAAGGCAGCCCTGTTTAGGGAAGCTTTTAATGTTTAATAGATTATTGCATTTTTGTGTTCTGTTGGGAGCCGCCCAGAGTGGCTGGGGAAACCCAGCCAGATAGGTGGGGTATAAATTAATTAATATTCACCCCTCAAATATGCTATTATTCATACGGTCGTTGGTTTATTTCACTTGGAATTCTTGACACACAGCCATTTTTGTTTCTCATTTCTTTCTAAGGAGGAGCCAGCACCCAATGTGACTTATATGTCCAACTGCCAAGGATAACAGAGCCTCGAGCAAACCTTAAACAGGCAAAGGGAAAGTAGGTTGATGGAGCTCTGCTGTGAACCATTTGTTCTCTTACCCAGTGATCCACCAGAATGTGATCCTGGACAGAAAAGAAGCGCTGGATTCTGGGCAGGGATTCTAAGGAGTGAAAGATATACAACCTGTTACAAATATGAATTAATATTTCTGCTTTTCTGCAGAACGCAACACCCAAGTGCTTTTTTTAAAAATCCCAACGAAGCTTGCCAAACCTACTTTCTCATTTCCATTCTGAATTTTAGTCGTATTATACACACTAACTTGCACACAAACACTAAGGATTCCCATTTAACATTATGAATTCAGTTCAATAATGCGTGCCAAATTAAAACCAAGCGCGTAGATGGCACGTCTCACAAAACCCCAGCGTGTGTTTGTATATAACACATGAGAAACATTTTCAAACGGAGCTCTCTATGAATGAATATACTTTATTCGGTCACAGACCAGCATAAAACAGGATATTTGCATTTATAAAAACAATATAGAAAATATATGTTGAAACGGGTACTCATTACATGATGAGGGCATACTCATCATATCCAGCCCGACTTAAACCATGTCCTTAAAATCATTGATTAAGCATAGATATAACTAATAAAATTTAGACTCGGAGCTCTCTAACAGCGATAGGGAGAAGTACCAGATTGGGGTGGGGGGTGAGGGGAAGGTGAGGTTTTATCATGCTGAAACCCCTGAGTGGAGCCACTAGCTAATTCTCAGCTGCAAGGCCTCTGCAATTAGACTCTAAGTTTTAAACAAAATGTTCGAGAACACAGGAAGCTGCCTCAGACCAAGTCAGAGCACCTCCTTTGCCTGTACCATGTCCCAAGGCTGACCCTCACATCTCCAGCTAAAGGCCCCCGATTGAAATCCTGGATGGTGTTAGTATTATTTATGCCAAAAGGTATAAATAAAAGGACTCCTCCAGGATTTCAGGCAGGGTCCTTTAGCTGGAGAGGCCAGAGGTCGAACTTGAGATCTTCTACATGCAATGCAGTCGATCTGTCACTGAGCTATACTGCCCTTCACTCAAATCCTCCTGCCACAAACTGAAAAATATTCGGATCAATTGGAATCAGTGCTTTGTTGTTGTTAAAACAAAATAAAAAATAAAAAAATCCTTCCAGTAGCACCTAAGAGACCAACTAAGCTTGCACACTTCTTCAGATGTTGTTGTTGTTTACTTATTTAGTCATGGCCGACATTTCGTGACCTCATGGACCAGAGCACGCCAGGCACTCCTGTCTTCCACTGCCTCCTGCAGTTTGGCCAGATTCATGTTGGTAGCTTCGAGAACACTGTCCAACCATATTGTCATCTGCCGTCCCCTTCTCCTTGTGCCCTCCATCTTTCCCAACATCAGGGTCTTTCTCAGGGAGTCTTCTCTTCTCATGAGGTGGCCAAAGTACTGGAGCCTCAACTTCAGGATCTGTCCTTCCAGTGAGCACTCAGGGCTGATTTCCTTCAGAGTGGATAGGTTTGATCTTCTTGCAGTCCATGCGACTCTCAAGAGTCTCCTCCAGCACCAGAATTCAAAAGCATCAATTCTTCGGCGATCAGCCTTCTTTATGGTCCGGCTCTCACTTCCATACATCACTACTGGGAAAACCATAGCTTTAACTATACGGAATCAGTGCCACTTGGCTCCAAAAGCACCTTAGCACACATATGGCAAGAACGTCAGCGGTTTTATTAGAGATATCGGGGAAAACTTTCCCTTCCCCAGCGTCAGAAGCCCGCAGCCAAAGTAAAAAATATTCGGCGTCTCAGTACCTCCCAACAGATTAAAGGCCTGGCCAATTATACAACATGCAGTCAGGGTTACGAAAAGGGCAGTCTCCCGGGTGGTGAGACATCGCTCAGTCCCTCACTTCCATTCTAGCTCAACGCCCAACCGCAGAGCTGAAAAGCAGCTGCCAACTTCAACAAAAAGCACATTGCCAAGGAGGAGAGCCCCTTACACCAACCCTGGTTGGCGCTCCCTTCCTGGAGTGGTGGCACTGCTCGAGTTCCTTTCCCCGGGAATGAGAAAGCTTATACTTTTTGTTCTGCAAAAGCTGCCTGTTCTGCAAAAGCTGAGACACCCTGCCAGCTTCCACCAACACCCCAATCCCAGCAACCATGAACCTGTCTCGGCCTCTTGGCTTCACAACTACCTCACTTGGCCTGTTCTTATCACCACCACCACCTGCAGGAATTCGGCTGGGTCCGGGAAAGGGAAGAGGGCTGCTCTGGCCACACAGACCCAAGCCGAGCGAGAACTCGCTGCTCCTAGCCCAGCGACACAACACATTATAAAGTTATTTCTCCGGCCGGAGACAGGCACCCTCTGTCCTTCCTTTCCGCTGAACCAGTCCAGAGTGTCCCTAACTTATCAAACAGCCGCTGGAGCCCCAACTGCCCTATTAATCATCTGCGTCTGGAAGGCTGTTTACTTATGGCAGGGCTTGCGAGGTCACAAGCAACGCATCGAGGCATGGTGGTCCCCACCCTCTGGTTAAGGGGGAAAGCAGCAGCTAAAAAAACAAAAGCCAATTATGCTCTTATGTATCATCTCAGATGGATGAAACCAGGCACAAGTTATGTTTTGATTTAAAAGCGGGGGGAAACAGCAGCCGCTACCACCCACCCTACCATGATTATATTTCCAAAGGAATGGCAAGTGGGCGAGGTAAGGATCTCCCCGATTCCTCTCCTAACTTTGGCACAGCCGGCACAACCACCTCTTGGTTACAGAGAGCGTTGTTATGAAGTATAGAAGCCAAGCACTTCCCCGCATTATCGCATTCCTTCGTGTGCTCAAGTTTTCCATGGAAGCACAGCGTACGAACAACTCCCAAAAATAATAGAAAGCAGATCTACACGGAAACCCCTCTGAACTACCAGAACAGCCAGTAGCCATTGATGAATATGGCTTAAAGGCAATGAGATTCTCATTCCTGGATCTGGGGGGGAAAGAATGAACAGGCTGGTGCACAACGGGGAAGGGGAGCCTGGGCCACCAGCCCCCATTTTGCCGGCTATCAAAACTAAGCTACTTGCAAGAGCCAAAGAGCAAGATTTTATCTGCCCCAGGGATCAAAAGAGGCAGAGAATAGGCTGAAGACAAATATTTATGTTGGCAGAAGTCAGTGGCAACAGGTCAAACACGATGAAGGGCTTTGAGTGCTCTTTCTGAACTGATTGCATTCCTATTAGGAAGAAATGCCCCCCCTTTGAATCAATTCACGGCAAAACAGTCGCTGTAACCAAAAAGACCAGAGTTCAGATTCCAAGCAAATTCTGCCTTGGATTACGTTACCATTCATTAGAGTCTTCATTAAGATATATTACTCAAACAATATAATTCTAAATGGGCGGCAGCAGCAGCAGCAGCAAGTACCATAATCTCTTCAGGTTTCAGTTACAGGTGGGTAGCCGTGTTGGTATGCCATAGTCGAAACAAAATAGAAAATTATTTTCAGTAGCACCTTAGAGACCAACTGTGTTTGTTCTTGGTATGAGCTTTCGTGTGCATGCACACTTCTTCAGATACCTTCAGGTTTGCAACCACTCGGTGAGGTAGCTTTCTACTCACAAACAGGGAACTGAAAGCAAGTCCATAGCGTAGGTAGGATTTGAACTCAGGCCTCTCCTTCTGAGGAACATTTCTAACCTAGAAGTCATATCCAGTTTTTAACCGGAATAACTGCTAACTTGTTCTGTTTACCTGTTAAAGAGTATCGTTCGCCATAGTTTCCATTTAGGAAGAGTGTTCTACCGCAGTGTGCAATCAGCCAGCGGTGCTACAGGGACAAGATTACCGTAAGAATTCACACCCATTACAGGGGTTGTTCAAGCACTACATCAAGTCGTGGTTGGGCTAACAGAAATAAGACCAAAGGAATCTTGGGCTCACATATTCTGTTCTCCCGTGGCACACCGAGATTAGCAACTTCTCAAACCCGGTTTCATAGTTTACTAACTGAATGAACTGGGAAAGTATATCTTGCCTCCGAACCAGGAAGTCACCGATTGGTGGGTGGGTTGGGCAATCATTCCAGGGTATCCTGGTTTATTTCTCCTAATTCGTTAACCTACATTATTTCCTGTATTTCCTGCTTCAACTAAGGAAATTTAAATTGTCCCAGGAAGTGTTGATTCAATTCTACAGAGGCATCATTGAAACTGTTCTCTGTAATTCTATAACAGCTTGGTACGGTACAGCCTCCAAGAGAGACAAGAAAAAGCTCCAACGAGCTGTAAGAATTGCAGAAAGGGTAATTGGTGTTAGCTTGCCTTCAATAGAGACAATTTATGCTACCCGAGTAAGGAAGAGAGCAGAGAGAATTGTAGCAGATCCTTTACATCCCGGTCATCATCTGCTTGATTTACTTCCATCTGGACGTCGCTACAGGACTTCATATACAAAATCGGCCAGGCACAAGAATAGTTTTTTCCCTTGTGCCATTAAATTGTTAAATTCGTAGTTGTATAGCTTAAGGGGAGGTAAAATATGGGTGGGGTTTCTTTACTTCTTTTATTGTGAGAGGAACAGTGTCTGTATATTTACATTGCAATGTAGCCGAAACAAATTCCAAGTATGTTGGAAAATGTACTTGGCCAATAATAAATTATTCCTATTCCTATTCCTATTACATTAATCCACAGTTCCCCTTTTTCAAATGCAACAGGGAACTCTGGCTTAATAAAAGCCAGTTATCACAGAACCATAGAATTGGGAGAGTTGGAAGGGTCCTCTAGTCCAACCCCCTGCAATGCAGGAATATGCAGCTGTCCCGTATGGGAATTGAACCTCCAACCTTGACGTTATGAGCACCATGCTCTAACCAACTGAGCTACCCAGTGACAGTGTGCTGAAACCAGCATGCAGTGGGAAGGAGAATTATCGTCTGAACAGAGCCACTGAGTGCAAGGGAGGAGGAGTGAATGCAAGCCCAAAGCTTGTTCTCGTGTGTGTCTGAATGCCCCTGCTGGCTGCAGCTCAGAGCCAAAGCATCTGCTTTGCATGCTGAAGGTCCCAACTTCAACCCTCAATGGCATCTCCTGGTAGGGCTGTGTCTTAAATAATTCCTTCCTGAAACCCTGAAGAGCTGCTGCTGCTGCCAGTCAGTGTAGAGAATTCTGAGCTAAATGGACCCAAGGCACCTGACTTGGTATAAATCAGATTCTTATGGGTGGTCTGCAAGTAACTCAAAGTACAGTCATACCTTGGAAGTCAAACAAGAACCGTTCTGGAAGTCCGTTCGACTTCCAAAATGTTCGCAAACCAAAGCGGGCTTCTGATTGGCTGTAGAAATCTCCTGCAGCCAATCAGAAGCAGTGGAAGCCCCGTGGGGACTTTTGGCTTCCAAAAATAGTTTGCAAACTGGAAGAGTCACTTCCAGGTTTGCGGCGTCCAGGAGCCAAAACGTTTGGGAACTAAGCTGTTCAAAAACCAAGGTACCTGCTGAAAATAATGACTAAGTTAGGTACATTGATTTCAGCTAATCCACTATTGGGAAAAGCAAGCTGAATAGCGCCGACTGCTCCTCTTTTTCCAGTTTTATCCCACTGCTCGGTACCAGCTCAAACTCCCAAACCAGCTCACCTGTTCACTAAACTCAGTATCATGGTCTGGCTGAGCAAATACATAAACCACCAGAGGCCATTTAAGTCCACAAGGTACATCACCGTCTAAAAATAAGAACTCGCAACTATGGACCTAATTAAGAGCTAAATCACAACTGTCAAGCCAGGGAAATGGTGCTAATCCCACAAAACAGAGAGAAGGCCTGTGCACAAACAAGATACCAGAAATGACCCCTCCTTGGTTCGTGAGCCTCTTCGCAGAGATTTTTGAACAACAGCTTAGGATACACACACAAAAGTTTCCACACTGCAGTATTTATAGGACCAGAAAAATAGGAAGAAAATGACCTTTAAGAAACAAAACCACCACCAACAATTCGGCCAATAAACTTGCTTCTTTCTGGAAACTCTAAGGAGAGGGTTCAAGAATTCTTATTTTAAGAATCTGTTTGCATATAATACAGTCAAACAAAATTATTAGAAGCATAACAGGTAAGAACATTGGCAGGATTACTGTAATAACCTGCAGTTTTATAGGAGTATATATTTAAAGTGGATGAATAAATGAGCAAATTAAGTTACTTTGGATATGCAGAATATATTTTTTATAAATGCATTTAAGGAACCTCAGAAAAAAGGGGAAGGAAGTCAAGTTTTCAAATGTTAAAATGAGTATAAAATTATTGGAATGTATAAAATTGAAAAATCAATCAATCAATCAATCAATAACAGAATTATTAGAAGCAATCTACTCAAGCAAAAGCTACAAATTCCCAGGCGTCCCTCAGAGAGGCACTTCCCATGGCAAAATTACTTACAGGGACATGAATTGTTTCCGAAAACAAAGGTGGCCTCTCTGGGAAACAGGATAGTATCAGCTGGATTAGCACCAAAGTGAAATAGATGTAGAATGTAATATAACGAAAAACATCAACTTCAGAATCCTAAAAGAAGACATTGAATGCTGTGGTTAGCGGACGGACAGAAACCAGCAAAATAACGTGCGTCGTAGAGAAAGGAGATGGAGAAAACTCTCTCATCAATATTTGGGTGCATCCAACGAAACTGATCAGCAGGAGATTCAGGACAGAGATAAAGAAGGGTGTCTTCACACAGGGTGTAACTAATTTGTGGAATATGGTACGCCATAAAATGTGCTGACTGCCACAGTTTTAGAAGGTTTTAAAGGGGGGTTAGAGAAGTCCAAGCAGGAGGAAGAGAAGGGGATTCCAATGGCTATTATTCCATGACAATCTATAGCTTGGGTAGGCAAATTAAGGCCCGGGGGCCGGATCTGGCCCAATCGCCTTCTAAATCCGGCCCGCAGGGGGTCTGGGAATCGAGCGTGTTTTGACATGAGTAGAATGTGTCCTTTTATTTAAAATGCATCTCTGGGTTATTTGTGAGGCATAGGAATTCGTTCATTTCTCCCCCAAAAAATATAGTCCGGCCCCCCACAAGGTCTGAGGGACAGTGGACTGGTCCCCTGCTGAAAAAGTTTGCTGACCCCTGATCTATAGACTGGCCATGTTCAGAGGCAGCTCTGGACACACCTGAGAACGAACCATTTCCTCAAGGGTTGCTTGGTTTTTAATTATTTACTTGTTTTTATGCTGCATTATATTCTGTGAACTGCCCTGAGAGCTTATGATGAAGGGTGGTATAGAAATCGTAATAATAATAATGCAAAAAAGCTGTAGCAAATGGAAGTGTTTGCATTTTACAGCAAGCTAGAATGTACATGCGCAATTGCACATGCACACACTAGTTACCACATCTTAAAAAAAGAAAAAGACAGAATATTCTCTGCATAATTATCAAGGGAAAGAACAAAACATTTCCCCAGCACTTTCAACAGCAGCCGCCCAGAGCTTTGTTCTGGGGTGGGGTGGGGGTATCTCTGAACTGCATTTCCAAGGAGGCTGCAGGGCTGTTTGGATAGTCCCTTGACAAGTTCATCCAGGCTTTGATTTGAGTTTCAAACAAAAAGGAAAAAAGGAAAGCCAGCACACTTTAGTGGCCTTTAACGATTCGGAATGAGGTTTAATGGGTCATTAACTCACTTGTGTGGCTGCACAGAGATTGCCAAGAAGAATCCCGAGTTCAATCATTAAACAAGCAACCGATTCCCTTCGCGTTTCCAAAGAGTCACCGGTGCTTAGCGGAGGCTGCTTACCGTACTCGAGGCGTGCATAATTTTGGATCTAAAAGTTACGGTGGCGCACAGGAGCGCAATAAGCCAGAAGAGCAACATGACTCCTGAAGACTGGGCTCCTTTCATCCTCTCGTACTGTATCAAAAATGTGGCAAGCAGCTGTGGAGAAATCAAAGGGCAGGAGATTACTGCTCCATCAGAACGATTATGGCAAAGCAAAACGAAAACAAGGCTACAAATGCTCCCCTTGGGCGTAGCTCAGTTTGTTGGAGCATGGGGCTGAAAATGACAAGGTTGCAGGTTCAATCCCCGTATGAGACAGCCGTATACTCTTGCATTGCAAAGGATTGGACTAGATGATTCTCAGGGTACCTTCCAACTTTATATTTATTTGTCTACAGTCATACCTTGGTTTTCGAACAGCTTAGTTCCTGAACGTTTTGGCTCCTGAACGCCACAAACCCAGAAGTGACTGTTCTGTTTTGTAAACTATTTTTGGAAGCCGAACGTCTGATGGGGTTTCCACGGCTTCTGATTGGCTGCAGGAGCTTCCTGCAGCCAATCAGAAGCCTGCTTTGGTTTCCGAATGTTTTAGAAGTCGAATGGACTTCTGCAACCGATTCCATTCAACTTCCAAGGTACGACTGTACTTATTTATTTATTTAGACATAATTTTTATTGATTTTCACAGGTTTTAAAAATTCACTTATATTTCAACATATGTTTTTCTTAAAATTTTGACTTCCCACCCTTACTCCCGTGATATTTTTATTTCCACTTTATACCTACTGCTTTATATGACATACTTTAATCCAATACAATTATCCTCTATTTCACTTATCATTGTTTTCATTCTGCGCTCGTGATTCGAACCCTGCCCGTGTTTTCATTTGACTATAGCAGTATTTCAAATAGTCCGAAAAGGGTCTCCGCTCTTCCATAAACAGTTTGTCTCTTTATCACTGGAGATTTCACCATTTCCGCTGTAGTCCATTGGATTTCGCCATTTCCGCATAGTCCATTAACTTTTGAAGACATTCCTCCTTGGTTCTCTGATCAGGAATTGTGCAGGAATCTGATCTGGTAAGGCTGCACCAAGGCAGCAACAAGCTAGTGTCGGGATTTACAACCAGGACACAAGCATAACGAGGTTTCCTACTGGTGGAAACGGCTCGTTTTAGCTGTTCCCATTGTCCTCGGTTACAAACAAAACAAGTTCTGCTGCTAAAATGAAGCTGCAGAAGAATAAAGCATCATTTTCACTCACCATTGTTATGCCCAAAATTGTAGGGCTGACTAAAAAAACAGGAGCTCGGAAAATGTTGTGACTTCTTTCCCAGAAAGAGTAGAAAAGGTCTGCCCAGCAGACTATCCACAATAAGAGGCCCAAGGCCTGAAACAGGAAAAAAAAAGATTATTTTCAGATAAATAGTCCTCATGAAACAAGGACTGGGCTGGCTAGATTCTGAAGACTTTAGCTTTCATATATCTCATGCAGACCCTCCAAGTGTCCCTATTTTCCAGGGACTTTAAGAGAAGCCACCCCAGTTTCTGATTTGATTCCGGAATGTCCTGCTTTTCCTTAGGATGTCCCTATTTTCATTGGCGAAATGTTGGCGGGTATGAAGTTATCCGACCCCCCCGCCAAGCCATCTGAAAGCATTCCTGTATAAGGAATTAAAATGTTTAATGTTTTATTATGTTTTTATATATGTTGTTTTTTATTTTTATTAAAATTTTTATTAAAAATTGTGCTTTTTCAATTAAAAGCACAAATCATTACATGGTTAAATTTTTCATACTCCCCCCTCTCCCACCGAGGAGAGCAAAATGTCCAAACCCGCCCCCCCTTCACAGGAGCACATATAATATCATTTCACATTTAACCCATCATTTTGCATAAATCATTGCTTAGTCCTGACCCTTTTCCTGGGCCAGATTCCTACTCCTTTCAATTTCATCTTTAAATTGACTTCCTCAACCCCCCCATCCCCCGTTGACCTCAAAGTAAAAACCTATTTCCCAGTTTTCCAATCATCTTCTAATCTAATTTACTCTACATTTCTTTCTATGTTTTTATATATGTTGGAAGCTGCCCAGAGTGGCTGTGGCAACCCACTTAAGATGTGTGGGGTATAAATGATAAAATTATCATTATGGAAAGGGATGTCCCTACTTTCATCGGAGCATGCATGCGGCACTTACTGTTTTGGCTTTGTTGAGATGCGACATTTGGATGTATCCCCTGTCATGGCGGTGGAGGTACAGGAAGTAGATTGGGAAGCAAGCCCAGAGGTAAATGCAAGGGATCCAGGTGAGGACGGTTTTCTGAAAGCACTTGGTGAAGTCTGGGTTCTCGGTGTGCCATGTTACATTCAGGTCCTGAGAAAAGAAGGGAAAGGGTTAGCACGCTGTAGGGTATTGCAGGAGGCCCCGGGTTTAATCCTCAGCATCTCCAGGTGGGGCTGTGAATGTTCCCTGCCTGAAACCCTGGAGAGCTGCTGCCAGTCAGCGCAGACAACACTAAGCCACATGGGCCTGTGGTTTGCCTCTGCATAAGACACTTTCCTCTGTTCCTGTTCCTTGCAGGCCACCTGGAGGGCCTTCACATCAAAAGGCAGGATAGAATCATAAGACTTGGAAGGGACCGTGAGGGTCATCTGGTCCAACCCCCTGCAACGCAAGAATCTTTTGCCCAATGTGGGACTCGAACCCACGACCCTGAGATTAAGAGTCTCACGCTCTACCGACTGAGCTATCTCAGGAATGCTATTTGGACAAAAGTTTTATGAATCGATCGATCAATCGCCGCCAAATAAACAACAGCAACAGTAATACAAATCAGTAGCATTATTCCCTTGTGGTGACACTGAAAGGTCAATGAAAGTAAATACACTGAGGATTGGGTCCTCCTGATAAGCAATGTTACTTGGTGGGGCACGTATGCCTTTAACGGCTGAAGGGCAAAGAGGAAGCCCCAAAAGCAGTGAAGATTTTCTTCCCAGCATGGAAACGCGAGGAAGTGAGCGAGCTGCACCCATTGAAGACCTTCCTTGTAGGTGATGAAGGTAAAAAAAGATGCTGTCAGGAGAAGGTGAATCTCGTTTGCAGATATATTTATGTAAGTAAGTTAGCATCGGCATGCTTCCTCCCTGTCTGAAACCCCAGAGAGCCACTGCCTGTCAGTGTATAGATAAGCTAAATGCACCAATGAGCTCTTGCAAGCCAGCTTCCTATGTTTCTTTCCTTTCTATTTCAATCGGAGGGGAGGTTTTTACTTCCTTGCCTGGGCCTTCGCTGGAGACATGGGACTACGTTTCCTTGCAAGTGGGTGGCTGTGTGTTTCTGGGGAGGTGTTTACTGCTTTTCTATTTATACTTGAAACTATATCTGCATTTCATGCGCTGCTTATACCTTCACTGTTATTGTGGCACACTGCTACTTTTGTCTGCTACGGCTTTTGCTTCTATCGATTGACAAATTTATATCGCTTACTGTTTACTGATACTGCTGGACCAATGGTTATCTATGTATGCCGTTTGCTGCTTTGTACTGCCTGCAATACTCTTGTCAACAGATAGCAAGATCCAACCCCTAGAGATTAGATTTTACTGAGATGCAGCAATTTTACTCGGGACCGGTGCTATCACTTCTGCTCGGGAAACAGAGGAAGAATTTGGAAGCCACACTTGTTTTCCGTTTCTGAAAGCCAGTTCTTAACTCTCGTGTTTCTGACATAACAGGCAAGGAGCATCAAGGCAAAGTTACTGAGACCAGGGCAAGAAAGGCGAAGTTACTTTGGGCAAGAAAACCTTTAAGGGAGGCTCCTCTGCTCACTTCCTGTTCCTCCGTCTCATTAGCCTGAGGCCAGACAAACTGGGTGCAACAGGGTCACCCGCTGTATTGTTGAGACGGTGCTTGTACCAAGCCCTTTGCTTGGTGGTTTTCCTGTCTGTCTGGCTCATGCCAACTCAGAAACATTATGCTCCTCCAGTCATGTGCAAGTCAAGTCTCCAAACACTGACCTAAAAGTTTACTGCGCCACTCATAAAGCGAGTTTTTTTGTCGCTTAAAAACAGCAACAACAATCAACAACACAAGTGGGCTTATTGGCCCATCTAGCTCAGTACAGTCAGTACAGTCAACACTGACTGGCAGCATCTCGCCAGGGTTTCAGGCAGCAATCTCTCCCAGCCCTACGTAGGGTTGCCGGGGGGGAAACTTGTGCTGTTCTGCATGCAAAGCAGGTGCTCTGTTGTTGATCTACAGCCCTTCTCCAAAAAAGGAAAAAAACAAAACACCGAGTTTTGCAAAGCTTTCCTCCTAGGTAATCTACAGAGCGATCCTGACTTGTCGCAGCTACTCGGGCAAATGGCAATTCACACCATTTCCCTGGTTGCCTCGCCTCAAAAAGGATATTTGTAAGAGTTGGAAAAGGTTCGGAGAAGGGCAACCAAAGAGATCAAGGGGATAGAGCGGCTCCCCACAGACAGCTTTCTGGGTCATGTGGCCAGCATGACTAAACTGCTTCTGGCGCAACGGGACATCATGACAGAAGCCAGAGCACATGAAAATGCTGTTTACCTTCCCACCGCAGTGGTACCTATTCATCTACTTGCACTGGCATGCTTTCAAACTGCTAGGTTGGCAGGAGCTGGGACAGAGCAACGGGAGCTCACCCCGTTGCAGGGACTGGAACCTCCGACCTTCTGATTGTCAAGCTCAAGAGGCTCAGTGGTTTAGACCACAGCGCCACCCGCATCCCATCTTCAAATGTACACTGACGTCTTCAAAAGCACACCTAGAAGCCGCGTCAGAGTGCTAATCAAATTGGCAGTAACAGATATTATCAAAACAAAATAAAATAAAATAATCCTTCCAGTAGCACCTTAGAGACCAACAAAGTTTGTTCTTGGTATGAGCTTTCGTGTGCATGCACACTTCTTATCAAGATTTTAGCCAACTCAGTTCAGCAACCCTGTAATAATACAATTGCTTCCTACCCTGAAAGATTTCACTGTAAGCAGCTCTGCTCTCTATGAAGCCTATCAAATTCAAACATTCCAAGAGGCTGCAAGGCATTTCACAGCACCAGCCTGATTTCAGCAAGGGTAGGAAGCCCAGCAAAAAAAGCGCCTTCCAGATCGCACCCACTGAGTTTTTGGCGCTTGTAATGACACAGCATCCGATTACTTCACAGCAATGCCAGAAATGCCCTAACGAGATTAGCTTAGCTCTCCCGGTAGCCCCTCCAAAACCCTGTGAGAGAGATTTGATGGCTATTTTTAATTATGAGCAGAGCGTGGGCAAAGGGAAAGCTATTTTAATGGTAAAAACAAAAGATTAAAAAGCTCCCACCCAATTGAGCAGCAGCAAGCCAACCGTAACTGAAGGAGGGGGGTGAGAATAGAGAAAGTACCTTCCAAAGGAAATGGGAAGTTGTATCAAAATTCAACAGAGATTTATTCATTTATTTATTCTATGTGCTTACCACCCTACATCCGAAGACCAAAGGGCAGTTCACGACACACACTCTTGTTTCTCATGGAGACACCTTCCGAGGCTTCTATAAGCCAGGGTAAACAAGGTACACGAAACCTTCCCGAATATGAAAAAAAGACAAGGGTTCTGGCCATGATGTCTGTGTCTGCAGTGTGGAATGGTCTCCTGTCCCATCCCATGCATGGAATTTGGTGCCCAAAGATAGGGACTAAGATGTACTGGCAGAAGGCAAGGGATTCAGTGCCCGGTGCAACTCCTGGTCTGTCCATATCTATTTGATTTTTTTATTGTGTGCAATCCCAGGGTTGAACACAAAGAAAACAATGTCTGAAAAATTAAAAATTAAAATCAGGCCAAAGGACAGCACAGGTGGTGGCAACTCATCAATTTCAGGTGGTAAAAACAAAATCAGCCACCCTGAAAAGCCTGCGTGAAGAGGTACATATTCTGCAAGTTCCCATCACTTCAGCCCACCTAACTCCTCCATTCCCCTGCTTAGAAATTCCAAATTCTTGGGGAACCTGAGGAGGGGAGTATATAAATGACGCAAAATAACAGGGCGCTATTTCAGCACCATTACAAAACACACACAACAACTCTAAAACAATTTCATTGTACATCTAGCAAAAGGCATTTAAGGATCAACTCTCTGCAATGAGGACAGAGTTTATTCTTCTCAGAAATATCAGGGCTGATATCTCCACCTTTTCAGAGACTCATACAGCCTGGCAACTTTCCTAATCTCTATACAAACACACAGGTTTTGGGTGACAGCTTCGCTTTTGGTTAAAGTGGAGAGTTGTAGTTCAGAGATCGGACGAGGAGTACAAAGTACCTTGCGGCTTTTGTTAAGTCTGCACTGCATGGTGGGTGCTGTGCTCACAAGCTTTGCAGCCTGATCCCAAGAATGCATACACTGAAATAAATCCCATCGTGTTCAACAGGACTTACAAGCGTGTATAGAATTTCACTCCCCTAACCGCATGTCTTTTGCAGCGAAGGCCGCTTGGCTACTGCTATCCCACGCCTACAGCATTCCTTGCAGGATTTGTGATGCAACACAGAGCTTACATTACGGAGCATATCAACACATAGCTTTAAGACCAGGGGTAGGCAACCTAAGGCCCAGGGGCCGGATGTGGCCCAATCGTCTTCTAAATCCGGCCTGCGGGCGGTCTGGGAATCAGCGTGTTTTTACAGGAGTAGAATGTGTCCTTTTATTTAAAACGCATCTCTGGGTTATTTGTGGGGCCTGCCTGGTATATTTTTACACGAGTAGAATGTGTGCTTTTATTTAAAACGCATCTCTGGGTTATTTGGGGGGGGGCATAGGAATTCGTTCAATTTTCCCCATGAAATATAGTGCGGCCCACAACATGGTCAGCCCATGGCTGAAAAAGGTTGCTGATCCCTGGTGTAGACAGTTGGTTCTGTTGTGTACCAATTTCACCCTCTTGCCATCAAGCTCTCTCTCTCTCTCTCTCTCTCTCTCTCTCTCTCTCTCTCTCTCTCTCTCCCCCCCCCCTTGCCCTATTGGGAAAAGGAAATCCTGGTCTGAACAAAAATTCCAGCGATCAAGTAAGAGAATAAAACTGGTTTGCCCCACCAAGTTCAACTGATTCACTGAACAGGTGGGTAGCCGTGTTGGTCTGCCATAGTCGAAACAAAATAGAAAATTCTTTCCAGTAGCACCTTAGAGACCAACTGAGTTTTTTCTTGGTATGAGCTTTCGTGTGCATGCACACTTCTTCAGATACACGAAAGCTCATACGAAGAACAAACTCAGTTGGTCTCTAAGGTGCTACTGGAAAGAATTTTCTATTTTGTTTTGATTCACTGAAGTCAACAGGCCTAAGTTAGCCATGTTCAACAGGTCCACTGAGTAGGACCAAGATAGGATACAACCCATTAAAAATAATAAGTTTATACCCCACCATGTCACCCAGCAACCTGCTTAGAATTCATCCACGGCAGGATTAAGCCCAGAATGTGAGCTCCCTTCTCACAGAATAAGCACGCCCCAGCTTACGTGATTGCAGCAATTATATAAAAGGGGAGGGGGAAACGGAAGACTTTGTTGAATGAGGAGGCGGGGGAAGGTTTTTAAAGACAGGAATGCTCAGAGCTTTAAAAAAAAAAATGCAGGCCAAATGCAAGGGACTATATTTGCACAACGGGGCAATGGAAAGATAAGAGATGGGGAAGCCGTTTTTGCATGACCTGAATCTGCACTCCTTTGTTGACAGCTCTGCAGATGTTAACAGGAGCCTCTGGAAAGTAGAGGAGGGGTGAAGGCATGACATGACAGCTCACTTTTTTTTTTTTGGTGGTGGGTGACCCTGGGTGAACCTGGCCTCGCGTAACCTTCCCAGGGGCTGAATATAGCCAGGCATCTTTCAACCCCAGCCTATGCCTGACGTTTGAGCACCTGCCTTTTCAATCTGGGAAGCTTATTGAGCATGCAAAAGGATGCACACACACACACCCCAGATCTTACTTTTAAAAATAACGTAAGGAAGACGAAGCAGGCACCCTTCCTGCCTTTTCCTGTGCCCTGCAGAAATACTGAAGCTTTTGCACCGCTAGCATTATCAGTACTTCGGCCTTTTAGGGCAGTTGCACGCACCGTCAATCCCGCCATAATCCGGTAACTCACACCACATTTAAAGGATGATCTTAGGGTCAACACCTGCTTCTTCATCCCTTGGAAAGACATCAAAAAACAGCTGCAGTCTGGTCGCAACAGACTCATTACGGCAGAAGCTTTCAAGGGCTAGTACAAGGATGGGCCCTGCAAGGTGTTGCTGGACCACAGCTCCCAACATCACTGGCCATTGGCTAAGCTGGCTGGGGCTGATGGGAGTTGAAGTTCAGCAACATCTAGAGGGAATATTGGCTACCCATGGTCCATGACTATTGGCCATGTTGGCTGGGTTGATGAGAGTTGGAGTAGAGTAGAGCCTCAGTCCATGAACATTTTGTGTATGGGGTGTTAGGGGGGTAGTATCTCTGGGGGGGGGGACATGTTGTGCTCCTTTTGGGGTAGTTTGTCCATCTTTGGTCCCCACCCTGCACTCAGCTCTCATCTGTGGCTCCTAGGAGCTGTCAGCATGCGACAGCAGCCACGTCCATGGGCGAAACAGGGGACAAACGCCGGCACCCTGTCTAATTTTTGTGCATCACATCTTCAATATTCCATCTGATTGGACTTGCTTTCATCTATTAACATCTGTGCATATCATCTGACTGGACCTATTTTCATCAATATCTACAGGAGCCTGGCTAAAAACATTTATAGACTGAAATTGTCCTGTTGTACTAACTTGAATGAGTTTCCTGTTTGTGGCTTCTTTGTTTGACTTCTTGTATTGCTCACTTTTTGATTGGACTACCAATATAGAATTCAATACGTGGAGTGATTTGGTAGATTTGTGTGCGCCGTTTTTGTGCTGCTTTGTTGTATACTGATTTACGTTCTGGGAAACGGCTTTGACTGGCCGGCAAAACCAGGGGAGGGGTCCCAATGGGCCTCAAGGCCAACGGTCAAGAAGGCAGTTTCTGCACATGATCTAGCGGGAAAGTGAGGGGCACATGGAGCTCATCAACCTGGGAAGCCCATTTCTCTGCTCTGCTGCTTCAGACTGAGGTTCATGGCAGCGGAAATCACACGGCAATGTTGCTTCATCCAAAATCTGGGCGGGAGGGAAATATATATATATATACAGTATATTAAAAGGAAAGAAAAATCCCAGAGAGAGGAAATAAGATGGAGGACAGTTCTAGATTAGCTTTCTCAACAAGCTGATTATCTACGTAAAGGGAATTTTCTTCAAATGGAAACATCCAGCCACACATACTCCCACTTGCAGCCTGAAGCAACAACTTCCCAGAAACAGACTTGCCACCTTACCTGCTGCTTGTGCAAGCGTGGCCTTAATTAGCGGTGCTTTGCTAGGCACTAATGTTTTTTATTTGGCAAAGGATACAAAGCAGATTATGCAAGTGGGATGAGCTTGGTATATTTCTCTCCACCTCTGACTCTGCGAACTATTAAAATACCACGACCTGGGATGGACCCTGGGAGCTAAACAAACACCAGCTCTTAAAGCAGGTCCCTTCTGACCCCCTTTATATTTGGGGGGCGGACAGAAGCAACAAGTAACAGGTGGGTGACTTGTGGAAAGGTTCCCCAAGGAGGAATCCTCAGCCGAACCAAGTCATCTTAAAGGTCATCTGAGGGCACATCCAAAAAACCTTGACCACCTTGAGAAAACCATACACACCTTCCCACCAACTTCCTCCACAGGTATTTCCTATGACTTAACTGTGCAACGAGATGCAACGCATCGAAAATGAAATTACTGCAATATGCTGCTGTTACTTCATGGCAGGGTGTGCCATCCCTATGCCAAACAGTACCGCCCCCTCCCTGCAAAAATCCTGAAATGAACATCTGCTGCATGCATTTTACTTCAAACAGCACCTCAAAACAACCTTTGCCACTGTTATTTTGCTTTTACACTGGTTAACTGCACACAGAGGTTTGCTGTGTTCCTAGCACCAAACTGAAAGATCCCGGCAATCCGCAGTTTTAACTAAAGGAAAGAGTAAAGAGCAATCAAGTTGCTACAAAGAGGCTCGAAAAGATGAGCAAGGTCGGGTGAAAACTCCAAGCCAAAAGGAGGGCAAAGCAAAGCAGCCTGTTCTGAGTTCAAAACACTTAACAGTCAATTAATATTACTGTTCACCCGCCCACAGAAGTGTGCACCACTGGAGACCGCAACAGGTATTTCTAGAATTTTAATCCTTTGAAGACAAATATAACCTGAATTAGTAAGCTACCTTTTTTTTTTTTTGCCTATCAGACACCAGGCACAGAAAAGTCACTATCAGAAAGCATGCATGTTATGTACTTTGCAGCGACCATCGACTACGTAGGCAAACATTATTATCTGATCTGATCTGGCCAGATCCGTTTCTGCAAGGTTATTAGGACATATTAACAGAGCAACTCACTTATCTCAGAATAAGAGCAATCACACTGATATCCGCATCGTGCCTCATTAAGCCCTGCAGTTATATTATAAAACAGATTTGAAACCAGCCTGCCCAATTCAGAAGCACAAGGGAATTTGCTTACTGGAGAAAACAAGTAAAAGAAATTGTGAAAAACAGTCTGAAGGTACATGATGCAGCCACTATGCTAAAGCTAAGCTACTCTGGGTTTGGCTCAGTTATGCAGCAGCTAAAAAAGCCAATGCAATTCTGGGCTGCATCAATAGGAGTATAGCGTCTAGATCAAGAGAAGTAATAGTACCACTGTATTCTGCTCTGGTCAGACCTCACCTGGAATACTGTGCCCAGTTCTGGGCACCACAGTTCAAGAAGGATACTGACAAGCTAGAACGTGTCCAGAGCAGGGCAACCAAAATGGTCAAAGGCCTGGAAACGATGCCTTGTGAGGAACGGCTTAGGGAGCTGGGTATGTTTAGCCTGGAGAAGAGAAGGTTAAGGGGTGATATGATAGCCGTGTTCAAATATATAAAAGGATGTCATATAGAGGAGGGAGAAAGGTTGTTTTCTGCTGCTCCAGAGAAGCGGACACGGGGCAATGGATTCAAACTACAAGAAAGAAGATTCCACCTAAACATTAGGAAGAACTTCCTGACAGTGAGAGCTGTTCGGCAGTGGAATTTGCTGCCAAGGAGTGTGGTGGAGTCTCCTTCTTTGGAGGTCTTTAAGCGGAGGCTTGACAGCCATCTGCTTTGGTGGTGTTTCCTGCTTGGCAGGGGGTTGGACTGGATGGCCCTTGTGGTCTCTTCCAACTCTATGATTCTATGATTCTATCTCAACAGACCCCTTGGGGCCCCTTGTAAATGCTGCACTGAGTTCCACAGGTGGAAATAATACTGGCACCAAAATAAAACCAACAGGCACAAGAGCAGCTATTCAGAGGAAATCCATAAATGTGTCAGTAATAACGATACTGACACATGGGCTGTACGGGTAAGTACAAAACAGTGAACACAGTTCCTCTCTTCTGAGCAGAAAGGAAATTCTGCCAAGTGTCCTGATTGATGGCACCTCTTGGGAAATAAAAAATGGGAAATACCTAGAGAAAGGGTCATGCTGTATTGGGAGTTGTGAACCCAAGAGCGAGCTAGTTGTAAAAGCCAAGCAACTGATGGAACAACAGCTTGTTTTAAGGGCGAGATTTACTGGGTGTATGAAAGGCATGGGGGCGGGAGGGGAAAACCCCACAAAACAAAAACTGTTAAGTTGCAAGGGGAATGCGGACAATAAACTTTCCTCAAATGTAACTTACAGCGGAGTTGCCTCTACCGTGTGTAGTGCCACGTATTAAAAGCACTGGCCTTTTCAAACAATGAATTTCCCCCCACCCCTCTCGTTTCCCCTCCTGCAAACGGCATTCAGGTGGAGAGCACCGGATCAGCAGCACAGAAACACACGAGAAATGTCCAGATCAGCTTTGACAGCGGTGCTATTGATTAGCCAGAGTCAGAAGGCTACAGGGCCCACCAGCGAGCAAGGAAGGCACCCTCTCAGCATTTAAAAACCCAGAGAAGCAGCAGTCCTCAAACAGATTGCTCCAGCGTCGGTCACACAAATGCAGAGTAAACAGATTTTCTTTCCCGTTTTATTTCAGCGGGTTACTGGAACAAACTGCAGCCCTTTAGACAGCGGTCTCTTTTCAGGGATGTCAAGCAAGACAGGAGGGCCACGTTTTCCTTCCTGAACAGCTGTGCAAAAGGTAGAATTTTGCTACGCGCAGTTTCACGTGGCAGGAAGAGATGTTTCCTGCATGACTTTAAAAAAATTTTTTTTTAAAAAAGTACTGTGCAGTAACAGTTCCAAACTTCATTTCTCCTTGCACAGCATTCATCATAATCATGGGTCATGAATATCTGCAGAAAAAAGCACTGACTAAGCCATGGAAACAAACAAAAAGATGAGTTGTGTAGAAAGTCTGATGCTGCACAGAAGGAAGATCAGAGTCATGGGAAGATCAGAAAAAACTCTCTTCTATCTTTAAACTAACTGAAGTTTACTACTATATCCAAACCCAGACAAATGCGGCTATTCTTAAGTATGTTTTATTGAAACCAGCTAACAACAAACCATAGTTAAGATTAACCACAGTTTAGGGTTCAGAGAAAACACTAAACTGCTGCTTATTGAAAATGGAAGCAAAAGCTTCCAATCTCCTTGTGGGGCAGAGGGAGAAAAGCACACAAAAGTTCAGCACCTTATCTGAACATAAGGTAAAATGCAGGAGAATGGCTGCACAGGTTGTAAGGAAAAGGTAAAGGGATCCCTGACCATTAGGTCCAGTTGTGTCCGACTCTGGGGTTGCGGCGCTCATCTCGTGTTACTGGCCGAGGGAGCTTAGAGGTCAAGCTGGTGTACAGCTTCCGGGACATGTGGCCAGCATGACTAAGCCGCTCCTGGTGAACCAGAGCAGCGCACGGAAAACGCCGCTTACCTTCCTGCTGGAGCGGTCCCTATTTATCTACTTGCACTTAGACATGCTTTCGAACTGCTAGGTGGGCAGGAGCTGAGACCAAGCAACGGGAGCTCACCCTGTCACGTGGATTCAAACTGCTGACCTTCTGATCAGCAAGCCCTATAGGCTCTGTGGTTTAACCCACAGCGTGGTTTAACACCCTGCGTCCCATGCACAGGTTGTAAAGAGGGTGCTAAATCAATAAAAAGAGCACATATACAACACATATACATTATTATGCCTGCGGCAGCAGTTCCCTTCTGCAGGCTCCTAGGGCTAGAGGGTGGGGCAAGGCAGGTGGAAAAAGCCATTGCTTGAATCACAGAATTGTTGAATTGGAAGGGACCCTGAGGAGCATCTAGTCCAACCGCGTACAATGCTGGAATACGCAGCTGTCCCATGTGGGGAATCAAACCTGCAACCCCGGTGTATCAGCACCACGCTATAACAAACTGGGCTATCCCGGCTATGTGGCCAGCTTAACGTCTCTCTCCCCTTACCATCTGTTTAATATTTTAAAAATTCATATATTTAAATATACTGTGTATACTGCGAACACTTTTAATTTACGATGGGGAAATTAAATTCAGCGTGTGGCCTGAGAGTTCTGTGTTGAATAACTCTTGTGGCCCACTTGGTATGAAAAGTTGGAATGCCCTGTTCTAGAGAAATGGCACATTCGCTCCAATTATTCATCTTTCTCGCCATAAATAAATCCCAGTCATAACTACTGTTCAGCCTCCAATATACTTGCATAACTTATAATAATCCTACATGCCTGGCACATATCGCCTTATGTATATTAACTTTCAGTTTTATTAAAGAAGAGGTGTTTATTGGCCCTATTCCTAATCCCAGCAGTTCAGATATAATTTCCAAAACTGTGATGGCAACCCATGAGACGTGGGGAGATACTCTAGTAGGAAGGGAAGAGCACTAAGAGGCTTGAGTTTTGCTCTTTTGCAGCTCAAATTTGTTTCAATGGAGCCTGTTTAGGTGAATTATCCGTTTGCACTGGAAACTCAGGCTGTTACTATCAGCCATGCAGCTCCATTCCTAAAGAGGAACAGGACAAAGCCATTCTCTTTTCAACCATTACTAGAACGACTACAAGTTAGCTGGCAAAACAGCAGAATCAGAAAACAGTAATTGCTCTTTTAATTAAGGCCACCAAGGCAGGACTTAAATGGAACGGGGTAAAGGTTTCGGCTTTCTTGTCAAACTCTGGAAAAAAGCCAAAAGCAGAAACGAGATGGAGAGTCCATGATGTTCAGTCAGTTACTACAGGATAAGGAAAGGGACATCCATACACATTGAAAATTAGACACACTGGACTTTGCATACGGCACCAATGGAAACATTTGCTAAAAACTGTGGAAAGGAAACTTAACAGGGAGTTAGCATGACCTTCAACAAACAATAAACTCCCTTTCTTTCTGCCCACAGCCAACTCAGTGTTGAAAGGCTTCTTCCAATGACTGCATTCTTGAAACTTTGAAGCCTCCATGTGTTTTGCGAATCAATGTTAGAGACATGCTCTTACACCTGAAACAATTGACTTGTGTGGAAGACTAAGATAGGCCCACCTTCCCTGTCTCTGCAAGAGTCACCCGCCTGAAGGATGCCTTCTAACCAGATGGAGGCAATCTGAAATCAGCAATTGCTACAGAGAGGCAACAGGTAGCCTCCACGGAGAACAGATCATTTCGCTGTGTGCATCAGCAGTGACTGAATTATCCAAACACATGGGATGTAGGCTGGAGGCAGAATTACCAGTCGTAAATGGAGGCACACAGAAAGGAAAACCAGAGCAGTGAGTCACACAGAGGCACACCAGGCAGCCCCCTCTGTCTATGAATGATTTGGGCTCTTGGCACACTAATAGTTACCCTGATCAGTGCTTTCTTCTTGGGGGACGCAGGGGTACACATACCCCTAAACATTTTGTGAATCTAAGTTTGGCCTCATTGAGGGGCAGTATTTCAATATGAGTAGGAAAATGAGAGTACCCCTAAACATTATTTTTTAGAAGAAGAAAAAACACTGAGGATGATAAAACTTGTGCCACACCATGCCCATCTAACTGGCTTAAGTAGGCCTATATTTTCTAGTCTACAGAGTACATAATACTGCAGCTCTACAGTTGAACTAGGAACCCACAAATCCCCACCAAAATCACAGCAGGTACAAGAATGCAAACAGCAAATTACTACAGTGGCCCCTTTCGCAACCTGAAAGGTCCGCAACCTGAAGCGGCGCATCTGCACATGTGCACGGCGTGATTCGGCGCTTCTGCGCATGCCGTCATTTTGCGGGTCTGCGCATGCGCGAATTGCCGAACGCGGAAGTAACCCGTTCCAGTACTTCCGAGTTCGGCGCGTTCGTATCCCGTGATGAATGCAACCTGAAGCAATAGTAACCAGAGGTATGACTTTAGTGGGGAGCATTGTCAGAAATTCCCCAGGCGCCAGGCCAACTTAAACCTGACTTACTGGTGCCGCAATGGAATGTATAGGCACTGTTTCCCCCTCAATGAAATTTCTTATTCTTATTCATTTCATTTCTATTCCGCTTTATATTTTAAAGAAAAAAAATCCTGAAGCCGTTTGACTCCCGGAACTGTTCGAAAACCAAGGCACAGCTTCCAATTGGCTGCAATCGGAAGCCACGCCGGATGTTTGGCTTCCGAAAATCATTGAAAAACCGGAACACTCACTTCTGGTTTTCAATCGTCCGGGAGCCGAAAAGAACGAGTTCCAAGGCGTTCGGCAATCAAGGTACAACTGTAAAACAAATTCAAGCTTCAAGGAAAATATTTCAGATTCTTCTCTACGTGACATTTTGTTTCCCCCCATATCCATTTACCTACTTAATTTATAGAGCTGCCTCATAGTATTCTAGGAAGCCAGTGTGGTGCAGTGGTTAGAGCAGTGATGGCCAAACCTGGCCCTCCAGCTGTTTTGGGACTACAGTTCCCACCATCCCTGACCACTGGTCCTATTAGCTAGGCATGATGGGAGTTGTAGTCCCAAAACAGCTGGAGGGCCAAGTTTGGCCATCACTGGGTTACAGTGTCGGACCAGGACCTGAGAGATCAGGTTTCAAATCCCCACTGAGTCCTGAAGTTCACTGGGTGACCTTGGGCCAGCCGCAGCCTCTTAACCAGGCTTCCTCAAACTCGGCCCTCCAGATGTTTTGAGACTACAATTCCCATCATCCCTGACCACTGGTCCTGCTAGCTAGGGATCATGGGAGTTCTAGGCCAAAAACATCTGGCGGGCCGAGTTTGAGGAAGCCTGCTCTTAACCTACCTTGCAGGGCCGTTGGAGGGATTAACTGGGGGGGGGGGGGGGTGAACCATATACTCCTTGGAGAAAAAGGTGGGATACAGTATAAATAAGCTCTTCTGCTGACCAGCTTAAAAAGGCTCGAGGATGGAAATGTCAGTCGCCGACCTGGCACCCAGAGATCTCCATGTGGTCGCAACTGGACCCACTTCTGTCGCGAAACACACCTGGTGCCGGGCTAATTTCTAGCATCGCACGCACACACCCTTACCAATTTCGTTTAGCCGCACACATCTGGAATCTGATTTAAGGCACGCTTCCCTCCAGAGTAGTACCAACACTGCCATAGCAAGCAAGGCAGAACACACAAGAAATGCCTTCTAGGAAAATCTGAGTCTCCATAGGGAACCTCCCTTTCAGCAAGTCTCCACTGCTACTTTGGGCTTGTGCAATAACTATTTCACAGCCAGTGAGCCCAGCTATCAACGCGTTCCAACCTTCAGAAGTCCTTCATTAGTCCCAAACCTTTGGCAAAAATAGCAAGCTACAACTTATCCTGGCTTTACAAGGGGAGGTAAGTGAGACTTCAAAGCTGCAGGTTCTTTACCCAGTCAAGGAGAACAAGAACCTACGTATTTGTTGGCTTAGCGGTTGTAAGCACCTCAGGGCAGGTACGCACCCCCATGAACACATACACACACACACACACACACACACACACACACACTGGGGGCACTGAGATCCAAGTAAGTCAGGCCTCTCCCCCTCCTTGTTGCACATGACGCTCTGAATGCTCAATCAGCCAACATAATGTGGCGACAGATCACTTATATATGGCATCTTCTGTGCAATTTTCAGATGTAGGTAGATAGCAAGTGGTAAGTCATAATATTTGGATGAGGGAGAGGAACCCCATTGTACACACCCTTGCACAAATCTGACGACAGACAAACTTGTTACCTATGCAAGTAACTCACAGTGTTGGGCATATTCTCAAATTCCCTTATGACCAGGGTGGATTTGATTTAAATCACAATTTAAATCACTAGTCAGTAAGACTTGATTTAAATATATATATATATATTTTACAGAAAGACATTCCTGCTGGTATAATCTTAATATTTACATTACAACCAGATGAAGGTTTCATTTTTTAGAATAATAAAAAAATTCAGAGCAGTTTTTACAGTTGTATCAAAAATTACCGATTTGGTTATACTATTAGAAATACATAGACAGATATTTATGAAATTATCTGTGAGGTTTAATACGTTAACTGTTTATATTTGGACAACTTTTCTGCTGTACTTTATTGGAAGGAGAAAAACAATTTATTTAACTAAAACAATAACATTATAGCATATGTATCCATGTTTGTTAACTGATGTGGTTAAACTTTAAAAAAACAACAACACCCAACTTAGACTGAGTTTCAGCACACATGAGAAACTTAAAACAAATTCTTATTTCCTGATAAATAGCCTTTGGACTATAATGTAACTTAAATAGAACACTATCTTTGGAAAGATTTTTTTCCTCCAAAAACATTTTATTTTAAAAATCCGATTTAAATAAAAAAATTGATTTAAATAAAAAATCCATTTTTTATTTTAAAAAAATCTTTGATTTTTATCTACCCTGCTTATGACCCACAAAGGCATTATTAAAATTTCAGCATGGAGGAAGTTTTTACATAGGGTAAAAAAAAAAAGTGGCTGACAGAGATGCCCATTTTAATCACTCTCTCAAATTTCCTACCAATATCTTACTAACAGCGGAATACTTTTTTTGTTCTTGCTTAAGCATAAAAATGGTAGCCACCAATGGTAAGCTATAAAATGTTGTATTTAACTCCTTTATATCACAACTTTCCCATCAAAAAATATTCCATCCAAGTAATTTAAATCTGATGCAGAATATCAAACACCCACCCAAAGTCTGACGCAAGAACAGCAAAGGAGAAAAAACAGACATTGAGCCAACCTCTGGAGGTGTGAAAAAGTAGGAATCCTTGCCAACAGATGCTTTAAATGGATCCATAAAAACATCAGGCAATCAATTTACTGCCATGCCCCAGGGGAGTTTCATAAACAGGGTGTTGCCACACAGGACAAGGCTCCACTCTGGTAACCTAACCCAGCCTTCCCCAATGATTTGAAAACTTTTAAATCTAAAACAGGGGTAGGCAACCTAAGGCCCGGGGGCCGGATGCAGCCCAATCGCCTTCTCAATCCGGCCCACGGACGGTCCGGGAATCATCGTGTTTTTACATGAGTAGATTGTGTCCTTTTATTTAAAATGCATCTCTGGGTTATTTGTGGGGCATAGGAATTCGTTCATTCTTTTTTTCCAAAATATAGTCCGGCCCACCGCATGGTCTGAGGGACGGTAGACCGGCCCACGGCTGGAAAAGGTTGCTGACCCCTGGTCTAAAACATCTGGAAGGAACCAGGTTGACGAAAGCTAACTTGATCTCTTTCAAAGAATGGATTTGTGCACTCGGGGAAAGGCATCAGAAGCTGATCTAAAGGAGCAGGCAGTTTCCCACACCCAGCGTTATTTCTGATCAAATGGGTGCATGCAAATTAGCGCCAGACTTCCTGGTGGTGTGAGGCTGTTGCTGCTTTTTTACATGGTGCAATTAGCGTATGGGAGTTACAGAGCCACACAGATAAGGTGCGAGAGGTGCCTCTGCTCCAATTCCAAAGTTAGACCAGTCTCATCCAACATGGCGCCCGCCAATGGTTTTGGCCGACAACTCCCATGCGCCCCAGACAACTTGGCCAATGGGAAGGGATAATGAGAGCTGTATGCCGGCTCCCTCGGCCACTAACGCGAGATGAGCGCCGCAACCCCAGAGTCGGACACGACTGGACCTAATGGTCAGGGGTCACTTTACCTTTACCTTAGTCCAACCCAAGAAGGTCAAACCTATCCATTCTGAAGGAAATCAACCCTGAGTGCTCACTGGAAGGACAGATCCTGAAGCTGAGGCTCCAATACTTTGGCCACCTCATGAGAAGAGAAGACTCCCTGGAAAAGACCCTGATGTTGGGAAAGATGGAGGGCACAAGGAGAAGGGGACGACAGAGGATGAGATGGTTGGACAGTGTCCTCGAAGCTACTAACATGAGTTTGGCCAAACTGCGAGAGGCAGTGAAGGATAGGCGTGCCTGGCGTGCTCTGGTCCATGGGGTCACGAAGAGTCGGACATGACTGAACGACTGAACAACAACAAAGTCCAACCACACCCGAAGGGCACCAGGTTGGGGAAGGCTAAACTAAAAGCTGCAGTCCTCTCATGCAGCTTATACTGGTGGCAGGGGACAATGGGAGTTGTAGGCCAAAATTATCCAGAGTTTGGGAACAGCTGGTTTAGACAGTGGAGGTGCCAAATTAAACACATGGATTTTCCAGTTTTGTTTTTTAAAAAGGATCAAATGGCATATTACGGGAATATTTATTTTCAGGTTTTCCCTGGCCCATAAGATAGGACTCTGTTTCATGTGTTTGAATCTTCTGAATTTCTGTTTTACTTCCTTTTCATACTGCTGCTTACTGGTTTTAAGTTGCTTTTTTGTTTTAATTGCAGAGTTTTATTATATTAGACTGTACATTGCTTAGAGATTTCTGAAAATTCTTTTTTTACTCATTTTTTAATGCAATTTATATACCGCTGCTTGCTTGTTTAAAAAAGATAATCCTCAAAGCAGCTTACAAAAATTATGCAGCATAAATTCTTTTAAGCAATTAAGGCCCTCTTTATTTAATAATAAAGCCACTTTATTAATGGACAATACACAAATGACAAGAACCAGGTAAAACCAACTACCTCCAGCTTTCAATGGTTATGAAATTCTAAAGAGAAAGTCATGAGGAGACATAATTTCTCCATGGAAACTTTCACCGCACTGGAGTCATGCCTCTTCACATACCTGAATCACTAAAGAGCATTACGGCTCATTATTGCAGTACAGAGCAGAAAAGTAAAAGTATTTGCCCCCAAGTGTCAGATACTCTCTAAAACACGTGCGCCAACAAATATATGTCAGAAATAAAGCAACTTCCACGAGCAATGCAAACCTACTTGTCTACTCAGAAGAAAGTCTGAGTTAACGCGTTCATTTCTTGTTAAGTGTACACAAGGCTTATTTCTTGTTAAGTGTACACAAGATTGCAGCCTAAGTAGCTTCTGCACACAGAAATTAAATCCAAACAAACAGATCCAGAAGTCAGCAAAAACACGTTTTTGTTTTTAGAAAAGCAACAGGAGTTAAGACAGCAGCTTTTACCACTTCCTTGCCCTGTACTCCAATATTAGAATCTCTTAGGTGTGGGCCTGTTATGTAAGCTGTTGGTGCGCACAGTCGTGTGTGTGCGTGTAACATATTAGATCGCATCGTAACAAACGCAGCCCTAACCACATTAAGGATAGAAGCCACTTCAGAAGAAGAACAAGAAAAAGAAATTGGAACGCAAAACAAGTTCAGGGCGTCTTCTGAAGTTTTGCAAGAGGGTAAAACATGCCATCTGAAATGCACAGCTTCCACGTGACGTGTTAAACATGACACCAGCACAAAAGCAAGCACTTCTACAAAAGATGAACGAGAGATTAGCCACAATAGCAACTGCCAGGCGGCCAGTCACAGGAAAGCAGATCCAACAGATATTTTAAAAAAAACAGACACGTTACAAAGGCTTCTCCCTTTTTCTGCTTTATGAAAACCGTTCCACGTTTAGAAGCAGGCCAGGGGGAACACCTGAGGATCCTGAATGCGTGCAGGCAAAAGCAGAGCAGGTGCAAACCTGATTTCTTTGCTCCAGGTTGCATTCAGTGGGCATTTGGCAACATCATGGAATTGCAGAGTTGGAAGGGGCCACGAGGGTCATGTAGTCCAACCCCCTGCAATGCAGGGATCTTCGAATGAGTTTAACGGAGTCTATTAATGGCAATGAAGGGAAGTGGGGGACTGCTGACTGTTCTAATGCAATTTTAAACATAATTTGTTAAGCCCACTTATTTGAAAGACTATGATCCCATGCACACTCACCTGGGAGTAAGCCCCACTGAGCTCCATGGGACTTGCTTCCAAGTAAACATGCTTAGCGTTCCACTGTGCAGACATACTGTACTCTGTAAATTACAGACTAGAGCAGACAGAAGAAAAACAATATAGGAGCCCGACATGCACAGACTGACTCAGAAGCATATGCAACTGTGCTTACTCCCAGGTTAAAGGGTGTGAAGGGTGGCTGCCTAGCAGCGCAAATCCTAAATATGCTTACTCATAAGCAGGCCCTGCTGTGTGCTCGGGGTAAGAACATCCCAAGTCCAGCATCCCATTTACCACAGGGATCAACCAGAAACCCCAACAGCCCACAAGCAGGACATAACTGCAACTGGCCTTCTGTAACCCAAGGGAGTAATATTCAGACGCATGGCGCCTCCGAGCCTTGAAGCAGCACCAGCCACCATTCTTGGCAGCTTTACCCCCCCCCCCGAATTTTTCCAATCCCCATTTGCCACAGCTTGTGGCAGCGAGTTCCATAGTTTAACTGTGCAGACGGGCAAAAGAAGTGGACCTCCCGA
Source organism: Lacerta agilis (assembly GCF_009819535.1). Lineage (NCBI taxonomy): Eukaryota > Metazoa > Chordata > Lepidosauria > Squamata > Lacertidae > Lacerta > Lacerta agilis. Next base: position 43,729,290 of record NC_046324.1, read on the forward strand.
TTCTCTATTGGCCTGTTCAATCTGCATACCGCCTCTCCTCTGTAGGTCTTGGGGGGCAGTTCACAGCTGCCAGGAGAAAGGCATCCCTTTCCCCAGACCATGCACAGAGTTCACGCACAAAAAAAAAAATCACCTCTCCCCAACTCTTTGCGTCGAAGGCTAAAAATGCCCCAAACATTGCAGCTTTTCCTCCTCGCTTCTGCTTGCCCTTAAACACCCCCACCAATAAAATAAAAATTCATCAGGAAAACACACACACACACACACCCCAAAACCCTGCACCTTTTCCAAGCTCTGTAATAAAACCAAATGAGAAAGAGGGAGGGAGAGATGCACCTCGAAAAGGGGGATGAAAGGGAAAGATATAGGGGGCGGGTGTCTTTGTCGTCGTCCCCACCCTCCCAGTTTCCCCACTGAATCCCGGTTGCTGAGGGTGGAGGCGGCGCGCACACAAAGGGGCTTTGCCTCGCCGCTGCCGGGCGAGGGGGGACCCCCCTCCCGCCCCACAAAGCCTGCCCCTGGGACCAGGGATGCTGCCCCATTTCTCTCTCACCCCACCCCACCCTCTCACCCAGAAGGGCTCGGAGCCGGCCGGGCCCCTGCAAAGCCGCTGGACGTCCATGGCGGGCGTCGGCGTCGGGGCTTGCCCAGCCTGGCCGGCGAAAGCTCTGCCTCGCTCGAGGGAAAGGAAGAGTCTGCCGGGGAGGAGGAGGAGGAGCCGCCGGCCGAGCCGGGCCAGCGCTGATTGGGCGGAGCGGCCGGGGGTGGCGAGGGAGAGGCTCCCCTCCGGCCCCGGGAGGAGCCGCCTCACAGCGACGGCCTAGGCGCGCCCTCCTCCTACTCCTCCCCGGCCCTCGCCCGCCTCTCTGCCCGCGAGAGAGACAGAGAGAGTCTGACAGACGGGGAGAGCCGGGGGAGGAGGAGGCCACGTAGTGGTCCGCGGGCGCCTTGCTCAGAGTAGGTAGGCCCCCTGGGCTGCCTGCAGGCCCCGTTGGTCTGCTCTTGGATAGGGGCCCGTCTGCACAGTGCGGGGAAAGCGCGACGATGCCGGTTTAAACAGTCATCGCTTCTGTATATATACTCTCTCTCTCTATATATTATTCTGTCTTTCGATATCATATCGGCGCTGTCTAATTGAATTATTTGCTTTACTGAATATATAAATGTGTGTGTGTGTGTGTGTGTGTGTATATGTGTGTGTGTGTATAATAATTCAATAATCATACTGCAATATCTGAAGAAGTGTGCATGCACACGAAAGCTCATACCAAGAACAAACTTAGTTGGTCTCTAAGGTGTTACTGGAAGGAATTTTTTATTTTATTTTATTTTATTTTGACTATGGCAGACCAACACGGCTACCCACCTGTAACTGCAATAATAGGCACTGTGTAATTGAATTATTTGCTTTACTGAATATATAAATGTGTGTGGATATGTGTGTGTGTATAATAATTCAATAATAATAATAATAATAATAATAGGCGATGTCTAATTGAATTATTTGCTTTGCGAAATATATAAATGTGTGAGTATAATAATTCAATAATAATAATAATAGGCACTGTGTAATTGAATTATTTGCTTTACTGAATATATAAATGTGTGTGGATATGTGTATGTGTATAATAATTCAATAGTAATAATAATAGGCGCTGTCTAATTGAATTATTTGCTTTACGAAATATATAAATGTGTGTGGATATGTGTGTGTATAATAATTCAATAATAATAATAATAATAATAATAGGCACTGTCTAATTGAATTATTTGCTTTACGAAATATATAAATGTGTGTGTATAATAATTCAATAATAATAATAGGCACTGTCTAATTGAATTATTTGCTTTACGAAATATATAAATGTGTGTGTATAATAATTCAATAATAATAATAGGCACTGTCTAATTGAATTATTTGCTTTACGAAATATATAAATGTGTGTGTATAATAATTCAATAATAATAATAGGCACTGTGTAATTGAATTATTGCTTTACTGAATATATAAATGTGTGTGGATAGGTGTGTGTATATAATAATTCAATAATAATAATAATAATAGGCGCTGTCTAATTGAATTATTTGCTTTACGAAATATATAAATGTGTGTGTATAATAATTCAATAATAATAATAATAATTCAATTAGACAGCACCTATATGATATCGAGCGACAGACTAATTTGGCCACGTTAATATGGAGTTTAAGGACATTTTGCCCATGGTATGGATTATCTCCCATCTAGTCATTTTGACATGGCCCCCTTGACTGGATTGGACAGACTGCCTTCGGCTGTGCTTGAAGGTTTCAAAAAATCCCGCCACGAAAATGCTTATGTCCGTGTGGAGATGGCAGTAATGAATCAGTAGCTCGTGTGCTTCTAGCATACACTCTTTATAAAGATTTGAGGTTCTTGCCCCTCTACTGCTATCCATACCACGTCACTCAACCATTGCTACTGTGTCCTTTCTTCCAGCAGATCAAGATAATCAGGTGACAGCAAAAAAACTGCTAACATTTGAGCAGGGGCAATTAGAATAAGATCTATTCTTTGATTATTGATGTAAACCTCGAGAATGTATTTTGTATAGTTATGTTTTTAACTCTACCTTCAGTACAGTGGTGACTCAGGTTGCGTACGGGATCCGTTTCAGAACTCCGGTCGGATCCCGAGGAATTCGCAACTGGAGGTGCCTGTTCTGCGCATGCGCGTGGCATGGTAGAGTGCTTTGCACATGCACACGGGGCGAATCCTGGAAAAATACTTCTGGGTTTGCCGCGTACGCATCCTGAAGGATACGCAACCAGAGGTGTGTGTATCCAGAGGTACCACTGTATATTTTATTTTATTGCTATGGCTAGTGGCTGATGCAAATAAAAATTCTTCAGATGATGTATATACAGTGGACGCTCAGGTTGCAAACGCGACCTGTGCAGGAGCCACGTTCGCAACCCACAGCATTTGCAACCTGCACTGCTGCATCTGCGCACAGGTGTGACGCAATTTGGCGCTTCTGCGCACGTGCAAAGCGTGATTTAGTGCTTCTGCGCATGTGCGAGTGCTGAAACCCGGAAGTAACCTATTCCATTACTTCTGGCTTCGGCACGGTGCACAAACCGAAATCGCGCAACCTGAAGCAGCCATAACCCAATGTATGACTATATACATATGCACATGATATATACATTTATCAGCTGCATATTTCAGTCTCTACAGCAACAGCATATATATTTTATATATTTGGATTTCCCCCCCCAAAAAAGCTCAACAACTTTGCAGAAATGTAACTTTTTGAAATATGGCAACCCTACACAAACATGCAGTATATGCACATGATATATATGTTTATCAGCCACATATATCAGTGTCTACAGCCTAGGCAGGCAATGCAACCTTCCAAAAGTTTGACTTCTCCCCCAGGGTCACACACTTCCATTGTCTCCTGAGACAGACGGATGTAAACCGTCTGCATATGCATACAGTCACAGTAAAGAGAAAGTACTCCCTCTTTGAATTTTGTGGTTTTACATATTGAGGACGTAATAACAACCATCTGTTGCTTAGCAGGTCTTAGAATTAGGTAAATACAACCTCAGACGAACAGCATCTGTAGTGGGGAACAACCCCAAATGCACAGCAGGGTGGGGGGAAGAAGAAATTGCGTCACTGCAACCAAAGCCTGTCTAAATAATAAGGTTAATACTGGCCAAACCACACCATCATTATGATCATCACTTCCCTATCTCCACCCCTTTTGCAATCTTCTAAGATTACAACTCAATAAACACAGTAATAGGAGGTTGGTAAACTGTACTGAAAGGAGATATCTAAATGCTTTGAAATGAATTAATGTAATATTAAAACAGTTTCAGGCTGCAACCCTAAATACATTTTTCTGCAGGCAGCCCCAATGGATGCAGAGCTAGACTTCCGAGGAACGGTGCTGAGAGATTTGCATTTTAAAGCAGCAATTCCACCCACACTGCCTTGGGACAAGTAACTTCCACTGACACCGCTGGGCTTTCTGAGTTAACAGGCACAGAGTAATAAAGAAATTATTTTATTGGTTTATGGCACCATTACATTGCTCACATACCCCCACATGTGAATTGCAAATAATGGTTGCACTTCCTTTCCTTATCGTTGTTCTGCTTTCTACAGTAGCATTAATTTCCAACCCCTTTTATACATGTTTTGATCCATTATTTGCATTTTTCCTCATATATGTCTGTTTATATTGAAATAGAATACAGTAGTTTTAAAAAAAACCTTGTTCAACAGGGCTTATTCCCAAGTATGCATACAATGACTTGAGTGTGTATTGCTACCCTTGTGTTGTGTGAGGTGTTTCAGGTGCATCTGGGAAAGTACTGTAGCATTAAAATGATACTATCACTATCACTATTACTACTACTAATACTGTAATAATAATATTTGAAAGCAGGGCTTTTTTCAGCCGGAACTTGTCGGAACTCAGTTCCAGCACCTCTCAGGTGGATGCCATTGCTATTATAAGAGAACAAGGGGGATGTTTATGGTGAGTTCTTCCAACAACCCTTTTTCCAGAAAAATAGCACTGATTGAAAGTGTCATTAAAATTATTGGGTCTTGCTTGAATAAGAGTGCTTAGAAGATCAAGTTTCAACCAAGTATCCCCTGCATCTTGTGGCACTGAATGTTATTCTTGAGGTTGAGGTAAAGGAACCCCTGACCATTAGGGCCAGTCGCAGACAACGGGTTGCGACGCTCATCTTGCTTTAGTGGCCGAGGGAGCCGGCGTACAGCTTCTGGGTCACGTGGCCAGCATGACAGCCGCTTCTGGCGAACCAGAGCAGCGCACAGAAACGCCATTTACCTTCCCGCCGGAGCGGTACCTATTTATCTACTTGCACTTTGATGTGCTTTCGAACTGCTAGGTGGGCAGGAGCAGGGACCAAACAATGGGAGCTCAACCCGTCACGGGGATTCGGACCGCCGGTATCCTTGAGGGTAGCTCACCAGGCCCTGGAGATCTATATTAATTTAAAGCAGCTAGGTATTCCCTTACCACCTCTTTTCCTATCTTGAGCTGCAGCTCCCTCATTTTGTTATCGCCAGGTTCAGCACTGCTTTCTTTTTCAATAAAGACAGGCAAAGTAGATGTTGAGTAGTTCTGCCTTCTCTCTGTCACTCAATAGCATTTATCCATCTTCTCCACGCAGAGGACCTACTATTTGCTTGTTCTTCCTCTTGCTTCGAACATAGGCAAATAAATTATCATTATTATTATTTTTAACCTCACTTGCAAACCCGAGCCCATTCTGAGCTTTAGCCCTCCTGACCTTCTCCCCGCAACTGTTGGCTACTTGTGTATACTCCTCCTTTGTGATTTCTCCTTTCTTCCATTTCTTATACATTCCCTTCTTAAATATCAGTTCATCTGAAAGCTCCTAATGCAGCCACACTGCTTTCTTTAGACGCCACCCCCTTCTTGTTGGAAATGTCTGCTGAATTTTTGCCTTCAGTATTTCACCTTTAAGGAACTCTCATCCATTTTGGACTCTCTTCTCTCTGAGTATTTCTGACCATGGGATCTCTCCTAGTAGCTCCTTAAGCTTTTTGAAATTGCCCTTCTTAAAGTCCAGAGTGCATGTCTGACTACACTCTGCTTTCCCTTGCCTCTGTATCATGAAACCCAGGAGGACACGATCCCTTCCTCTCAAGTTTCTGAGTACTTCCACGTTTTTCAATCAGTTCCTTCCTGTTGGTGAGGACCAGGTCCAAGATAGATGATCCATCCCCTTGTTGCTTCTTCCACCTTCTGGGAAATGAAATTGTCAGCAAAGCAATTGAGGAATTTGTGGGACCTTACACCCTTGGCAGAGTTTGAGTTCCAGCAGATATCGGAGAAGTTGAAGTCTCCCATGACTACTATATCTCTCCTTCTTGTATGTTTGCTAATCTGCTCTAGGAAGGCATCACCCAAGGCTTCAGTATGGCTGGTGAACAATATGAACATCATAATAAACCTCAGGGAACCATTAAAGCCAGTGACGTGGGAGATGGATACACAGAGCAGAATCCTCTTAGTTTCAGTGGGGATTGTGCCCCATAATATGCCAATTTCTAAAACCCTAAACAGGCTTGGTAAGAATTTAACTGCAGCCAGGAGTGTTGCCAGGCTCCAGTGTAGCTACGTTGAATATAGCCCAGTTTTCCTTTTGCGCACCTCTCATCCATATCTGTGGGGTTACAGAGGAGAACCGCCACCCGCATTCACAGTCCAGTTCTATCCACCACCCTTTCCCCCAAATCGGCCGCCTGAGGCACACCTCTGCCTCACCTTACCAACTCTGCCAATACAATAAGTTATACAAGCCAAATTCAATCCGAGGATGAACTCAGTGCTCACAGAAAACAACTTTTACAAGGAAACCATTACGCCAAGGAGGCCAGCTGCCAATTCAACAATAAACTTGACGAACAATAACGGCTTTTCCAAGGGAAAGCTGAGGAACAGAGTCAGAGCGGCGGGAATGGATCAAGTGCGATTAACATCAAACGGATCAAGACTCCCAAACAAAGCCATCCATTCTCTGACATTTTCCGACAAACATGGCTCACGGAGCTTCCACAGGGCACCATTTACGGGGAAAACAAATTTTCCACAGGCTGGCTTTCATACGCTGCTTTGGGTTCCTGAGGTGGACACGCAAGTGTCCACCTCAATCCTCAACACATTTAATAAATCGAAAATTCTTTCTAGTAGCACCTTAGAGACCAAATGTCACCTCTTAGCATAAATTTCTCAGAAAAGAGTTATTTAGATTTGAGTGGCTTGTTTTATGTTTCTGACAGCTTTTCATCACAAAGCAATTTCCAGCATACCAGTAAAATAACACAGACTTGGAATTCATGACAAGCCATTAAAATATGCCGAGCCAACCCCTAGGTTTATTTTCCTCGATGGTACTCACCAGTGCAAAGTACTGCCCTCTCTTTTTTGTTGCCCATGGCAGCCATTTTGGCAATATCTTTTATCAAGATATGAGTACCAGCACTACATTTTTGTTTTTACAAAAAAAAGGCACTGGCCAGCCCTATTATTAGGCAACACATGCTGAGGAGATCAGTGTAGACACAAATGTGTGTGAAAAGCATTCTGCCCTAATTCTCTCACAACCAAAGGAGCACCAGCGAACAACAGAGAACTTGCATGAACAACGCTGACACCAAACCCTACATATATTAAGTGAAATAGAAACATCGTCACCCCACCCCACCCATCTCCCCATCCCACCTCTTTCCCCCTTTTCTTCGGATTTGTAAAAATGTTACATGGAAAAAATACGAGAGAGACATTGCACATACCTTTGTAAATCAAGAAAATCTTTAATAAAAAAATACTTTAAAAAAGAAAGAAAGAGAAGCATTCTGCCCTATGCTAATTTAGTATCCCTTAGTGAAATAATTTGGCAGCAGATTCAGGGCAGACAGCATTTGACATGGCATAGGTTTACTCTATGGAACATCTTATGTGTTGATGGCCACTAGCTTCAATGGCTTTAAAGAGATTAAGCAAATTAAAATGCATAGTAACAGTAATGGGGAATGGTTGTGGCTCATCAGGAATACTGTGGGGATGTGGTGTCCAGTTCTGGGCGCCACAATTTAAGAAGGATATTGGCAAGTCGAAAGATGTGCAGAGGTGGATGGCTAAGGTGATCAAGGGCCTGGAAGCCAAGCCTTATGAAGAACGCTTGAGGGAGTAGGGTATGTTTAGCCTGGAAACAAGGAAACAGGAGGAATGATAGCCATCTACCAGATATCGCAAGGGCTGTCACATGGAATAGGGAGCAAGCTTGTTTTCTCTTGCTCTGGCAATCTTCTGTGGCCCAAGGGCCAGAGGCAAAAGTGGGCAATACAATGAATGCAGATGTTACCTTTGTACAGTAGGCTCGTTTCTACACTCTAATACCCCTCTCTTTCCAGGCAAGCAAGAGTTCAAGGACACATTTCAGCCAAGAAAAAAAACACACGAAAAAATGGGATGCGAAGCACGGCTAGCAGGTGTTTGTGACTTGGAGAGACTTCTGAGAGAGAGGGAGAAACCTGGATAATTTCATTGGGCTGCTGGTCCACCACTAATTTACAAGGAATGCTCATTTTTCCTGCCATCTTTCCATGCTCACTAAGTATTGTTACAGAGATTGCACGGCACCCCAACCTCTGCCTAGGAGTAGCAAGATTCCAAGGGGTTCCAGGTGCTCACCAAGGGTTGAGTATCCATTGGGAAATCAAGGCACTGTGGAGGCTAGTGTCTTTAAGAAATATGATTTATTGTACCCGTGTTTACACCTTGGTCTAAGTTTGGAGAGAGTTCAGAGCATGACATCTTAAGAGGCTTGGGAGCTGTCGGAGGGGGTTTCATTCCCCCCCATAAAATATTTGAGGAGGCTGCCCTCCCCTCAGAGTTGATGAGCATCGCCATTCAAATGGTGTCTATGCACCATTTGATTGATTATGCAGAGCTTACTTGGGTCCCCCCAATATTGTATTAAAGTTGGCACCCCTATGAAGAGGAGCTTGTTCCCCACAGCAGGGGAGCACTGGAGTCCAGGGCAAACGGCACACTATTATTTCCATGACACTCTCCTAGCCTGTCAAGATGGTTCTAGCCTTCACAGCAGCTCAACCAGTCATCCTCATTCTTCCCCAATCTCTAAATTTCCAAAGGGCACATCCCCCCCCCGTGTTTCATCATGCCCCTCCATTACCCTAGCAACCCCACCCCCTCTCAATTCTGCTGTTGTCTTCTGCTAACCACTGTGCCGCTTGGGCTTGCCGATCGAAAGGTCGGCGGTTCGAATCCCCACCACAGGGTGAGCTCCCGTTGTTCAGTTCCAGCTCCTGCCAACCTAGCAGTTTGAAAGCACGCAGTGCAAGTAGATGAATAGGTACCGCTCCGGCGGGAAGGTAAAAGGCATTTCCGTGCGCTGCTCTGTCTTCGCCAGAAGCGGCTTAGTCATGCTGGCCACATGACCTGGAAAAACTGTCTGTGGCTTGTAAAGCGAGATGAGCGCCGCAACCCCGCAACCCCAGAGTCGTTCGCGACTGGGCTTAATTGTCAGGGGTCCCTCCTTTACCTTTACCTTTAACTAACACCAAGCTGGCCAGAGGGAAGGGCAGCATTTGCATGGTCAGTTGTTCTTAATGACCCAATACTTGGTTCTCCTTGTGATTTTAATTGCATCATGATCAGTGATCTGAACAGGAGAACTGGTTCATCCTGTATTTTTCACTGGCCCAGCATCTTCCCTTCATTACCCCAAATCTTATCTAAACTCTACCATGTATTAATTTATAAATACAAACTTTGCTACCCCAGATTTGGAACAGTATCATATATAAATGTCCCACCCCCCCCCCCCCCCCCCCGCTTAGCAATAGATGTTACGTATCTGAACCCGGATGTTAAGGCAGCTTCTGACAAACCAGAATTGCATATGTGGTTAATCAGTAACTTTCACTCTCTTGGACATATGCAAGATGATCACTTCCTTCTTTTTCAAGATACCCTTGCTGCAAATTTGGACTTGGAGAGTCCAAATTTGCTGGAATACTGTGTCCAATCCTGGGCGCCACAATTTAAGAAGGTTGTTAACAAGCTGGAACGTGTGCAGAGGAGGGCAACCAGGATGATCAAGGATCTGGAAACCAAGTCTCATGAGGAACGGTTGAAGGAGCTGGGTATGTTTAGCCTGGAAAAAAAGGAGACTGAGAGGAGATAGGATATCCATCAGATATCTCAAGGGCTGTCACATGGAAGAGGGAACAAGCTTGTTTTCTTCTGCTCTGGAGAGGAGTCAAACAAAAGTTACAAAAAAGGAGATTCCGACTATACATCAGGAAGAACATTCTGACAGTAAGAGCAGTTTGACGGTGGAATGGTCTCCCTTGGGAGATTGTGGTGGACTCTCCTTCCTTGGAGGATTTGAAGCAGAGGATGGCTGGCCACCTGTCATGGATGCTGTAGTTTCCTGCATTGGACTAGATGACCCTTGGGGTCCCTTCCAACTCTTCAATTCTATGATTCTATGAGTAGAGGAAAACAGCTGAAGCTCTCCTGCTTAAACTAAGACAATTTGCTAGGTTCCTTGGTATAGGGCAGAGGCGGGCAACCCATGGCCCTCCAGAACTCCAACTCCCATCAAACCAAACTAGCATCACCAATGAGCAGGGATGATGGGGATTGGAGTCCACAATCTCTGGAGGACCATAGGCTTCCCAGATGCTTCTTGAACTGTCCTCATGCAAGCATTCTTAATGCAGGGATGCCTGCAGGGAAAAGTAGGAAAAGCTGCCCCTGCTAAATTGGCACAATAAAGAAAAAATGTAGCACCTCCATAAGCTTTTAAAAGGGATTTTAAAAAATTGGCACACCTTTAAGATTACACTCAAAGTGACCTTTTGCATCCCTTCAGCAGGGCTGTCTGGTCCCGACTCAGAGATCATACTGTTTGTGGAATGCTTTTCCCAGGAAAGCACACCTGGTACCATCATAGTCAACTTTTAGTCAGGAGACCAAGACATTCTTGTTTGTCCAGGCTTTTGGTCATTACCTAGGATCACACTGTAATAGTGCATACCTGCCAACATCCTGCTGATCTAAATTAGGATGCTCGTTTTTTGGTCCCGAGCTCTTGTAATTGTAATTCCCCTGCCTGACATCTACAGCTGAAGAAGAAGAAGAAGAAGAAGAAGAAGAAGAAGAAGAAGAAGAAGAAGAAGAAGAAGCAGATATAGTTACAGGTAGAAGATGGGATCGTTCAAGACTATGTCTAACAATAAAAACATGCCAATAATAAACACATGCATGTACCATTGCCCTCTAGTGTACAACATAGAAAACAGCTGCCATGGGCAGAGGTTTTCAACCTCTTTGAGTGCATGGCTCCCTTGACCAACTACACCCTTTCTGTAGCTCCCCTGTGGGGAAAGCCTCAGAATCCCAGTTATGTCACCCCTTGCCTGCAGAACACCCTCCCTTGTGAAGTGTTCCCTCAGCCTCCTCTCCTCTTCCCCCTCTTCTTGGGAGCTCTCCAGGCAGCAGCTGCCGACAACAGAGTCTCTGATCCACTGCCCCGCCCCAAAGAGAAATGCCTCCTCACGCCACCCCACAGGGACCTGGAAAAAGGATGCCCCCAGACTTAGTGGCCCGACTGCCCAAATGTGAACATGAAGCAAGCAACCACACAAACCTTTGGGAGGCAGAGATGTGAGAGGGCATCCGAGGAGGGAAGGAAGGAAACAGGGACCGAGGGCAGTGTTGCCTGCAGCACTCCTGACTATCATGTAAGGCACCCCAGGGTGCCACAGTGCACTGGTTGAAAACCACTGGCCTATGGCTATCTAACGTAGATGTGAACTGGGAACTGTCAAAAGTTAATAATTAAACTCATCAGCATTCAACTGGTGGGTCTTGACCCACTACAGTGGTACCTTGGTTTACAACCATAATCCGTTCTGGAGGTCCGTTTGTAAACCAAAATAGATTGTTAATCCAAGGTGCGCTTTCGCCAGTGGGGCCTCCAAATTTTTTCTTGTTCGTAAAAATAAAAATAAAAATAAAAATAATGCGTTGTAATCCAAAAAAAGGTTGCAAACCAGGATGCGCCCTTCCGGGTTTGACGTGCTTGTAATCCAAAACGTATGCAAACCAAGACGAATGCAGACCAAGGTACCACCGTACTGGGTCACAGCCTGACCTAAGGCAGGTCACAACAGCAGCACAACCACCATGCAACATAAGGTGACAAAAAAATTAAGGGCTGCATGTTTGTGGGCTAAAGGTGTGTTCAGTTTGGAAAGGTTGATGAGAGCTACTGTTCAGCTCCCCATCAAGTGCTTCTGAACACGTAGGCAGAGAAGTATGTGTTCCAGAACAACTTTTTGGATGAAACATGTGTTTTCTATTCTTACTGCTGGCCTGTAACTTATTGTTTGGGTTCCCTGCCTTTCTGCTCTACCACATATAATGGGCAGCAGCTCCTCTTGGCATTTCCATGCTGGGCTTGGGGTGGAAGAATCTGCACCAGTTGCACTTTGTACTTTTCCAGCCCTGCCAGAAACAAAGTCTTCCCTTAACTGTGTACCTCTGAGGACACTCAAGCGGCTACCTGATAGAAGGCCTTTTCGGTGGTGTCCCCTAACAGTGGGATTATTTATTTATTTATTTATTTATTAAAAATAATTATATATATATTTCAATAATTTTACAATCATTTTAACATTTTGAAACTCGACTTCCTTCCCCCCTTTCTTAATTTTTTAAATATCTTCTGCATATTCCAAATTAACTTAATCATTTATTCATCTACTTTAAATGCATACTCTTATAAAACTGCAGGTTATTACAATAATCCTGCCAAATGTTCTTTTCTGTTTACAGTTTGTTTGTAAATATTCCATAAACCATTTCCATTCTTTTATAAAAAGTTTGTTATATTGATTTATTATTTTTCCAGGAAGTTTTGCCATTTCTGCGTGTTCCATATGTTTCTGTATCCATTCTTCTTTCGCCAGGACTTCTTCTTCTTTCCATTTTTGGGCAAATAACGTTCTTGCCGTTGTAGTTGCATACATGAATAAATTTCTATACAGTTTGGGTAGTTCTGTCCCTATAATTGTGAAAAGGAATTCTCTGTTCAGGTGCATTCAGGACTTTTCACGGTGTCTGAAAACCATTGTTTGATTCTTAGCCAGTTTCTTTGGGGTTCCATTTTATTCTTTTAAAATAGAGTGCTCACAGGCCACTTGCACCTGGAGGGAATTCTTATAAAAAGGCAGGGTATTAATCCTCTGAAAAGATAGGCACAAGGTTGCAGGTTCAATCCCTCAGCATATCAGGGTAGGTCTGGAGACATTGGTTGCCTGAACCCCAGAAGAATCTCTTCCAGCCAGTGTAGACAGTTCTGAGATCAGTGGGTCTGACCTAGTATAAGTTAGCTTCCCATTTCCTCAATGTATTATGCCTGGAGGGCGTGCATAATTAAAGGCGGGGTAAAAATTCTACAAATCTGTGACAACTATTAACCCATATAACCAAGTTCGATGTGATCTCGACAGTGTGATCCATGGTTGCTACAGCCCCTCCAATTAATAAAATACAAGCAACAACCACCTAATGAGAAGAGAAGACTCCCTGGAAAAGACCCTGATTGTTATGTACTGAGTTGAATAGGATCCAAAATGCAGCAGACTGATTGGTCCTAGAACAATAGGATTCAGAATGCAGCAGTCTGATTGGTCCGCAGGAGCCACCCAATCCAGCTCCAGGTGGAAGTGAATCCGCAACCCAATTGGCATACAGGAGTATCCCAGAATTAGCCAATGACGTGGGGCCCATTGTGTAAATAATGTATATAAAGCAGATTTTTTTTTGGGGGGGGGGACTTGCATTCCTCGCTACTATAAGCTGAATAAAGAGCATGAAATCCACACTTGACTCCTAGTATATTTCACTGATGTTGGGAAAGATGGAGGGCACAAGGAGAAGGGGATGACAGAGGATGAGATGGTTGGACAGTGTTCTCAAAGCTATCAACATGAGTCTGACCAAACTGCGGGAGGCAGTGGAAGACAGGAGTGCCTGGCATGCTCTGGTCCATGGGGTCATGAAGAGTCGGACACGATTAAGTGACTAAACAACAACAACAAATAATTTATAAACTAAAGACATGCTTATTTGTATATGCATTTTTGGCTCACTGAATGTATACCAGATTCAGGTAGGTAGCCGTGTTGGTCTGATGCAGTTGAAGTGAAATGAAAAATTAAAAAATAGTCCAGTAGCACCTTAGAGACCAACTTCTTTAGTTCTGGGCATAAGCTTTCGTGTACATGCACACTTCTTCAGATACCAAGATACCACACTTCTTCAGATACTAGCTGAAGAAAGTGTGCATGCACACGAAAGCTTATACCCAGAACTAAAGTAGTTGTTCTCTAAGGTGCTACTGCACTATTTTTTATTTCATTTTGAATGTATACCAAACAGGATTGTACAGTATCTTCAGAAGTCCTGACGTTTCACTGAACAAAAAAGGGAGAAGAAAAACAATTTGTAGACCCATCTCACCTCTTTCTTAGTGGGACATCTAAGCCTTAATGGTTGCAGAACAAGTTAAATAAGTCCAACAGGTAGAGAATTTATTTCCAGCGTGGAACTGCAAGGAAGTTGGGCACAACATCACCTGTTGAGTATCTGCCTTCCATGCAGCAACGGATGCTGTTGGGCAAGGAGGGAAGAATCTATTCGTGTATAAATAACCCCATATAAATAAATCTAAATTAGCATTCACTAGTAAGCCAGCAATTTTTTTTCCACGCCAAGGAAAAAGTCCAAGCTAGGGGAAAGGAAAGGGTTAACGGTCCCAGATGACCTTATTGGCTGAGTGCGCAGCCAATAAGGAACAGATAACGTCGCCGGGTGGAGGGAGGCTCCTCCGTCTCTAATGCGCATGCGTGCTTTGCGCCTGCGGTTGCCTTAGAGCCCGAGAAGCCGCTTTGTTTATATCCGGGAACTTTCGGTTATTTCTCCCTTCCCACTTCCGCCTCCGGTTGCCCCTACCAAGATGGCGACCATAACAGAGTTGAAAGCAGGTAAAGAGAAGCTGGAATATTCTTTTTCATTTGTCCTGGTGCGAGGAGGGGGGGCACTTGTTTAGAACTTATTTTTCACTGGGTGTGTGTGTCTGCCCTCCCCCAGCTCTGCTCCTAAGCCTTTAAGAGCTGCATGGCAGGTGGAAGTTCACCTGGTGCAGCTGCTGTTCTATTGTGGGGTGCTGCACCTGTTGCCTGGCTGCCTGTCATGGACTTGATGGGGATACGTTTTATCATGCCAACAAGGAAGCATATTTAATTCTGTCTGCTTTACAAAAATACGACAATCTCATTCTACTTTGTTAATTTGCATTTTTTTTTTAAGTCCAGCATTTCTAATGAAACTTAGCTTCCGTCCAACGCAGCTCATGAGAACTAAAGGCTTAATTGTTTCGGTTGTTCTTTTTGGGGGGAATGTGTTTGTTTGTTTTCGCACTTGGAACAGCTACGGCTGGGTTTATAGTTAATAGAAAAGCTGCCTGGTTTTGTGCTCCCTAGTTTTAACAGACACGCTGGAGAAGAGAGGTACACTGGGACAGATCAAAGCAAGGATCAGAGCTGAAGTTTTCAATGCGCTGGATGACCAAAGCGAACCACGGCCATCGTTGTCCCATGAGAACCTTTTAATCAATGAACTGATCCGTGAATACTTGGAGTTCAACAAATACAAATATGCTTCATCTGTTTTAACAGCAGGTGAGCCTTTTTCCTATTTCCTTTTCTCCGTTGCATGGATACTATCCAAAAAATAATGACTATGGAAATGGAAATCACAGAAGTTACAGTCCTACAGAAACGTGTCTCTGGGTGGCTGGAGAATAGTGATTTGTTTGCGAGCCACGCGTGATGGGGGGTTACTAAAATAGCTAGGTACATACAATTCCTGCATTGCAGGGGGTTGGACTAGATGACCCTTGGGGTACCCTTTAATTTTTACAATTCTATGTTTCTATGAATCCAAGTGCAGAAAGGATTGGGAAGACTTAATGTTCACATGTTCTGTTTTTCAGAATCTGGCCAGCCTGAAGTTCCATTGGACAGAGAATTTCTTGTTAATGAACTAAATATAGTTGAAGATCCAAACAGCAGATCAGTGTAAGATAACATAGTCCATATATTCTGGTTCTATAAGTTCCCTCTGGATTTTGAATGCCTTAAGTGTTAATATATGATGAATACATTCTTAATCATATATGTGCAGGATGACACATATGTTTTCCCTACACTTTAGGGGCTCTATGGTAAATTACTAAAGCTATAATCTTATGCATAGTTACTTAGGAATAAAGCCCCGTGGAGTTCAATAGGCCTACTTCTGAGTAGATAAGATTATACTGCAAGTGTGCCTCCAAAGAGTGCTTAAATAGAAGTCAGTTTCCTTGGACCCCTTGTTTGTGCTTCTGAGTTATGATCCTATGGCAATTGTTTGTTCTTTGCTGAAAATCTGCAAGCAAAGTCCAGCAAAGAGTCCCCCCTGTGCAAGTTCCACTGAAGTAAATGGGAGTGGCTAATGATCCTTTGCCCCTTGTATCTTCAGCTCTCTCTGCTCAACATTTCCCCCCCATTTTTTTAACAGGCCACTTCTGTATGGAATTATAAACCAGCTGTTACATGGTAATGAAGAAAAGGTCTGCAATACATTCCCCAGGGCACCTTCGTTACAGGTTTCAAACCAACCAACGAAAGGAGTCAAATGGGTATGGTTTGGTTAGAGTGTGTGGGAGTGTATATAATGCAGGAGTGTTTAACCTATAGTCCTCCAAATGTTGTTGGGACTACAACTCCCATAATCCCTGGGCTGTGCCAGCAAAGTCTGATTGGAGTTGGTTTGCCACCCTTGAGAGGGTCTTGCAAATAAGCTTTACTTTCAAGGAAAGGGGAAGTAACTGTTCTGACACTGGCACACATCGTCATTGGTACTGAGACATAACCAAACATAAAATCTGGCCACCTTGGGGACTACTTCCTCCTGAATTAAGATGGAGAATCTGATGCTCTCCAGATGTTGTTGGATTTTAACTCCCATCAGCCCAGCCAGCAAAGGACAATGGGAGTTGTAGTCCAGCAATGTATGGAGGGACATAAACACCCCAGTCCTACATGAATTAGCCATGCTGTTAAGATTTGCTTTGGAGGTTCTCAACTGGGTCCCATCATTGTTGGAGTCAATGTTGATGGCGACTGGAGAGAGCGCTTTCATTGCGGTGCCTTCTGGGCTTTGCAACTTCCTCCCTTGAATGGTTTGCCTGGTGGCAATTTGTTATCTTTTAAGTGCATTCTGGATTTCCTCTCTTACTTTGGTTTTTAACCTGTGCAAGTTGCTTTTGTGTCTTGCTGCTGTAGTTACTTCTTTTGTTTATATTGGCTCTGAGAATCTGTACTGAAGAGTAGCATATTATTGATTGGGTTGTTTGGGTAACATTGGTCACAGAGGAGATCTGCTATGTGGTTCACCCAACTTAGTATTGCAAGAGCTGCTGGCAGCGGGATTCCGTACTCAAAAGTGAGTCCTCCTGAATTCAGTGGGACTTGTATTCAAGTAAGTGTGCACAGGACTGCAGAAGCAAAGGCACAAGACTTGCCTTTATTCTGTCTGGAAATAGTGGGTGAGAGGTGCCATTCACTGGAAAGATAACTTGCATAAGCCTAGCTTAAATGAGCAGAAGTTGTGCAAGAGCATAGTATGACTCTTCTGCAACTTGAAAGCAATTTTCGTAGAATCATAGAGTTGGAAGAGACCACAAGGGCCATCCAGTCCAACCCCCTGCCAAGCAGGTTTTTGGCCTCCATGCAGGAAAACTAGTTGGCCAGTGATGTGATCTGTAGCTTCAGCTCATCCCAAGTAGATCTCATAAGAAAATATGATTACTGTGAACAATCCACTCAACAGCTGGCATTGCTTACCTTTCTCCCTGCCACATGGTCGTCCATGTTGAAATGCAACACATTGTGTTTGTTTTAATTCTCAGGCACCGCTGCGGAGCCAGGATGCATAGCCGGCCCAAAGCTTGAAGATACGTTGAGTTCACGGGGCCTAAACAGATGAAATAAACCATCACGTGTCTTTTCATGCAGAGCAGGTGTTTATTTGTTACTGTGCAAAGTTCTCAAGATTGATTGGTAAAAAATGGGTAAGGACTATTTTGTAGATGTGACATTTCTAATCATCTTTGTGCTGTGGTTTCCTCTATAGTTCTAGTCCAAGGTATATTGTTGGTAAAAGGAGGGATATGTTAGTGTGGAAACATAAGAAACTGTCACAGTTTTACAGCATCAATCTTCTCTTGGTGGGTCAGAATCCATTTATTTTCATGGTGTGATAAATGGTAAATAAAGTGTGGGGGGGGGGGAAGCAGGTTTGTGCTATAGGCGGGTCCGGGGTCTAAAAATTAAAAGGATCCAGTGTTTTAGCTCAGTGTCATACTGAATTCTATTCTTGGTTCTTTGTACATGAATAAAAGATAATTTGCCTTAAACTTTGACTTGCGAGGGTGTCCGATAATTGAATCCTTATGTGGTGGAAATACGGACTTTTCACAACAATGATAGGGACTTTCCACAATAATTGATGTCAACAATTACAGAAATGGGATCATGTTATTTTAGGAAATGTTTCGGCCTTCCCTGCAAGCTTGAAGTGTTTTCCAGTGTTCAGCAAAGAACAGTGTTAAGCCTCAGCTAAGGATATTATATAGATTTAGGACCAAGTGATGGGTATGGTGCAGATGTAATGCTGTTGAGCTTATGTGCTCTGCCTTTCCTTCCTCTTCTCACATGCCCTGATTGAGTAGAGACTTACTGATTTCCTAACCACTGTTTCCTGTGACATCCAAACTAGTTTAAGCACTGCCTACAAGCCAAGATAGCAATTTTGGGTGCAGTAGGATAAAAGACGAGCTCCTAGCTGCTGCTCCTCATTGGAGCAGCACTGCAGTGTTATGATTGAGGGCAGGTTGCTCTCCCTGGTCTCTCATTTGACGAAATTAGCAATCAGAAACGAGGATAAAAATTAAGATCTGTATGTAGAATAGGAAGAATACAGTGTTCAGCTAGCAGCTCTCCCAAGCCACCCTTGGCTGAGCAACCGCTGTGATGTCATGGAATGCTCACAAACATTCAGGCTTCTTTGGGGGGGGGGATTTGTCACTTTAGAGGGGAGTAAAATGTAAGGTTGGGTTAGGAAATGCCCTCAGGCAGGGTGTAGATTAATGATGGCTAACCAGATCAAATCCAACCCAGAGAGAGTGGGGAGGGGTATTACTCAGAAGGGTGGTGGGAATGGGCGATTGGCTGATAGGTCTCTCTCTATATATAAGAGTCTGGTGACTTCTGTTTCAGTGTATCTGAAGAAGTGTGCATGCACACGAAAGCTCATACCAAGAACAAACTTAGTTGGTCTCTAAGGTGCTACTGGAAGGAATTTTTTTTATTTTTTGTTTTGTTTTGACTATGGCAGACCAACATGGCTACCTACCTGTAACTGGATCAATTGATTCAAGTTTTTCAAGTCTCTTATGAATAGATTTATTTCTTAAAGTTTATATACCAGGTGAAATTAATGTGCCAGGACAAGGCCCTGTTTCGGTGTTTCTTCTTCAGCAAATAGAGTCTTAAAGTCGACGTGTACTGGTTGTTTAGAGTTAGGTGACTCCAAGTGCGTTTGTGATATTTAAAGAAAAATTAAGGTGTGTGAGATGGGCAGGGTACAGATAAATTATTATTATTTATCATCATCATCATCATCAAGCTCACCCGCTTCAAAATGGAAAAGCAGCTTGCCATTCCCATGAAGCTGGAACTTACAAAAAACTTCTGCCCTGCATACATGCTTTTCCTCCCACCCAGGCTATGGCTGTCTAGGATTGAGGCCCAAAACTATGTTGTCACTTACTTTCTAGGAAAGTGTGCCCCCTCCCTGGCCCCACAAGCATCTGTCCAGTTTTAGGCACAATAGTTTCTTTTTCTTACACATACACTTTTTTTCCCTTAAGAGGCTAGAAAGTTGGCATACTGTGCTTCATATTGCATCAGTTCTGCTTTTAAGCAATAACACTGAACATGTAGTAATCTTTCTTCCTTCTTCTTCTTTTCTGCTTGCCAGGCTGAAGGATGATTGTCCCCCGATATCATTTATTGCTTTACAAAAGCCTCTTTCATGAGATGTGCTTTTGGGTCTGAATGGCTGGGGAAACTGACCTTCAGTGCTCAGATGGTTGAAGTTCAGTGGCTAGATAGAAACTTGAGCCTGCAACAAAGTTATGATGTCTGTTTTGCTGAACAAATGAAGCGGGCATTCCACTTGACACTGCTGTATTTTTCTGGGAGGCAGGGGCACAGAAACTCTGGTTAGATTCTACTATTTCATGTGTAAGCATTGCTGCAAGTCTCCGCTAGCAATGGTATCGGTTCTCTATGTTGTGGGTAACACCAGGCCCCCTCGTGTTACCAAGAATCTCTGTTTCAACTGGCACTCTGCACATGCCCCAATATATTTTGCTTTTGCTTTTCTTCAAGCAGTGAGGGCAGCACCATTGCAAGGAATTGGAGAAAGCTACAGTAGTTCAACCTAAGTGTCAGAGGAAACCTCACTGGTCCGTGCCAAATATCCTCTTGCATAGTAGCTGCGGTTCAGGGGAATGTCCTCACAGTAATATGACCCTGTTATGCAGATTGATAAGTACAAGCCTAATTGGTCTCCAGAACTCCCAACCACATCTAATGCAA
This sequence comes from Lacerta agilis, assembly GCF_009819535.1. Lineage (NCBI taxonomy): Eukaryota > Metazoa > Chordata > Lepidosauria > Squamata > Lacertidae > Lacerta > Lacerta agilis. The sequence goes on from NC_046324.1 coordinate 43,749,661, forward strand.
GCAGACAACCTTATTTAGCATTAATGAACTTGAGACAGGAGTGGAGGCAGCCTCCAGCAAGCATTTCCCCCAAGGAATTGGATTAACGTTCATTTCCTGAGAAACCTCTCCATCTTTCCTTAGGAGGAACACCTTAGTCACCTGATGGCAAGTCCTGATTTTCCAGAAATGGCTCGTGACCTCCCTGCCACTCTCTGGCAGGAAACCCTGCATTGATATGTGTGTAACAACTTGCTACTTGAATTAATGTTTTACTGTTCCTTCTGCCCAGCACTTTCTTTAAAGAGAGCACCCTTTGGTGTCAGAGCTAATGCTCATCTGGAAGATTCTTTCCCATAACTGGACACCCCTGCCCCCCAGTCCTTCCTTGGATCGGTCTTCTGCCAAGGTGTTTTACCAGCTCCATCAAGACTGCTCTGTGATGGTTTGCGTGGACAGGCGGAGTCCCCCAACCCCCAGGCGACCTCCGAGCGGAATAATGACACAAGACAACGTGCTATGGGATTAAAATTGGCCACAACTTTATTAAGATTCAGATGTAGGGAGACCTTGGCTCATGCACTGGGCGTTTATCCTTCCCAGCCCCCAGCCGGGGATCTGGGAAACTTCAGGGTTATCCAAAAAGTGTGGGGATTGGGCTAGCTTTGGAGAACATATGTTCAAGCAGATAGCCCACCCCCCGTTTGCCGCCACTGGTGGGGGAGAGCAGTGACAACCTCTCGGTGTATGGTCAATGCCTCCCCCCAATACCCCTTTAACGGGAACCCTGGTATTGCTGGAGTCACCACCCCACGCCCCCCCCCCCATTTAGGAAGATGACTAAAGGATTCCGCCCAAGGCCTGAAATTGCCAAAGTTGTGACGAATTGCTACAGGAAAGGCGAAACCTGCCAATGCAGGGAAATGGCCCTTCAACAGCAGCCTTGACATAGCAGTGCCTCCATACCTGTGGAGAAGAGGTTAACCTGCAAAATAAGCATTGAGGGAGTGGAGGGTGGGAGAAGCTCTGGAGCCCGACTGGTAAGCTACACCTTCTATTGTGTGGGCTAGGTAGTCCCTCCCCTTATCTGGCCAATCCCCTGGCAACGCCTCCCCCAGGCGGGATTGGGTGCTTAGCTGGGGTAGGCGGAGACCCCAGGTATCCCTCCTGGGGGAAGGGAAAGACAGTCCGAACTACCAGGTGTCACCCAGGAGCTCAAGGGGCTGCGTGCGACCACGCAAACGTCGGCCCCCCCCATTTGATGTGGGGAGCGATCACTCCAGTTCAGCCAGCTGCTCAAGACGCTGTTCCATTTCATTAGGAATCCTCCTTTGAGACTTCTCTGATCCCGTGGATGCCTGCGGGATACAGGCTTCCAATCTAAAAAAAACCCAACGACACACAAGGGAAAAGGGACTGGGAGGGAAGAGGAGAGGGGGAAATGCAAACTCGGGCACCAATTCTTAAGCAGTTGTTCCTATAACAACCAACTTGCATAGTGCATGGGTAGGAGATGCCTGGTGGAGCCTTCTGCTTCCCATTCCCCCCCCCCCAGTGGCAGTCTGAAGGAATGGCTGTTGAGGGAAAGGAGGCCTAGTGGAGCCTGTCTGCCAAAGGGAAACTCTGCATCTTGCCCCTTGCCCCCTAAGCTAGCCTGCTGCCCTCAGATGCCATGTAGGACACTGTCCTATTGCCAGTAGCAAAAGTTAAGTTTCAGCTGCCAGTCAGGCTGGCTTCTGCACACTGAACACGTTGCAAACTGGGAGATCTGGATTCAAATCCCCCCTCAGCCATGAAGCTCCCCAGGAGGCTGGCTCCCCTGTATCTTGGCCTCCCTGGTTTGTTGCAAGGATAAAATCAGGTGGGAGGACAAGGACCACGTGTGCCAGCCTTGGCTCCTTGGGAGGAAAGATGTGATATCAATGTCATAATTGCCAGGAGGCGGTTGTTCAGGAGGAGCCATCCTATGCTACAGTAGCTGATGTCATGAGTAGTTGTGGTTTTAGGGTTCTTCAACCTTGGATCTGCAGTCAGATGCTGTTGGACTACAACTCCCATCATCCCTGATCAATGGCTAAGCTGGCTGGGGCTGATGGGAATTGCTGTTGGCATCTGTCTGTCTTGAGACAGTCAAAGCGCTGTGTTAGCAGCACTGAAGTGACCTCCCCAGGGCACAAGCCTGGGCAGTGCGTCTGGAGGTCCTGGGCTGCCCAGAAGAGAAGACCCTCCCTTGGCCACACTGGTGTGGCCCAAAGGGAAGCAGAACAATACTTTTGGTTTAGACCAAGAGCATCTGCTGAAGAACACTGGTCTGCAGAAGCCCCTTGTACTGCCCACCCATCTTGGATCTGTGCAGACATGGTGAGGAGGAATGTCCTCTGCCTGTTCTATGCACCATCCTGTCTGCAGAACTGGGCAAGGGGTTTCCCCTCTGATGCCAGCAGTGAGAGGCCCTCTTCTGAGAGATTTCAGGCCCCGTTAGCAGCAGCAAGCCTCAGTAAAGCATTGACACTTGATGCTTTCAAATCGCCCAGCCGCACTTTTCAGCTGCCCGTCTGAACAAGAGCTGGCATCTGAGGGCGGAATCGCTTGACCTTGGCAATTGCTACTCGGCTCTGCTTGGTGTTCTGCTCCGATGGCACAGCTTGCCATCTCCCTAAGCTGCCTGACTGTCCTAGTTCCATAGACTGTCCTAGTCCCATAGACTCCAGCATCAACTAGACGGTCCACACACAGGTAAGTGAGCTCAGCTTCCAGGCCACAGCTGAATGCATTGGTTTTTTTAATTTAGCGCACTTGCGTTCCACTTCTCCTTCACTGTGGACCTGCATGCCCTCAGCCCCTGCCCTGCGATGAATCGTCCTCAAGCTTTCCAGCTCAGCTCCGTATCGCCCTATAAATCATCTGCCACTCTTTGTTCTGTTAGGCGTACATGTCTGCCAGCAGCCTCTGGATGTACGTGAACGCAAAGAATGGGAAAGAATTTCCACTCCTTTTTAAGCTACGACCATTGAGAGGTGCAGATAGTTACGAAACAAGCTTTATAAACTCTTCCAGGGAGAGCACCACAGAGCCTTTTTTTGTTGTTGTTGGTTTTCTAGGTGGCTGTTACAGTCTGGCTGCGTGCTTTTTCGAAGGGGGTATTCAGCTTTACAAAGCAATAACTTGAAAACTTGGCCATAAGGTGCTTTCTCCTAGTTTGCATAAATGGAGGGTGTTTTGTTTTGTTTTTTGAGTCCCTCGTTTCTCTTTGCAGTTCCGGGCTTTGGCGACATCCAATACTGCTTCAGAAGATGCAGTGTGGAGCCAGTTAGCTCAGTTGGTGAAAGCGTGGTGCTGATAACCCCAAGGTCACGGGTTCGATTCCCATATGGGCCACCTGCATATTCCTGCATTGTAGGGTGTTGGACCAGATGACCTTCGGGGTCCCTTCCCACTCTACAATTCTGTGATTCCACCCAGCCCAGTTTTGTACATCCTTCCTGGCAGCGTGTCTCAGCGGTGATGTCCATCACCTCTAAACACCTGGCCTCTTTTAGGAAGAGAAGACCAGGACAGCAGAGCTCTCTGGCCTTGGGAAGGACCTTCCATTAGCCATCGTTGAGGGTAGCACCACAGAATGGAATGGCCCATAGCTCAGTAGCAGAGAACATTGGGTCCAGAGCCCTGCTATCTCCAGGGAAAAACTTCAGTCTGAAAACCCGGAGGGTTGAAGTGGGTCAGTGTGGATTAGGGGTCTTCAACCTTTTGCAGGGCCCGTGAACACACCTGAAAACCAAAGGGAGTGTTGTGGGCATCGTTCATGTACATCAGGGGTCCCCAAACTAAGGCCCGGGGGCTGGATGCGGCCCAATCACCTTCTAAATCCAGCCCGTGCACAGTCCGGGAATCAGCGTGTTTTTACATGAGTAGAATGTGCCCTTTTATTTAAAATGCATCTCTGGGTTATTTGTGGGGCATAGGAATTCATTCATTTTTTTTTTTTCAAAATATAGTCTGGCCCCCCACAAGGTCTGAGGGACAGTCGACCGGCCCCCTGCTGAAAAAAGTTTGCTGACCCCTGATTTACATGCTCACACTCCATCCCCAGCCAGCTATTTAGTTTGAAAAAAGTGTTTCAAGTTTTCAAAACCCTAAGGTTGGGGGCGGGGGGAATGATCTACTTGGAAAGAGTAGGGGAGAGGCGAGAATTGCAGGAAGGCCAGTCCCCCCTCCGCATCTGTTAGGCTTGAGAAAAGCCTTGAGTTGGAGACAATAGAAGGCTTTCCCCCATGCCTAATTTCAGTGTCTGTATGTGTAGAGGGGAAGGGGCACTGGGAACACCTTGTGGTGTCTCTAGGCACCATGCTGCCAATCCAGGTCTACATAACCCTGGTCTCTTTGGACCAGGGTTGGACCCGAAAAACAATGGATTCAAGTTACAAGGAAGGAGGCTCCGGCTAACCATCTTTCTGACAGTAAGAGCCGTTTGACAGTGGAACAAAGTCCCTCAGGAGATGGTAGGCTCTCCTTCCTTGGCGGTTTTTAAGCAGAAGTTGGATGGCCATCTGTCACGGATTCTTTAGTTGTGATTCCTGCATTGCAGGGGGGTTGGACTAGATGACCCTCGGGGGGTCCCTTTACAACTCTATGAATCTAGACTAGAATCTTAACTTTATTTTGGCAGGGAGTGGCAGAGCCCCTGCTTTGCATGCCCATAGTACCATCTTCGTTCCCTGATCTCTCCAGCTGAGGCTAAGATTCTCTGCCTGGAGAGCTGCTGCCGGTGCGTGTGGACAGTACTGAGCTAGATGGACTCTTTCAAAAAATACTTTTTACGAACAAATATTTCGCAAATGCATTAACAGAAAAGCAAAGGGATAGGACCGTGGCGGTTGTCGATAACATTGCTGTGCTATTAAATAAAGGATCGCTGTGGTGATGTTGAGAAGAAGTTCAGGGTCAAATGGGGGGAGAGAAGGGTTGTTTCTTTGGGCCCAGATGAGTATAGGGCAAGTGACTTGCCCCAGATGCACCAAGGAATTACCTGCAAGTAGGACTTTGGAAAGATCCTTTGCTGTGAAAACTCAGGAACCGCTTCTGCTTAGTGTAGACGCGGTCCTGGCCTGGTGGTCCACGGCAACTTCCTGCATAAGTTAGCAAGCTTTGCTGCGTCTCAAGAACTCCTCCACCTTTGGTTCCTGCAAAACTCTCTGCCGTCTCCTTGCCCATCCACCACCCCCCTCACCGTCCATCGGTCCTCTGCTTTTGACATGGGGCTCCATATTTAGGCTTCTGCTGCAGCATGTGGGGCATTTTGTATCCGGTATGTTGATGGGAATTCCTGGAGGATCCTCGCGTTCCCTTTTTGGGATGTCTGAGAAGCCCAGGCCCAGGCAAGGGAGATGCAGAGAGAGAGAGAGAGAGAGAGAGAGTATGGAAGTCTGAATGCATAGAATTTTGTTTTGTTTTTGAAACTTCTGCCGGCCTTGATGAGGACCAGATTGCTCCCTCCCCAAAGCTGGCTGCAGGCACCTCTGTCCTTCGTCCCCTCTCTGCCAGCTGGTGGACCTGCCTCTTCTATCCACAAGACCACAGGCACCCATTTCCATCCTCCCTCCCTCCCTCTTCCCCTCCTGCTCTCCCCCCACCCCACCCCGCGCTTTAATGCCACAAGCCATTTAACAGTTATCTTTTCCCATTTAAGGACAGAGGGAGGTATTTATATATATAAATTATGTGCAGTGCTTTCTCAGGAGGCTGGGATTCCCTGCAAAGCAGCCGCTTCGGCGGAGAGTTGGCTGGGGCAGGAGCTGGGAAGAAAACGACCCTTTCGCTCCCCAGAGACAGGCCGGGCTTAAAACGGCCCAAGGTTCCCAAATGTTACATAAACACGTGGGAGATGTGGAGGGGACCTCTCCTTCCAGGGCTCGGTTTGGCTTGGGAAGAGGGACCTTTCATCCCCCCCTCCCAGTTCCATGCAAAAGACCCTTCTCATGGAAATGAGCATACTGTACTTTGCAAGATCTTATGTTTTGAGCCGGACATCAAAAGGCTGATTAGAGATAACACCGTTTTTATGGCAAGGGAAAATTTTTGGGAGTCTCCACTCTTAATCCTTCCTAACTTCTCTCTCTCTCTCTCTCTCTCTCTCTCTCTCTCTCTCTCTCGCTGTAAACCCAGAGACATGAGAAATCAGGAAGGGGTTAAGAAGGGTCATATTCCTGCTTTGCAGACCAAATAAACCCCCTTCCATTTCTGGGAAATGGCTTATTAAAAAGTTTGCGTGAAAGAGGACTCTTGATAATTTCTGAGACATCACACAAACTTGACAAACAAAAGAAGACAGAAACCCCAATTTACAGCATCAGGTAGGTGGTAGTGTGAGAGGTCTTCTAGCCACAGCTTAAAACTGAACCTAAGAACGTACAGAGAGTTTCTTTATTTGTTATCTTCCCCCCCCCCCCGGTAGTGTCAGGGTTTTCCAGCAGGGGGCGGTCTCTTGGGACCCTCCCCATGGGAGTCAGTCCGCCTCTATATAGGGAGGTTGCAAAGGGAGAGCAGCCTTGGTCTGACCCCAGCTGCTAGCAGCATCAGTTCCGGACTCTCCCAAGACATTTTTCTGCTTTCCCAATTGGACCCCTGTAAGTACTTTTTGGACAGAAAAGTAATTCTCCGGCTCAAGCCGGCGCTGCTGTGAGTTCAGAGCGAGCTGTGCTATCAGTCTGAATTAATTGCTCCTCTTTGTAAGATGCAGTTAGGAGGTTTCCTTTGGGGCAGATGTAGAAACCGCCATGGCTTGGGCATATAAGAACTTTCTTTAGCAGGTGGGATTCCCAGTGTGCTGAGCTTCCTGGAGATTTGATACTGCAGTTTGTAAGGAGGAAGGATGTAATATTCTTAAATGGCTAAGTAAAATTGTTCTTACCAAAACCACTCAGAGGCAAGGTGTGTAAAGTGTGCCTTTCATGTATAGGAACAAGCTTAAGAATGAAAATCTTTGCGGAGTTAATTACAGTATGTTATGCGAGGCTTTAAGAAGCAGAGATTCAGCTGCAGCTTTGTTGAAAATTACGGTGAGAAATCATTCGTGGCAGGTAACTGAATTCTGACATTTTTCATCTCGGCAAATTGCCTTTTAACAAGCGACTGACATGAGAAAGGATTTGTTGCCGGTTATTACAGTGATGAATGAGTCCCACGGATGGTTCAATTCCCCTAATGAATTGGAGATGTTGGTGCAAATGTACTCAAGCCATCTACTCGTTTGATCTTGGATTGCGGGATAAATACCAGCTTTTCCTTGACCTGTTGCTCTCCAGAGGTTGTTGGACTACAACTCCCAGCCTCCTTAACCATCGGACATGAAGGCTGGGACCGGTGGGAGTTGGAGTCCAATAAAATCTGGCAGGCAACAAGTTGGGGAAGGCTGTCAGCAGGCATGAGAGCTTCAATTTTCAGTTTTCTCAGTTTCTCATTCCCCCCCTAAATTCAGTTCTCTGAGCCTCTGCAACAATTTGCAGCCTTAAAAAAACCAAACCCCCAGCCTTTTAGTGCCGATTTTTCAGAATAAACAGATTTCTTGCATGCAGCGTTGACAAATATACACCTTTCCGACATAATATTCACTAATAGGTGCATACTTTATCCTAACACTGCTTGGTTGGAAGACTGCACTGCAAAACTCAGAAGGGTGAGGGTTTTGATCAGTGGCTGTCCCTCTGTTTGCTTTTGGTTTAGGAAAATGTGCATTTAAGGTCGCCTTTAAATGTAAACTGAATTGGCTTTCTCTCCCTGCTCCCCATCCCTTCATTGTCATGCATGATAAGGCCCTACCTTACAGGAGAGGTGGTCGTAATCAAGCAAAAACCGGCTTCTTCTTTTTTCTTTTTTGGTTTTCAAAAGGTTAAAAAAGTCAGATCTGTCCCGAAGCAGCTGGCGGGGCAGCTCCGAGGGCGTCCTTTTTTTTTCTGGCGACATTTGGTTACTGGTTTGTTTTGTTTCATCCTCAGAAGGACAAATAAGGCGAAGGAGAATTTTAAAGCTTCAAATCAAAGTAAGGGGAAAGTCAGTAGATGGCAGTAAAGGAAAGCGACAGCGTTGGGGGGGTCGTAGCTGGATGATGCTCACAAGCCTTCGATGCGCTAGCTCGACACAAGGGCGATTCCACACGCTGTTACATGGCCACAGCGGGGACGAGCTCCCCGTTGACAGGAAGCCGCAGCCATTCTTTGTTATATATTTACTGCATGGATAGCTCTCCTTTTGCTCAGTGGGGCCCCCAAGGTGGCCTATGTGGTTCTCCCCCTCCTCATATAACCCCCACAACAACCCTGTGAGGCAGGGCAGGCTGAGAGGCACAGTGACTGGTCACCCAGGGAGCTTCATGGCTGAGCAGGGATTTGAACCCAGGTCTCCCTCTTAGCTCTGTGGCTATATTCTTATTCTTATCATCACCATCCTCCTCCTCCTCCTCCACAATCAGCTTACAGCAATGTGAAAATGCGAGATTAAAATCAGATAAAGCCATTTACAATCGGACTAGGGGTGGGCCCTAAAAATGTGCATTTCAGGTGTCAGGTGTCAAAAGCCAGAGGTGCACCTTCAGTTTGTGTTGAAAGCTGTGTAATGGTGCTGGATGCTGCTACCCCTCCTGAACTACCCAGCTCTGCCAATCTTAATACCCAAGAGGGTCTGTAGGGAAGGAGGTGGTCTTTCGGGCATACCCTCCAAGTATCCCTATTTCCCAGAGATGTCCCTGATTTAGAGAAGAAGTCCTGGTGTCTGATTTGACCCTGGAATGTCCCGCTTTTCCTTGTTGTTGTTCAGTCGTTCAGTCGTGTCCGACTCTTCGTGACCCCATGGACCAGAGCACGCCAGGCACCCCTATCCTCCACTGCCTCCCGCAGTTTGGCCAAACTCATGCCAGTCGCTTCGAGAACACTGTCCAACCATCTCGTCCTCTCTCGTCCCCTTCTCCTTGTGTCCTCCATCTTTCCCAACATCAGGGTCTTTTCCAGGGAGTCTTCTCTTCTCATGAGGTGGCTAAAGTACTGGAGCCTCAACTTCAGGATCTGCCCTTCCAGTGAGCACTCAGGGCTGATTTCTTTAAGGATGGATAAGTTTGATCTTTTTGCTGTCCATGGGACTCTCCAGAGTCTCCTCCAGCACCATAATTCAAAAGCATCAATTCTTTGGCGATCAGTCTTCTTTATGGTCCAGCTCTCACTTCCATACATTACTACTGGGAGTCCCTATTTTCATTAGAGAAATTGGAGAAATGTTGGAGGGTGTGGAGTTATCTAACCCCTGAGCCGTCTGAAGGCAGCCCTGTTTAGGGAAGTTATTATTATTATTATTATTATTAATAATAATAATAATAATAATAATAATGTTTTATGCTTTTATATATGTTGGAAGCTGACCAGAGTGGCTTGGGGCAACCCAGTAATATGTGCGGGGTATAAATTATCATTAGGGAATGGGACGTCCCTATTTTCATCAGAGAAATGTTGGAGGGTATGTCTTTCAGGTATTCAGGGCCTGAGCTGCTTGGGGCTTTAAATGTTAACGTGAGCACCTTGGATTGGGGCCCGGAAACAAACTAGTGTGTGTTTTTCTCCTTCGTTCATTATATTCTTTTTAGGTTGAACACCTGAAAAGTATAGCACCTGACGCACACCTAAAAGATTCATTTTGTGTAATCCTCCGCTACATCCACACTAAAAATTTGAAGCTCTGTGATGCCACTTTAACTGTCATGGCTTCCCACAAAGAAACCTGGGAGCCGTAGTTTGTTAAGGGCGCTGAGAATTGTCGGGAGATTCCTGTTCCTCCCACAGTGCTACAGTTCCCCGGGTTCCCCTCGAAGAGTGATTAATTGTGAAAACACTGTGGGATTTGTAGCCGGGATGTGTATGGAATAGGGGCCTCCGATCAACTCTCAGCACCCACAACAAACTACAGGATCCTTTGGGCTGGGGAAACCATAACTATTTAAATGCTAGGATATTCCTTTAAATAAATTCCATAACGGCTGATGTGCCCTTTATTAAACAGTGCCTCAGAGCACTTACTCAGAGGGCCAAGGCATGTTCTCCTTCTCTTTCTCCTCTCTTTTGTAAAAACTCTCTCTCTCTTTTTTAATACTTTGTTTACGGGGCGGCTGGGTGCACTTGCAAAGCCCCGTGCTGGCGAGTCCCCAGCTGTCCGCCATCTTAATTTGCCCAGAGGCGAATTAGCATACCTTAGCATATGCAAATTTGCCTCAGGATCACCCCACCCGCTCCGGGCGCTTGCTTGAAGCACCTGGCAACACCCACCCTGCAAGGGAGGACAGATCTGTGAGAGAAAAGAACCTCAAAAAACCATGGGAAGAGGGCAAAAACCATCCGCCCGAAAGATGCCTCTCTTTCACTAACTCGGTGCCAAATATGCAAGTCGAGGTGATGCATAAATTCCCAGTGTCTTTTTGACGGTGGCCCCCTCAGGTCCTGTCCTCCTCAAAATATCGACTTGTCTGATTAGACTCATCAGCTGGCTCGGATGCTGCTGCCGCAGCCACGCTCTCTCAGACACGAACGGTACCATTTTTTTTAATTGTCCGACATGGCAAAGGACTTTCGTTATTCCCTAAAAGGTATTTGTTTTGAACTTGTTATCATTGGATTTCCTTTTTTTTCTTCCTTTTTTCTTTTTTGGCCGATCGGCTAGTAATGAGCAGAACGTGCCCATATATGGTAGCCTACATGGACCTCTTGCAAACAGATCCAGGGAGCTTTGCAAACGCCTTGGACTCTTTAGCTACGGGGATCTGGGTTCGCCTTTGAAGCTCGGTCAGCTTAAAAGGAAGGAGGTCGGACGATCTCTTTCGGCCACCCCCCCCTTCCCACTTCGTTCGGCGACAGTTTGTGTGGTGTAGGTCCTACTTTCAAGAGAGGAAAGCCCATGCGCAGGCTGCGGATTTAATTAATGAAGCAAATAAATTTCAAAATATACTGAAGGGCGCTCGTGGCCGTGAAGGCCACATCACATAAGGCACCCTCCCTCTCAACAATGTGCTGCTATCTCAAAAAGAAGGGGGTACCCCATAAAGACTTAAGATGGGTATGCCTGTGTTTGAACTGTTGGACTAGCAGAAAAGCAGACGTCTCAATTACGTGCCGCCAAAGAGAAATCCAACCCATTATCCTTCTGTTGCCTCTTGGCAACCTTTTCCTCTTAGGGAGGACCGAACTCACAAATACACAGAAACCTTTGGAGAGATTGAATGGTTTGAAATGGGTAGGCTCTTCCGTGTTAAATGTCTTAATGCTCCTCCGTAGTTCATTGTGATTGTTTTCAGTCCCGATGGGCTGAAATGTCTATCAGGTTTTTTTCCTCCAAACACGTAATAAACATAAAATAAGAATATCATAGAATTGGAAGGGACCACCAGGGCATAGCTGTCAACTTTTCCCTTTTCTTGCAAGGAATCCTATTCGGAATAAGGGAATTTCCCTTTAAAAAAGGGAAAAGTTAACAGCTATGCACCAGGGTCATCTGGACCAACCCCTCCTGTAATGCAGGAATCTTTTGCCCAACACGGGGCTCAAACCCATGACCCTGAGATTAAGAGACTCATGCTCTGCCGATTGAGCCATCCCAGCTACAGTAGTGGGAGTTGTAGTCATAAGCACCTGGAGGGTGCACCCGGTTGGTGAACTAAGTTGTGCAAAATTATTTTTTGTTGCTGGAGCAAGACAGTTTGAGCCTATTGCGCCAATCCTGGTCCGATTGCGCCGGCTACCAATTTGTTTCTGGGCCCCAATTCAAAGTGCTGGTTTTGACCTATAAAGCCTTAAACAAACCAGGACCTCAATACCTCAAGAACCGCCTCTTTCCATATGAGCCTACCCGGACCCTGAGATCGCCTCCTGAAGCCCTCCTTCGTGTGCCCCCTCCTTGAGAGGTCTGGAGGCTGGCAACACGAGAACGGGGCCTTCTCTGCAGTGGCTCCCCATCTGTGGAATGCTCTCCCCAGGGAAGTTCACCTGGCTCCTTCATTATACACCTTTAGGCACCAGGCAAAAATTAACCAGGCCTTTGGGTTGATCTGATTTACATCCTATGCCCTTTTTAAAATATGGTTTTCTTTTTTGGGGGGGGGGCTATTGGGTTGTCGTTTTTATTATGTATTTTGTGGTTTTATATCTTGATTTTATTCTGTGAACTGCCTTGAAACCCCCGGGTATAGGGTGGTATATAAATTCAAATAATAATAATAATAATAATAATAATAATAATAATAATAATAATAATAATAATTTTAAAACATTTTTTTAAACAACCTTTCTCTCAGGTGCCCATTAAGTCAAAATGGCACAGAAAGGCCAGCTGAGCGATGACGAGAAGTTCCTCTTTGTGGACAAGAACGTCCTCAACAGCACGGTGGCCCAGGCGGACTGGTCGGCCAAAAAGCTCGTGTGGATCCCGTCAGAGAAGCATGGGTTCGAGGCGGCGAGCATCAAGGAGGAGAAAGGGGACGAGGTGCTGGTGGAGCTGGCGGAGAATGGGAGGAAGGTGACTTGCAGTAAGGACGACATCCAGAAGATGAACCCCCCCAAGTTCTCCAAGGTGGAAGACATGGCCGAGCTGACCTGCCTCAACGAAGCCTCCGTCCTGCACAACCTCAGAGAGAGATACTTCTCCGGCCTCATTTACGTAAGTCTGCTTTTGGTCCGTGGGCTGCATGCTCCGCCTACCGTGGTGGCGAATTGTCACTTGCCCTTCGCCTTGAGGTGGGTCACAACAAGGTATCTAAAACAGTTTAAAACAGTTACAGGTAGGTAGCCGTGTTGGTCTGCCACAGTCAAAACAAAATAAAATTAAGAAATTCCTTCCAGTAGCACCTTAGAGACCAACTAAGTTTGTTCTTGGTATGAGCTTTCGTGTGCATGCACACTTCTTCAGATACACTGAAATGGAAGTCACCAGACCCTTAAATATAGTGAGGGAGTGGGGAGGGGTATTACTCAGAAGGGTGGTGGGAATGGGTGATCAGCTGATAGGTGTGGAAAACCTGTTGACGACTGTTAATGACTGCTTTAAATCATAATGGTAAGGTGGGTCCTGAAAATACAGATCTCAAGTGTCCAAAAGAGGTGTTGGTTACAGGTGGGTAGCCGTGTTGGTCTGCCATAGTCAAAACAAAATCAAAAATTCTTTCCAGTAGCACCTTAGAGACCAACTGAGTTTGTTCCTGGTATGAGCTTTTGTGTGCATGCACACTTCTTCAGATAGAAGTGTGCATGCACACGAAAGCTCATACCAGGAACAAACTCAGTTGGTCTCAAAAGAGGTGTTGGTAGCTTTGAGAACACTGTCCAACCACCTCATCCTCTGTCGTCCCCTTCTCCTTGTGCCCTCCATCTTTCCCAGCATCGGGGTCTTTTCCAGGGAGTCTTCTCTTCTCATGAGGTGGCCAAAGTACTGGAGCCTGAGCTTCAGGATCTGTCCTTCCAGTGAGCACTCAGGGCTGATTTCCTTCAGAACGGATAGGTTTGATCTTCTTGCAGTCCATGGGACTCTCAAGAGTCTCCTCCAGCACCATAATTCAAAAGCATCAATTCTTCGGCGATCAGCCTTCTTCATGGTCCAGCTCTCACTTCCATACATCACTACTGGGAAAACTATAGCTTTAACTATACGGACCTTTGTCGGCAAGGTGATGTCTCTGCCATAGTCAAAACAAAATAAAAAATTCTTTCCAGTAGCACCTTAGAGACCAACTAAGTTTGTTCTTGGTATGAGCTTTCGTGTGCATGCACACTTCTTCAGATAGTGTGCATGTACATGAGTGTATCTGAAGAAGTGTGCATGCACACGAAAGCTCATACCAAGAACAAACTTAGTTGGTCTCTAAGGTGCTACTGGAAAGAATTTTTTATTTTGTTTTGACTATGGCAGACCAACACGGCTACCCACCTGTATCTCTTTTTAAGGTGCTGTCTAATAATTTATTATTATACACATAGAATGTACACATAGAATGGGAGTATCCAACCATCATAGAATTGTAGAATTGGAAGGGACCTGAGGATCATCTAGTCCAACCCCCTGTGGATTGGACCAAGAGGTCTGTCTAGTGTAGTCGGAGCAGCCAGCAAGATATTTCTGGGATGTTTGCAAGTAAGGCGAGCTAAAGCCCTCATCACCTGCCATTGTGGATTTAGCTGTGACGATTGCCCAGGCTGGATTGATTCTGTAAACAGGCTGTGCGGCCCAGGGTAGGCTGACAGCCCTTGGGGGGGGGGGGGTAGGATGTGCTCTGATCCTCTGGAGAGAGAAAAAAGCAAACCCCCATTCAGTGCCAAAACAGAGCCTTGAAGAATGAGTTGCTACGGACTTACTGAACCTATGCAGTTCAGCCCAGGGCATCTGAGCTGTTCTGGTCCTCAGCTCTGCCAACAGATATTTCTGCATTTGCTTTCATGCCATATAAAGTGTTTAGTTTGTGTGAAAAGTTTGGGCCGTCTCCTAATATGGTCAAGAAAGGGATACCCCAGGCTTCAAATCTGTGCTCAAGGACATAGCGAGGTGATTTAAAAGGTCAGCCTCGGATGGTTTTTGTATAATTACATACTTGGGAGCTTTAATAAGAGATTAGGAAACTGGGGGTGGTGGTGGTGGAGGGAATTGGAAGTTTTTTGCAGAAACGCCCTAGGTGGGTGCATGAACCAGGTGCTCTGATCCCAAATTTTGCACAGATGCTTGGTGAAGAAGAGAGGGAGAAGGGAGGAAGATTGAGGGGGGGGGGAGAGAAATGGCAGGGGTCATCCCTGAAAAAAAATGTGTGAAGTAGTACACAATAAAAAACCTGCATGGTTATCCTAGAACAGTATCCGTGCTCTTACAGTTGGCAATGATCTTAAGCATCCCACATTGAGACACAGGCCTGTGTTGTTCCTGACATGTGTGATGGTAAAATTCTACTGTGGGAGAAAGACATGATAGAACTCCCTCCCTGGAACCAACCAGGGTCCTCCAACGAAGCTGAACGATAGGAAATTCAGGGCAGACGCTGCTTCATGTAGTTGAACTATGGAACTCCCTGCCACAAGAAATAAGTGATGGCGGCAGCCCATTTTATTAGGGGGATCAGACAGATTCGCAGAGGGCAAGGCTAGCCATCGTGTCTAAATGGAGCCATGGGAAAAGAGAACCGTAGCCCTCACATTCTGCTTGAACAGTTGGCCGTTGAGGGGAATGGGACAGGCCTTTGTTGGCTAACCTGTGCACTCTAGACATTGTTAGGCTACGGTTCCCATCACCCCTGACCATTGACACTGCTGGCTGGAGCTGCTGGGAGTTTGAGCCCAAGAACCTTTGGAGGGGCCACTGCTTCGCTACCCCTATGTCTTGTAGGTGCAGGTATCAAGTTATTTGCCGCTGTGCATAATTGCTGCGATATGAAAAAAACGAAAGAGGTTTATTGAGCCTCCACCTGCAAGAGCCCTTTGCTGACTGAACTGCAGTAAGTGGGCGACAATGCGATTGTCAACTCATTCATTCATTTGTTTATTACGGTTATAAACCAGCTCAAAAGGCACATCCAGGACAGCTTCCACAGAAGTAAAATATGCATTTTAAACAATATACAGCAAACAGCTTAAGACTTAAAATTAAGTTAAATGCCTAAACACGTGAGAACCTAAAAGTTTAAAATTTGAGATACTATACAGATTGACTCAGTCAAATACACACACGTGAAGAGGTTTGCTGGATCAGGCCAATGGCCCATCTGGTCCAGCATCCTGTTCCCACAGTGGCCAGTGTGGAAACCCACAGGCAGGATTCGAACACAAGACGAAGTCTCCCCTCCTGTGGTTTCCAACAACTGCCATTCAGAAGCATCACACCTCTGATGGCGGAGGCAGGGTTTAGCCATCCTGGCTACTAGCCACCGATTGCTTATTCTCCACAAATTTGTCCAATCCTTTTTCAACGTCAGCCAGGTTCGTGGCCAGCCATGGTTGCCTCCTGCGGGTGAGAGTTCCACAAATAGGGTTGCCCTATCTTGAAGAGCAAAAAGTAGGACAGCCCGAACCGCTGCCAGCTTGAGCTGTGGAAAAAGGCGTGTATATGCAGGTGTGGGTGCGCAGGCCGAGCTTGAGCTCCCCAAAATGGACATTTCCTTTAAAATGTAAAAATCTGCCTGGATGGGCGTGTTGCCTCCCCAAAGGAGGACATGATCAGGTTTTCCTGGATATATGGCAACCCCACCATCGTTTAACTATGCAGTGTGTGAAAATGTACTTTTTGTCTGTCCCAAATCTTCTAACATTCTGGTTCTAGTGTTATGAGAGAGGGAGAAAACTTTCTTTTCTTTGCATCATGAGTAATTTTATAAATTTCTATAACATTCCCTCCAAAGTTTCTCCGATGAAAATAAGGACTTCTTCTTCTTCTTCTTCTTCTTCTTCTTCTTCTTCTTCTTCTTCTTCTTCTTCTCCTTCTCCTCCTCCTCCTCCTCCTCCTCCTCCTCCTCCTCCTCCTTCTCCTTCTCCTTCTTCTTCCCTTCCTTCCTTCCTTCTTCCTTCTTCCCCTCCCATCTGACTGGATTGCCGCAGCCACTCTGGGCGGCTTCCAACGTATATGAAAACACAATAAAACATTAAACATTAAGAAACTTCCCTCTACACAGGGCTGCCTTTGGATGTCTCCTAAAGGTTGTAGAGTTACTTATCTCCTTGGCTCGGGGGTTTCATAGCCCCATGCTCTTCAACATTTCTCCAATGAAAACAGGGACGTCCTAAGGAAAAGCGGGACATTCCGCGATCAAATCAGAAACCGGGATGGCTTCTGTAAATCCGGGATTGTCCTTGGAAAATAGGGACGCTTGGAGGGTCTGCTTTCATGTCACATCTTACACACCTTTCCTCTAAACTAAAATGTCCCCAACACTGCAGCCTTCGCTTGTAGGGGAGCAGTTGTTCCATCCTCTTGATCATTTTGGTTGACCCCACAAACTCTTTGTTGTTGTTGTTCAGTCGTTCAGTTGTGTCCAACTCTTCGTGACCCCATGGACCAGAGCACGCCAGGCACACCTATCCTTCACTGCCTCCCGCAGTTTGGCCAAACTCATGTCGGTAGCTTCGAGAACATTGTCCAACCATCTCGTCCTCTGTCGTCCCCTTCTCCTTGTGCCCTCCATCTTTCCCAACATCAGGGTTTTTTCTAGGGAGTCTTCTCTTCTCATGAGGTGGCCAAAGTACTGTAACCTCAACTTCAGGATCTGTCCTTCTAGTGAGCACCCGGGGCTGATTTCTTTAAGAATGGATAGGTTTGATCTTCTTGCAGTCCATGGGACTCTCAAGAGTCTCCTCCAGCACCATAATTCAAAAGCATCAATTCTTCGACGATCAGCCTTCTTTATGGTCCAGCTCTCACTTCCGTACATTACTACTGGGAAAACTATAGCTTTAATTACGGTATATGGACCTTTGTCGGCAAGGTGATGTCTTTGCTTTTTAAGATGCTGTCTAGGTTTTTCATTGCTTTTCTCCCACACAAACTCTTAACTTAGACCAATTTCATATCCCCATAACTGTCATGGCTCCCCCCAAAGGATTCTGGGTACTGTAATTTGGTGGCGAATATTGCTAGCGATTCTTTACCTCCCCTCACAGAACTGCAGCTCTGTTGGGGGGGGGGAGAGGAAAGGACTGTTAAGGGAATGTAGGGGGCTTCTAAAAAAACAAAACCCCACGTCACATTCTTGGTACGTTTACCCCCTTTACAGACTTACTCAGGTCTCTTCTGCGTGGTGGTAAACCCGTACAAGCAACTGCCGATCTATTCAGAGAAGATTATCGACATGTACAAAGGGAAGAAACGTCACGAGATGCCCCCACATATTTATGCCATCGCTGACACAGCCTACAGGAGTATGATGCAAGGTAAGGCTGGTGTTGTGTATTGATTCAAGGGTTATAATATCTGTATTACTATTGTCTGTATTCACATTAGGGGAAAGTAAATGCCTTCCTGTTCCAGAAGGAACAGCTACTATTGGTTCATTCGGATCCTCAGTCTTATTGGTTTCCACCAAAAGGCAGCTTTGTGATTGCTTGAGATTGTTCCCTGCAAAATGTATCCTTTCTAGCCATTCTTTCTGTCCCTATAAATGTAGCATCCCTCTCCTCAGTTCCCCAGTCTTGTTTGTCTGAATAAAGAGTGTTACATGAAGAAGCTGTCTCCTGCCTGCTCTGTCAGAGCTGAAATCACTTGCTGAATCACGACCCCCACGTTACAACAGCTGGGTAACTTGAGCAGTCACACAAAAAAACCATGTGGAAAATGTTGTGCCAGTTTTCTCTGGCCAAAAGTAGGCCACAGAAAGTGATGGGACTTCGGTGGAGCCCCTGCAGAGGGTCTTAGATTCGGTTTTTGGCATTCGCCAGAGGTCCTTCTCTTCAAGGGAGACGCTGCCAGTCAGAGCAGACAGCACTGGGCTACATGGAGCAGTGGTCTGGCTGTGGTATAAGGTCTCTGACACCGATGGACCCATAGCATAGTCATAGAGAACATGTCTTACATTCAGAAAGTTCCAGGTCCCATGATTATTTGCATTTATTCCTCGCTTTCTGCAAGATGATATTTCAAAGGGACTTACGAGCCCATGAAATACGGAACAGCATGCCAAAAAAAAAAAAGAACCCTGAAATACATTGGAAAAATACAGCGGAGCAAAATTCTTGAAAAGCGCTCATCCAACAATAACAAGGACAAATCCTGCGCTTAGGTAGATAACCGCCATAAAACAGGCCAGAAATCACACTACAGTGTGGTCCAAGGTAAGGAGGAAAAGCCTGGACAGACAAGAATGTCTTAGTTTCATCCCTAAAAGCTGACTATGATGGTGCCAGGTATGCTTCCCTGGGTAGAGCAATCCACAAATGGGGAGCCACCACTAAAAAGCCCATGCACAAATTGCCACTCTCCAGACCTCCCTTGGAGGTAGCACATGGGGAATGGCCTCTGATGATGATCACATTGAAAGGGATCTCAGGAGGTAGCAGAGTGGGAAAGGATCTCTCTCAGCCTGTTGCCAATTGGAGTAAACAATACAGTCGTACCTTGGATCCTGAACGCCCTTGAACTTGGACGTTTTGGCTCCCGAATGCTGCAAATCCGGAAGTGAGTGTTCCGGTTCGCGGACGTTCTTTTGGAACCCGAGCGTCCGATGGGCTTCTGTGGCTTCTGATTGGCTGCAGGAGCTTCCTGCAGCCAATCAGAAGCGGCGATTTGGTTTTCAAACGTTTTGGAAATCGAATGGACTTCTGGAACAGATTCCATTCGACTTCCAAGGTCCGACTGTACTGGTAAAGTGAGCAAAATGTGTGTATTCTTGGAAAGTGCATATATTATTGATAGTAACACAGGAAATGCTCTATATTAGCAGAAATTGCTTGCATAAATGTGAATATTAGAGAAAATGAGAATTTTTCCTGTGGTTTATTAAAAAAAGAAACTGGAAGCAGGTGTAGCAATGTGGAGAACTTAATTTAGGACTGGAAAAATGAGAAACTGAAATTGCCAGATCCGTCTGTTCCTAGTCCTTGTGCCAGTTCCTGAGGTTTGCCTAAGAGCACCGTAATGGGCCAGCCCTAGCTCCTGTCTTTGCTTCATGACTTGGGGGCTAGGCGGGCTTGCAAAAACATTCCTAGGAATCCTTTGGCACTGTCTGCCACCCACAATCTGACTCAAAAAGGGAACGCTCCTCTTCCTTTGCCCATCTGGGCCAGGCGTGTGGGCAGGGTCTAATGCGTTACAAATAGTTTTGGCAAATAGGGGCATGGAGAGGTGCTCCCTGTGGACTGTTGGAGGCAGCCACTCCGCTGTCTGGGAACATGGGAGTATCAGACGCTGCCTTATACTGAGTTGAGACCATTGGTCCATCAAGCTCCATATTGTCCACTCTGACTGGCAGCAATTATCCGGGGTTTCAGACCAGAGATGTCAGGGACTGAACCTGGGATCTTCTGCATGCAAACCAGATGCTCTGCCACTGAACTACGGCCTTTCCCAGTGGCTAGAAGTCCGCAGAATACTCACATTTGCCGGCCTCCCCTCTGGTGCATTTGTGAATTTCATCTTTCTAGACTCCTGCCTAACATATAAGGCAGCTGCTGCCAGTCAGAGCTGCCCGTGCTGGACTGCAGGGATGACAAAGTTCAGAACTTGAGCCATTGGGACTGTGGCATCTGGCCAGGGGCGTAGCAAGGTATATTGGTACCCGGGGGCAAAAAATTTTTTGTTCCCCCCCCCAGGCATGGGAAGGTCAGGTGGTACCCGGTGCGGAAAATTTCTTGTCAACCTCCCCATTGATCCCCCCCCCCCCGAAAAATGGTTTTACGTTATTTCACATTTTCTTACAAAGGAATAATAACAAGTAATAATAATAATAATAATAAACTTTTATTTATATCCCTCCCTCCCTGGCCGAAGTCGGGCTCAGGGTGCCTAACATCAGATACATAACATTGGTATAAAATCAAACAATAATTAAATTACCTCCTAAAAACATCTCAGAATCGAATTAAAGTCTAATTAGATGGCTTTCCACAGGGTTAGGGCTGGGAACAGTAAGTGTTCTCTGAACTGAAATTTCAGTCTTCATGACATAGGAAAACAGACAAGTGAACAGCTATTTTGGTGGAGGAGGGTCAAGATATTAACCAATATGCATGGAATTTCATATATAGCTATATCATCCCTAGTATAGGAAGATAAGACCTTCGGAGCAGGCAATTTAAAAAAAAATGTTCCTTGATAATTTGTCACCCCCTCCATTATGGAACCCGGGGCGGCCCCCCCCGCCCCCTTGCTACGCCCCTGCATCTGGCACCCAGGTTGCTGCTGAGGTTACCAAGCAAGTGTTTCCTCCTTATGTGACTCCCTGATGAATTGCAAAAGTTATTTTATTTTATTTTTTATTTACTGTGTTTACACCCCCCCCCCACCCTTAAACTGGAAAGGCTTGCTATACAGTGGTACCTTGGTTCTCAAACATCATCCGTTCCGGAAGTCTGTTCTTTTATTCTTTTGTCTTTGGTTATCTGTAATCATTTTGAACTTTGTGGAGATGCAGTTTGTTTACCCGTGGAGTTTTAATCTAGACTAAGCCAGTCATGATCATAATTTCGGGAGCTGACCTCCTTCATATAATTTGTAAAAACGTCGCATCCTCTCCTGATTTTTTTTCACTTGGTTGATGTCTTACTATTTCTGTTAGTTTCGCCAATTCAAGGGATTCTCTTATTTTTTAATAACCATTCATCCTTTGTTGGGATTGTGTTGTTTTTCCGCTGGAACGGATGGACTTGTTTTACCACTCTGAGAACTATAGCTCTGTGAGGGGAAGAGGGGGGTGTGTGTGTCTCCAAACACCTCCCAGCACTTACTTAACAAACTTCAGTTCCCAGGATGCTTTGGGGGAAGCCGTAAAAAACTGCTCGAAGCGGGTATGATTCTGCTTTAAATAAATGGTGCAGATGAGGCCGTAGCCTTTGTGCGTACAGAAACGGTTCCCTTCCGGTGGTGCTCATCTGCGGAGGGGCTTATAATTTAAAATGCAGCCGAATCTTTTGTAAGGATCTCTTCAGAAATTCTTTTGGAGCCCTTAACTCAAACTGAAAGTTGCCACCCTCATGTACAAATCTATTGGGTGGCCACATTTGGAATGCTGCATACGGCCTCATCTCAAAAGGGATGCCGCAGAGCTGGAATAATGTTCGGGAAAGGGCAGCCAAAACGATCGGTGGGGTGGGGGGTGGAGCCACTCCCCATCTAGGAAATGCCACACACAGGGGTCAGCAAAATTTTTCAGCCATGGGCCGGTCCACCGTCCCTCAGACCTTTTGGGGGGGGGGTGGGACTATATTTTGAAAAAAATATATGAACAAATTCCTATGCCCCACAAATAACCCAGAGATGCATTTTAAATAAAAGGACACATTCTACTCAGGTAAAAACAAGCTGATTCCCGGACCATCCGTGGGCTGGATTTAGAAGGCGATTGGGCCGCATCCAGCCCACGGGCCTCAGGTTGCCTACCCCTATGCTACAGCATATGGGCCTTTTTCAGTTTAGAAAAATGACAAATTTCTCCTATTCCATTTTGACTAATGTAGATATTTCTTCAAGTAATTCCCCTTCCAACTGGGGAAGGATGAAGTTGCCCATTTCAGTTTCTCTGATCCCCCCCCCACCTTAAATCTAGTTCTCCACATTTCTGCAGCAGTATGCAATTTGTTTTTAAAAATCAAAAACATCTTCATGATAAATTGTCAGAGTTTTCTTGCGTGTTTCTCCCGATAAAGACATTGCATGCAATTTTAACTGAGATGCATGGGTTTTTTTTTTTGGTGGAGCGAATTTCCCCTAATGCATCTCTGTGTCACCTTCACTAACCCATGTGTTTTTATACATACTTCCCGCCTGATATAATGCACGTTGTTTGGCTGGAGAATTGTGAATGTCAAAGGAGAGCTGTGTTTCAGCTCACGTATTGGTTCAAGAAGTGCAAATTAGGCCGTTTCTCGTTAAAATGCGATCGAAACCGAATTTCTCCCCCAACCCCACCTCCAAGTGCAGGGCAACTTTCACAATAGCAAATGCGTTTCATCTTTTGGATGTTTGGGAAGCTTGCTCCTGTAGAATGGGTCTTGATTTGGCCAAGAGGAAATAAACTTGCCAGAAAATGGGCAGTCTCTGTTTTGCTTCTGCCTGTCCATCTCCATCTTCCACTCTCCCCCCCCCATCCTCTCTGCATTGTCCCTTCTTTCCCTGCCTACATCTGGATTGTTTCATCATTTTGTCATCATTTGGGTGCTTCAAAACGGACAAACAGGTTGAGCACATTTGAGCTTCCGAACTGGGGCTGTTTTGCTTCCTCTGCCCAGCTCCCTCCTATGCGTGTCGGAATTACGGTTGTAATTTTCACTCGGTTTAATTTTTTTTAATATATCCTTCACATAGATTTACTGCCAAGATATACTAACAACCGCTATATACAACTGGAAGGTTTTAAAGGATCCGAATGAGTATAAAACACAGAAGTCTAATTAAACAGCTAAAAATATACAGCTGTGTGAGTCTCCAGCACGATGCTCAGAAGCATTGTTTTAAAGTTAGGTCTTTTTGTTCAGACGAAGCAAATGTTGCTGCTCCGTGAGTAAACACATAACTTCCTCCTAGTTGAAGTGGTCTCCGGAGTTTGTGTGTTGAATGCAGCCTCTTTGCCTCCAGAGAGCAGTTGGGGAAGGAGTGTAGCTCAACTGTAGAGTACTGTATCTTCCTTGCATGTCCCAGGTTCAATCCCCAACATCTCCAGATAGGGTTGGGAACGTCCCCTGCCTGAAACCCTGGACAGCCATTGCTGCCAGTCAGTGTAAACAGTACTGAGCTAAATTCACCAATGTCCTAGCCAAGCACAAGGCAGCTTTCTATATCTGCATGTTCTTAATATGGAAGTGCAGGAAGAGAGGGATCCAGGCAAATGGGGACTATTGCCCTGGATGTAATAAATGATGGGATGTGGGTGGCGCTGTGGTCTAAACCACTGAGCCTCTTGGGCTTGCCGATCAGAAAGTCAGCGGTTCCAATACCTGCGACGGAGTAAGCTCCCGTTGCTTTGTCCCAGCTCCGGCCAACCTAGCAGTTCAAAAGCACACCAGCACAAGTAGATAAATAGGTACCGCTGTGGCGGGAAGGTAAACGGCGTTTCCGTGCGCTCTAGTTTCCGTCACGGTGTTCAGTTGTGCCAGAAGCGGTTTAGTCCTGCTGGCCACATGACCTGGAAAGCTTTCTGTGGACAAATGCCGGCTCCCTCGGCCTGAAAGCGAGATGAGCGCCACAACCCCATAGTCGGCTTTGACTGGACTTAGCCGCCCAGGGGTCCTTTACCTTTTTACCTATATGATGTGACCACATTTGGAATACTGGGTACAGTTCTGCTCAGAAAAGGATCCTGTAGAATACAGGAAATGCTTAGATACAAAGGATCAGGGGTCTGGAGCAGTGGCGTAGCGTGGCCTGTGACCCACGCCCCATGCTACGCCACTGGTCTAGAAAAGCTGCCTTATGGGGAAATCACTTGGGGTTTTTTTGGGGGGGGGGAGTGAACAATGGACATGGACATGTAGAGGTGTCTAAAATTACCTTAGGTGTAGAGAAAGGGGACAGGGAAAGGGGAATGATGATGATGATGATGATGATAATTATACCCCGCCCATCTGGTTGGGTTTCCCCAGCCACTCTTGGCGGCTTACAGCATATCTAAAAACATAATAAAAACATCAAGTATTGAAAACCTCCTGATACAGGGCTGCCTTCAGATGTCTTCTAAAAGTTGCATAGTTCTTTATCTCCTTGACATCTGAAGGGAGGGTGCCACTACCAAGAAGGCCCTCTGCCTGGTTCCCTGTAACTTCGCTTCTCGCACTGAGGAAACCGCCAGAAGGCCCTCGGAGCTGAACCTCAGTGTCCGGGCTGAACGATGGTGGTGGAGACACTCTTTCAGGTATACTGGGCCGAGGCCGTTTTAAAGGTCAGCACCAACACTTTGAATTGTGCTCAGAAATGTACTGGGAGCCAGTGAAGATCCTTTAGGACCGGTGTTATGTGGTCTCGGCAGCCGCTCCCAGTCACCAGTCTAGCTGCCACATTCTGGATTAGTTGCAATTTGCAGGTCACCTTCAAAGGTAGTTGCATGTAGAGCACATTACAGTAGTCCAAGCGGGAGATAACCAGAGCATGCACCGCTCTGGCGAGACAGTCCATCGGCAGGTAGGGTCTCAGCCTGCATACCAGATGGAGCTGGTAGACAGCTGCCCTGAACACAGAATTGACCTGCGCCTTCATGGACAGCTGTGAGTCCAAAATGACTCCCAGGCTACGCACCTGGTCCTTCAGGGGCACAGTTACACCATTCAGGACCAGGGAGTCCTCCACACTCACCCACCTCCTGTCCCCCCCAAAACAGTACTTCTGTCTTGTCAGGATTCAACCTCAATCTGTTAGCCAACTGCCTCCAGACCCTCACTCTCTCGTGATACCAGTACCCAGTGGGGCTATCCTGTGAAAACGGAATGATTGGGAGACTTGGGACAGACATCTTCACCCAGGGCGTAGTTAAACTATGGGATTTTCTCTCACAAAATGTTTTGAATGCCAACAATTCGAACGGCTTTAAGAGGGGATTAGACGGATTTATAGAGGAGGATAAGGCTGTCTTTCTCCAGGCAGATTGTTTATTGAGGGTTCATCCTGATTTGCCTGCACAAAGCTTATGCAGAGGTTAGACTATGGCCTTTATTCATTCAGATTTCTTTCCGGGGGAGGTCATGCAACAACAAACATCCGTCCTGATTTGCTTGTGCAGAGTTTATAATGTCTTTCTGTTAATCTTCCATGCCATGCTTTGCAATGCCTATACCTGTCACTTTCCAAACCACAACAAGGGGGATTTGTCATACAGGCTCAAAAGAGCACAGATTTTATTTGCCCAACCCAAAATTTATGGTATGCCCTTGAATCCCGCACCCAGCCACTGCCCAGTGTTTCCAGGGCCATTTTAGATGACCTTCCAGATTTATTTATTTATAGATGTATTTCCCTCTCATAAAAATATCTGCCTGGTGTGCTCATATAGTGATGGCCTGCTCGTCCTGATTCATTTGCTCGGAGTTTGTTGGGAGATTAGACAACTTTGGCCATCTATGGAGCATTCATTCTGATTTGTTTACAGGAAAATTATGAGACATTGTGCCACACAGTTGTGACCACCTTTTTCCTAGTGCATTTTCCCATCACTTTCTTTATTTGGGGGGGGGAAATGATTTTTGGGAGAGGGTGAGGAGGGGAAGTGGAATTCTTGCTCAAGAGACCGCTCAGCTTTTATTGGGCAACCTGAAACGCAGCTGTGCGATTGAATCCCACCTGAAAACAGAAAGAGCCTGGAAAACTCCCTTGTGTCCCTTTCCTTCTTCCCTCTCCATCCCGCTGTTGACATGGTAAGTTGGGATGCGGCAGAAATTCAATTTAAAGGTGAACCTGACCTAATTGAACTTCACAAAACGATATGTGGACTCAAGAAACAGCCATCCTTCGAAATGGACACTTTTTTTGAACGTTCTAATGTGGCTCTCCGGCCAAGTAAGGGGGTGTAAAAGTGCACATCCCGCAGTGTGCCTAAAAAAGCATAAACCTGTATTAGCGAAGGTAACGTACAAAAAAAAATGCATTGGGGCTGGTATAATGGCTTTGCATGCATTTGTATATGAGACAAAGTTGCTTACAAACGTCTGTATACTTGGGTTGTTGTTGTTGTTGTTCAGTCGTTCAGTCATGTCCGACTCTTCATGACCCCATGGACCAGAGCACGCCAGGCACTCCTGTCCTCCACTGCCTCCTGCAGTTTGGTCAAACTCATGTTGGTAGCTTCGAGAACACTGTCCAACCATCTCGTCCTCTGTCGTCCCCTTCTCCTTGTGCCCTCCATCTTTCCCAACATCAGGGTCTTTTCTAGGGAGTCTTCTCTTCTCATGAGGTGGCCAAAGTCTTGGAGCCTCAGCTTTAGGATCTGTCCTTCCAGTGAGCACTCAGGCCTGATTTCTTTAAGGATGGATAAAGGTAAAGGTAAAGGGACCCCTGACCATCAGGTCCAGTCGTGTCCGACTCTGGGGTTGCGGCGCTCATCTCGCTCTATAGGCCGAGGGAGCCGGCGTTTGTCCGTAGACAGCTTCCGGGTCATGTGGCCAGCATGACAAAGCTGCTTCTGGCGAACCAGGGCAGCGCACGGAAACGCCGTTTACCTTCCCGCTGGAGCGGTCCCTATTTATCTACTTGCACTTTGACATGCTTTCGAACTGCTAGGTGGGCAGGAGCTGGGACCGAGCAACGGGAGCTCACCCCGTGGCAGGGATTTGAACCGGCGACCTTCTGATCAGCAAGCCCTAGGCTCAGTGGTTTAACTCACAACGCCACCTGGGTCCCTTAAGGATGGATAAGCTTGGGTAAATCTGACTAAATGCTCGTGAATTTTTCATAACGACTTTTCACAAAATGCAGAAGCTTCTAGCTGGGGAAACGTGGAGAGCCAAGCTTAAGATTGGAGAGGCTAGTAGGGACCAAAATTGATGGGTTCATCTATCCCTGGTTGGTAGTCAAATGGCAGCAGCTGTAAGAGGTCTTCTTCCTGCCGTCCTCTCTCTCTCCCCCCCCCCCCGACTGTGCTGGAAACATGCACAAACCCTGCAGGGAGACCAGCTCATAATAAAATGTCAAGAAGCTGCAGGCCAGGATGCCCGATTCAGTTGCTTTCTCCTTTTATGGTCAAGCTGCCAGCTCAGAGTCGCTTCCTTGTGATAAACCATCCGATTCAAGGCTGCGATTAAGCAGAGCAAGCTGGTCCTCTGGGAGGGAAGCGGGGGCGCAAACAGAGGCTGGAGGAGGAGGAGGAAGGGGGGGTGGTCCAAAAGAACGATGTTGTTTTCGAAGAAGGAAGCCTGGGATGCTGGGGGAAAGCTTGTGTGCTTTCAAAGCGGCCCCATTTAGCCCAGTCTTCACCTGGGGAGGAAAAAGAGACTGTGTTGGATGTCTCCTCTGCTGTATAGATAGTCATTTGGGGCTGAGGTCCAGCCCAGGACCCCCCCCCCCCAAAAAAATGTCCACCCAATGATGTCATATGATGGAGCAAGCGGCAAGCAGACCCTGGATCATGGGGTGCATAAAACACTCGGGGGGCACCTGGGAACGAGACTGTGGAGGAGAAGGGATGGCCATGGCTTTTGTCCCCGTCCTCCAACTGTGTTGTCGGAAGTTTTGACATGCCCCTGTTTAATTTCCCGGGCCGTTCTCCTTTCTAGTGTTGACCATCGGCATAGCTCAGCCCGAGTGGAATTCGTTCTCTGCTAAGTGCACCCAATTAAATTTGTCAGCAGGGGTGATTAGCAGGATTAAAAGGAAGAGAGCAGAACTTTGAGCCTGGAGCTGAGGAAAAAACTTAATGAGGACTCTCTCCGAGGTTGCCAACTGGAGTAAATTCAAGTGTGTGCAAAAACGTATGCAGTCGTACCTTGGTAGTCAAACGGAATCTGTTCTGGAAGTCCATTCAACTTCCAAAACATTCGGAAACCAAAGCGCTGCTTCGGATGGGCTGCAGGAAGGTCCTGCAGCCGATCGGAAGCCCCGTCAGATGTTCGGCTTCCAAAAATAGTTCGCAAACAAAAATAGTGCGGCATTCGGGAGCCAAAACGTTTGAGAGCTGAGCTGTTCGAAAACCAAGGTACGACTGTAGTTTGATCACAGAGATTTCCTTCCAGAAGCATACAGAGCTTCGGATGCGCCCCGAAGATATATAACCAGATCTGTGTGTGCTCCATGCTCCTATGAGGTTTGTCAGTTGATAGATGTGGTGTATACCTTTCTGCTACAAAACGATGCTTCCCCTTTTGCTCTCTGTTCCATGCATGGCCATTCCAGCTGCATACTTTTAGAACACACCTGCAAAGAATCCTGGGAACTGTAGTTTTTTTTTAAATTAAAATGAAGATGCTGGGGATTGTGTGAGAAGTAAACTACAGTTCCCAGGATCCTTGGGGGCAGGGGAGAATGTGCTGTGTATATGCAACCCCAGAGTGTAGAAGGAGAGAGGGATTGCGGTCTGGCCTAAATCTCTGCCAACGTTAAGTTTCCTCCCTCTTGCTTTTTGTGGCAGCGCCGGGAACTGTCCAAAAACATCACATCCGCTGTGGACCCCCGTTTAAAGAACCACCGTTCTATTGGGAACTTGTCCGTTTCTATTTTTGAAATAGAAACAACTTGAATCTTTAACCTTTTGTCTTCAGAGTTGTCCCGGAGGACAAAAAACAAGATGTCCATTGTTGCTAACCTAGGGAGTGTGATAAAAATTAAAGTATTGTGCGTGCATTGTGGGCGCCTCCGGTTTTCTGCTGATCCCCCGGTGCACAGGATTGGCAAGTGACACAGAGACTTGTCCAGATGTTCAGAAGTCATGGGAAGCAGAAATTCAGTGCTAGGTCACTGGCTTTGCCCGTGATGACTGGTCCATTAGGACAAATGTGTCACTGTCCCACGAAAAGCTCCCTCTCGCCTGCCACCTGACTTCCAACTGGTCCAGGGAGTGCCCCTGCTTCTCAGCATCCTCCTCTTCCTCTTTAGTCTCAGTGTTGCCACTTGTAGAACTCAGCAGAGAGGAGGGTGGGAACAGAACTAGAATCAGACGCCTCTGCTCGTCATGGGCTCTCTGGTGCCACCTACCGTTGGCCTCCCTGCTTTTTGCCCTAACAGTCCCAATGGGTGCCAGGAGGTCTTCAGTTCCACTGTTGGCATCTCCACTTAGCACAGGGGCGGGGGATTGGATCGGAATCCTTATCTCTCCCATCCGTCCCCCATAGGCCAAGATTGACAGGTGGGCGTGGCTGC